>NC_041716.1:6752305-7372305 GCF_900700375.1 Denticeps clupeoides | reverse complement strand
GGTATCAAGTGGGGGGGGTATCAAGTGGTATCAACCTGTGACTCCGTGTCTTCTGGTTCATACATGTCACCCACCCTAGGCTACTACCAGTCATACAGGGAGTGCAGAATTATTAGGCAAGTTGTATTTTTGAGGAATAATTTTATTATTGAACAACAACCATGTTCTCAATGAACCCAAAAAACTCAATAATATCAAAGCTGAATGTTTTTGGAAGTAGTTTTTAGTTTGTTTTTATTTTTAGCTATTTTAGGGGGATATCTGGTGTGCAGGTGACTATTACTGTGCATAATTATTAGGCAACTTAACAAAAAACAAATACATACCCATTTCAATTATTTATTTTTACCAGTGAAACCAATATAACATCTCCACATTCACAAATATACATTTCTGACATTCAAAAACAAATCAGCGACCAATATAGCCACCTTTCTTTGCAAGGACACTCAAAAGCCTGCCATCCATGGATTCTGTCAGTGTTTTGATCTGTTCACCATCAACATTGCGTGCAGCAGCAACCACAGCCTCCCAGACACTGTTCAGAGAGGTACTGTTTTTCCTCCTTGTAAATCTCACATTTGATGATGGACCACAGGTTCTCAATGGGGTTCAGATCAGGTGAACAAGGAGGCCATGTCATTAGTTTTTCTTCTTTTATACCCTTTCTTGCCAGCCACGCTGTGGAGTACTTGGACGCGTGTGATGGAGCATTGTCCTGTATGAAAATAATGTTTTTCTTGAAGGATGCAGACTTCTTCCTGTACCACTGCTTGAAGAAGGTGTCTTCCAGAAACTGGCAGTAGGACTGGGAGTTGAGCTTGACTCCATCCTCAACCCGAAAAGCCCACACAAGCTCATCTTTGATGATACCAGCCCAAACCAGTACTCCACCTCCACCTTGCTGGCGTCTGAGTCGGACTGGAGCTCTCTGCCCTTTACCAATCCAGCCACGGGCCCATCAAGACTCACTCTCATTTCATCAGTCCATAAAACCTTAGAAAAATCAGTCTTGAGATATTTCTTGGCCCAGTCTTGACAGCTTGTGTGTCTTCTTCAGTGGTGGTCGTCTTTCAGCCTTTCTTACCTTGGCCATGTCTCTGAGTATTGCACACCTTGTGCTTTTGGGCACTCCAGTGATGTTGCAGCTCTGAAATATGGCCAAACTGGTGGCAAGTGGCATCTTGGCAGCTGCACGCTTGACTTTTCTCAGTTCATGGGCAGTTATTTTGCGCCTTGGTTTTTCCACACGCTTCTTGCGACCCTGTTGACTATTTTGAATGAAACGCTTGATTGTTCGATGATCACGCTTCAGAAGCTTTGCAATTTTAAGAGTGCTGCATCCCTCTGCAAGATATCTCACTATTTTTGACTTTTCTGAGCCTGTCAAGTCCTTCTTTTGACCCATTTTGCCAAAGGAAAGGAAGTTGCCTAATAATTATGCACACCTGATATAGGGTGTTGATGTCATTAGACCACACCCCTTCTCATTACAGAGATGCACATCACCTAATATGCTTAATTGTTAGTAGGCTTTCAAGCCTATACAGCTTGGAGTAAGACAACATGCATGAAGAGGATGATGTGGACAAAATACTAATTTGCCTAATAATTCTGCACTCTCTCATTTACATTTACATTTACATTTACGTTTAAGGTATTTGGCAGACGCCCTTATCCAGAGCAACTAACGTGCTTTCATGTTACCATCGATGAAGTGATCAATTCCGGTTCACTAGGACCCCCAACTATGAATACAATCTTTTTTTTCACTCTGTTGTAGTTTCTATACATAAGTCAGACAATAAGAAGGTTACAAGTTAATCTAAATATTCTCTAAAGAGGAAGGTCTTGAGCTGCCGTTTGAAAATACTCAGTGACTGAGCTGTTCTGACCTCGAGGGGAAGTTCATTCCACCACCGAGGGGCCAAGACAGAGAAGAGTCTAGATGAGTGTCTTCCTCGTACCTTTAGCGATGGAGGGACCAGGCGAGCAGTACTGGAGGCTCGGAGTATACGAGGTGCAGTGCGAGGTGTAATAAGGGCTGTGAGGTAGGATGGGGCTACTCCATGTTTGGCTTTGTAGGCCAGCATCAGTATTTTGAATCTGATGCGTGGAGCTACTGGGAGCCAGTGGAGGGAATGTAGCAGAGGGGTGGTTTCAGTGTCGGTCTGCATTCAAGCTGGGCTCCATAAGTTCAAGCAAATTCTCTAATCCATGTTATTTATCTCTAATATGAGAACATTCCAAAGAGTGCAATATTGCAGAAAATATCGCAAAATACATTAATTATCATTTAATGCATTTATTACTAGCCTAATGAAGAGCAATTCAGAAGATATTAATTTCATATTTTTCAGATACACAAAATGAATTTACTTTGAGACCTGAGTGTATGTCATACTACAGTATTTACAGTACAGAGTACTGTCTGTACAGGAACATATGCTGCCACTGGCCTTTCCGCTGTATCCATCTCCAAACGTTGACCTTTGAGCGCAGCGAGCGTCTGCTGCCGCGAGACCAGGCCGTTGTCAGGGCAACGGGCTGCTGGACCAGGGGACCCGTTTGAGCCACGAGTGACAGAAGTAGAGACCCAGAGATGAAAGCGGCCTCTTCACCCAGTCTGAGGGGGCCCTTCAGCAATATTAATGAGACTCATCCAAACCAACAGCCCACTCCAGAGGCTAAACACCCCTGACGGTGAAGTTCATTCATTTTTTTATTTTTTTTTATTTTACTGTTTTGTATTAGTGGCCTCTTGTCCTTCTCTTTTGTGAGCCATGCTGTTGTTTTGTGTTTGTGTTTGCTCAAAACATAATGCACGTCTTTTGGTCTTTATAATAATCCAGTCTTTTACTGTACTACAAACAGTCTAATCCTATAAAGTAAAATAAATCTCATTATCAGCAATCTTTGAGTGTATTTACGTATTTATTTATTTCATGAGTAAAAAAGTCTGTATGTTGGGTGTTCTGCTTGGCAAGTGTCGAGACGGACCACTAGGCGTCTCCCTAGTCACAGTTTTAAAGCCGGGTCAAACTAAAGTAAAATGTCCCTCCACCATAAAGTGGTTATGGTGCCCAGTGCTTCAGACAGACTTTTAATGTCATCTGTGAACGAGTTAGTAATCTGTATGGATGTAGCAAAGGATTTGTAGAGTAGCCTGGCACCATGGACTTTTAAAGAAGGTGCGCTCACTGACTATTCTTTTGTTGTTTTGTTTTTTTTTCACAACCCAGTGAAGATAAGAGCCAGACAGACATTCACTCATCCAATCTAATTTGCATTAGCATCAAATTTCATATTTTTTCCAAACACTATTTCTGCTGGACTGGCATGAAAACCGAACGAACATAATAATGAACAAAAAATATGCATGTAAACCAGGCAATGAAGTGCGACATCTTTGAATCTCAGTTTTCTGCATTATGTGTTATTGCTCTGACAAACGGCTCTGTGGTGAGAGAGGACATGCAGGTGGATGGGGTGACAGAGGAAAATGCAGGGCATGGGGGGAGGGAGGGGATCCTAACAAAAGTAGAATATGAAGAAGAAAGTGGAGTGAAAGGGATTTTTTTTTTGTCAGTATAACAAAATACAGCAAGCGCAGAACACGGAGCACACAATAAAATGTGTCCTCTGCATTTGCCCTTCTGTTTCGAGTCCGCTTCGTTACCCGCAAGACCACCACTGGAAAAAAAGAATCTGGTGCCTTATCCATACCATCACCTAAGCAAATGTCATATGCAGAATTATCAGTCGTTCCTAATCAATGGATGCCCTAAGTAAAAAAAAAAGTCTGAAATGCAGAGACAATTGCTAGAGCATTTTATTTATTCACATCCTGATATAAAAACCTTCTTTGCTGAAGTCCGTAGATGCAGAAAGCTTCCAGAAAGAATTGCGCTAGACATGGGTAGGATTCGAAGATTGTGATTGCCCTGCTGCTTGGTTTCAAGCCTCTATAAACCTGTTCAGCACACACCGTTTCACCCACCAGTTAGTCAGCGGAGAAATCTTTAGCTGCATTTCTTATCTTCTGGTGTCCAGATATGAGCATTTCCTCTACGAAGCGTTCACCGTCATTTGCCTCTTTCGTACCGTTCCAATCAATGAAAGTAAGTGATTTAGAGACGCATCACAGATTAAAACAGCAAAGCATTTGGATTTATGTACCTGTGTTGGCAGAAAATGCATGCGGCCGGCGGTAAGGGTCACTTGAAATTCAAACAAATTGTAAGGGGTGCACACACGTGGAATACCAAGCAGCCTCGAAACGTCTCTGATTATCTGCCAAGGTGTGCAGCAGAACGCGGGAGGCATGGAACGTTCATCTTCCTTCTCCGCACAGTAGTAGGAAGCAAATGCCCATGACAAAAATTCAGCCCCAAATCTTTTTCTCAGCCTGAACTACGATGAACTCAGACCTCATGGAAATAAATAGGGCCCAGATTATACTCTTCTGACAGAATTTCCATTATCGGCCATCTGTGCATCAGGTTAATCTTCGGGTACACAGGTCCCCAACTCTCTCTGAAATCTGTAGACTTGATGAGGAAGGCACTGCACTGCTCTTTTAAATTAAACTCTTGATTTTTTTTGTGAATGTTCGAGACTAGATCACGCATTTCAGAATTTTATTTTTTGCTTTTAACCCTTGACAGAGGTAAGTAAACAATCCTCTTGGGGTAAGTAAACAATTTTTTGCAATATTTAGTGTTTAATGATTTGCTTATGCTGACTTTAAGTTAATAAGTATTGTTAGCATTACGAGGCTAGGTTAGGGTCTAGGTATCCCCTCTTTTCCCCAAACTTTTTCAGCCAAATTTTCAGACTTGTTTGGGGTTTTGTTCTAGTAATAAAACGGCATAAAAACACATCTCTCATTGTCCCTAAGAGCAGGCTTTGCAGATTTGACTGGTGTCTTGTGGATGGTCAACTCAACCGACAAAAAAACATTCTAGACATCGGTTTTAATTACATGAAAATATACAGAATTCTAGACGTTGATGGTGCTGATTCAGGTACTTCAAATGAAGAGGAAAAAAAAAACAATGGAATCATGTGATTTTGCCATTTTTTTTAATACTGGAAAGTACTGGTTATGTGATGTGCTTTAAGCCTCTTCAGATTCTTAGAAAATAATTATTGGAAAAGGTAGCTTTGATGTGCAGCAAGAAGAACACATTTCATTGTTCCTAAAGGTTGGGTTACATGAAAATGAAACTGCATAAAGAGAGAGAGAGAACTTCAAAATTATAATGGATTTTTGAGTAGACTTGCATACGATTCTGCCAGTCGAAAGCCATTAAGGTCTATTCACACCCCCCCCCCCCATGTGTCTCCTGATAAAGCGACTCGGTGAGACTGTTTGGGTGACCTAATTACACCCGTATTAAAAAAGTACTTTTTTTTCGAATAGATATATGGTAATAAAGTGCAGAGAGAGAGAGAGAGAGTACTTCAATAGCTTAATTAGGACAATTTTTGTGATAGACAGCCATTTTTCTGTGCCTCAGGAATCGACGCACAGCCACACTGTCTGTGTTTGGTGTAAGACAGAGAAATTCAACCACATTTTTACTTCTCTCCCGTCGGCTCCGGGTGTTTTATCATTTTTCCTAAAATCACTCCCTACTCTGTTCGCTCCCTGCTCTCGTTCTTTGATCGCTAACAGGGTTCGTTGCCGAGTGTTTAAACAGAGGCGGTGATTAGACATCGCGGCACTATGATGTTGACCCCTCTGAAGACGGCGGCACGGCACAGCAGAGACAGCGTGGCATTTAACTGCTGCTGCTGCTGTCCGATAAAACCCATCACATTACTGTCACCCGAGACCAAAAACAGACAAATAATCGCATTTGGCTAAATTTCGGGTATGGAGCCGGCCCAAGGGATTCCTGACCCAGAGTAAGCCCACCACCCTCCACCCACCTCAGGACCTGGGCTTTGGTAAATTACCCGTAATGCTTAATATTGAGAAAAAAATTTACAGAAATCCTCGAGATAAAGGTCAGTGTACGCAAATGGATGCCCTTAATGAACTAAACTCTTTTCCAACATCACTGACACAGAAACAAGTGATTAAAACATGTGAGTTTGTGTAGGCAGGACTATCATTGAGTGTAACGTCGCAATATTTAATTACACGCGTGGGGTCAACGGCATGAACAAGACTAAGGCGTTAAGTGCGATGTGACACCATGTCCGTCTGCTGTCTCCCCAGGTTAATGGGTTTTGAGATGCTCTTATCCAGTCGCAATGCCGTGGGGAAATGCACTGCAAATTTAAGATGATTCTTAAGAGGGACTTTACAAACTACTTAGGCTTAAGATGCTTTTGGGAAACCCGACCCTGTCCTGTGCGACATTTCAAGTGGTCTTGGGGGTGTGGGGGTCCTAATCTGCTGCTTATCTTGCTTATGCCTCGAGCCAGTTCTGGTCACAGTGTCCTGTGTAAGAGAGCCTTGCAAGGGTGTTGGTAGCTACTAGTTTACATTTTACATTTACATTATTTATCAGACGCCCTTATCCAAGGCGACTTGCAATCAGTAGTTACAGGGACAGTCCCCCCGGAGCAACTTAGGGTTAAGTGTCTTGCTCAGGGACACAATGGTAGTAAGTGGGATTTGAACCTGGGTCTCCTGGTTCACAGGCGAGTGTCTTACCCACTAGGCTACTACCACCAGTGAGACATCATATTTATTTTTTGATGAATATCATGGCCATGGATGTCATGAAATCCTAAAAAAAAAAACAACAACAACAACAACATATAACTAACAGAGAAATTGAATGCAGAGGAAGGCACATTTTGATGTAGAAGATGTGCCTCCGCCAGCTGGGCTGAGGTTAACTGCAGAGGCAGCAGCAGAGCGTGGAGGGAGATCACAAGCGGCGATGGCGTGGGGGGGGTGTCGCCTTTCCAAATGGCAGCCGCTCTGGCTTTCACTGATGTAGAAATAAGACGCTGAATAGAACTGTCACGCAGCATTAGGCTGAGAGATTGTGAGTCTCGCCTTCATTTCCCCGCACCTTCCGTTAACTTAGCACCCAGTCGTCCCATTTGTTTTCAATAAATCAATGTCATCGGTGCCGCTGAGAACTTCAAGGCACGGGACACAAGAAATTACACAGGAAGGCCCCGAGTGACACTCTGACCACTGAAGACTGGACTTATTCATTACATACTATATAAAACTAAGACTAAACCATGCTGTTGTAATAACTGATGTTGTTATAAAATGTGATTTAGTATAGTTGTAAGCGGTTCCTAGGCAACCATAGCCTATTAAGGAATTGCACCTCTTGTTGGAAAAATTGCTTGTATTGATTAGCATGGACAAAATGATTTAATGAACATTAGTCTTGTAGTGCAGCGCTCTAAGCTATTTAATTAAATCAATATGCTGTTGGAGAATAAGTGTGACTGTTTTTTTTTTTATTGCCGTTCCCTGGGTGCCGAACAATGACCCTCAGCCATAACAAGATCATTACCATATGACTTATTCTCTTTTTTTCTTTTAAATTGACCACACTTTAACTGTGGTAAATGAGGATAAATTACACAATTTTGTACCTTGAGATCTATCGATGGTCGACAGCACTTAAAATAGAGTTCTTCAGCTCTGGTTAGACCTTGTCTGAATGGTGAGTGAAATAACAAGGCTACAGTAACAACTGGTCATGTG
Source organism: Denticeps clupeoides (assembly GCF_900700375.1). Classification (NCBI taxonomy): domain Eukaryota; kingdom Metazoa; phylum Chordata; class Actinopteri; order Clupeiformes; family Denticipitidae; genus Denticeps; species Denticeps clupeoides. The sequence goes on along the minus strand of NC_041716.1, from coordinate 7,364,612 downwards.
AGTGTCAGAATTCAACTTCGCGAGCAGCAGTTAATTGGCCAGTGTTCACAAAGCATTTTTGTGTTTTCCCTTTTTTCTGTTCTGCTTCTTTTGTTATCAGTGCAGCAGCTCAGATCCAACACAGTTACTGATATGACCCATGCATTTTAGCATATTTAGTATTTCACACAGAAAATTCCCTTTTTTCTTCTTTTTTAGTCACTGTGAGAGGGTGTCAGGGGAGATCGGTGAGTAAAACTGTGAAAGAGGCAATTCAGCCCACAACGTTATATAACCCACCCTGCAATACTCTTGTTTAATGCACTGGTGCTCAGCCAGTATCTTTCTGGGCAGCACAGTCCTACGTCCAGAACTATACATTAATCTGAAATACACATGACACAAAGCTACCTCAGCCCCAAGGACAAATATTTCACATCACAGTGGAATTTATGAGGCACTTATATTTCCTTCAGAAGGGCAAGGCATATCGAGGCAACAATGTGGGGGGAGAAATGAAGTTGCGGAAGGGGGAGATGGATTAGAGGGGCCGAAGCTGCTGGCTCAGAGAAAATTGACCCTGTTGTTGCACAGCCTGATGTACAACTGCCATAATTCACCTGTCATCAGCATGGAACCTGAAATGTTATATGTGCAAACCTCATAAGGGGAACCGGAATGAGCTGGGGTTCTGTTCTTGGAACTGGAAAGATCCTCACATTGCATTTGGGTTTTGTGCAGAGGGAATCACTTTACCAAATGGGTCCCCATAAAGAACATAAGATCATGAAGAACATTTGAACCTGGCTTCTTTAGGAGCAGGAATCAAATTAGAATCATTGTAATTATAAATAGTAGTATTTTGTGATAATTTCAGGACACCAGTGATGGTATTGCATTGTTTGTTTCACTGCGTTTATATGCCAGATTACCCTTCAGATAGGTTTGTGTCTGGTTCCACATTCAGGCAGCAGCATGTCACCTTTAAAAAATGTTAGGTGATAGAATGATATTTAAAGTGACAAGGCCTTTTGTTATTGTGAGATTTTGTCTGCTCACCCCGTTATGTTATGTGAGCTTGGAATTGGTGTGTAATTATATTTAAAACACAATTACAATCCAATAACTAATCCAAGTCCATGTCAAATTAAACTACAGCTCAGATTGGTCTAATTGGTGCTGGCAAGCCATCACCGTCCCTGATTATACAGGGAGTGCAGAATTATTAGGCAAATGAGTATTTTGTCCACATCATCCTCTTCATGCATGTTGTCTTACTCCAAGCTGTATAGGCTCGAAAGCCTACTACCAATTAAGCATATTAGGTGATGTGCATCTCTGTAATGAGAAGGGGTGTGGTCTAATGACATCAACACCCTATATCAGGTGTGCATAAAGTGCAAGTTTTTCCACTGTAGCAACATTCCAAATAAAATTCACACATTAAAGTAAATTTTAATATTTTTTAAATATTAAAAGCCATTAAAGCCTATCAACGTTGATGAAGTGCAATCCAGCAACAACGTATGCCAACAAATATGTAATAAAATATGGTGCTTTGCTCAGTGGCACCTCACTGGCAATTTGGCGGTTCAGGGATTCGAACCGGCCCAAAAATGCAAATAACAGTAGTATTGAGGTTACTAATATCACACTCAAAATAGTTTAAAAAACATACTGATATTACTCAGAAATGTTTGAGCAGAATATCTTGCTGCTGTAGAGAATATTTACAGTAGAAGCACTTCATTTAGTTTTATAATTGGAAAATCACAAAAATACAAAAAGGAAAATATACGAATAACTGATTAAGTTATTGTTTTCAGTTCACAACCTTACAACAACCATAGTGAATCGTGCCAATAATAAAAAATTACTATATAAAAATGTCCGTTTAGAAATTATATCTCTTTTTTCAGACAATATAAAGTTAATCAACAATTAAGGAGTCAAAATGTAAGATTCCCTCAGTGGTGCACTATAATGCTGTTTTTATCAAATAGCATTTGCAAATAGCCCTTGAAATGCAGGTAACACAAATAAATAGTAGTGGTTCCAGTATATTAACATTAACTAGGGTGACCAGCTTGTGATAAACACCTTAGCGGGTGGTAGTAAAAATTCCGTTTACACGAGTAGTGTGTGTGTGTGTGTGTGTGTGTGTGCGGCATCAAACATTTATACAACATATATTTCTTTTTACCTGTAGGCAGTGGTGCCGCTGAAGTGCAAAGCACCGTCCCCACACACTGCTCCCTGGGTGCCTTTCATGGCTGCCCACTACTCACCAAGGGTGATGGTTAAAAGCAGTGTGCAGTGGTGGATTTAGGTATGGGCAATATCAGCCACCGCCTATGGTGGCATTGTGTTGAGTGCAGTGTGGGCACTCATGGAAGGAAAAATGAAATAAAAAATCAGGACGTGTTACCTTTGTACAACTGGTTTTCTATCAGCCTTTCTTGTAAGACCGAGTGGTTGCCCTGCTGGCTGGTGAGCAGGCTTTCAGCTTGGTGGGATAATCTCACTGGGATCTTTCACTTCAGGGCAGTTTCAGCAAGGCACCTAGTTTCCTGTGGGCAGCCAAAAAATTAAAGAAAAAAAAACACTGAAAAAAACTGTTTACAAGTTCATATTATAGAACCAATACAACAGTACCAAAAAAAAACCTGATAATTTACCATCAAATAACAAGCATAAATCTCTGTTGCACATTTATCCTGTAACTACTGTACTTGTAACTACTTTCGATAAGTAATTAGAGGGACGGTCCCCCTGGAGACACTCGGGGTTAAGTGCTCAAGGACACAATGCTAGTGAAGTGGGGTTTGAACCTGTGCTTTAGTGGTCTTCTGGATTATAGGCGAGTGTCTTACTCACTAGACTGCTACCTCCCTTCACTGTCTGCTTCTCTCAATGACCCCCCAGAAGGTTCTTCTTCTACAGAAAACCTGAAAATAAATATATTTTAAAATAAGAATTTATCCTCAATCAGTGAAAAACTCCTATTACTTCTCAAACAATCATGGGGATATTAGAGGGAAAGGAGGGTTTCCTGAAGCCTACCCTGATTGGAAAAGGCCAGACTATTGATCACAACCAACCACTCCATAAACACACAGTATTTTTCTATCCACAGACAGGTATCCAGTATTGAACCAATGAATTAAAAATGACTTATGGCACACAGTACAGAGAGGAAAAATCTAGATTCGGACCGCTCGCCTACATTTCTGTTTGCCGGGATAAAAATATCTTCATCCCTCTCTGACAACAGTTGTGTGGGAAGCGTCTGATTTCAAAACTCCCCATGGGATTAAAAAATATATAGCAAATATTTGGTGGAATTTAAAATCCAAGTTTTAATATCAACAGAACATTCTATAATCACGTTGAGTATTGGCTTGTCATTTTATGACTTGTTCAATGTATATATTTTATTAAAAACATGATTAATAACGAGGATGCTCATTCTCTGGTGTTGATTCCTGAGGTTTTAAAGAGTTATTTTTACAAAGGGGAACTGCCTATCTTATTTACTCCATGTTTCTGGAGGGTTGTCCTCCTCCAATGCTGTCAAACACATTTGGGCAGAGCCCTGCCAAAACGAATCTATAGCTACACCCACCAGTTTCTTTAATTAGGTTAGGGAATTGAGTTTGGCAGGTTGGCCTTACCCCCCACAACACAGTAATTAGATTATGCGTTTTAGTCTTCTGACCTCAGCTTCATTTTCCAGACCTTAGACATGATGGGTTCTCGCCTTAGAGTGAAAGGCTTCCGGCAATTGATAATAATACTGAATAAGGTTGACAAATCAATACAGTTGGCTTCAGTTACACTTTCAAGTCAATACAGCAGAGATTATAAAGAGAGAATTTGGAGGTTGGAGGCTCTATATATCAGCCTCGAAATACGGATTAAATGGTGTGCAAACCTGATAAACGACCCTGAACATTCAGCTGCAAAGGTTTCTGGATATTTTGTGTAATATATGGAATGAAAATTAGATGGAATGATCAGGATTTGAGCAATTTTCTATTGCCCCCTAGTGGTCTCCAAAGTAACTGAAACTAAATGGAACTAAACTAACTTTAATGGAAAAGAAACACACATAACATGTACTGAAAAAGGTTATATAATAGCTGTTTTTTTATTGAACTAGCTGTCCACTCATTTACATTTACAGCAATTATCAGACAGCCTTATCCAGAGATACCTTTCATCAGTAGTTTCAGGGACAGTCCCCCTGGAGACGCGCAGGATTAAGTGTCTTGAAAATGTGTTACCCAGCAGTTTTTCTTCTGCTGTGTGTAATCTTCAACTGATCAAACTAAATCAGTATAGCTATGGACATGAATGCTGCATATAATCCATTTTGTTTGCTATTCACAATTGTCTAAATGATCACTAATGAAATTATTATTACAATGAACACAGTGCTTTGCTTCATGTCACAGTTTCTTTGAAGCTTCTTTCATGCTTCTGTCTCATGTCTTTCATATCATGTGTTCTCTCACATCTGTTGTACTTTGTTGCTCTGCTCTTTATTCTGCTAGATGGCTGTTCTTTTTTAAGTGTGACATGACTGTCTGTCATGTTTGTACATTTGTAGTCCCAGATGCTGCCAACACTCAGTCTGTTCTGGACACTTTTTCAATTTCTGCAATAACCCTGCAATAATACTTAAATAATACTTTTAAACCATTTCTAAAATATACAGCTTTCGCTTTGAAAAATTATTGTGGACACAGGAGTGTTCAGAGCTTACTGCTAAAAAACAAAAAAGTTTCAAAGCCACTTTATGCGACAGTGCATAAAGTTCAGATCATTAAAACTGCTGATTTATTGCTTATATTCAGGGAATATGTGTAGGGTGCGAGAGTGACCATACGAGTGTTAAAATATGTTCTGAAGCTGTGAGTTGCAGGGAACTCACATTTGTATGCACTGCTTGGACTCTGCCTCTGATGTCAGCGCATCAGGGTCACTGCGCCTCAGCATCCTCAGTGGTGAGCAGTCCTGGATGCAGTCCAATTAAGCTATAGGACGTTATGATCGATCAGCGTGATGGTGCTTTTAAAAAGGCACAACCATTCATTCATTTTTGTTGGTGAACACGTGTTGGTGTCCCTAAAGGGTTGTTATTACATGACAAGGCCATAGCCATGGAGTCAGGTGGTGACCGAATCTCCCCATTAAAACAAATCAATTAAAATAAATTAAAAATGATATTCATCCAAAAAAGTTGTTCATGATGACAATGAAAGGATTCTGCACTATAATCAATAACTATTTAATTTAATGTGATTTGAGTGTTAATAACTTTTGTAAAGCTCAGTTGAATACTGCATTGAACTTTGTTCCCTGCACCTAATATAACTTTTCACAAAGCTTATGTGTATAAAAATAACAAGCAGCTGTCGGTTTGAGCCAAATAAATGCTAATTTGAGGTAAAAAGAAAGGCTTTCAAAACGTCATGCAACCAGAGCAAACAGGCACGGAATGTGACATAAAATTATTTTTAGATGTTCACTGAAGCAGCGCTCACAGGAAAGTGTTCTTAGAAGGCAAAAAATAGAAGCTCATTCGTAAGAAACTAAGTTTATGATGCCACTTAATGCATAAAAATCAATGACCTTCTTTGCACAAGATGCATTATCTTATGTATATTGCCTTGGTGCTATTGATCAGAACGAATCCTCTGATATCTGCAACGACGTGTGTAGCTGAAATGATCGATCAGCGCCTCTCGCTGTCGTCAAACTTATACCTCTTCCTTATACCTGTTTATCTAGATTAAAATTCCCCAGCCATTCAACCATTCTGACATCTCCATGGAAACCAACAACTACCAGACACTGTTGGGGGAAATGACATCATGGTCAGTGGCAACTCTAAAAATTGGCCTTTAGATCTCAGCGTGAGCCTGCAAGAGAGCATGTCTGTGTGTGTCCAGCTGAGCAGTCATCTCAGACATGCTGGGAGAATTTCCGAACATCACAACAGTGCTTTAACGTGACCTAAAAGTGTCAAAAATTAAAGACAGTCACTTTTTTATCACAGGAAAAAAAAAGAGTAATGTGTGCAGATTCTCTGGGAAACAGATGTTTTATAATGTAAATGTTCCCTGAATGACCAGTCAAAGAACTGAAAGGTTAACAAAGGCTATTTCTACAAATGAACATTATAAAATCCTAAATTTTATTCTCAGACAAAATATATATATATTGTATATTTTATATTTAATAAATTTTTTTATTTTTTATTATGTGCAGCATTACACTGAAAGGAAAAGTTTGACTTATGGGCTTGAAACAGCATAGAAACAAAGTCAAAATGAACAAGATAGAGAAGAAAGTCTCCTCCCAGCAGCACTTTCTTGTTCTCTGGATTTCAGTTCTGATCATGCAGAATACGAATGCTGTGAACCTGATGTGCCACAGTGGTCCTCGAACATTCTTCTTCTGACTATTCTACTACCATGTTTATTAAAAATGTATCTTCTGGACCCAATAGCAGAAACTCAACAGTCTAATGATTTAGTTCAGCTTTTCTGCACATTTAACAAACCTTGAACTTGACCTGATGTTGTTACCAGTATAAGCACCATTTTATCAAGTGTTGCTCATCTGTTTATTATTGGCACAATTAGCATAAGAAATGAAATATGTAATTACATAACGTCAGATATAATAAACCGAATGCATAAGAATATGCAGTAGGAAAGGCGAAAGCGTATCAGTGGACTGAGGTGACACGTGGTGGGTGGCCGGTGATTAAATGCAGGGTCTGGAGCATAAACACCGACTTCTGTCCTGAAGGCGGGGTGTGGAGACTTCCCTCGGCAGAGTGATGGACGGGAACGCATCCCGAGTGTCTGAGCCCCGGACAGGAGTGGACGCTTGGGTCGGCGCACTGCTGCCCGCCTGCCTGACAGCGGGTTAAAGAGCAGAGTTACCACTGTGTCATCCATCGCATCTGTCTCATAGCAACAGCCCTTTAATTCCAATCTATTGTGATGCTAATAAACTATTAGGACAAAAAGTCCTGCATGTGGTGGATGTTGTATGCTGTTGTAATTCTTATATAAAACACCTCTAGATGTTATTTAAATGTTTGTGAGAAAGATTGCTCACATGAATCTTTTGTCTTTGTTGTTTGGTGACTGAAATTAATTTTGCAGTGCACTTTACAGAGAAGGTGCACGATGCATGATGCACTGATGTTTTTTTTTTTTTACGTGTTCTGCAGGTGACCATGGCTCTCAGTTGAACTGACCCATGAGTCAAGGTGCTGTCCGTCCATCATCCGCCTGTGCACCCATGCTTATGCAGTTATAGGTCAACCATCAACCTTCTAGAAGCTCACGCTCCAGTTCAACCACAGCTGGCTGGGTCAATTATCTCCGTTTGGACCTATTGACTCATGCCGGCCTTTAATGCTTCTTTTGTGGTGAGCACCTGAGAGCTTGCTGGCATTTCGTGAGATGCACATTTTCAGGAATCGATTAATTAGTGACTGAAAGTGAGCTTTGGAGGGGCAACATATTGGGGTTTGTTTTCCCATCCAAAATTTGACATACCTGCCGAAGTGCCAGAATGTTTCTACAGCATTAGCTTTACTCAAAATGTTTGTATTAACATCATTAGCTTGCATGGTGGAGGTCAGAGGTCAAAGGGATCAATGGTTACGTCATCACTGATAATGCATTTTTGCCCGAGTAAGTGACATGTTCCATCATTGCTAATTGCCTCAGACATATTCCTCATTACTCAAGGGCTTCTCAAAATAGATCACGCATGGAGACACGTAGAGGCATGCGTTGAATGCAGTACCAGCCCAGCCCAAGGGTAAAAGACAAGTAGCTGACGTCATGGAACAAAAGAGACGAGAGCTGAAAGTGGAAGCCAAGATGGAGTTGGATGTTAGAGAAACTCAGTCCTTCATTTATCAGTGCAATGTGTAACATTTACATTTACAGCATTTATCAGATGTTCCCCCCCCCCGGAGCAACTTAGGGTGAAGTGTCTTGCTCAGGGACACAATGGTAGTAAGTGGGATTTGAACCTGGGTCTTCTGGTTCATAGGTGAGCGTGTTAGCCACTAGGCTACTACCTCCCTTCTAGAGATTACAGTGCTTAAAACTTAAATCCATTTTAGCGTTCCATGCATTAAGCAAATTGAATGGATCTTTACAGTGGACTTTCATCAGAAAAAGCCCGTGGCCTTTGTTCAGTCTATGTTGTATTGTGTCTGCATTTAGTGTCATGGTTAAATGACGTCCAACACAGGTTTCTGTGTAGGCTTATTCCTTTTGCTCATCTGAAACTTCTTTGTGATCCATTTGAACTAAATACCATGCAGGCTTGCATATCATTGAGCTCTCATCAACATGATTGCCCCCCATAACAGTTATGGGATGAAAACTGGAGAGAGTACTCCGAGCACTCTCAGCCATTTGAGTCAGGATAAGGTGGTAGTAGCCTAGTGGGTAACACACTCGCCACACTCGCCAGAAGACCCAGGTTCAAATCCTGCTTACTACCATTGTGTCCCTGAGCAAGACACTTAACCCTAAGTTGCTCCAGGGGGAGTGTCCCTGTAACTACTGATTGTAAGTCGCTCTGGATAAGGGCGTCTGATAAATGCCATAAATGTAAATGTAAATGTATTCTCAGGCTAATAAGAGATTCACAGCCACTTGTCATGATAAATGGTTATGAGAACATTCAGTCATTTGATTTACAGTCTTCTGCTAAAGTCAGGCTTTTCATTTTGCTCGTGGTTTAACAGCACAGGGGCAAACATCTTGTGTTCAGATTTTTCGAGGTCAACTAATTCAGCCAAATTTGCAATTCATGCAAACATTTACAATTTAAAATTTACATTTATAATGCTAAATTGTCTGCCAGCCTTTCAAAAGGTCTTGACTTTGGACACTGTCATATTCAGCATTGTTTAACATTTATTTAGTTATTTATTTATTACACAAATGCATCGATGGAATATGGCCTCAGATATGTTTATTTATGATATATCAGGCATATCAGTCTGTCATAAAACAAGTAGCACAATAAGCCTTGAATGCATAAGAGTCTTCAAGATGTTAAACTGTTTTGTGTATAATACAGTTTACTGGACATAACAATACTCAAACATGATAAAAGCAGAATGAAGTAAAACAGGCTTCCTAGTAGTGCTGCATGACATGGAATTTTTTTTTTTATCTATACAGCTTTAATTCCTCTTGACTCAGCTAAAAACAGCACCTCATAGTGAGGCTCAGATAGTTTAACTAGATGGAAATGTCCTGTTATCTGCTGCCTGCCTGTTGTGAAAATTCAAGGGGAAAAACATGTTTAGAAAAAGAGCACAGTTACTGCATTTCAATGGGGGTGGTGTCTGTTATTGTGATATTGTTATGGTTGATTCCACGATGGTTGAATAATGAATTGTCCATAACAACAATAGTAACACGGTATGTATTTCAGGGAAGTGTTTTAGCAAAGTGCATGTGATGAACAGAAAAAACAGAGGCTGCAAAAAGTTGAGCTCTCACATACAGACACTCGCCTATGAGTCAAAAGACCCCTGGTTCAAATCCCTCTTATGACCATTTTGTCCCTGAGCAAGACACTTCACCCAGAGTGTCTCCAGGCGGACTGTCCTTGTAACTAATGATTGTAAATCACGCTGGATAAGGGCAATTGATAAATGCCTTTAATGTAAATTATCACGGCCCTTGCACAATCCAATTCATTATGCATTAAGCAAATTGAATGGATCATTACAGTGGACTTTCATCAGAGGAAGCCTGTGGCCTTTGTTCAGTCTATGTTGTATTGCGTCTGCATTTAGTGTCATGGTTAAATGACGTCCAACACAGGTTTCTGTGTAGGCTTATTCCTTTTGCTCATCTGAAACTTCTTTGTGATCCATTTGAACTAAATACCATGCAGGCTTGCATATCATTGAGCTCTCATCAACATGATTGCCCCCCATAACAGTTAATTGTCTCGTGGGATGAAAACTGGAGAGTGTACTCTGAGCACTCTCAGCCATTTGAATCAGGATGAAGGAGAACATTCTCAGACCTGGCAAGGTTGGTCCACCCAGGACTGCATAATAACTTCTTCTTTGAGCAATCCCTTTCCCATAATTGAATCAAAGGAGACGCCATTGGAGGTTTCTTTCAATTGACATTCAGTAGTCCTTCCACAATTGATGAGCGTATAAAAATTCACTTTCATTTTTTGAGCATTAGTATCCAATATATAGTTGTCTGGTCTTTTGTAATGATTGTACAAAACAGGACAGAACCATCAGTGTAAATAAGGTACAAAATATATTTTAACTCCCTTTGGTTGTTTCAATGTGTGTATCAAACCTGGGCTCCATTTCACCAGCAGATCTCTCACAGTTCTATATCCCGCAGTCTATTCCTTGCGATGTTTGGTAGTTGCCAGAGGCTCATGGTTCAACCCTTTCTGTCTTACCTCAGCAAGCGAGTAAAAAAAAAGCTGTGAAAGCTGCTAGGTCAGCATTTTTTCTCTTATTTTATTGTTACAAACTCTCATAACCCCCGCTTTCTTTTTAACACACTGAATACTCTCGATATTCTTGTTTCTATGCTAGAGGAATGGGTGGGTGTTACAGGTTCAGCTCTCCAATGGTTTAGGTCTTATCTTTCAGAGAGATGTTTTTACTTCCACCTCAGAGGCACTTTCTTGGGGGGGTTCCACAAGGCTTCATTCTAGGTCCTCTTTTATTTTCTTTGTACCTGATGCCACTTGGAGCTATCTTTCAGACACAAAATGTCTCAGACACATTTCCTTTCATTATTGCAAATAACAGTCAGGTTTATCTTATTGTAAAGCACAGCGGGGTGTGTTCTGTCCAGCCTCTCCTTGGTTGCCTTATTGATGTCAGGAGGTGGCACTAAATATTTTGGATTTTTATGATAATAGAACTGAAATCAAGCTGTTGAGTCCCAATGGTGTTAGCAGACCCAGCCTTTTGAGGGTTTTTGTGGCCCCTTTTGAGAAATCCATGTGAGAATGTACCCTACACAAAATTTTGCCAGGTAAATGCTGTTGTGAAGTCCTGCTTTTTCCAGTTGAGGCGGTTCTGTCAAAATGCAATCTGGAAACTGTGGTACATGCTTTTATAACTACTCGTCTTGACTACTGTAATTCACTTTTCTTCAGAATCAGCCAGGCCTCCATGGCCCACAAACTCAGGTTTATAGGGCTTTAGCATTTGCAGCTCCTCAACTCCATGCTTTGTTAGGCAGACCCCTTCACTCATAGAGTTCAAATCTCTTCTAAAAACACACTTTTACTTTCAACTCTGTGAGGTGGTGATTTATGTGGTTTTTGTACTTGTCTTATTTTGTTTGCATTGATTTTTATTATATTACTTTTATTCTATTTTATTACTCTACCACATTTAATTTGTTATATTATTTTATTTTTATGGTTTCTTTGCTTATTTTATATGTCTCTTTAATTCATTGGTCTGTGTGTCATCATTTATGTTTACTTGTATTGTACAGTACTTTGGTCAGCCTTGTTGTTTAAAGGTGCTTTATAAATAAAACTGGTATGATATGGTATTGTGTTCAGGGAAATTAATGATCCACTACGTTCTTGTGTGCCTGTTGTCATGCTCTCGGGGTGCTTTGATTATGCCTGTTTTGTGCCACATGATGAGGAGGAGGCTCTGTCTCTCAAGAGGACAAATCACCACCATGGCAATAGTATGTGGGAGGCTCATGACAAAGGTTAGTTAACACACATATATGAATTGGCTGATGCCACATTACAAATCAGAGACTGTGAGGCAAGAGCTGACCCAAGAGCTTAATCCTAATCCTCTTTAATGACTATTCCCTGTATGTTTACTATAGGTTAGGGAAACTAATTAATGATAGAATAATGCCAATAGTTTCCCTGATGCCACAATTTTTTGTTTTGTACAGACAAAATGTCTAAACAGCTGATTATTTTGCTGATCGTTAAGTGATTGTCACAGAAAATTGCTTTTACTTTGATTACTTTTATTCTATTCTATTTTATTCTATTGGGGCAGAGGTGGCCTAGCGGTAATCATAAGGTTGCCGGTTCAAATCCCAATCCGCCAAGGTGCCACTGAGGTGCCACTGAGCAAAGCACCGTCCCCACACACTGCTCCCCGGGCGCCTGTCATGGCTGCCCACTGCTCACTCAGGGTGATGGTTAAATGCAGAGGACAAATTTCACTGTGTGCCGTGCTGCTGTGTATCACATGTGACAATCACTTTATCACTTTATCTTTACAGTATAACATGTCTTATGAACAATATTTATAATGACTGTCAGGATCCGGTCCAGATGGACTTCTCCAGATCCAGTGTTCGGACCAGAGTTTCATGTTTGTCCTGTATTAAGTTTCCTGATTGTGTTCACCTGTGTCTGATTGTAAAAAGCTGCCCTGTTCATGTCTGATTGCCATTGGGTCGATGATTGGTGATGTTTTCCCTGTGATCATGTAATAAACCCCAGTCTTGTGACGTCGTGCTTATACGTCCTACATTTACATTTACAGCATTTATCAGATGCCCTTATCCAGAGCGACTTACAATCAGTAGTTACAGGGACAGTCCCCCCTGGAGCAATTTAGGGTTAAGTGTCTTGCTCAGGGACACAATGGTAGTAAGTGGGATTTGAACCTGGGTCTTCTGGTTCATAGGCGAGCGTGTTACCACTAGGCTACTTCCACCCCACGTCCTCCTTATTCGCCATGTCCTGCAATCATGACAATGACAGTATTCAGGGAAAATGGGACAAAGATCCCAAATTTTGTTCTAAGCATACAGCATAACCTACCTAGCATACAGCAGAGTTTGTGTTTCTAAACATCCTCATGTTAATTTTTTATGAATTATAACAAGTTATTTTTATCATAAGGAGACAAATGACTTCTTCATGACTGCTTGTCTGAACATTTCCTTAACAGGACATACTTTAGGCCATACTTTATATAATTTCTAAACACAAAAATATATATTTTTGCAAAATTCCAAGCACTCCTGTGCCCCTTGCTGGCTAGGAAACACTATGCATCTTCTTATAGCTTTGAAATACAATTTGTTCTGTTTTAGTGAAATCGTCACGGTTGGGCTGGACATGTCGATGAAGGAGGACGCATTCGCACGATTTCACAGGACAGGGGTTTAATACAAACTACACGAGACAAGGGAACATCAACACGCAATAACCCGACGGCGAACAGACACAAACAGGATAGTTTTATACAATTATATAAATATACACCAGGTGAACACGATCAGGGAACATTACACGAGACGAACATGAAACTCCGGACTAAACTCCGGATCCGGAGTAACCCCTGCCGGTCCGGATCATGACAGTACTCCCCCCTCAAAGGCACTACCACCTGGGAGTGCCCCACAAAAACGGTCCATGAAAGGGGGGGAGGAAGTCCATAAGGATGAGTGGCGGCTGTCCTGCACCGGCGGCATCAGACCCGGGCCAAAGCATGGCTCGTCCATGGGGACCGGCATCCTGTCCGCCGTCCGCAGGTAGCCACCACTCCAGTCAGTCTCTGGCACGCCCTTCTGGAAAGTTCGCCGCCTCCCTCGTCTCGATTAATGCCGGGAGCACCTGAACTGCGCGACTGGTCTCCTCGACCCCATGGTAGCTTTCGTAGGTCATCGAGGTCCGGTTGCATGGATTCATCCGTCGGAATCACCAGGGGGAACATGGACAGCGTGACAGATCCTCTCAACCCCATGGTAGCTTTCGTAGGCCGTCGAGAGTCTGTCACGCTTGGGGAACCGATAAAAACAGGACATGGATCATGGCGGGGAACTGGTGATTACCGGAGGTGCGTCGCTGGAATCTGGATGAGACGGCGGCGTCGGGGGACGTCCATACATGGAACCTTGAACATGGATCTGTGGAGCAGACGTCCTCCCGACCGACCACAGCTCCCTGGATCTCAGAATGTAACTTACAAAACTGTGCAAATTGCATTTACTATAATGGTAATATGTTACCAAATCTGCGTAATAATGTATTCTTTTAAATCACTTACAATGAATGAATCACAGTTATAATAATAATAATAATAATAGTAATAATATATAAGCTACCATCCATGCTTTTTTCAGCCACTTTCTTCTTTTTATTGTATGTATTTCTGTTTTTACTCTTTAATTGTTTCATACATTCCCCATTGCTGTGAACAAACAGTATTTCTTATTTTGTTTCTCCAACGTGTTCCTTGCAGTTTCTCCCATCCAGTCCCCTTTTCTTCTTCTGATTTGCGTGTCCATGTCTCAGCTCAGTATGAAGCCACTCTTCATATACAGCACTTGTTAAGCAGATGGAAACATTATAGCCTGGTTCGTAGCATCACATTTTATCCTACACATTTGGGAAATCCCCTCCATACAACAAATGACACCAGAGATCTGTGGTAAAATTAAACTATTTGTCCGCTATCAAAGCAATCCACCTATTCATCTCAACCGTTTGACTTCAGTTAATCCTGTCAAAGGTTTTTGCAAAACATTGTGTAAAAAGTATTCCATGATGTTGGATTTTATTATTTAGATTTGTTTTTGTCTGTCCCTGGGTGAAACATCTCCATCATATAAGCTTTATTGACCCTAGTTACACTGGTTCTCCATCCTCTGATACTGAACAGGATGGATGGACACCATTCTTCTAAAAGATAGTCTCTCATTTGTTATTTTAATGATGATGTTGTGACAGGCTCCGAAATTTCCCATAGGTGTTGAGATGGGTTGGCATCTGGTGATCTGATGGCCACTGTCTTCATTCTCAATTACCCTTTCTTAAAGACAATGTTATCATCAGGGCAGAAATGTTTGAAAATGAAGGTGATCCTTCATAGTCAGTTTGAATTGACCTGTTGTGAAAGTGACCCCAAACCGTGAACGTGTAAAGCCGATCTGTAATTGGAGAACATTGCAAATTTATGGCGGGAATAATTTAGGTAAATAGGCATGTGAGAGAAAACAAACTGTGCACAAATATACAAATGGGGCCTGACAAAATCCTACAAATCCTGAACTGCCATGGTGCTCCCCGGGTGCCTGTCACGGCTGCCCACTGCTCACCAAGGTGGTGAATTTAATGAGTTAATTTTTGTTATGTGCACCGTGTGATGTGCTGCAGTGTTTTTTCATTTAACTTTCACTTAAATGTTGTATAATCACATGCATATTGCATTTTACATCGTCCGAAATGTTCCAAAAACATTACAAGCAAACATACAACCACACCTGTTCTCACACGATGTCCATAGGTGAAACGCAATAGAGGCAAATGGCGATGAAAGCACTTCTCTCTTGCACATACTCACACTTGCATCACAGTCTAGAGCCAGAAATGGGAATAATTGCATGGCTCCTCCAGCGCTAGATGGGCTCTCTCTTCTCCAATCACTCCACTTTGATTCCCGGTGCCGTAATTGTGCGTGTGGGCATCCATATTCATATTCTGCATTTTGACACCCATATTTGGGATTGTTGTATGCACCCCGCCACTGTGCATCCTTCAGACCCTCTGTAATCATGATCTGTGAAAGTTTGTGCGTGTGTTTTCAGCTGTCTCTTCATTATGAACCAGCTGGAGCTGGGGGTGCAGCGGCGGCTGTAAAATCTGTGCTGACACATTCCCTGTATAGCAACCGCTATTTACCAAGCAGAGCATTACTGTCAAAGCGAGGGCCAGTGAGTGGGAGAGCACAGGAAAAGGCGGCTGTGGGGACGCAATCTAATAAGAAATCTTTAATGCAGTACGAGGAATACACTTTCAGTGGTGCGCGAATGAAGATATTATTATCTTATCTGCAATCCGAACAGAGAGCGACTCTTTGAAGCATGCAGCTGAAAAAGAGGACAGAAATAGAACTGGCTTGTATAGCTGTGCTGTTCCTGTGAAAAAAACATATATCTTTAAAACTATTTTTAAAGATACTGAAGACTTAAGATTCATGTGCATAGTGAGGAGAAGAATAGGAAGGAGGAAACATACATGAAAGGGCCAACACAAAAATCAATGGTCATAATGTCAACAGAACGATCTGACAAACATGGTTATGCAATGCCAACTGAACGCCCCTCTTCAGGGTGTTCTCATGTGGCTGCTAGTGTTGTTTTATGACGAAATATCTTAATAATGAGACTAAATCACAATTAAAAGAAGAAATGGCCTATACAACAGCCAATCAGAAAATAGCAGTATTGTATCTGGGTAAAATGCTACACAACCACCAATGAAAAGGCCTCCTGGAAGCGGTATTCATCCATAGACGCTCCGAGCACCACTTCAAGCACAGAGTAAGTCATCTTAAGTTTTCATGTTACTACAAATTCACATTTTGTTTGACACAAACAATGACAACTTGACTGCTGTCAGAGAATATTATGCCAGATAATTAGCATCTTTTCAATGCTAAGTTCTAAAGATTTACCGCCTGTTCACTGACAACATCTGTTCAGAACAAGTAGTTCTGTCATATTTCATTATCACAGGATGACTGACATATTCTCACATTATAATCATCTCTCTCACTCAAAGTAATTTTAAATTTAATTGAATGTAATTGTCTGTGGCGTGTATCAAATCTTTCTTCCATAAGTCTGAGCAATTAATAACAATAACACTAATCATAAAAATATTAATGAAACACCACATTACTAAGGCAGTTGTGGTCTGGAGGTTTAGTGAACTGGTGAAATGGCACTCTTACCCGGGGGTGGGCAAATGTTTTAGCTCAGGGGCAACATGGATTTTTAATATTTTCACCACATGCATACATATCAGAAATAAACAGAAAAAAGGCATTGCAGTATTTACACAATCAGTAACACAGAAAGACCAGGACGGATCTCCTACACTGCAAACGACTGCACTCAAGTTATCATCCTTTTGTACTTCATGATTACACTGGAATAAACTGTTTGAGATATGTGCAGTTTGTGTATTTGAAGTGAAATGTAATAAACAAAATATGAAACATAATAAGTATGTGCCACCTAGTTAATGTCCCAGTGTTAAAACGATTAATTATATTGACTAATGGCTGGATTGTTAAGGAGAATAAAACAACTGTATCCTTTTGTTAAGGTACTCCAAAAACAGGAGTATTGTAGCTGCTGGGTGCATCATTGGCAGCATAGGAGATCGGTCCTTGACTAGTGTGGTCTGACTTTCTGCATTACTGATTGGGGCCTGATGGTTCAATTTGTTGTCAAGTGCACAGGACTGAGATTATTAGAATACAAGAAAATGGCATTTTTTTTAAAAGGTGTCTTTGTTAAGCCATTCCGTTGCAACCTATAAAAACATGTCATGAACCTGGAGATTATTGGCCCTGACTGCTTGCCATAAATGACTGCTCACTTACTATGCAAGCCAGTGCAATTGGTTTATTTAAATAAAAGAATTTCTAATACAACGCTATTCAGTTTCTTGTGAGTATATCAACACTAGCAGTGGAATTTACTGCTATGCAAGGGGGTGCCACCTAAAGTCTTGCCTAGGGATCCCAATATGTAAATAATATATAATAAAAATATAACCTTTTTATTATTATGAAATGGGTTTAACTAAAACAAAGAGTTTGCTTTTATCATTTCTACTAAATACTTATACTGTTTTGACTGGGTTAACAAGGGAAAAAAGTTTCATTGACTAAAATTAGACTAAAATGTCATCAATTTTATTGACTAAATCTAGTAGCCATGGATAATTCTGACTAAAATAAGGCTAAAATGCTTAGGGATTTAGTAGACTGAAACTTGACTAGACTAAAATGAGTCTGAATTTGATTAAGACTAGTAATAACTAATATGGCAGCTTCTTGCAAAGACTAGACTAAAACAGGCTTTCAAAAACAACTATTGTAGCTGCATGTCAGAATATGGCCCCTTGATGTCGTTTGTACTTCATATATTAGTGAAAATTGACAATTTTTCACTAGTAAATGTATGTTGATGTGAAAGGAGGCCTAAACAAGATGATGACGATTTATGGGTGAAGTATAGGTTAATCTATAAGGAAAAAGTACTTGCCTACAAAATACATTAAGTGTCTAATAAACCCTCAAGCCTCAACACTTTAATGACAGATGGTCCTCAAACCTTTTTCCAGTAGTGTATTTAAATAGTTTACACAGGGGGACAATTTTATTCCTAATATGAATATTATTAATTATTGGCTGTTATCCACTGTCAATACTGCAGTCAAACACACAGCCAGTGAGGATATTGTACTATGTTGTGGATATGAAGAATCATAGCTATATTTTAAACATGCAGAAGCTGGCCAGATGCATGCAGCCCAAGATAAATCAAAATCAAAAGTCTACTGGAGCAAATATAATGGATAAGAATGCAACGTCAATCATGAATGAACAGACACCTCCAATAGCAAGCAGTAAGGTGTTCAAGTGACATGACCATACAAAATGTCATTTAGAAAGAATGATGGATTTTAGTTTCAGAAGCGTATGAAGACTAAATTGCCTGACATCCTCCAAGGCTAACAAGTTCCAAGATGACAACGTCCTGCTTTACTCTGCAATAAGAATTGACTCTGCAGAGCTTCACTGCACTTCAGAAAGATGTGCCTCAGCGAAGTATCCCTTCCCATTTCAGTAGCACAACTCCTGCACTGCAATCTAGACAAGATTAGGGTCAAACCACAAGCATGGAACACATCAGTACACAACTTGAAACAAGTGTGTATTTTATTCATTTATTCACATAGAAAAAAAAATGTTGTTATTTTTTTGTATGAGATTTTAATTGTCAGTTCACAAGAAACTCATGCTTACAAATAAGGTGTTCCAATGGGCACATGGCTATATAATTACACAGAAAAGTGAAATACAGTCATAGAAGATAGCACAACTGGATCAGTTGATTTTTAAAGTGCTTTTGAGCTAATGTGTGCCTTTTCACGTCCAAAAATCAGAACACATAAGGTATTTAGTGTAGCTGGAAAACCACAAATATCACCTTTAAAGATGAACCTTTTTAGATTATTGTCACTATTTACACACATTAATTTCCATTCCTGTTACACGTGGGAAAAAAGACTGTTCCGGTCATAAAATTGAGATTCAGCAGATTATACAACTCGCACGATAATAACATTGTACTGGATTTTCATACTGTGGCCTGTTTTACTGGAGGCATCGGGACTGCTGTGGCCGCTGTGGCTGTGAAAGTCCTGGGAGGTATTGCTTCATGGGTTGACCTTGCCCTTGGCACAGGCTGCATAAGAAATCAATGGCCTGCTGGGAGCTGACAAATGCGATCATCTTGAGGTGAGAACAATCAGAATTTCTAGTCAGCCAAAAGGTCCGATAGGGCCAGTTCTGTCTGCTAGCGGCTGGTCCCTCGTCATAGTAAAGCGAGGCCCTTGGAGGTGTTCTGGCCTGTGAATTATTCACACGTGGACGTTGCTTCCACTCATTTGACACTTCCACGTGCTGGTAGAAATTTGAACAGCATGTGAGTTAATATTAAAGAAGGAGTCATGCATTTAAAAAGACGACCACCAACTATATAAGCAACTCTTCACATGTTTCACGAAAAATGACAACAGCAAAAAAATCTTAAAAATGCTGATCATTATAAAGATATTCTAACGATATTAGCTGAAAAAAGACAGCTCCTGCCTGAACATTTTGGCAACATTTTTTTTTATTCAAGTCTGCTGTATAGATGCCATGTGGGCGCACCCTTCAGAGTAATAACCAATAATTGAAAGAACGGTTACCACCACGCTAAAGTAAAAAAAACAATTCTGAAAAATCTTGTGGTTTGAATAGACTCATGTTGAACTTTTGTTTTTATTAATTCAAAAACAAATACATATTTCTTGAAGGCCAGCAGAGTGACACATTTGCTTTGCAAGCTTTGCTCTAGAGCCTTGGTTCTCAAACTGATGGTACTTGGGCTCCCTCCTGCACTGTAGTTGTTATTCAAATTATGTGCAACATGGCTCAGTTCATTTTAATGGCCTCCTCAATTGGGTACTTCCAGTTTTAAATCGTGTTCGAAATGGTGGCACTTTGAGAGCGGAATATTTTTGGAGGAGAACCACAGAACCAGAGCATGACAGCAAACCACTGGCTTCCCCCTCTATTAATAAGCATTTATTATAAGCTACAGCAGCCCAGTAGCACTTCTAGTCAGTTCTGGATTCAAGCTACCTTCTGAAGGTCAAGCATGAAACACTGAAGAGGTTTTCCTGGTGTTCTACCTTTCCTCTTGCTAGTTGCACTGAACGTTGCGTGTTGAAGATTGTAATAATTTGTACTAATTCGATGGGTGGCCTGTCTAAAACCGCATGATGTTCATGGTGAGTATAATGTCAGTTAATTACTGTATAGTCAAAATATTTTTCAGATGTCGTGTAATGTTAATTTGTCCCTACCACTGTCATAATTCAGTCTTTGTGATTTGAAATCTATAGAGGTCTATAGATGTCAGATTGTTATCGGTTCCTCTCAGTGATTTTTAAAGTACATATTTTACCACAGGCATCAACCCTCAATCAATTCCCTTATTCTTGGGGATCGATAACAAATTTCTTCTTTCAGGCAATGCTGTACATGGCTGCTGTATCTCCACACTTGTCGGTGAAGTTGACTCTCTTGCTGTTAACCGTGTACACGGTGACGTCCTCCTGCTCGGTAGCGTGGTTTGGGCTCTCGTGCGACGAGTCCTTCATGACGCTGTAGTACACTGGGGCGTTGAACTTCGCCGCCTTCTTGCCACTGCCAAAGCTGCCTTTGCACTTGCAGAGCTTCTTGAAGGCGCTGCGGAACTTCTGAGACATGAGGTTGTAGATGATGGGGTTGATGGCGCTGTTGGCGTAGATGCAGATGCGGCAGAACAGCAGGAACCAGGTGTTGAGGTACGGGGGGTCCATGAGGGAATTGATCACTACCAGTGTGCGGTACGGCATCCAGAGCAAGGCGAACAGAGCCACCACAACTGCCAGCATCTTCGTAACCTGTGGCCACAGCAAGCAGCATAAGTATTTCAAACAATCCTGTATGATCAATTACAAATGATTATTAATAATGATGGCTTTCTCATGCTTAAAATGTATTTGAAAATGTATTTAGAAAGCTGCTTATAATGCATTTAATGTACAAACCTCTACTTGTATTTGTACTTGAGCACTAAATAAACACAGGCGCTCAACTTTAAGCTACATTTGCTAATTTTTGTAACGGATCATCAGTCTTATGTTCAACCCACCTGTGTTTAAAATGTAAAAATAATTTGATTGTTTTTTTTTTACTTCCTGTACAGTGCTTGACCTAGGACACGTATACTCACACTAGACAGAGACAATCCCTACATGAAGGTGGTGATGGCCAGTCAGGGTGTATGGACAAACGGTGCAGAGACCAGATGCATACAGAACAACAACGTTTATTTCTTATATAGCCCAAAATCACGTACAGCATGTCTCAATGAGCTTAATGACCATGCGACTTGTGTCTGTGAACCACATGTCTCATAGTCACTGGATAAATTGGATATTGGATAAATAAAAATAAATAAATAAATATCCCTGTCACTCTCCACATGAGCCTCTTTCCCACATTCTTTATCATCCTATAAAAATATTCATTAGAGCAAGCTTTATTCTTAAATATGAATTCGGATTATTCATTGTGATTGATTAATTAATTGAAGATCATGGTTAATTACATGATATTTTTAATATTATATTAATATTAATATTACATGAAAACCCCCAGTGTACACCATTTTACACCGAAGAGAACCGCAGTCTCACCTGTTTCCTTGATGAGACTGAGCCTTTGTTGGGCTTGCAGGAGGACATTTTAGTTGTGCTCATCGCCCTCCCCTGGTGTATCGAGTTGTTTCCACCTCTTTCACCAGGATTCAATGGCAAGGGATTCGTGAACAAAATCCTTGCAATCAGACCATACAGGACCATTGCAATGATCAACGGGATGACGTAAAACAGGGTCAGGTCCAGGAAGTAGATGGGTGTGTACAGGTTCCTGGAGACCCGGTAGTCGCATGTGACCACTACTCCATTGGCATAAACTGTCTCCTTGATGTCCACCAAGAAAAACCACATTGTGCAGTAGAGCGAGGTGAAAATCCAGACTCCAGCGATGATCTTCTTGGCCCTGGACACAGTGCATATAAACTGAGCCTTGATGGAGTGGCAGATGGCTATATAGCGCTCGATGGTGAAGGCTGTGATGGAGCAGGAGGACACGTTGATTCCCAGGTACTGAAGGTAAGTGATGCAGAGACAGCCTGTGTAGCCGTAAATCCAGGAGGTAATGACCTCAGAAATGTTGGGCAGACCTGCAGCGAGGAGTACGATGAGGTCAGCGATGGCCAGACTGACCAGGTAGCAGTTTGTGGGAGTCATCATATGCTTGGTCTGGAGCACAACCAAGACCACCATGATGTTCCCAGCAATGCCTACTCCACATATGAGCAGTGCCAGGAAAATGGTGATAACCTGAATTTCCAGGGAGTTCTCCGGCATGTTGGCCAATGGTTCACTCGTCACGGAGGTACTGAAGTTCAGCTCAGAAAGTAAAGTGCTGTTCTGCATTTTGTTCTTGGTTTTGTTTCAGACCTCCTTGGAAGATGATTATTCTGTTAACATACTAGGAAGAATCCTAAAAATGTGTAAAAAAAAAAATAAAATATGAATATGTCTAAGTCCTCTTCCAATTCAAGTTTTCTCAAGTTAAGGTTCATCACAAGTAATACAAAAGTATCTTACCAGACTTTGTTATTTCCTCTCCATTTTTCACCACTCAGTGGGCTTCATCAACAGCATACTCACATTTCCCCCACAAGCTGCATCCTGAAGCCAGAGCAAAACTGAGCTGACCATCTCAGAGTAGACCTTTCCCTGTCTGCACCTCCCCATTTCCCTCCCTCCGTCTCTCACAAACTCCCTCCCTCTCCTCTCCATTTCCCCCCATGTCTCTCTCTCTCTCTCGCTCTCTGCCTTGCATCTTCAGTCCATACCTCAGTCTCTCCCTCTCCATGTGTCTCTTTTCAGACCCTGTCCATTTCTCGCACTACCTTGATTTATTCATGTTTCAGGTACATTTGGAGGCAGAGTGGTGTGTTCCCCTAAAAAAAAATTTCCTTTTTGTACTATCAGATCATGCCACATAAAATGTAACGCTGCGAACACCAATAGGATCCAGCACAGCCCTCATCAGACGGGATTGAAATAAAAATTTTATCTAATTCTAAGATAAATTGATATAGCATGATTATGGTTATATATGGGATAAAACATGTGATTTCTGAATTATTACACTTTATCGCAATAATTACATGTTGCTGTCTAATTGGGCAATAGGTCTGAGCCTTATTATTCTGTCTCTTTTTTGGGGGGGGAATTTGGGTGAATTTGGGGGAATTTTTTTTTTGCCTTTTTTTTGTCAACCATCGCCAGGCTTCAAGTGTAGCATCTTGTCGAATGCAAATAGCACAATTTCAGCTTCAACTGAGTGCCACTAGTCGTCAGGTCTGTGAAGGCTTTTTGTTTTCGGCTAGTCCTGATAGCATTAGTCCTGATTGCGGCAGTGCTTGAGGATGAGGAGAACGTAAGAGACCTGGTTCTGGTCTTGGTGTGTACTGAGTGTAGTCTGGACCATGTAAAGGAATTTAAGCTCTTTGAGTAAGTAGCCATGTATGCACTTGTGGAACCTAGGCATGTCACACTCAGCCAACTTTGAGCAGGGTGTAAGGTGGGAAATTCGAGGTTCAAGCTGTGTCCCCACCCCAGGTCAACAAATTGCCTGAAGCGGCATGAGGGGAGCGTCATGTGACGGATGGATGATGGCGGCATTCCTGCATTCCTGTATTGGGGGATTCGTTTGAACAAGACAGGAACATCAAAGGACAATCTGATTGGTCTGCATCAGTTATGATTTGGGTGACCAATGTCTGGTATAAAGGAGGTTCTCAGAGCTCCCTGGGGAGCCTCTCGGCCTCTGTTTCTTCTTCTTCTATCTCATTCTGGTCTTTCTACTGATGTTGGTACTATTTATATACAATAATTCCATGTAAATTTAACCTATTTGTGTTAATAAATTATAAACTATTAATTCCTGCAGTTCCTTACGAGACTCTGTAGCAGCAGCGCGCCCGTAAATCACTCTGTGATTATGTATGTCAGAAGATATACATCCTTGCTGAAATTTCCCATAAACGTAATTTTTTTTTCTCCGCCTCATTTTGAGGACATGCCAAGTTGTGTTCTGACAAATAGCAAACGTAGGGTCATGCACCGAGACTCACATTCTTGACTAATAATTGTCAAGGGGCGTGTCATTCACATCCACATAAGGGCAGATTGAAGAGAGGCGGCATTGAAAGCAGACATATGGTTATTTTATCAGCTTACTTTTAGTGATGACTGTATAAGATTGAGATAGATGTACACCATGGGCTACGTTGCATTTATTTGCTGGAATTACAAAGCCCCTGCAAACATTTTCATTCATGGTCAAAAGAAAGCTCTACAGTGTTTGGGGCTCTCGATGAGCAGCAGAGGTTTTCAGCATTGTACGTAATGTTCAGTGTGTGGTATGTTCTTCTCCTCCGCTTCTCAATCCTTGACTTTGAACTGCGTGGCTACAGCTCGAGAGCTTTTCATTTGTTTTGGTGCTTCTTGTTGAGAGCCTTCTTGTTCATGTCCCCAGTCCACTAATTACAGTCTCAAACATTAAATAAGGAAAAAATGATGCGGCATGTACATGAGCATGTGTGTGCTAATTTTCCATGTCCATGTCTAAATAAAGATCTTGGATGTAAAAAAAAAAATCACAAGTAAGTGTTTTATGAACAGCATTAGACCACTTAGCACTGAATGCTAATTAGCTTGTACTTCATTCATTTAATGTAAACTCTACAATGAAACAGTGGACTGCTTGCACAAATCTAATATTTTCTCCAAATCTAATATTTTTATAATATTTGATATCCGAAGTGTACAGCAGGAACTGTACTGTTTAAAGTGTACAGCAAATGTGTTTTTATTTCATTTATGCACTATTGCAACCCGATCGTTTCTGCATTCTTACAGCAAACCTCTGCCGTATATAGGAATGAACGCTTCAGTTCCTTTTACAACTCACAGCACTTTCTTAGTCTGAAAAATTAATAACGTATGAAAAATGCATGTCCCAATCAAAAGATAAGTATATTGAAAAATGTCTTTAGATCACATCAATTGGTGAGAGCATTTAATTGGCTGGTTTGTTAACCGTGTAACTTTCGTTAAAAATCATTAAGCATGAATAGGACTTTGAGGACAGAAGGTAAAACTGGGACAAGAATGAAATAACCAGCATGAAAAATAGATGAATTTATGGAATTTTGTTCCTAGATAGAACAAAAATAACTGAATACAACCCGTGGAGCAGGGGGTGGTGCCCAAGGGATCTGAGAGCAGAAGAAACTCTGAACAATGCACAATCTTTACAGCATTACATCTTTCACATTCTTACATATTTGATAACAAGTAAATTTCAATTAATTTGAAGGTTTACAGGCTAATTACTATTTGCATGACTTGGCTTTAGCAACATGCTGTGCCACGGGAATGTGTCTGCAGTCGTGTTAGTGACATCAGGTGGCCATTGACTGCCATTGCAACTGTTCACTATAATATTAACCCAGCATAAACAGAATAAACCAGGTTCATTGCAAGTCGTTACATTAAAATATTTAACAAGATTTAGTATTTACATTTTCACATAGTTTGGACACAGAGACCATGCAGTGTTTAACCGCCGCTTGTTTCTGTTGTGCTGCTCCCTGATTACATTTGACGCACTTTTAATAATTTAATCATGCGCTGCATTAGTGGTATCCCCTGTGTTGCCATCTAAATCGCTGATCACGTTTTATTCCATAATATAGAGTAATGAAGCGTGTAATAGACGCATCTCTGAATTGATAGGAGCCTCCATTTTAACTACAGTCTTCATTTATTGAGCATCAGAACTATGAAAAGTGAAAGTGATTTTCATTGTGAAACACTGCAGCACAGCACACGGTGACACAACGAAATGTGTCCTCCACTTTTAACCATCTTCCTTGGTGAGCAGTGGGCAGCCACAACAGGTGCCCGGGGAGCAGTGTGTGGGGACGGTGCTTTGCTCAGTGGCACCTCAGTGGCACCTTGGCGGCTCGGAATTTGAATCGGCAACATTCTGATTACGGGTCCGATTCCTTTCCCGCTGGGCCAACCACTGCCCACTGATGGATTGTATATGGTTGTCTTTCAATGACCCAGAACCACATGTGCTGAGGCTCCTGTACAAAACAATATGAATGTTGTGTAATGTGTGAAAGACAAACTACACGGTATGCTGCAGATCAGATTTATTGCTCAGTGTCCTTGACCAGACTCGTGAAGATGTTTGAATGGACCAGCTCTATATGCCCGCCAGTCTGAGACGATGGTTGATTGTCACAGACCCCATTCCTTGATACATTTGCTTGGATGAAATAGACTCCATTGTCTGTTCCTCTCTGTTTGGCCAGAAATTTCTTGAAGAGAAAGTCCACCCTTCGCTTCTCCTGTCTCCGGAAAAAAGACGCTGCCACTTTTCGGCGCAGTCTGCAGGCATACACCTCCAGGAAGGCCATCAAATAGCTGAGGCCGAAGAGCAGGCTCAAGAGGAAAACAACTCCCCGGTTGGGCTCGGAGACTTTTAAATCACAGCGGCCGTCACTGGTATTGATCTTCCAGCCGTAATCATGGTTCAGGAGCACAGACTCTCGGCAGCAGTTGTCATGAAACAACAGGCAACCGTCATAGCAGTGTTCCACCTGCAGTAGAACAAGAAGAGGCGTGAGTTCAGTGCCAATTATTCAGAAGGGGAATATTAACCTTAGCCTGCCCCCTAGTGGCATACCTTGTAAAAGACATTAAGGCTGATCTCAATGGGTGGAATGTGTAAAAGCCAGGGCACACTGGCTGTCACCAAATGATAGACGAGAAAGTCCAGTCCGATTACAATGATGGTCAGGGTGAAGTACAATGTGACCACAGCCAGAGGGACCAAACAAGAAAGTAGTTCCTGCTTAGCTATCCTGCAGCTGGAGGAGTCCACTGTGCCCTTCACATCGCCTGCTCTCATCAGAACTTGGTTTTCAGAAGCCATTTCCTTCAGCTGTCCAGTGATGTAGTGGTTGTCGAACTTGACCGATATCAAGTAGGACTTCAGGTAGCAGGCAGATTCGGTGAAGAGATAAAGCACAAGAAAGGCCGCCAGGGTGCGGTTTGCTACCAGCTTGGCGGCCTGCACCAAGTCAAATGCCTGGAAGAAATCTTGTGCGATGTGCTCACTCACAGACCGGAACCTCTGCATGACCTTGAAAACGTCTATGTGTGTTAGCTGGTCAAACTCCTTGAGACTCTGCACGAGGCTGAACTGGTCTTGGACAGCCCGGACCGCCACGTTGACCATGTTCCCCTTCACCAGATTCATGAGCTCCGAGGAGTTGAGGAAGCTGTGGGCAACGTTTCGCGAGGTGCACTTCAGGAGGTCTATGACCGCGCCCACATTGGCTGCCACATTGGGCACAATGTTGAGAAGCACCAACATCACACAGGCAGAGAGAATGACCTTTCGGCCCTGTGCCGTGCCCACAGTGGGCAGGGTGATGGTCAGCACGCAACGCAGGGGGTGGACGAGTACAATTACAACAAATGTGGAGATCATGTAGAGGCCCGTTGCGGCTCCAGACGTGTGATACCCATATTTCAAGACCCCAAACAGCCATTGGAAGAGAAAGCCTCCCGTCACGCAGGAAACAGAGAAACAGACAAAGAGCAGGCTGAGAAATTCCCAGATGCTGCATGGCGAAGGCTTCGAATAAGCATCCCACAGAAATGCCGCACCAGCACGGACTGAATCAGTATAACGCCCCAGCCTAAAGAAAACAGCATGAGTTATTATGTTATAAAGTGTCAATGTGAAGAATAATACACAGCTAGTTCTAGTAAGTTTTATTAGGCTTTAGGAAGATAGTAATATACACACCAATCAATATGGGTACTGGTGTGTAACTTAAAGTGCAAAAAAAAAAAAAGTTAATTGACACATTGAAATGTGTCCTCTGCTTTTAACCATCACCCTTGGTGAGCAGTGGGCAGCCATGACAGGCGCCCGGGGAGCAGCGTGTGGGGACGGTGCTTTGCTCAGTGGAACCTCAGTGTCACCTTGGCAGCTTGAGATCCGAACTGGCAACCTTCTGTGCATTTCCTTACCCGCTAGGCCAACCACTGCCTCACAATAATGAAGTTAGGAGAATATTAGAAGGGTATAAATGTTACTAGTATTTAAACTGAAGGCGAACGGATGGATGGATGGATGGATGGATAAAAAATGATTCTAAAGGTGAGTCATTTGTTAACTCTAGCCTAAAACGAACCAAGTTATTTGTGTAACTGTGTAAAAGTGACAAGTTTGCATAAAATTACATTGACTTCATTATGGAAATCAGAAGTGATGAAAAGAAAGGATCTGTGTGAGGATGGAAGGTAGATTATAATAAATATTAGATTGGAAAATCTGCCCCATTTTAAGTAAACTGGATTGTAGCCCGAATGATAAATTTAAATATGCATGATGGTTAAAAGTTAATTATTCTAATAAAAGATATGGATATTGGGGGCTGTAATAATGGACTTGATTTCAGCAGCTCTTTTGGCAGAGTGGCTTACATCTCACCATAAGACAAAACACCCTACAGTTATATTCAAGAGAAATTATTGTTCAAACAAATGTTTATTTAATTATTTTAACTACTTTATTGGATCCTTTAACATGAAAAATTGCTCAATAATATAATATAATATAATCAACAGTCATATGGAAAAAATGGTTATTGGCTTCCATATAAAATATTTGTTGTCTTATGTTGCATTTTTCACAATTGTTCTGATATTTTGTACATCATTATTAAAAAGTATAAATAACATTATGTCTGTAAAACCTCACAGAAACAAAACGCTTTATAAAAAAACAAGCACATACCCAGTTACAAAGTTAAATCGGCCTAATCTCCTTGTGTGCACCATCTTCACAAAATTGCCCAGGTTGTGTAGAATGTGTGCAAGTCTCAAATAAAATACAGAAGTTGTCCCTCACTGTCACAACGTTATTTGTCATATTTAGGTAGTTGTTGGAAGTTGCCGTTCTGCCTGCATGCAAACACACACGTATGGGTCACACACCCACACAGAGCACAGCTATCACAAGCGCATCAGTCATTCACCCACGGGAACACCACAGTACGCCAGAACTACACCACATGACAGGGCAGCAGGACATATGCAGCAGAACGTTACTTTAAGGGGCTCTTATCAGAAATGTCATAGTCTGAAAACTGATTATATAAATAAAATGTAAAATTGAATGAATAAAGTGAAGCTGAATATTTTTGATGATGGCCAAATTATGACTGTAGATAACTGGGACAGATCCAAAGAAGGATAACCGGTGAACCAGCGACAGGATCATGCGATCCAAGGGTCATGTGCTGCATGTGGGGAGTGGAAGAAGGTGGCCTGGTCTGATGAATCACGTATTCTTTTAGATCATGTGGATGGCTGTGAGTGTGTGTGTGTTTGTGTGTGTGTGTGTGTGTGTGTGTGTGTGTGTGTGTGTGTGTGTGTGCAGATGCACTGTGGAAAAAAACAAGGCATTCTGGGCAACATCCATGTATGTTTATGGATGTTACTTTCACACTGACACTTGCAAACCATAAACACAAGGAATACTTCAAGGTGTAAATTTTCAAAAAATGACTGAGTAGCTGTGGGATGTGCTGGATTTTGTCTGATCTCAAAATTTACAGGACTTACAGACACTTTCAGAGATCTTGAGTCCACACCCCAGTGGGTCAGAGCTGTTTTATACCATATTGGTATATTGGGCTGGTGGTTTTAATGTTGTGGATGATCAGTGTATTTCCACAGTCTTGTGTTTTCTATTTTTGTGTTTAATTACAACCCAATGAAAGATTTGATAGTAACAAGACTTTTACCAGTTCTTTTGAATGATAAAACTAAACCAGAGAAGAGTAGTCATTCATTTACCTTAATTTACACCCAAGTTGTGCAATCCAACAGGATAGTTTTTTTT
The DNA here is from genome assembly GCF_900700375.1 of Denticeps clupeoides. Taxonomy (NCBI): domain Eukaryota; kingdom Metazoa; phylum Chordata; class Actinopteri; order Clupeiformes; family Denticipitidae; genus Denticeps; species Denticeps clupeoides. The sequence goes on along the minus strand of NC_041716.1, from coordinate 7,334,389 downwards.
CAAGAACTCATTTTGAATGACTCATGACTCTCAAAATTTCTCAATAACTGACATGCATTGTGGTCAGATATGAGCAGCTTCCCACACACTTCGATTGTTTCAATTCCTTTGTGATTTTAAAATGCTGTTCTGTTTTTTTTTTGTTTTTTTATTTAATAAAGGCTATGCTTAGACTGTACCTTTTTTAAGGTATATTACACTGCGGCTGGAAGTATTAGCAGTATCTGGCAACACAGTCTTCATTGCTAACCCATAAATATTGCTGTTATAACCACCTTATCACAAGTCTTAGTCATGTCCTTTGGAAAGATGCGTATGGCACATCTCCTGTGTATGAAAAAATCTGACCAGAAAGTGGTACAAAAATCATGTCTTGACAATACAATAACATATTTAGTATTTTAAATCAATTACATTCCTTGCATAATATAAATCTTTATTTGTTTAGTTCAATCAACAAGCTTATAATTAAATAATTAATACAGTGCAACTACACTGTCTACCTTTGGCAGATTATTAAAGCAAAATTTTGACTTTGGGACACAAGGAGTTGACAAATAAAATAAAAAAAACTGATGAAAATTAAATCATTCTGAAGCTTATTCATTTGTAATTGTTAATGTGTGTTTCCCCTCACCTGACTAGAGGGAAACTGTTATAATAGCATGCAGTTATTATTGTGTAAATCCCAATTTTCCCTATAAGTCATCTGGCACTCTCAGAATGACTCTGCGTACGGTTCAAGAACATGACTATATTAATTATTGCCTGTAATATCACACTCCTGAATCTGAAAAAAAATTAATTATTACCCTGAAAATGTGTGACTGCCTCCTTCAACAAGACTGAATTCAATAATTAATTATTTTCTACACATACTAGGTACAGTCTGTTTGTGGGGTAAAGGTCGACCCAGCAGCCTAATTTAAAAGATGATCTGTTACATATTCCACTCACACATATAACACTGTGCATTATACAATCATGGCTACAAATAGTCATCAAATATAATTTTATTGTACCTAAGTTATGCATAATTATGCAGTGCTCTGCTGATTAAATGCAGCACTAACAATTTAAAATGTAACTATCAGTTTTAACACTGAATTGTATTTGTATGGTTGCGATAAAATTACACAATTTGCTGAAATATGACAGGTGAGCCATTATGCTCCTGCACATTCACACAGTGAACAGGAGGTGGCATGAAATTACCACAACAGCACAGTTGGCATGTTTAAATGCTTAAACACGTCATTAAAAGTGTGTCATTTCAAAATCACATTACATTACATGGCATCATTGAACACATTTGACAAAATCATTAACACGGTTGGTCAGAAAAGTCCTTTTCTCGGTCTGCTTCAAAGCAGTTTCAACACAGAATGCCTTCTTTAAAAGATAAATGTTCATACAGCCTGACCATAGAAAACTGTTACATGACAAATGTCACACAACTTGGATGTTCAAGTTTTTTCCAACATTTTTTGCAATGGCTTTATAGTGTCACATTGAAGGGCTGCAGTGTTGCACCCACCGAGGCCATAACACCAGTGGAGACGTTCACAGGCTGAGCCCATTCAGGGTAACTGTCCAATCCGAACATCTGTATACCCCACGTGTTCATGGCCAGCGACACACACAGGATTCCCAAAATGTTCATCACAAAGCCCGTCTTCACCTGCAAAATGCAGACCAGAAAAATTCCAATTTAAAATATTTCATGCTAAAATAGAGGCGCACATTGAGGAAAAGTGTCTGACTGCGGTATCATACCATGTCTTTCACCATGAGGTGCCCAGAGGCGAAGGCAATGGAGTTGGGCGGAGTGGACACAGGCAGCATAAAGGCAAAGGAACACCCAATTGTCGCCGGGATCATGAAGTAGAGAGGATTCACTTTTACACGCAGGGCCTGACAACAATGAAACAGTCACGGATGGCAGTTTTTATTTAAAGGCAGCCATTTAGAATGGGTCACTACAGCTGGCATTTCAACGTTTGACATTTTAGTGTCCTGATCAACATATGGGGCACAGACATTTTGTGATCAAACTAAAAAATATATAGATAAAAACAACTAAATTGTTTTATTTATTTTTTTATTATGAGTATTTCATAATTTGAGTAAATTTAGAGTATTAGCCGAACAGAGTTCACTTGTACATTCTAGATTGCTAATTTACTATTAGCCATTATGTAATGGTGGGCGATTTTTATTTTTATATTTGTTTGGCTTTACTGAAATATTTTATTGAAACACTATCGTAATCTCACTATCATCAATACAATCAGAGACATGACGCCTTTAGCCCAACATATTACATTACGCAATGACTGCATCTCTTGCTCCCACTCTCAGCTGGTCCCAGTCACCATTCCAGGGTCACTGAGTGCAGGCCACGCCCATTCCTGATTCCCCACACCTATTCCGTGCACTATAAGAGGACTTCCTGCACTAGTGTTCCGTGTCTGGTCCTGCACCTATGACCGTGTTTCACGTTTGCTGCCGTATTGCCCTATTGTTAGGGTTAGAGTTCTTTTATCACAGTCCATGTGAATTTGTTCCAAGTTTGTGTTCTAGTGATCTCTCTTCATGTTAACGTCTTTTCTGGTCAGAGATGCTTTCCACTTGTCTCCTTGTTTTTATGTGAAAACAATAACCTGGATCGAGTGTTTGTTTGTGTCATGACACATTTTCAATAAGATACTGTAAAGGGAATAATAAAAATGAACAATGTGTGTCATTTTGAAAGTGGAAAGAATCGCCCTTTGATATCTTTACCCTCCAGTAACATCTTTGGTCTCCAGGTAACAGACACATGTCAGGTGATGCTTGACATTATTGTGCAGAGGCCCTGGGCTACAGAACACAGTGCAGTTGCTCCAGTACTCCAACAGAGGAACGGACCTAATTATTGCACCTAATGAGTCCGACATGCTCCACTTCAGCACACACAGGCATAATAACCACCCAAGCCAGACTGTCTTCCTAATACCAAAGCACAGTCTCCAAATCTAAGCAGAGGTCTATTACCACTGCTTTCAAAAATATGCGTTTATTTGAAATCTATTTACGGCATGGCGCTGGGCTGAGTTTGATTAAGTACGGATTCATTAAAAATACATAGACTTGGTTTAGGCTCATTATTACCCTGTTTAAATTCCAACCATGTACATGTTCATCATGACATACTTTAATTTGCCGCATGCATAGTATCCAGCCATGCCAGATCCCTGTTGCTTAGTAACACATTTAAAGATTTGCATGAAGAATAACTGAACTAAAATAGATTTGTGCACTGAATACAAAATTGTGCCATTGAAAATTAATATAAATGTCACCCATTCACGTAAGCTACAATGGTCCATAAATGCAAGGATTACAATACAAACCTGTCTGTTAAATCAATATCCCAATAAGACACCATGCAGCACAGATATTTTAATAAGGCTCACTGTGAAGATGTCGCTATAACGAGTGTCTTAGCAAAACTTATCAGCAAAAAAAATATAAGTGATGCCTGGATCTGAGAATGAATTCATTTTCACAGTGCGTAGTTGGAGTATGCAATTGCTTGCCCGCAGGGGTAGCCCGAGTGAAAAACCTTGGTTCTTTCAAATCTGAACTATGAATGAATGGGGATGAAGTCTAGAGCAGTGTTTCCCACCCCTGGTCCTAGAGGAACGTCTGCCTGTACATTTTCCCTCCAGCCCACATGGCTTCAGACCGTACCCCACCCATTATTAGGCCATTAAGAAACACCTGAGCCTACTGAAGGTAGGGATGGGGTGAAAACGTTTTGTTAGATGTACATCCAGGACCAGGGCTGGGAAACACTGGTCTAGAAAGTCACAAACTGACCTACAACCCAGACGACTGCAAAGCCACTGGTTCGATCCCCACTTACTACAGCTGTAGTTAGTGTACATGTCACAGCCCCCTATCAGAAGCACTTTTAACTACCACAGTACACAGTACAACACAGTCTGACTTTAATGTATGTCTTAAAGTGCTATAATACACAGTTAAGAAACATTAATCATGCATGTATGTTTGTAATTAATAGAGAACCCTTTTGACTCACCAGCTCAGCAATGACAGGCAGGAAGATGATAATGGTGGCTGTGTTGCTAGCAAACTCTGTGAAGGAGGCCACAAAGGCAGTAATGAGTATGACTGCCACAGGAGTGGGGACCTGAGCGAGGGGCTGGAGATGGCCACCAATCCAGGCAGCAAGACCAGACTCCTGACAAAACAGGAGCAGCGGCACAAAGAGAAGCTCTTAATGAGGAACTAATGAAACAGCGTAGTGAAAATCGTCACTAAAGGTGAAGTAATTTACCTCACATCCTTTCGCCATGGCAAAGCCCCCACCGAGCAGCAGTATGATATTCCAGGGCACACACTCCTGGGCTTTCTTCCACGACAACAGAGGAACATAAGGAGTATTTGATGCTGTGAAACACATATTGAATGTGAAAGCCAAGCTCACGTAAGACCCATCATTTGTTAAATTACTATCCTGAATAGTTAATTGGTTCCTCGGGTATGTGTGTGTGTGAACGTTACAAATTTTGCACAGCAAATATCTGGCACTTAATATAAGTGCCAATTTCTAATGCTTGTATTTGGCAGCTTAAGTAATGTGCACAACCTGGTCATAAGGGAAAAAGTAAGACAGTAATTTGACAGGTAATTTGATTCTTTGGAGGAGAAGATGATGTGTGTATCTTGTTCCTCTTCCTACTGAACAAGCTTGTAACTTAGACACCCCTGGAACCCCCTCATTACCTTTCTCTATAAAGAGCCAGTCTTACTCTTACTCTGACTGTGCAGATGTCTGCATCTCTATTGTTGCTGGTTTTCTTCAATGTTGGGCTTTGTTTGAATGAAGCCACTTCAATTTTCATCCACTTTCATCTACAATTATTACAACTGCTGTATCTGTGGTATTGTTGTATATTTGTAGTCTTTGGTCAATATTTTTGAATGTGTACACAGCTGATGTAAAGTGTGTGGGTGTGTGTGCGTTTGCATGTTAATTCTTTGACCTCTTGTCCAAAATACAAGCTCTCACCTAGGTCACAACTCTAAAAGCCTTAGTGATTAAACCTGGGATTTGCTGTAACCAAAGCATGCCCACCAACACTCAGCATGCAGGTTAACTGATGAAAACACAGAGAGAGGGACAGAAATGAGCAAGGGGTGAGAGTGAGATGCAGGGCCGAGAGGAAGGGTGTGACAACTAAAGTTTTATCAGCAGCTTGACACCAGTGAGATACAAAAGCCGAAAAAGACCCAGTGAACATGGGGTGAAGTTTGGGTGCATTTTTTGAGGAGATTAATGTAATCGCTAGAACAGCAGGCCCACAGTCTCGACCTCGCAATGGGAAGCCTTTTGAGAAACCAAAGCTGAATCATTAACATTCCTCTGGTTATTTACTGTACCCGACAAGAGATGCATTCTCAGCGAAATACAAAAAATGTTACTTTGCAGAGCTTGCCTAAATCGAATTGGACGTTAAACCTTGATAGCGTTTAAGGAGATCTGTAGTAGCATTTGTGTCATCCCAAATCTCCGGGGTGGGGGCTAACCTCCCTTAAATGAGTCTTTGCAGATTGGAATGCCTGTGATTTCTTGTTATAAGCATCAATATCACAAATTTATATATATATATCTATATCGACCATCTCCCTGTAAATTCCATGTGCTCATGAGACACTGACCTCTTGAGTCAATCCACCATTTAAGTGATGGCTTTTCTGAGGGGAAGAAGAAGAGAATGGATATGATGATGACTCCCGTCACTGCGTCTGACACGTATCTGCAGACACCATGAGGAGGACAACATAAGGCATAAAACTCTGAAAGTGACGTGATTGTCATTGTGACACACTGCAGCACAGCACACGGTGACACAACAAAATGTGTCCTCTGCTTTTAACCCATCATCTTTAGTGAGACAGTGACAATGCTTCTGACCTTCTGATTACGGGTCCACTTCCTTACCCACTAGGCCACCACTTCTCATTAAAATTATACTTTATGGCTCTGCAACTAAGCAACAATTATGTAACAATCAGAAAGTACATAGAAGGTTGCCATTACAGATGTAATGTATTTTATATTTTACATTTTGCATAATGTTTTCACATGGTTTATTCATAAATATTATATACTTAAATGCTTATGGATTGCCCAAAACTGGAGGATTGCTGACAATCAGTGGCTTAACAACAGGGAGCCATAACAGAATATATTACATTATTACTAATGCAATCATTTTTTTTAATCACACCTTGTTCTGCAACACTATATTTGCTACAGCATTATGTGTTTCCCACAGACTCTAGAATTGAACATGTGTCCAATTAGAATAAGTGAAATATTACTTACAGAGAACACAGATTAACCACCAAACTGAATATGCAAGAATAGATTTTATTATACTGATAAAGAAAATCAGCAGCAATAAAGGGTTCTTATCATCATCATCATCAAACTATGTTCATAAAATAAGAGATGTATTCAAGAGAAAGAATGGACTGGAACTAATAGACACACCTTGCAACTAGTACCTGTGGAGGCTCTGCAGATGACTCTGATTTCTCAGATTTACACATATAATTCAAAATCAGATTGCTCAGATACCCTCTGTGCTTTTTTTTTTTTTTTAACCCCCGTTGCACTTGGGGGGGTTCTTCGAAGGCATCACACTTCAGTGCACTTAGCAGAAGCCCTGGAGACACGGAAAGGTCGATGGTATATGCGAGAGCCGCAGCCTCGGTGGGTTTCTGCATGCCTCCGCACATTAGCTTGAGTGCCTGCTGTTCCGTAGGTGAGGTGACACTGACGCAACTTGCCTCCTTTGGGTCCGACATGCTCCCTGTGCCTGGGCACTGAGCTGAATTCACCTTCAGCCTATCCCAAACTTTTGCTTTTAACATTCCTGTGGGCCTTGCTGGACTTTTACACAGAAGAGAAGACAATAGACTATGGAACTGCATAATGCCTGCTATACCTCTTTTCTTGTTAATTTCTTTATATATATATGTGTGTGTGTGTGTGTGTGTGTGTGTGTGTGTGTGTGACTTTGTTGACCTCGCTTACCCTTTGTTGAAAAACACAGACCATCCAGTCACAAACTTTGGATCTCGTGTGAAAAGCAGGACAGCAAACAAAATGAAAAAGAACAATATGGATCCCTCTGCAAAGCTGAAAATGAGGACAAAGAGGCATTAGTAAAAAATCTGAGGGTGAGGGTAAATGTGACACCATCATAGCAACAGTATAGCAGGTATCATGGTAGTGTTTGTCCTTTGTGCAAAAAAAAAAAAAAAAAAAAGGATTGTGATGCCCTTACTTTATGGGTCCTAACTTTCTGTAGTCTTCTTCAATGACGGCAAAAGCTTTAACCTCAGCAGCTGCTCTTTTGTCATTTTTTGTTACACACAGCCTGCATGTTGCAAAAAAGAAAACCATAACAGCTTCCCTAATCACACAAATTACCAATATGCTATAAAATATGTATGAAATCTAAACTAACAAATAGCCTAATGTGGAACCATATGGGAATACGTGCAAGTTCTGATTCATTTACCAAACAGATAAGTCAATTCATATCATCAATCAGGTATGGGAATCAGTCAGATCCTTCAGTAAAGTTCTTATCAGAACATGGCAGCACCTCACCTTGTGTTGAGACCACCATACAGAAATGCAATCCACAACCATCCCAGAAAGAGAAAGACGAGCATGAGAGGGAAAGAAAACACGAACCAGGAACCAAAATTGATGAGGTCACAATCTGGAAAGTAACTGTTAGAGAAAAAATATTATAATTAATTAATTATGTTAATTACAAATATTTAGATTGTGTATTATATAATCTATTAAATTCAAAGTGACCAAGTATGATTCGCAATCTAGACGCTGAGAACATCCTTTCAGGGATCATAGTGTAATCCATTACATATCCCAGCACTTTGTCAATTAGTTGCTTCGCTGACATTGTGAGCTTTACCCCAGTGACCTGAAGCTTGACTGGTCATTGGTAGATTTCTATTGAATATGCCATTAACACCTTAGTAAAGTCTAGATGCTGATGTGTTTCCTTGCACAGGGGCGCTGATTCTGCATCTACCTCTTTAACTGCCCCACAAGAATGAGGTTTGGTGCGGTTCCGGTGATGGTGGCTGTGCCTCCAATGCTGGCCGCATACGGGATGCAGATCAGGAAGCCTTTCCACACCTTCATCTGATACTCTGACTCTTTCCTGATATCTTCGGGAGTCTCAAACTTCTCCATTCCGTCTCGCCTTTAAAAGTCATGTTAAAGTTTATCCTGTAAGTGACTAGATAAACTCTGTGTGTGTGTGTGTATATATATATATATATATATATATATATATACACACACACACACACACACTACAGGCCAAAAGTTTGGACACACCTTTTCATTCAATGTGTTTTCTTTATTTTCATGACCATTTACGTTGGTAGATTCTCAGTGAAGGCATCAAAACTATGAATGAACACATGTGGAGTTATGTACTTAACAAAAATAGGTGAAATAACTGAAAACATGTTTTATATTCTAGTTTCTTCAAAATAGCCGCCCTTTGCTCTGATTACTGCTTTGCACACTCTTGGCATTCTCTCGATGAGCTTCAGGTCGTCACCTGAAATGGTTTTCCAACAGTCTTGAAGGAGTTCCCAGAGGTGTTTAGGTGTTTAGCACTTGTTGACCCCTTTGCCTTCACTCTGCGGTCCAGCTCACTCTAAACCATCTCATTTGGGTTCAGGTCCGATGACTGTGGAGGCAGCACTCAATCACTTGGTCAAATAGCCCTTACACAGCCTGGAGGTGTGTTTGGGGTCTTTGTCCTGTTGAAAAATGATTAAGCTTCCAACTAAACCCAAACCGGATGGGATGGCATGTCGCTGCAGGATGCTGTGGTAGCCATGCTGGTTCAGTGTGCCTTCAATTTCGAATAAATCCCCAACAGTGTCACCAGTAAAACAACCACACACCATCACACCTCCTCCTCCATGCTTCACAGTGGGAACCAGGCATGTGGGATCCATCCGTTCACCTTTTCTGCGTCTCACAAAGACATGGCGGATCCAAAGATCCAAAAATCTAAAATTTGATCCTCTTCAAAAGCAGAGGTTACTCTTGGTCTTCCTTTCCTGGATTGGTCCTCATGTGTGCCAGTTTCGTTGTGGCGCTTGATGTGACTCCACTTGGGGACACAATTAAAGTTTTTGCAATTTTCTGGACTGACTGACCTTCATTTCTTAAAGTAATGATGGCCACTCATTTTTCTTTAGTCAGATGATTGGTTCTTGCCATAATATAATTTTTTACAGTTGTCCAAAAGGGCTGTTCGCTGTGTTTTTTTTTTAACCTCTGCACAACACAACTGATGGTCCCAACCCCATTGATAAAGCTAGAAATTCCACTAATTAACCCTGATAAGGCACACCTGTGAAGTGAAAACCCTTTCAGGTGACGACCTTTTGAAGCTCATTGAGAGAATGCCAAGAGTGTGCAAAGCAGTAATCAGAGCAAAGAAACTAGAATATAAAACATGTTTTCAGTTATTTCACCTTTTTTTGTTAAGTACATAACTCCACATGTGTTCATTCATAGTTTTGATGCCTTCAGTGAGAATCTACCAACGTAAATGGTCATGAAAATAAAGAAAACACATTGAATGAGAAGGTGTGTCCAAACTTTTGGCCTGTACTGTGTGTGTGTATTTCAAAAAGCCAGAACAGTCTGAGAAAGGATTATGTAATCGCAATCTTAGACAAACATCACACTTCAGACTAAGGTTAAATAAGGTGGCGATAGCATTTAGAATTTTCTTAGGCACTATCAGTGCCAACAAGCCCAACCAGGATGTTGTGAGTCGTTGACTTATTGAAGTTCTGTGACAAGATCCAAGGCTCTATGCAATTACCTGAGCATCTGACGTAGGCCTTGTGATTAAGGACACGAAATTTTAGTTTTTAATTTGTTTCCCAATTGCATGCAGTCTTACCTGTCTTCAATTGTCAGCATTTGCTTTTCGGATGGAAGCACATGCAGCTTTACTTGAGTCTGTCCTGTTTTGGGGTCAATGTACAGAGTGCATTTTAGAACCTGTATTCTCTTCTTTACAGTTATTGTCAGAACATTTCCTTCGCAAATTCAGTCCCTCAGTCCCAGAATAATTATGCATATTCCAACAATCTCTGGCCGTGAACCAGTAATAGCCCCTGGAAATGTACTATTTTGCACCAGCACAATTTTTATCTTAAAAAAAGTCTTCTCAGAAATAGTGGTCTTTTTGTAATGCTAGGCCTTCCCCATTCCCTAGGCATTTTCAATAAAATGTCATTCAGAGTGACAATCACTGAAAATAAACCTTTCCAAAGCTAAATTTCACGACAAAACTTGAGAACACAACACCTACAGTACATGCTGGACATTAATTTATTTGGTGCCATTTTCTGCTATTGCCAATTCAATTAGTAATGATGCTGATATTCCACAATCCATTTCTTCAGCCATCCTATTCGGTCATGAACACTCTCACCATCAGATTCTTCCTTGACCTTGCAGTTTTCCTTCAGGGTCTCCAGGTCCCCAAAGAGACTTTCCAGGATGGCATTGGCTATGGGCAACATCATGGCAGTTGTTGCTGTATTGCTGAGCCACATGGACAGGAAGGAGGATGTGATCATCATGCCCAAGATCAGCCTGAGAACAAAAAGAACTCAAAGGTTATAAAGCTTGAATGTGTTGGAAAATAACATGTTTGGCCGCTCGGGTAGTTCAAAATTGGGTCGAATGAAAATGATTTAAATTATACACCAAACTTCAGAAGGTCAACAATGTGTCCTGAATCATGTTAACTTCTTCCATGGATCCAGCTGGCCATGAAACTTCACAGTGTATGCAAGAATTTTTTATACGCCCACTGAGTTTCTGATACAACCAGCCAACCAGTAGCCCAAAGGGAAATGAAATGCATTATTTAAATAAATGATTTTTAAAAATATTATTTGGATACCTAGAGTTTGCAGGCAGGCAGATTCAAATGAGTAGATAACATTTTTGTTTGAAATGGTCTTTTCTGAGAGTATGGGGAAGTGATTGCTTGGTGGAAATGTTATGTTACATGAGTATTTTTTTCTTTTCATTTTGTAGTTTAGTCATTTTTCTTTTTTTTTTTAATTCTGGTCTTTAACTCACCAGGCCGGCTTGACTCCCACAATCTTCAGCACCTTCAGGGCGATCCTGCGATGCAGCCCCCACTCCTCGATGGCTGACGCCATTACCAGCCCACTCAGAAATAAGAAGTTGGTCTCTAGGAAATACTGCGGGCAGACCGACTTTGAGGGCAGGACACCCATGGTTGGGAAGAGGCAGACTGGCAGCATGGCAGTTACAGCCAACGGGAGCGCTTCTGTGCACCAGAAGACGGCCATCAGCAGGACGACGTACAGACATTTTCCCTCCTGATATATCACAACAAGTACAAAGAAATGTTTAGTTAACCCTTAAGAAGACCCTAATGAAGGTTTCTGTTGGGCTGGTAGAGATAATATTTGATCAGCCATTAATGATTTTCTTGACATGATGCGACAGCATCCTAAAGGTTGTAAATAAAGGTTGTAAATACACCTGTTAACAGGTTTTGTATGTAGTGAACCTACCGGTGACCTTATTTATGAGGTGGGATTTGGGAATGAACAGGGTTGGACTCCAACCTTTCTATGTTTACCAATGAATGTCAGTACCAGGTCTAAAGCTCTACTGTGTTAAATTCACTCCACACTGAGACCTTAAACAGATACCGATGTAATGGGCCATTTGCATCCAAGCGTGTTCTACCCTGTTAACCTGAAAGCCAATTTCTCATGAATCCATGGTTAACAATGCATCAATAACATCCAGAGATTTCTACATAGAAATGCTTTATAAAAAAGACAAAAAAAAGATTGCATTATTTATAGGTTTTGCATACAGGTTGGGCCTCATTTTCAAGGAACAAGAAGAACAAGTGTTTGCTTTAATGAGCTGCCCCTTTTCAAGGGGTGCGCAAGTTACGCAATGCATAAGGCAAAGGGACACACAGCAAATACCCCAGGCAGGGGTGGGGTCCATTTCACTGAGCTTACACACACACCGATTAAGCCCTGTTAAATCAGCACAGACATGTTTGCTGTTTCATTCAAGCTTGAACCTGAAGCTGGGTCAGAACAATATGACGTTAATAATACACCGAATCCACGTGTAATGTGTGGAATTAATTTCATATAATAATGTATCAAAAGGAGCGTGATACTATAAACTCTGAAGGTTAACAGTACACTATTTTTAAAAGTGTGCCAACGTATATATATGGATTTATTTATCTAAACTGTGTGCACACATTCCAATAAAAAAAAAAAAAAGACATTGCTTTAGGTAATGACCGGGCTGGCTCGGTACCAGTACAGCAGTGCGTTATGATGATGATAATGATGATGATGATGCAGGTTTTACCTTGACAGGCAGTGCCAACAGCAGCGGCAGCAGCAGCAGCGGGGTGAGCAGCAGGATGAGCTGCTTCCGGACACACCACAGCTTTCTGGCGAATCCTCTCAATGTCTCCATCCCACGAACCGTTCCCCTCTCGGGCGATGCACACAAAAAAAAGGCACCTCGGCCACGCCGTGGACTTTTTAAAGCCCCGGGTAACTTTATCACTTTTTGTCCTTTGTTCAGCTTTTGGCAGCCCGGGAGAAGGATTAACCACTCGCTTACACTTTAACTCCTCGCATGTCGGAGAGAACCTCGGGTCCAAGTCGGCCGGAAAAGAGGGTGCATTGTGAAGACGAAGCCTTCTGAGAAAAGTCAACGGAGTGCTGGCTGAAGAGGTGGAAAGTTGACACCACTGGGGGGCTGGCACATGCTGGTTGGAGCTCCTAACTGAAAACCCAGCCTGGCCCACACTGGTGATAAGGCTGTGGTCTGCAGCTGACCATTCCTGCACAACTGCTTCTACTAATGCTTTCGGTTCTTTGGCCTGCTCATTTAGAATAAAACTGAGGGGTATTTGTCACTTGTGGGGGGACCAGGGAGGACCAGTTTTGCTCTGAACCTCAGGGCATTCTGACCATTTCTCCAGTAAACATTCCTCTTTTGAGTCAAAATTTGTGTAATTGTATAAAATAAACTACATAGAGCTTATATTAAAAGAATTAAAGTAAAGAATGGCCAGTTTAAATCTGAAACTCTGCTATCGTAAATGAAAAAATTAACAGGACAGAATATTCAGTGTAAATCTGAAACTCTGACAGCATAAATTAAAAATGACCAGGATAGTATGGAAAGTTTACATCTGAAACTCTGCTATCGTAAATTAAAAAATTACCAGGACACAGTGGCCAGTGTAAATCTGAGATTCCACTATCATAAATTAAAAAAATAACAGGACTGAATGGAAAGTTTAAATCTGAATCTCAGCATAAACTTAAAAAATGGCAGGTCAGAATGGCCAGTTTAAATATGAAACACAGTGTAAAATTAAAAAATGAAAGGACAGAATGGCCTGCTTAAATCTGAAACTCTGATAGCATGAATAAAAAAATTGCCAGGACAGAATGGCCAGTTTAAATCTGAAACTCAGCATATATTTAAAAAAATGCATGGACAGGAGGGCCATTGTAAATCTGAAACTCTGATAGCATAAATTAAAAAATTAAAGGATAGAATGGCCAGTTTAAATCTGAAACTCTGATAGCATGAATTAAAAAATTTCCAGGACAGAATGGCCAGTTTAAATCTGAATCTCTGATAGCATTAATAAAAAAAATGCCAGGATAGAATGGCCAGTGTAAATCTGAAACTCAGCTAACGTAAATCTGAAATTCACCAGTATAGAATTGCTGTCTGTCACGACTTGGGGTCGAAGGGAGAAAGAAGTACAGAAGCAGGATATTTTTGGGAACAAAGGGATTTATAATAATAATCTAAACAATGATGGCACAAAGGGCCAACAAAGTAAAGGAATAAACACGAAAAAGACCAGAAAACAACCCGAAGGCATGTGTCTACTGACAGGAACTGAAAACAAACCCCAAGGGTAAGTAGACAGTCTCAAAATTAATGCAGCAGCACCTACTGTGTGCCGCCTGACTAGTCTTATGGAGTCCTGATCAATCGAGTTTAATTGTTTTCAGCTTGAAATGATCAGGACTCCATAATCTGGCACCATCTATCATAGATTTCATACTGAGTATGAGTTTTAAATTTGCCAGCACAGAAACACATTTGGAGATTGAAACACAGAGAACTTCAGTTAAGATGTTAGTCAGCACAAAATTGGAGGTGTAAATTTGAAACTTCCACAGAGAATTTTTTTGCCCCATGGATTTCTTTTGTCTGCTGTCCCTGCGAGTTGATCTGCGAGTTTGCAGATAGCTTACAGCTAAATGACAACCACAAGAAAAAGACCTTTTCTGTCAGTTGCTTGTTCTATGAGGAGGATATATTGTATTAGTTAATTGTTTATGGTTTAAGTGGTGTTTTGTGGACAAAGTTTAGGTAATAGATTGACATACCAGTTTTTATGGTGACTTCATTTGCACTGAAAACCCATCCCACATTGTCCCAGAGAATGTTCACCCTAATCACATGCCTTGTTGGAAGTAGGAATTGTGACCCAACCTTTGGACACTGTCGTTCTTATAAATAGCCTACAAGACATTTCAGTAAAAAAAGACCTAAATCCATAAAAATGGCTCTGTGTGTACACAATCCTATTTGTAGGGATAAGCATGCTGGTATATTGTACTTTGTTACACCATCCTGTTCTGTTTGGGATTTAATTAATGATTAGGCTACAAACAGACCACTGACCACTTTATACCTAATAAATAAAAATCAGGTGAGTACCAGACAGCTTTCATAGGAGCACATTGTCATTCCATGTAAATAGAACGCTACAGAAAAGAACCTCCTATTTGTCTGCTTTCAAGACATAAGACTGACAAATGTTCTTTCATTGCAGTTACAGAACAAAGAAACGTCATTCTGATCTTCTGCAACCATGCTGCTTTTGAGATCCATGCTTTTGTCTGCTCAGAAAAATGATTTATATGAAGGTACACAGAGTGGTGCTATTCAAGTACATTTTGCTGTAAAAGTATGAACTCAAGGCTTACTCTAATACACATATCACATTTGTAAAAGAAATCCTTGAAGTGGTTTTCATCTTTGTTTCCATTTTTCATCATGGTCATATTGCGAAAACAAGATAAGGCCGCATGCCGGTTAGTGGCATGGCTTCACACCTTCAAGGTTATGAGTTTGAATCCCGGCTCGGACCTTGTGTCCAGGTTCTCTGGTTTCCTCCCATTGTCCAGAGGTAGACACACTAGGTGAATCATTGGACAATAGTGTCTGTGTGTGTGTGTGTGTACGCTCCCGCTCCCACTTTGCATTCCAGTTGCGAAATAGTTCATTGAATGTAACCATCTATTTGTCTCCTTCTTGTGCCCCCTAGTGATCAAGCCGTGGAGCTCACATGCACTACAGTGTACAACTGGTGCATACAACTGGTCAGTTGATCTAGGTTCTAGATTGTAGCTTTTCACCTTTCTTTCATAAAAAGTGGATTATTACACACAGTTCATCAGTCATTCTCTGCCAAGTGACATTTGCAAACCTGATTATATTTGATCTGTGTGAGTGTGCTCCATTGTGCTCTGAATCGCTGATATGTGAAGACATCAGGGTTTGGAAGGTTAAGGTTAGAAAAGGAAGCAGCTGCAGCCTCAGGCGAACCTCTGGCGTTTTCCATCTGGGGCTGGTTTCAAACAAATGCACAAAAAGCATGCATAACAAGTGTATGAATATAATTCAGGGATTTTTGTCACGAATAAAGCAATTAGTTGTGTGCTAAGCCCACATTGTATTTACTTTTACAGCACTTGGCAGAAACTCGAATTAGGAGTTTTTAGTATTTCCTAAAAAGGAAGGTTTTTAGCTTGCATTTGAAGGTCTTTGGTGACTCAGCTCTTCAAACATCTAGTGGAACTTCATTCCACCACCTAGGAGCCAAGACAGAGTTTATTCTAGATTAATGCTTTCCTACTATCTTGAGAGCTGGTGGTACCAGTGGAGCAGTACTGGAGGATCGGAGTGATCAAGGTGCAGAGCGAGGAGTGATGGGAGATCTGAGGTAGGAGGGTGCTGACCCATCCTTTGTGTCAGTGGGAATCTCCTGAAACGGGACATGGCAGCTGACATTTTAATCACCACAGCACTGATGTGTACTTACATTATGGCCCTGAGTACAAACTCTTTTATTCCGGTTCGGGGTACTAAAACAGCTGTAGTAATCTGCCCCAAATCATTACTCATTGGCTGGATGCTGGCTTCTGCATTTATGTTGTTGGGCTCCATAGTATCTTCTCGGGTCAAACTGGAAAACTACATTATGTTTTTAGATGTGTTGGGAAGTGGATGGGTGGCTTTTGTTTTTGTGACCAGCTTCTGGTCATTCATGCATCATCTACCTTGTCAATTGAATTTCATCTGACATTTCACAGTCGGTTTTTTTATTTTCCCAGAATCCAGTCGAATGGCATTAACCACCTCTGGTGAGGGTCTATTGGCTGAAATATCTGGTATTTTTTTTAAATCACGTTGTCAATTAGACCCAAAAGAAGAGCCAAAGCAGAAGTCTCTCCTTCCAAAGAAGGCTCTGATAAGTGCATAATTGTGCTGGAGCATGTTGTTACATTTAATCTAATTGAAACACCTTGAAGCACGTCGAAAAAGCCCTTAATGAATGCACTGCCAAAGATGAGGCAGTACATTAGCCTTCTTTGAAACCCACCGTTTCTCCAGTCTGTTCACACATCAAAGGACAGAATAACAGTATTAAGAAAACAAGTAAACTAAATGGCAATAGACTTGCTGCTTGCCAATAAAATTATACATTTATATATATATATTCAATAATAGAAATATTATTTAACATGCATTATATACCATGTATATACAGTATTTCATGTCTTCATTTGCAGCATTCCGGACAGGACCTGTGTGTGTGTGGAAGGTGGTTACAGTGGTATTTTGTCACTTTCTACTGTGCTGTACTGTACTGGCATAAATGGGGATTTACAGTATGTCCACTTCCCTTCTGCTTTTAGTGTCACACTTTCAAGGTTGCATGTGATTAACGCCAGGGGCTACGCAGAAGGAAACATTCTTTTAGTGTTCTGAATGTATTCAACGAACTCACCTTAATTTGAACTTGGTAGAAATATCTCTACAGTAGGAAAATGCAGATAGAAAAATAAGCACAAGGGAAGCACACATACACATGCACAAGGCAGCTGTCTCTCTTCCGAACACATGCATACGCGCACACACATAGAGTCAAAAGGGAGCAAGCAGCTCAACAGACATAGCCAAAGCGCCAGAGTCTCGGAAACAGAGCACAACCCGCCACAGCTGCAGCCACATCGGCAGGAACTACCTCAACGTCGCCGCCTCTTTCCTCTCACTCCCTTCATCACGTTTATTTCTTCTTTTTCTGTGTTTTCTTGCTTGCTCAAGCTTTTCCTTTGGTGTCTCGTGATTGTGTCTCTTGTGAAGGAACTCGTCCCTTTGGAATCCCTTGACTCCCGATGAATGCTTCTCACCCCCTTCTCCTCCTGCATTCAGACTCCCTGTTGCTCAACAGCAGTGAGGAGGGCGACCCTGGAGATGCATCTCCGCCAGGGAACAACAGGACAGAGTTTGCTGATGCAGGCGGCTTCTTCAATGGAAGCAGGACGGTGGTCCTCTGCGAGCAGGTGCAGATCAAGGCGGAGGTGTTTCTCGCCCTGGGCATCGTCAGCCTGCTGGAGAACATCCTGGTGGTCTGGGCCGTGGCGAAGAACAAGAACCTGCACTCGCCCATGTACCTGTTCCTGTGCAGCCTGGCCGTGGCCGACATGCTGGTGAGCTTCTCCAACTCGCTGGAGACGGTGGTGATCGCGCTGCTGCACAGCAGGCTGCTCAGGGTGGGCGACCGCTTCATCCAGCTCATCGACAACGTCTGCGACTCCATGATCTGCATCTCGCTGATGGCCTCCATGTGCAGCCTGCTGGCCATCGCGGTCGACCGCTACGTCACCATTTTCTACGCGCTGCGCTACCACAGCATTGTGACAGTGCGTCGGGCTCTGTCGGCCATTGCCACCATCTGGCTGGTCTGCATGGTGTGCGGCATCGTCTTCATCGTCCACTCCGAGAGCAAGACGGTCATCGTCTGCCTCATCGCCATGTTCTTTGTGATGCTGGCGCTCATGGCCACGCTCTACATCCACATGTTCCTGCTAGCACGCCTGCACATGCAGCGCATCGCCGCGCTGCCTCCCGCCATCGTGGGGGACAACCGGGCCGCCGCGGCCAATGCCGTCCCCGCGCCCCGGCAACGCAGCTGCATGAAGGGTGCGGTGACCATCACCATCCTCCTGGGTGTGTTCGTGTGCTGCTGGGCACCGTTCTTTCTGCACCTCATCCTCCTGCTCGCCTGCCCGCTCCACCCGCCCTGCAAGTGCTACATGTCCCACTTCACCACCTACCTGGTGCTCATCATGTGCAACTCCATCATCGACCCCGTCATCTACGCCTTCCGGAGCCTGGAGATGAGGAAGACCTTCAAAGAGATCCTGTGCTGCTTCAGCCCCAGCTGTCTGGCTCCTTTGTAATATCCGGGCTCTCTGACACTCGACGTGCCCCGAGACGCTCGCTGCACAGAAGAGAGGTGGCGTTTCGCTAGACACCAACTTTAGTGATCCAGGTAGCATCAGATGTGAACTGTCTTGTGTGGTGTTCTGGATGCGTAATGTGAGGTTTGTTGCCATCTGAAGTGTGGGAAGGGTTCCTCAACACAGTACTCCACAAAAAGTGCCAGCTGAATCCATGCATTCTTTGCATTGCACAAGCTTCAGATATCCATGTCAAATATGTGGAAGCTACTGTATATTGCTGTAATCTACTGTATATTGCGCTTTGTGATGGCATTTTACGCCATCAAAATGAATGAGTTAACGATACTACTTGCATAAATCCACAATCATGTTGTGATTGTGCACTTACTGCTTTATGTGTGACACTTCTACGGGTATTTCTATGACAATTTGCCTGAGGTATTTATCTATTACATGACGTAACAAATGCAAACCACACAGGTGTGTGTGTGTATATCAGAAGTCTATTTCATTTGACTGAAATACCATGTGACAGTGTCTTCTTTTAAGTCCCATATTAAAAACCTGATGTGACGAACAGAATAGTTTGGTGCCGAATCCTTTCTACATCTCATACACACACACATTGCACTCCCATTAGGAGGCATCTCCATGTTTCAATAACCATTGAACAAGCTGGTATTAAAGTATAAAAACGGAACACATTCACAGCATCAGAGATGTTCTTCAGCGCTATGTGAGTGCAAAACATGCATGCCCATTTCATTATCTTCACACAAAATCATATAAAACATGTTCATCATACATTTAAACATCTTTTTATTGCATGCTATTTTTTTTCTTAATTACTGAACATTAAAGAATGTATTCTTAAGAGTAGTGACCAGTAGTTAAATAAACCCCCCCAAAAAATATGGATAAATCGGATTTCACATGCCCTTGCACACTGGTCTGACCTTCTCTTAGGGCTCTTTTAGATTTTCACATCATGCACTAAATTATTCTGACGTCACCTGGACTGTACGGGTAGCCCCACAAGTTACCGTATAGTGCACTACTAGCGTCTCTCGCCCCCACAGGTTGTGTGCCCAGCTGGTGGTCCCAGCAGGACTCGTCCTCACCCTGCAGTGCAATGTCAATATGTGTCTGTAATTTAGCTGCTTCACTCATGTGAGCTTGCTCACCCTGTGGAAATAATGCTGCCGGTCATTGCACAGCCTGCTGAGAGCAGCTTAAACATTAATTATAGTCTATTTACAGTGGGTTCAGCAAAAGAAAAGAAGCCTGCTTGTTAAAGCAGAGGATGGTCAGAAAAGCTGAGAGGTCAGTGTAGCCTTGCAGCAGAACATCTATGGTTGGAGGATCTGCAGAGGACATTCCCAAGTTCACACTCATGAAGTGTTGCAGCAACCACTCTGGACCCAAAATGGTGCATTTTTTTGTGCTTTTTTTTAATTTTCTGCACCAAAAACAAACACTTAGCAACTTAGTGTTAAGAGTCTTGCTCAGGGACACAATGGTAGTAAGTGAGATTTGAACCTGGGTCTTCTGGTTCATAGGCGAGTGTCTTACCCACTAGGCTACTACCACCACACTCATTACCATTGCCACAAATCCCACTTACTACCGCAAGACACTTAACACTGAGTGTCTCCAGGGGGACTGTCCCTGTAACTACTGCTTGTAAGTCGCTCTGGATAAGGGCGTCTGATAAATGCTGCAAATGTCAATGTAAAAAAAAACTTAGTCATCCTACTAAACCATCTGGAGTAAACTGACTTGGCGAAACAACTGGGCGATCTTGGACTGCTGCGGAGAGCAGGCCCCCAGGACCCAGTGTTGCCGTGCTAGGCTAAGATGCTAATCCTACTCTCCAACATCTGTTACTTTTACATTTACATTTACAGCATTTATCAGACGCCCTTATCCAGAGCGACTTACAATCAGTAGTTACAGGAACAGTCTCCCTGGAGCAACTTAGGGTTAAGTGTCTTGCTCAGGGACACAATGGTAGTAAGTGGGATTTGAACCTGGGTCTTCTGGTTCATAGGCGAGTGTCTTACCCACTAGGCTACTACTACCTGTTCCCTGGACTACATCAAACTCCAGTGGACTACCCACGGGAATCTAAAACTGCTGTGTCTTTGTTTTTTACAGAGACGTGACTCAGCGACAGAATTGTGGATGCCGCCATTCTGCTAGATGGGATAACTGCATTATGTGCCGACAGGAATGTGTTTACATCCACGCGGAATGGTGCAAGAACTGTGTGCTAGTTCAATTGTTCATTGCTGGTGGAGTTTGTGACTGTGAGATGCTGACTTTTATTTACCGCAGGAATTCAACCCAATTTTTATTATCGAATATTCCGCATGCAGCATATGGCCCCATCCATCCTCCATTTGAATAAGTTTTCTATGATTGACGGTGGGGACAGTGTTCTTGGAGTCGAAGGCAGCATTCCTCCTCCTCCAAACATGAGGAGTTGAGTTAATGCCAAAGAGCTTGATGTTGGTCTCTTCTGACCACGACACTTTCACCCAGTCCTCCTCTGAATCCTTTAGATGTTTAGTGGCAAACCTGTACAGTCTTGAGCAGGTGGACCTTGCGGCCACTGCAGGATTTTAGTCTTTACCTCTGGAGTGCCTAACGCTTGGCAATGGTCTTGTAGCACATTTCTACCTTGTCCTTGGCATCCTTGGAAAACTCTTTGGCCTTGGACATGGTGGACAGGTGTCTTTTATACAAGTAAAGAGTTGAGAAGCTCCCAATGGCCGCTCCTTACCTCTTTAAAATACAACTGGAAGCCAGAAATCTTCTTGATTGATAAGGGTTCAAACACTTAATTAGTGAATTAATTAGTGAAAATGCTAATTAACAATTTCATTGTTAGTGTGCAAATTTAGCAATCCAGCAGTGGATCAAATACATTTTCCCTGACTACACCTACAGAGGCTGGGAACAGAATATCCAGAGATGTGCAGCATTCACATTGGCCTTTCTTCCAAGGGCAGTGTTATATAATAAAATATCGATGTGAGTAGACGGTCATTCTCTCTCACTTTCAACTGAGACTGTGCTTCAATGTCTACACGCAGAGCAGCCCTCTGAAAGAAACCCCACTAACAAGCATAGCCAAGGTAAAGTGCCCACACGCCACCTACACAGGGCATAGGGTCATCTGGCTCTTTCAGATACCTAATAAGACTATTACTACCACTTTCAAAATGAACCTGTTACAACATGGAATGTGCTGAAAGGAGAAATACCAACTTCTTCTCCTCATGGAAAGTGAAATTCGGTAGACTGTGAGCCCTGATTTGAGTGTAAGGTCATGCACGTCGAGATTATCAGCATTTGTATTAGAATTCTAAATGTGTCAAAAATATATCTGTCTTGTGTTCAAAGTTATCATTTATAGGAGATAATCTACTAACAATTGTTTTCATGGATAGCATCCTGATCATTTACACCAATTACAGCTTGTAACATCCTGTCACCAGGTGGAGCCATATCCTTGTTTAAATTAAGTTTGTTCTTACATTTACATTTACATTTACAGCATTTATGAGAAGCCCTTATCCAGAGCAATTTACAATCAGTAGTTACAGGGACAGTCCCCCCCTGGAGCAACTTAGGGTTAAGTGTCTTGCTCAGGGAAACAATGGTAGTAAGCCCTAATTATCTTGTGTTATTCCGTGTTTCAAATTATCTAAGCAGGCTTGGAATCAACTATGTCAGGAACACTGAATGCTGATTTTCTGTTAAAGTTGTGAAGTAGTTGTGTTCTGTTCTTTTTATAATTCACTCATACATTCCTGAGGATCAAGACATTGGGTGCATCATGCACATGCTGAAGCCTCCTTTCAGTGTCTGATCTCACATGTTTTACAAAGATGACACATGCATACCTGTTGTCATGGTAACAACCAAACCCAAAACAGGCACGAGGGCCACAAAACATAAGATAAAATATACTCTCAGGCAAAAATAAACTATACAGCACAGATGTTCATAGAGAGACATGCACAACAGACAGGTTCCAATGGAGTGGAGGAGCAAGGGAGCATGAATAAAGTGAAAGTGAAGTGATTGTCATTGTGAAACACCGCAGCTCCCTTGGTGAGCAGTTTTGTAGTGTTTCACTGCTCCTGATTGTGTGCAACTTTTTTTACCTTGTATAAAAGTATGCCATGTCGAGCCCTTGACCTATTTGTCGTGTCTTGCTGCATGTCATGTTATTTGTAATAAATCCCCTGTTTTGTGATATGTCGTGTGAATGTGTCCATCATTTCTCCATGATGCTGTGACTGATCTATATTTTTCATTTATTTAGAATTCTAATTAAATTACTGATAATAAGGAGAATCATGCTTGCCCTGGACAACAAGCCACACCTATACATTTTCAAAATAGGGATTACAAAGTGTTCAAAGTTTCACTTTCCATGAAAATATGAAGTTGGTATTTTTTTTCTTTAAACAGTTGCTCACATCCTCATCATGTGCTTTAGAAAATTGTGTAAGATAAGCATAACATCTTTGATATTACAATTAGATCCACACATTAGCTGTTTAGATTTGTCTTTATTTTTCTATTGGTAGCAATAAACATATGTATATGTGTAATAGAAATGAAGCATGTATACTTTATACTTTTCAATTACAAATCTATGTGTATGGATGATCGAATATGTTATTTATATATGTGTATGTATGTGTTGGCCAAAATATTGTGAAATGGTAGTGATTTCTGAATACTAAATCATTGTCATAAATGTTTTCAGTAATGCATTTAACTACTACTTAATATACTATCTTAGAATATATACAAAACACATTTTTCAAATGCATGTTTTCTTTGACAGTATGTCAAATTTGTCAGTCAATTTGTCAATTTCCAAAAGAATAGCTTTTATTGGCCAAGAATGTTAGTGCACACATGCAAGGAATTGGAATTTGTGCATGAACATGAATGAAACAATCACTTATTATTGAGTGTTATTATTATCGATTTACAGTAATTTACATGTGCATGAAGTGGTGACCCATCAATAAGAACCAGGTCTTTGCACAGAACTGGTGTCTTGGGTCAGCTGATGGAATGGATGCGTTTCATTCTGATTCTTCTAAGTTTTCGATACATCTAAGAACAAGCACAGGCATGACATATAAACATGATGTGAGTCCCTCCTATACATAAAAAAGCTGATATAGTCAGAGGAAAAGAAGAAGAACACACATGAGCATAAATCAAATGAGATGTAAGTAGGGTATAAACTCGTTTGTGAGATTGGGAATTCCAAATTCCCAAATTTTTTCTAGGCACTAATGTTGCATTTGTTAAACAAAAAGGCTGACAATCTGCATATATGGCTTGGCTGCAGTGTGTTCCCGACAGCAGAGATCACGACTGTGCACAATCGGTCTTAGGAATGTAGAGAATGGAGACAATGGAGTCTCTGCGTTCTTGAAAATGTGCAGTAAATAAAGAGTGTATGTGTGTGTGTGTGTGTGTGTGTGTGTGTGTGTGTGTATATATATATATATATATATATATACTTTTAATAAAAATACCACACATTTTCCATGAAATGGTGTGAAACAGACTTACCATAACTGAGATGACACAGAGGGCCACTTTGCACAGACCTAAAGTGATGAAGCCCATGATCACCCAATCAGTGCGAAACTCCACTAAAGTTTCTGCACAAGGTTCAGAGGGCGTAGGCATGAGAAGATTTGTCTGTGGAATAATACAAGCTGGAAAAAATAATGATAGTAATAAAATCATTATTATTAATTCATATTTAATATTGTCCTACAGTATATCAGTGATTCTTTTTATGAATTTGTTTATTGGAATAACTATTATAGTTAGTATTTTTATTATTATTTCGATTGTATTATTATTATATTATTATAATATATTAGTAGTAGTTTTTAACACATGCCAGTTGAAAATTACCAACTGGACTTCAACACAGATTTATAAATACAAGCAAAAAAATTAATACCTGATACTGTTAAATTGACGTAAGACGCCTGATCAGTTTTGCCAAGGTTTGCCCATAACCAACACTCATATGTTCCAGCATCAAGGGGCGTTGCTTGTTGAATGAACAAGCTTTCATTCTTTAACAGATCGACTACAGATCCATTTCTGCTTGTTATGTTGCCTTTTCTCTTCCAGATAATTCCAGTTCTCTCAGGTTTCTAAGGCAAAAGGTGAGGCAAATGTAACCCAGCAAATATATTCTCATCGACACATAATCAAATTCAGTTTTTTTTTTTTCTTAAAATCCAAAAGGCAAACATGATTAGCAATGAGCATGTCAGCAGTGACACCCCCGGCATATAGCACCATGATTACAAAGTATTTCCATGAAAATAAGGTTGAATTATGACAAAAAAAACACTCCTGAAACCTTTCAAATCCACCCACAAGTTTAAAAATGATGGTCTGACAAGCAGCTTCATTGGACTGATACAACAACACCTGTCTTCAGATTTCAGTGGTGGTTTCAGTTTCCAACAAAGACATTTTTGCAAGATAATAATACATTTCTGAAATTTTAATACAATGACAGTGAGCTTTTGTATTAATTCTGCGATCCAAAATATAAAAAATTGCTTCACAAAGCCATAGCTAACTAACAATTATGTAATAAGTGCAATAACTGAGAAAGTAAGAATTGTGTATTATGTTTAGAAGACAAGTCAAATATACTTAAAGTATCTCTACTTATTTACGGGGTTGAATTGTTATACCACATGGGTGAAGGAGGGGAGAGCAGTTTTTTATTAAAGAGCAGTTTAATAAATGAAAAAAAAAAACATGGCGAAATGGCTGGAAGCAAACGGTAACACACAGCACAAAAACGAAAATGAATGCAGGTTGGGGGAGTGGGAGAAACTAACATATAAAGGGTTCTAATCACCACTACCTAACAGGCGGAGCCTGTGGGTGATTAGGACCCGGCACACATGTGAACGGGCGGCACCTGGCTATCCAGGGATCACATGAATAGGGCATTCTAATATGACAGACACTTAATGGCCTATTCAGTGCTGAGTAACCTTTGGTCAGAAAAACTTTATAGAACCTCGAAAAATGCAACTGACAATTTCTTATTTCTTTTTGTACTTACATCTTTTGAGTTGTTGGAGGAAGGGTACTGTACCCTGAACCAGACGACGGACCGATAGCTTTGACCTTTATTAACTGCTTCACAAGGAAGAGTTACATTTTGGTTGCATTTTATGTGCATGTGAATTCGGCTTTCAGTGTAGTGTAAGAACACCAGGAACATCAGGAGATGGTGCATTACTAGAGCAAAAGAAAAACAAATATGTCCTCTTAGGTTTCAGCAGGGCAGTCTTAAATCTACCTTATAAACCTCCAGAAGTGTATAAGAATTATGTTTTTTTGTTTTGACAGCAATGGTCTATTCAGAATATTCTTTTAAAAAGAACATTTCCTGTTTGAGTAGAAAAAGAAAATAAAACTGTCTTTTGTTATAATAAAAATGGAAGAAATAACAGGAAGTATGGTTTGCAGACTCTTGCTGGTGTTAATAGAACAAAGAGACAAATGGTGATTGTATATGCATGCATTTCACCAAAAAATTCACCAAACTAAATAAACCAAAATCCAGTACTGCTGTTCGAAAGAGCAATGGACTGTCTAGACTGTCTAAACTTTCTAGACTGTGTCCACATTACAGGTCACACATCACATAGCCGAAAATGTCCTCATTATGCTTAGTTAAAAGGAATTAGAAAAATATAGAACACTGCAGTACCTACCTCAGAAGTTGTGAAGTGAGGTGAGATGTGACCTTTTCAGAGGAGCGCCCTGTGTGAGGTTTTTAAACATCCTCCGTGAAATTATGTAAAGGGGTGGGGAAGTTCCTATAAAAAAAGTGAAGTGATTGTCACTGTGCAGCACGGTACACAGCGACACAACGAAATGTGTCCTCTGCTTTTAACCATCACCCTTGGTGAGCAGTGGGCAGCCATGACAGGCGCCCAGGGAGCAGTGTGTGGGGACAGCGCTTGCTCCGGGGTACCAGTGGCAAAACCTCTGCCTGTGACAGTGACGCCTCCCAACCAGCTCTACTGAATGACTTTCATGCACGATTCAACACACAGACACACAGTGATCAGGTGCTGTGTCTAACCACGGCGGGTGTGAGGAAAACTCACACTGCTGGACCTGCTGGCAGATGTTCTCACAGACATCTTCAACATCTCACTGAGCACCACTGTCGTTCCAACGTGCCTCAAGGCCAACGTGCCTCAAGGCCACCAGCGTGCCAAAGTCTTCAGTGTCGTGTCTCAATGACTACCGACCCGTTGCACATACACTCATCATGGCGAAGTGATTTGAGAGGCTGGTCATGAAACATATGAAGATCCTGCTGCCCTCCACCCTGGACCCACTGCAATTCGCCTATCAGCCAAAGCGCTCCACAGACGATGCTATCGCCACCACCCTGCATCTGACTCTCACCCACCTGGACAATAAGGACACATACATTCCTCACATGCTCTCTTCCACCTCCTACCATCTGAATAAAAGTATCGAAGCATTCGAGCCCTCACTGCCAGACTGTGCAACATCAGACACCTAAACACTCTGAACTGAACTGAATACACACTCTAACACACATGTTCAGAACATATCTCTGTTACATTTCTATTATAGCAGCTCTATTATTCTATTATTGCACCTCTGCTCCTTCATTACTTATTTCACTAGTTTTTAGTGTTGTTTGTCCTCTTTGTTGTCTGTTCTTGCGCTGCCCATGTCCCATGTTTTTGCACATTATGTTGGCCGTTTGCCGATGTCCCACTTTTGCACTTTATGTCAGTAACTTTGTTTAAATGTTACATGTCGCACTGGGTTCCGGAAACATTATTTCATTAAATACTATGAACATGTATGTAAATGACAACAAATCTCAATTTGAACTTGAATGTACAAGATTTATCACACATTTTTAGCTGCCAAACAGCACCATTTTATTCCTTTTCATCAGAATAAATTAACAAAGCTAATAATAAATTAGCTTTCAGTGTAATATAGTGATATTAGAGAATGTCTTCTCTACTTCAGATGTAATGACATCTATTTTCACATTTCTTCTTTGCCACCTTCCGTTTTGGGGCGTGGCCATGTAAACTACTTGCCATACCATGTTTTTCCACCAAGCGGGTGGGCAAGTCCTGTGATTCTTGAGGTTAATGTAATAAAGTTGTTAAAATAAAACAAATTTACACCCACATAACAAAATTGCACAATAAGATATTCCGTTCATGAAAGTTGCCATGCCATTCACGTCCATGAAGATGGCCATGACATTCATGTCCATAGCCAGTATACATAAAGAAATTGAAGGGACAGTGGTGTTCTAGCGGGTAAGGAAGCATACCCATAATCGGAAACATCATTTATTAATCCCTGTCCTGATGAGCAATGCCATTCACTGTGATGTATTTATGTACCCACCCCTTTACCTATACAGGTCTACAATATTTACTGTTTAAAGTAAGCGGTGAATATAAGGTAAGAAGTAAGTTATAGTGCAGTTAAGATGATAAGGTATAATATTGCACAACAGTTATTGCACTTCAAGACACAGAATAAAGGTAAGATCGTAGATAAAAATGCATGAGTAGTGCACAACAATTATTACAGCTAAAACAGAATTTAATAGTGATAAATGGCAAGCGGGTGTGTGTGCACGGGCAAGTCCTGTGATTCCTGAGGTTAATGTAATACAAGCGTTAAAATAAAACAATCTCACACCCACATAACAAAATTGCACAATAAGATATTCCGTTCATGAAAGTTGCCTGTGTTGAATTACAGAAAGTCAATGTGTTTTTGTTTTTTTTATAAAAATAAAGCTCCTAGGAGGAGAAAACCGTGAAGATATTACCATAAACATGATTCATTTTCGAGAAATACAAACGGTTCTTTTTTTTAATTGCTTCGGCGGCAATGGAAAACATCACTTCCTGAGAAAAAAACAAAGCCCATTCAATTACAGCTTTTTCAGCATTTTCTTTTATGATAGTCTCACAGAGGGTAAAATATGCATATGGCACTGAAAAGGTCACTGGTTGGGGATTTTAACTAAATGTTTTTGTTTTTTGGTTCAGTATTTTTAAGTAAAATTTAATTAAATACATTTCATTAAAAAAAATGTTTTAATTGTACAACCCAGATTAGGTTTTAAACCACAGCATACCGAGTCCAGTTTCATAGATTGCATTTCATGTACAGCACTGCTTAACTGGCAACATAAGAAATCCATTAAAAGATCCATGCAAAAGATAGTTCTAACTTTTTTTTTTAATTAGTAGAGAATCTTAAATAAATCCATCCTTGTGCACCCAATTCTTGTTTTACAATCATTAAAGATGTAAGTTCTACAGTCACTCCACTCCCAAGAAAAGAAATAATTGAAAGCTCAAGATGGCTGTGACAATCATGCACAGAGTCAGCATACATAAAGAAATTGAAGGGACAGTGATGGTCTAGTGGGTAAGGAAGCATACTCATAATCGGAAACGTCATTTATTAATGCCTGTTCTGATGAGCAATGCTATTCACTGTGATGTATTTATATAAGGGATAATGGGAACTGCCTTCATTTATAGTAAATATTAAGTGTGATATACAACATTTGATACACGAACGCAGTGTCCATAACTTCCATTGTTGTTTTTGCATTTGTGTTGCTGCTTTCGTTTGTGTGTGGCAGCGTTGGCATTTGTGCTGACCCTTCTGGGCCACCGTAGAGTTCAGCTATAGCATTTCTCCTAACTAACTTACTCCTGCTTCAGTATTTCAGTCCGATTCCACTACCCGATTTAAAAGGGATTTATGCAGTTAAACCATGAAAGTGGCAAGAAAACAGGTGGTACATTTTTTACCCGATAATTTTTTATCAAATTAGAATACAAAGGACACATTTGCTGTGGAGTGCAATGCTGCATTTGTCATATTAACCACGATCATTCACACTTATGTGCGATGGCAGCACTAGTGAGGCCCTAGAAGGGGAGGCTTTTGTTGTAAACAAGCTTTGTGGTGGTCCTAAATACTCTTCCTGTTCTCTAAAACATAAGGGTGCAAGGAAACAAAACTGAAAGCACGCTGCTAAAATCTTGCGTATTGCAGGTCATACGAGTGCATTCATGTTACCATCAATGAAGTGATCAATTCTGGTTCACTGTGTGGTAGTAGTCTAGTGGGTAACACACTCTCTTATTAACCAGAAGACCCAGTTTCAAACCCCACTTACTACCATTGTGTCCCTGAGCAAGACACTTAACCCTAAGTTGCTCCAGGGGGGGACTGTCCCTGTAACTACTGATTGTAAGTAGCTCTGGGTAAGGGGGTCTGATAAATGCTGTAAATGTATAAGTAACTAGGACCCCTAACTATGAATAGAATCTTTTTATTCACTCTGTTGTAGTTTCTATACATAAGTCAGACAATAAGAAGGTTACAAGTTAATCTAAATATTCTCTAAAGAGGAAGGTCTTGAGCTGCCATTTGAAGGTGCTCAGTGAGTGAACTGTTCATTCCACCACCGAGGGGCCAAGACAGAGAAGAGTCTAGATGAGTGTCTTCCTCGTACCTTCAGAGATGGAGGGACCAGGCGAGCAGTACTGGAGGCTCGGAGTATACGAGGTGCAGTGCGAGGTGTAATAAGGGCTGTGAGGTAGGATGGTGCTACTCCATGTTTGGCTTTTTAGGCCAGCATCAGTATTTTGAATCTGATGCGTGCAGCTACTGGGAGCCAGTGGAGGGAACGTAGCAGAGGGGCGGTGTGGGAGTATTTGGGAAGGTTAAAGATCAGTCGTGCTGCTGCATTCTGTATTAGTTGTAGAGGTTGGTAGACCAGCTAGAAGGGAGTTACAGTAATCCAGTCGTGAGATTACTAAGGACTGAACCTGTATCTGGGTGGCCTGTGTTGACAGATTGTAGAGACAGATATTGTAGAGAAGGAATCTACATGAGTGGGAAAGATTTCTGATGTGAGTCGAGAAGGAGAGTTGGTTGTCTATTGTTACTCCAAGGTTGCGGGCTGTTGTAGAATTTATAATGCTCAAGGAAAATGTGAACTCAAGTGACCTCTGGTGATCATCAGATACACAAAACACCCTTCCAAATAAGGTGAAAATAAGGTGTTTTAATGCAAACTAATTAGACCCAACAAGGAAAAAAATATGATTGCTTTTTTTTTTACCATGCGTCAAAGAGCGATGTGCACGCAGTGCTATTAAAGCCAAGAAAAGCAGCAGCAAGACTGTTACAGCTCCATACATCTCCGCAGCCAACAGACGAGACTCCGTAATTGGCAGGTCCGACAAGGGCCTGGCGCAACCTGGAAGAAACCAAATACACGTCATATGAAAAGGATTATTGTTGTTATCAGAGGTGGACTAGATTTCATTCATTGCTGTACTTAAGTTGCACTAACTTGAAAGCACGTTGTAAGTCGCTCTGGATAAGGGCGTCTGCCAAATGCCGTAAATGTAAATGTAAGTAGAGTTTTTGAGTATCTGTACTTTACTTGAGTATTATTCTTTTGAGAAACTTATGACTTTCACGATTTGCAAAAACGATTTGGACACTGAAGTGCCATTTGCAAAATGAATTTCCATTTGAATAAATGTATAGAAAACCCATGGCAAAACACAATGCAATTCAGTGAACTGCTATTCTATTTTTTAATCCAATATACTTGGATTACACCAGCTCTTAGCACATTGAATTGCCTATTCCAAAATATAACATCAAATTACATGCTCAGATTGGATGTTGAATTGACAATTGAATTGCCATTTGAATATTTGTTCTTAAAATCTTCCATAGAAACAGAGCCGTAATCAGAAGGTTGCCGGTTCGATTCCCGAACCGCCACACACTGCTCCCTGTCTCCCAGCCCGTGGTGGCTGCCCACTGCTCACCGAGGGTGATGGTTAAAAGCAGAGGACACATTTTGTTGTGTCGCCGTGTCACAACGGCAATCACTTGACTTTCTCTTTCATTTCACCAGTGGTACTTTATTATAATATGAAGTGACGTGGTATTTTGGAGTCATATGAGGGACCATATCTGAAAAAAACATGAATCGTGCTGATCATCAGCAACGTTTGCATCACGGATCATGCAACCACTGATCAGATGATCGTGTCACAACAACAACAAAAAAACACGTTTAACAAGGAAGCGGCTCCTCACCCTCCGGGTAAAGGAACTGGCTCTCCCGGAACTGGTGGCCCAGTGGCGGCCACAGGCTGCAGCAGTACAAGGTGCATTCGGCGTGCGGCCACCGGGGCGAGAAAAGTAGAGAGAAGTCCTCTCCCACGTCGTACGTGTGGTTTACGAAGCGCTTATAACGCGTGGTGAGGTTGTTCTCCAGGTTCTTCTGCACCAAACCCGTCATGGCGTCCGAGTCTGGTCGCGTCTGGGAGTTGAACAAATCAAATGCAAATATGCAAATTAATCTTTTGTTTTTCGGAACCAGACGAACGACTTTTCGACGTTCAACAACAACTGTTTTTAGTTTTTTATTACGCACCTTATACCAGATAATCTTTCTGTACTTCACGCCATACTCGGCCTGGGCGTTGCATGGGATTCGTATGTAATTCTCGCTTTCATTGTGCATCAGCATCGGCTTAACATGAGTCAAAATTAAACCTGAGAATGGAAAAAGAAAGACGTTCGGAGCGAACTTGGTTTCAGTTCTGAACATTTGCATTTCTGGCGTCCATTGATTGACGCCAGAAATGCAAATGAAATACGTTTTGACAATTATTTAATGGATGTTGATGATAAGAAACAAAACCTGCAGCAAATTAACAGAATTTAGGTTAATTACGTGTCCCTGTTTGAACGGTCCGTGGCGCTAAGGGACCGTGTACAAATTCCAATTGCACTTTCAAAAATTTTGAAAAGAATTTGAGCTGTGTATAAAATGTCGAATCAAGTAATGTATCAAGACTTCGCCACTTATTTAGCGTAAATATTTTTTATTTTGTTTTCAAAAGTATAAAATGTCTACTGAAGACAGCATAACTAAATAAGGATATAAAATGAGTTCTGCATGACAAAGTGTTTCATAGAAACCGAGGAAAAGACATTACCGCCCATGTACTCCTTCCGCTTGAACCCAAGTTGATGACACGCTTTTCATTAAAGTCAAATCATCGCACATGGTCCCTAAAGCCTTGTTTTGGTGTTGACACCTCGGAGAAAACCCTGGATTGTATAGAGTCAGACTGCTCTTTTTCATTAAACAGGTATAATTTATTGGGTTTTTTTTAGCAGTTACACATATTTTACACACGTAAAATAAGGCTGTGTAATTAATTTGTGATCGCAATAGTTCGCGGTCTTTATATGAACCAACTGAAACCAGTGTCACTCACATTATATTGAATGGTACTTACATGAAAAAAGCTGTATCAGGTTCATTGTATTTTTGTTTTTTATGAAGACATTAGAAGACTGAATATTCGCAGACTGGCAATGGATCACGGAAGTAAAGCGGGACCTTCCATTCGCCAAAGACAGGAACCGTCATTGCGCGGCCAGCCAATAGCGAAAGTCACCATGCATCTTCTTTATTTTTATCACGACGCTAATGTGCATTGCAAAACTCAAACTTCGCTGGGATTATGGTAAATATGGAAAATTTTGAATAATTAAGGCACGAGGATTTTAAGACCATCGAGCTGCTCATTTGTTTCTTATTTTTGTCATGATAACACGCAATCCAATGAACTATTAACAACAATAATAATTATTCTGATTTATTGTAGTTATAATATTTGTTGTTTTGTTATTATTGTTGGATTAAAACGAGGATTTATTCATTATCTCCCATTCTGACCTTGTGTGCTTCTTGTACGATGCCGCTTTTGGCCACAAGGTGGGGCAGTGGCACCAACATTGATTGAACATTGAAACTCTTCAATCCCCAAAGAGCATGGCAGATTATGTCAGAATCACATCCGAACAAAAAATCTAATTTAACAGCTAATTGAAGGCCTAAAGCCTCGAAAGTATACCTTTTATTCATTGTTTTATCTATTGTTCTGATAGGTTATGTGTGTGCTATAGTGAAAGTGAAGTGATTGTCATTGTGAAGCACAGCAGCTCAGCACATGGTGCAGTGTGTGGGGACAGTACTTTGGTCAGTGGCACCTCAGTGGCACCTTGGTGACTTGGGATTCAAACCGTCAACCTTCTGATTACGGGTCAGTTTCTTTACCCCTTATATTAAAACCAGTTCTTGAAATTAATGTTTAGGAATCAGGAAAAGCTTTTTCAAGCGTTTTGTGTGCACATTGCGTTGTGCTAGCTGTCACTTCCACTTCACCTAAATTCGATTAATTAAATGGCTAATTATGATCACACGCTGGGAGGTCTTAAGGGAGTTTAAGGGAGTTTGAAAAAAAAAACTGATGCTTGGTAGCTTTCTCAGACAACTCTTGAACCTTGTTATGCACTTTACTCTAAAGGTGGTAGTGACTTAGTGGGTCCACTTGCCTATGGACCAGAAGACCCAGGTTCAAACCCCACTTACTACCATTGTGTCCCTTAGTAAGACACTTAACCCTGACTTGCTCCAGGGGGGAATTGTCCCTGTAAATGTCAGCCCCTGTCCACTTTGGGTACAGTAAAGATTGAAATAGCTACAATTAAGACACCGAAGATCTGGGGTCTTAATCTGATGAATCATGTCTGGCATTCATGTGGATGCTACTTCCATAACAACATTATTAAATGATGGCAGCAGCCTTTCAGCACAGTAAAGTCAACAAAAAAGTCCAAGAATGATTTGAGGAACATTATGTATTGTTCCAGTCACCAGGTTCTCATTTTAATAATTCATTGAATTCATAATACCCATGCCCCACTTCAAAATGGGAAGGATCTTCTTAGAATGTCTTGGAGCCAGACATCACAGAACACCTTCAGAGATCTTGTGGAATCCATGCCTCCACTGGTTTGAGATGGTCTGACAGCAGAAGGGTGAGTCAGGAGGTTTCATGTAATATCTATTTAATTAAAAAGTGCAATATTTAAGCGAAAACAAAAAAAAACCGACTTATTGCTTCTTGCAGCTCACCAGGGAGTCATGTAGGTTTGTCTTTGGTTCCTTGCCTGCGCAACACACTGTCGGCACCATTTGCAGATTACAGATGGTCACCCAGCACCCCCTACCCCCAGGCAATAAATCTCTGCTTCCTCTGTAATAAATTGCAAAAAGTGTTTGAACTGTTCAGTAACTCTGTGTTATGCGGTGCATTTGGCTCATTGTTTTTCTTTTCTCTATTTTTATGAGTCGGAGAAGTCCCCTCCGACCACAGGCCGTACAGTCAGCCCATCCTGTTGTTCTCACAGAGAGGTGCGCTCCCCATTGTCCGCCCTTTAGTATCTGAGCGTGTCACTCTTGTTGACAAAGAAGTGGTGCGGGAGGGATATTTTTAGCAGGTTGAGGCCATGGAAAAGGGAAGAGTGAGGTTCTCAAGATCCAACCATCTGGATCGAACAATGTGCACCTCCAACAGGAGCGAGCGCACGGTGAGCGGCAGGGATGAACCCGCACGTGCTCCTTTCTGCTGTATGAGGTCTAATGTTACCTCCTCTCCCATTTATACAGTGGATCAATCACTTTCAATCACTTCTGGACTCAATCCCCCCAGAATTTTGCACAAATTCTCACTTTACTTTCACTTTACTTTACACATTTGCACACCTCCACCCTGCCTATTACACATATTTAATGTTTAAAAACATAAAATTGTAATGTTTGGTTATGTTTGCAATACTTGCATATTGGTTCCACTTGAATACTTGCAATTTTTGCAATACTGAGGTGTATAGCAGTCGCAAAAGCATTTCACTGCATGTCATACCATGCATGACTGTGCATGTGACAAATAAAAATTGAATTTGAATTTAAATTTGGATTGGATGTTTTACCTTGAAGCAAACCCTCAAACCTCACCATGAGCTAGAAGACCAGTTTAACACAGGGTTGGCTGTCACAATGCAGACATCACGCATCCTATTGCTGTTGCCTAGGGTCACTTATCTGACCCTTAATTCGCATCGATTTGCAACAAATGATTTAATGTAACACTCTTATCGATGAAACAAACCCAGATTAATTTGATAGAAAATAAAAACCAACGGCAGCAAATCAAGGAATTATTCAGATGTAAAGATCTGCCCTCCGGGATATATTTTACCTTCGAGCAGCGGCGTTATAAGGACGTTCCGCTGATTACAGACGCGCTAAATATCCAGGTGCAGATGATGATATGGTTGGTAAAAAAACCTCTTATTTATGAACTACGAGGCGGCACAAATCATGCTCCACATGCACACAGCATGGCCTCTGCGGTTGGGGGGGTGGATCGAACATGCACTCTGCTCGAGACCTCCGGTCCGAGACCAGCACCTCGACGGAGGTCTGTTAACAGTATGCGCCGAACAGAAGTGGACCGGTCATTAGGAATGTTGCCAGAGACACGGTCTCACAGTGTGTCCACCCACAAGGTTAAGATGTCCAGTAATGCCTGTTACATTAAACGGCCTCCATGAAGAGGGAAAAGGGGTGTAAAGAAACCCAAGTGAGACCATTTAAAAATCCACACGCCCGTGTGATTGTGTGTGTGCGACTTCGCGGAGCCGCTGGTGACGGAGTGTTGTCCCGTCCTGCGCGGTTCCCATAGGTTGTTAGCAGGCGCAGCTGCAGGCGCGAGCCTCGTGTATCTGTCAGTGAGGTTGTTGAGTGTGCACTTTGTGGCCTCTGATTGAGGATATCCTCTGGGTGATCACCTCCGCTGCCCAGACGAACACACACACTTGCACCGGCGTGCAGCTGGACGCCTGCTTGCAAGAGCTCACACACTCACACTTGCATGTGGAGATAAACTCACACACACACACACACACACACACACTGAGGTCCAGGCACTTTCACACACAAAAACACAATCGGGGATGTATTTTTATTTAGCTGCACAAATGTGAACTCTGATGAATAATCAGGTTATTGGGGAAGCAAATAAAGAACGTTCAGGAGTTACTGTTAAATAATCAGACGTTTGGTTTCACTAGACTTGTAAAAGGGGAATGTTGTAAAGATTCTAACATTGGGGGTAGTTGTTTTATCTTAAACACGCACATTACATTTTTACATTAACGACATTTGTCAGATGCCCTTATCCCGTGTGACTTGCAATTGGTCACAGGGACAGTCTCCCTTGAGACACTCAGGGTTAAGTGTCTTGCTCAGGGACACAATGGTAATTACAGCAGTTTGAACCTGAAACTTTGAGGTCTCGTGGTTTCTAGGTTCGTGTTTTACCCACTAGGCTACTACCACCTACCAGTTGTTTTTTCAGTGTACGTCCGTACTAGCATAGCGCCCTTATTTTGCTGAATAATAAATCAGTTGACTTGTTGACAGGCAGAGTGCACGTGAGTGAAACTCTTGTTCGAGTGCATCCTCGGCTGCTGGTGGTGTCCATGAAGTTGGCCCATTTATTTCAGAAGACACACTCGTGAGTATTTGGTCTTTTCCCCTCTAACCCACAGACTCCCGGCCTGCACCCCTGAGAACGGTCAACCTCGCGAATGCCGACTGCTCCAGCCATGCCGACGTGATGCAAATGACGAAAGCCAATCACGCTGATTCTGCCGTTCTTCCAGCGAGCACGGAACCCACCGGCCGCCCTGGGACTCGTAGCTCATTGTGCGATTGTTTGGCTAAGGAAGTGCAGGGCCGCCGTTACTGGATTAAGGCTCTTCACCTTTTCGTCGGGGTGAGGTGGGTGGAAGGGTGGGTGCCAGACTGAGTCCGAGCAGCTCGCCGGGGCCCGGGCCGTCAGGGGCGTGTGGTGCTTGGGACTGAATGGGGGATAACTTGCATTGTCCTGTTATTCCGCTAACCACCTCGCAGGGAATTCCTCAACCGCTTCCCGACCCCTCCTCCCCAATCCTCAGTGGAACAGTGAAACAATGGTTCCTGTGTGTGTGTGTTCCTGTCTGTGTTTACATGTGTGCACCTCTATTTTTGTTTGATTTAACCTTTATCTAAGTAGGTTACGTGT
This sequence comes from Denticeps clupeoides, assembly GCF_900700375.1. Classification (NCBI taxonomy): domain Eukaryota; kingdom Metazoa; phylum Chordata; class Actinopteri; order Clupeiformes; family Denticipitidae; genus Denticeps; species Denticeps clupeoides. The sequence goes on along the minus strand of NC_041716.1, from coordinate 7,296,473 downwards.
CACGCCGTGTGCACGCAAGTCAAGCTGATATCCTGTGTGTGTGTGTGTGTGTGTGTGCGCATGATTGCGTGGGTGGTTGTGTGTTTGTTTACAGTAGGGCGTGTGGCAGACAGGCAGCTCACTCCAATTCGGCCAACTGGGCTCCATAACCCTCCTCCCCATGGAAAAATAGGTGGAAGTGGCATTGCCGTCCTTTGAATGGACAGTGAGAACGACGGGGACGGAGAGAATCGCGTCTGGCGGACATTAGTACCCCTGACGTTCGGTTGACGGCGGGGGACGTCTCTCCCCAGTCCGCAGGCGTCTGTATTGCGGGGGGGAAGGCCTGGAGGGGATGTTATTAAAGTATTATCCCCCACACGCCCATCTTCCAAGGTGCTCTTTAGCAAGCCCCGCTGCGTTTCTGAGGATGTCTGGAAGTAAAAACACTGGGCTGGGAATTGCTGCCGCGTTCACGGGACGGCCTGGAAAAATTCTCCGCTTCCTCCTTCCCCTGTTTTCATTCTTTCCTCATCTGTCTGTTTCGGCCCCATTGGTTGCTGGTGGTGTTCAACGAGGGGTCCAGACAGAGCTCAGACCGTGACTAAGCTGCCGTTGACAGGGCTGCACACCGACAGTGTAGTTTCTTTTGCCAAGCGGAGCACCAAGAGCGAGTTTCTCCTAAAACGCATCATCTTGGAAAACAGAGCGAGCCGTAACAACAACAAACCGGTGTCAGTAAAATCTACAAGTTCTTGCATTCACTAGTGCCAAGCACCATTTTGAAACATACTGGGTACTGGGTAGGGCCACTAAGACTCAGAAAGGATGTCCTTGTGTCCTTTTAATGTAAAATTTTGGCTGAATGTGTATCATGATCGTTCTTCTGTTCAGGGGTGTTGGTATATTTCACATTGCTGATTTAACAAGCAGACTAAATCAATGTCTTTTACAATTGGGCTGTCAATAATTATCTATTTGAAAAACTAGTTAACTGCACATTTTGCTCTTTATCAATCATGATTCAGATGAGTATGGGTAAGAAACATCCTGCAGATTTAATGGAAATTAAATTTAGAACATTTAGAGCAATTAACATATTAATTTTGTAGGAAAAAGGATCCTGAGAAATTTGCTAAATATCAAACATGATATTTAATTTAAGAAATTTTAATTTCTTTACGTATCAGCAAGTTTATTTATTTTGCATGGAATCCAGATATTTACCTTATCTTGGTTAATATGACCAATTAAAATTTGAACTCTGATATTCACATTTGATTACTGAACCAGAAAAAGAAAACTAGAAAACTAAAAATATCCAAGTGTTGGTCTTGACATGCAATGGGCTCTTCAACAAATTTTTTGTGTGTTATACATTTGTTATAAATACATAACTCCTACTTTTATAATAATACGTAATTGCATATAGTTTCTTTTTTGTATTTGTTTTTTTAACAGCATCAAACGGCATAAAGGGTGTGACATAGCTTTCTTTCACTGTTCTTCTGCCTTTATTGTACGGAGAAGCTTGGTAGTTTAGAGCAAATAGAAATTGCTTTTAATAATCTTAATAAAATCTTATTTATATGAAGTGTTCTTAGCTGAATGTTTATTTAAAGAGTTCAGCTCATCTGTAAAGTTGAGTTAAACTGAGCATACTGGCTGCGTAAATGTTATTAATTCTGTCTACGATGGCAGATGTGGTGAATTAATGCTTTTTGCGTTCTCTGTGTACAGAGCTGATCATAAATCCGTCTTAGCCATAATGGCTGAATATCTGTGGAAAAACTCCATGTTCTAATGGCAACCATCCCTCACCCGTTTTCCAATTCTGTAGCTGATTTACATTCTCATTCATAAATAGTTTCAGACAAGAGTTGATCTAAAGCCAGTTTCAACACTGAAGTCCTGCTAAATGTTCCTCTAAATCCAGGACTTGGGCTTCGTTAGTTTCATTCTGAAAACCTGAAAGTCTTTTCCACCGCATGGTACTGGCTCACCTTCACTCATCTGTTATTTTTCCACTGGACAATAGTAGTACTATATAGTTTTTATGGTGTCACCTCAGTTGAGGTTGATGCAAATAGTTAATTACCCACAGATTTAACAACACTCGGACGTCAAGGCACACTACATGCAAAATTTAAGCCATTCTAGCGCACATCTTCCAAAGGAGGATGGAACACAGATAAAATGAAAGTGCTGGGAACTAAAACAAGTTGAGTAAAGTCCTGCATAGCAGAGTAGAGCACAGTAAACCAGGTTGATTTGGTACCGTGGAGTGGGCAGGGCTCTAGAAACAAATCAAAGTACAGACATCTTCTAGATTTACAGATAGATTGATAGACAAACAGACAGATAGATAATGGAGATTGTTTAGTTTCAAAATAAATTCAAAATTAATTTTGAGAAATGCATTTGTGAATCTTGTTAAATTTTTTTTCATTTATATGTGAATATATCCCCATACTAGATAGATTGATAGATTCTGTAAGAAACAGACCTGGTTGTGGCCTTAAGTGCAAGATTTTGAGAGGAACACCAGACATCTAAAGTTTAAAGTGAAGTGATTGTCATTGTGAGACACAGCAGCACTGCACACAGTGCATACAGTGAAATGTGTCCTCTGCTTTTAACCCATCACCCTTTGTGAGCAGAGGGCAGCCATGACAGGCGCCCGGGGAGCAGTGTGTGTGGATGGTGCTTTTGCTCAGTGGCACCTCAGTGGCACCTTGGCGGATCGAGATTCGAACTGGCAACCTTCTGGGGGCTGCTACAGGGCTGCTTCCTTAACCGCTAGGCCACCACTGTCCCCAAGATGTTTTGATCTGGCCTCTTCTGGAATCAATGTTTCAAGGAAAAGAGGAACACAGCTGAGCCCAACTTGACCATTTGAAATTAGTCCAACAGTTCCTCAAGGGTACCAAAACCAGGCCCTCACAGAGCCCAAACGTCAATCCTCAAAAGTGAATGCAGGAAACCACAAAATTGGGACCAGCTAGAACACAAGAATGGACCAGAATCCTTGAAGAGACCTGTGCCAACCTTGTAAAGAACTACTCTAAGAGATTAGTGTCAGTTGGGGCTCGGAAAGGTAGAGCTGGGTTGACACTGCTGACTTGTTTCGGTTGGCCATGGTCAGCATGATCATGAAGCGGGTGAGGGTCACTGCTGTCAGACATTGCTGTGGAGACACACTGCAAACCTGCTGAGGAGCAGAGGACTTCCTCAGCGACGGGTCCATCAGCACGGGGACTTGCAGGAAGGACATCGTTGCTTCCGGGCCCCACCAATCTACCTTGTCTTCACTGACCTCCTCATTTTTGCTGGATGCTCCTTCAGCCTCTTCATGCCTCCTTGGCAGAGGCGCCCTGTGGCAGGGGCAGTAGGCAAATGCTAAAGGTGCCCTCCATCCAGAATGTGCCATACACAGAAGATTTTGCTATTCTTAAAACTAGTTGGTCTCAATGTGTCTTACTACAAAAAGAACAAACCAACCTGGAATTACCTGCACAGTAAAGCCCCGTCCCCTCCACGCCGCCCCCTATTCTGGCTTTGAACTGTCACACATTGAGTATGACAATCACTTTTTTTAGTCTCGCCATTTCTCACACAAAAAAATAGTTTGTAGGCCAATATGATGTAGCGCCCAATATTTATTAAAATATGAAAATATTAAAATCTTCCAGAAGTTTCCAGAGCAGCACAGAGCAAGCACAGAGTAGGTCATCTTCTGTTTTAACAATGACAGCTTGACTGCTGTTACAGAATAGTACACAGATAATTAGCATCAGCTTTTCAATGCTGAGTGTCTGTAGCCTAAACCTCTACAGTCTGTTCAGAACAAGTAGTCTTGTCATATTTCATTATCACAGGAGGACATTTTCTCACATTATAATCATCTTTCTCTCCAAATAGACTCCAAATAATTGCCAATAACATGTATCATATATTTTCTTTGCACAAGACTGAGCAATTAATAACAACATCAACACTAATAATGATTTTATTAATGACACGCGCCATTCCAGCGGCCCATTCGACCCCTTTGACTCCCTGACAATGACCAGGGACTGGGTGGGGTGGGGGTTTAGTGGAATGTCACTCTTACCTATCATCAAAACCTGAGAGCTAATTATCGTACAACAAAGATTGAGTTATTTTGTATTTCTTTTTATTGGTTTATTTAAATAAAATAGCATCTTAGACAAAGCTATTCAGTTTCCTGTGAGTATATCTACACAAGCAGTAGAATTTATTGTGATGCACCTAAAATCTGGCATAGGGACGGATTAATTTGTCAGGGCCGGTCCTGCTCCTCTGGGATCCCAGGAGGACAACGCACAACTCCTGACTGAGGGAAGGGACGCCTTCGCAGAGCCATCCTCCCGCCGCGCCGCTTCATTCATCGCCGGGTTGCGCCCATGGGAAAAAAACACTCCCAGAGCACGGCGATGTAGTGGCAACATGTCTTTTTCCTCGAGTTCTCCCGAGAGTCCACCCAGACTGAGACCCGATCTCTGCCGGTTATGCCGATGTCAGCTGCATCGTAGTTGTCGTGTATTCTGTCATGCCACAGTCACAACATCGTGCATACAAAGGCTTCTAATCACCCACAATCCTCAGTAACATTGCATTACCTCTCCATGGACCTCTGTGGGGTTCTATCTGGAAAGAAATATCTTAACATGATAACCCGGGGAATTACAAGCTATGCTCTGAAGCCTTTTAGCTGCATGTGGATTAAGTGTGACACAGTTTTGGTGTTCTTAAGACAACAAAAACATCTCTTCTACTGGGAGGCCCATTGGGCCAAAACACATTTTCTTCATTACTCTAAGACATAAAACATGATTTTCCTTCTGTTTTTATGCCTTTTTTTCCATCTCTCTCCACCTTCCCAAACAATGGTGCACACATTCAGGTCATTACTCATGTCAGGTGCTGGAGGTGGAAGCCTCCGTCCAGCTTCATTTCACTCCCGCTGCACCACTTCCTGCAGGAAGTCTTCCAGGCCATCAGGGAGATGCTGGCTGCTTCTGAGCGAAAGGGAGATGTGGAGAAAAACAGAGGCGCGTAAAGATAAAGTAATATAAAACACACATACACAGACACACACGTGTGCTCCAGACGTCCCCCGATGCAGGTACGTCCTACCCCGGTGGACCAATCAAATACAGGAACAGCGGTCTAACTGCTGCGGCTGCTTTTGCTGACTCTCCTTTCCTCTCCTTAGGGGAGGAACCATCAATTTCGTCCAAGCTGTGTCATCGGTTGACACCAGCTCTCCTGGCTTTCCTGTCTGTGAAGACTTTCTCTCTCTCTCCTCGCTGATGTTTCTGTCCATCTCTCTTTTTCTCTCCTTCCTTGTCTTGATTTCACTTCAGGGAGCTATACATCTGGGTCCCAGGCCCGGATCATGTCAGGACTGGCAGTGACCCAGAGCCGAGTCGCTGGGAGACGGCCTCTCAGAGGTCGCAGCCGCATGTTTTTCCTTCCTGTGCCTCCATGACATCTTCCTGCTGGAGGAGAGCCTGAGGGAGACATTAGGGCCCCGTCCCGGGCCACAAGCACAGTCCGGTGGATCACAATGGAACCCAATCAGCCAAGGGCGGCTCCCACAAAACTGGGAGATATGCTGGGTGAGGGGACGAGGAAAAGAGGGAGTGTTTGAGAGGATTAGACCCCAAGTCGAGAGCGAGTAATGGTCTTTCCATGCACACCCTCTCGCCAGGGAGTCTTCCTTCGTCAGCCTTCAGTGGACGCTGTCTGGGCTGTGGCCTGTTAGATTCAAAGTATGTCCAGACAAAAACTGTGCGTGTAAGTATGTGTGTGTGTGTGTGTGTGTTTTTTTTGCCTGCAGGAACCACAACAAACTGGGCCATTTCCAGTCCGGAACACAGTGCGAACAAGGAGTCTGTGGAGACCAGCGTAGCTAAGCAACCGCTCAATCGCAGTAAACGGATCGCGGGGCGGTTTCAGTTTCAACATCACAGGCCGTCTCTGTTTCCACATCGCGCCTGCTGTCAGGGTGGGTGGAAGAGTGTCTGATAGTGAGACACAGGTCAAGGGTGTCAAACAGTGGGAGGTTTTCATTGGTTTGGATACTTTTTCTCTGGCGAGGAAGAGTTCTCACTGATAAATTGCCACATTATCTGCACAGAGGCTAGTGAAGTCATTCAAACTTTATCCAAAAACACCAAAAAACCTGTGTGCAGATTTTGCATGCTAATGCCATGCCTGACCAAAGGCATGACTAAATTGGCTAGAGTGGTGGGGTGCAGGATGCGGCCAGTGTTCTGGGAGGAGTGCTGGAAGCCACACCCCAGTAATAGATTCAGTGGTTATGGAAAGTGAGTGAGTGAGCGAGCGAGTGAGCACAAAACATACATATTGTCATGTGTTTATTAATGCTGAGAGCTTTTCCATTTCTTTTGTCATATAGATTACGGTGTAACCAACTAACTAATGGTTACAGTGGCCTGGTGGTGGGCAGTGGTGGCCTATCGTTTAAGGAAGCGGCTACGTAATAAGAAGGTTGCCGGTTCGAATCCCAATCCGCCAAGGTGCCACTGAGGTGCCTCTGAGCAAAGCACCGTCCCCACACACTGCTCCCCGGGCTTCATGGCTGCCCACTGCTCACCAAGGGTGATGATTAAAAGCAGAGGACACATTTCGTTGTGTCACGCTGTGCTGTGCTGTGCTGTACTGTGTATAACAATGACAATCACTTCACTTTCACTTTAACCTCAACACACCTACCAGCCAATCAGAATTAAGCATTACACAATTAGCAGTGGATATCATAAATAATATTTTGATTGAACTTCACATGACTTGCATGATTTCAGTCTAGATTTCTGATCTAAAATCGTGAACCCAGTTGTATGAGTACAATAACATTTAGAGATTTTCTGATGCCAGAAAATAAAATGAAATAATTCATTATCTTATTGTTGACTTGTTTATGAGTATTGCTTTCCCAGCTTGCCTCGTAGTAGTATTGTGTGAGCACAATATAATTCTTAAGGGTCAATGTGATTTGACATCCTTTAAAACAAGCTGTAAATTTAAACGTTAACAGAATGATAAGTGTGTCAGTGAGTCAGAAACGGGCGGTAAGATGACAGGATGCACGGGGGGGATAACCTTCAGCACCGATTCCGAGATGAGGGTGGTTTAGTCACTGCCTTCCTCTGCCCAGCCATCTCTCTGAAGCGGTTCCAGCCCTTTGTCACCGATTCGACTGTGCCAAGCCTGCAACAAAAGAGTTGCTGTGAAGACTTGTTTAATATTAATTGTGAATGAATGTGAACGTTTATAGTTCAAACGGCTTCTTGTTGAACAATCGCGATGCCGAACTCAGCCGGTTCTCTCCCAAAAGTCCCTGCAGTTGATGACCCGTCATACAGCCTTGGAACAACAAAAAAACAAACTAAACAAAAACATTTTTATGTCCCCATCTATTCTTAACCCGGGGGCCCTGCTCCATATACGGTGACCTGTGCCATTCATGCAAGAGAGTAAAGGCTCTGGAACTGAACTGTCCCCTCAGCTCTGCTAAGACCTCCAACCTCCCTGGCCCCGGCTCTCTCTGGAGGGCCCATGCTGTGATTTATACTCCTGACATCCAAGCAGCTGTGGCAAGGTCTCCGAATGGGGCGCGGGGTACTATTTGCCGTGACTAATCGATACCAGACTTCAAAAAAAAAAAAAAAAAAAAGCCGGTGGAAGGAAGGGGTGGTGAAATTAGGGAGGAGGGAGAGGCAACCGTGAGATTAGTGAAAATACTCTAGTCAGTGACACCAGAAACCCTGACCCTTCACTCACACTCACACAGAGTGACAGAAAGAATGAAGAAAAGACAGAAAGAAAGAATGAATGAACGAATAAAATTAACTTCTAGTCCTTATTTCTAGAAAATAATAAGCAATGACATAACAATCCTTTGGTTGACAGTTTAATCCAAGTACTTGACAGACAAGGATTTTTAACATGACCCTGTTGGCAAAGTCCTCCTGGAGCAACTTAAGGATAAGTATCTAGCTCAAGGACACATTGATAGTAAGTTGGGATCCAAAATACAACTTTGTGGTCAATCAGGTTCATATGTGGCTGCGTTCATTTTTCACGATGAGTACCACCTCTGAAAAAGCACTGCTAAACTGGCCAGCTTTAAAAACAGAATAGGCCTATTTCAATTAGAACGCGTTAAATTTTTGGATCACACCAAAACAAGTAAGGATATTAACTGTTCTACATTGAAAATAGTATGAATATTGAATATAGTAAGAATAATATAGTGAGAATAATAAGAGAAGCCCAGTATACCAGTACAGGGAGTCACTGACAATTGTCATCAGATAAATTAAACACAAAAATAGTCTAATTTGAGATTCAAAATCATAAAAGAATTGTCATAAAGGTTAAAGGTTTGAAACTGTTTTTTTTGTTGTTGTTGTTGGAGGTTACTGTACTGAGAACAGCACCTTGTGAAGTGCCAATTTGTAAATGTTATCATGAATAGCCCTGTATGTAGTGGTAAAAGTGGTATACGTGTTGGTATATGACACATAGCCATTTTATTCCACTAGATGGGGTTGTTTGTAATGGCTAATTGGCCGACGTCTCCGCGCTGTGTTTACAGTAAATAGTTTCCATGTTGTGCTCATGTCTGCGTCCGATTAGTTTCCTCCCACAGCTCTGGACACTGGGTGAACTGGCGTCTATACATTTCCCCTGGCTTGAGACTGCACATTCTTGTCTGTCTCTCTGTTTTCTTTGATAGATTGGTGACCTGTCAGAGGGTGTGTAGGGCTATTCCTGTCTGATCTGACGTTTGATAATGCATGAATACATGGACTAAGTAAATCTGTGGAAAACTATAAACATCTCTTCTGTTAGAGTAAATATGGAGAGTGTACGTGCTGGTCTGAGAGCACCGACCAGCTTGCCTGAGCACTAACGTTAATATGAATTTGTATTCTTTAATACGCACATCTCACCGAGCAGTGATATGACCTTTAAAAAAAAATATGACCTTTCCTTAGGTGGTGTCATGACTTTTCATTGTTTCATTTTTTTTCCTGATTACTGAAACCCTTCTGCTCAAGTTATATTTCTTTATTTCTCTTACTGCAATGTGTTTTAAACTATATTTCATTTACTGCAATTCACTAGAACGCGCCAAGCAAACTTTCTAACAAGCCGTGGAAGTGATAGACAAATTCCCAACATTTGGTGGAGCCCACAGTTTTATGACTGTATTTCTGAGCCAGACGAAACCCTTGACATTTAAGATATTTTTATGTATTCTACTGTCAGTGAATGTTTCCCTCTAACATCCCACCCAGCTAGCATGATAAAACATTTTTACCTCATTTCTCCTGAGGATATTTACACGTGCTTTTTCTCACTTATTCTCAAGGCTTCGTTCTGCTTTCATACTACATGCATTTACTTTTATACAGTGTGTATATAAAGAAGGAGAGTAATACATATATACACAAATACACATTATGACGTACAACCAATTTACAAAAATAATGAACTGCATTGATAATTTATGTTTGTCCACGAAATTGATAAATCATCATGCTAATGTTATAACAATAGTTTTTTTACGAAGTGTATGTAATATAAGTACATTTTGCCCATAAAATGCATGTGTACCATTCACTTAGAAACATGACCGTATGGAACGTTGCAGATGTGCCATCTTGTTCTTCTTGCTCCCTGCTCCTTGTGCTACCTGACCCATGAGAGCAAATTAATTCATAAGAAAATAATTTAAGATACTAAAAGGGTATAAACTGGGATGATAATTAATATTGGGAGACAACTGTTGATAAAATAATAAAATAACAGATAATATTACCTGTTAAATTTGGACTTTTGTTTCATTACAAATTGATTAAAAAATACTGATTTGTGTGTGCACAATTTATACCTTAATAACCCAATACCCATTACCAAGATTAATTTAATTTCATACCACCATTAATGAGTGATTTCTGTTTATATTTGCATCTGTCCATGAAATGGGAAGACTTAGAAAAATCAAAAGAAATTTTAATTATGATAAAAAATAAATTTTATTTCATCATAGAGAACAAGCACTTTTTCACACGAGTGGTTTAAAAAAAACTATAAAATCTGTAATAAAATATTTTTTCATTGCATTGGTGAATCATTAGGCAAAGGAGAGTCCTTCCTTTCTCTCCACGTCTCACGTTAAAGAGGAAAAAGTTCGGTATTTTTATCAGCCTCTTTCTCCGTCCACCTCCTCGTGTTATCTCTCGCAGGGACGTGGCCCGGGCCCGAAAGGGCCTGAATGCTCCCTGAGTTCTGTGTGAGGACTTCCAGCAACGGCTGCTGCCGTGCACCGCCTGTAGCCATCTACCGGCGGCTCATTCGCAAAGAATTAACGCCTCGCATCCTTAGACAGTCCTTTCCGTCCCTTACCTGAGAACAAAGGCAGAGAAGCACAGTTAGGCTTCGTGACAACATTAATTATCAATCATCGTCACATTAGTGACCACAACGATAGCAATAATCAAATATTCCAGCTGTTGACCGTGCCATTATAACTAAATAACCAACTTTCAACATTCTGAAAGCCTTCATTTATAATTATTACTGCTTATAAATGACATATAACAATATGTCATTGTCGTAGTTAAGTACTTAACTACTTAACTACTAAATCATACCAGGCATAATGTTTTAAAAAAGAAAACTGTTACACTGCGTATAAAAGGCTAGTTAATATAATTTTTAGATTGCACGTCTGACAGCTGTCACTTAAGGTCGTCATAAGATCAGATATTATGATTTTTTTTTAATATATATATATATACATATATTTTAATCATCGTCATTATTTACCCCCTTCCTCTGGTTGCTCAGGCAGAAGGTGCAGATGCTCCGCGGCTGCTTGCCGCCGCCCTCCCCCGGGCCGCCGTACACCGCGCTCAGGCACGGCTGTCCGTCCGCGCCGCCCTCGCCCAGCAGCAGCGTGTTGGCCAGGTGCGAGATGTAGCTGGAGGCCAGGCGCAGGGTCTCGATCTTGGACAGCTTCCTGTCCACCGGCTCGGTGGGGATGAGCGTCCGCAGCGCGGTGAAGGCGGTGTTGACGCTCTGCGTCCGGTCGCGCTCCCTGGCGTTGGCCGCGGTGCGCTGCTTGATGATGACCAGGCTGCCGACCCCCGACTTCCGGGACATCCTCCTGCGCTTGTCCGCGCCGGCGCAGCATCCGTAGCTCTGGTCCGAGCTGCCGTCGCTCTCGCTGCGGTTGTCCTCGTCCTCGGACATCGCGGCGAGGTCCGGGTACACGAGGTGGGACGCCACGGGCCGCAGCATCGCGAAGGCCATGGCGGATCACGGGACGACACAGACGGCGAACGTCGCTGCCTACGCGAGCATGTTTCTGTGTCGAAATGGAAGGGGGGAAGTAAAAGCTGGACAGTTCGGCTACAACGCGGACATTTCCGCCTCTTTATTTCCACCGAAACGCGTCCCCTGGCGCGGGTTCGGCGCGCTTATAACGCGGCGGGGGCGGGGCCAGCGCGGGCACGCGGACGGCGGCAGCCAATCACGGGGCGCCTAACGTTACCGCCACAATGAAGCGTCGTCCCGCTGAACTTACTTTACACATGCATTTATATTAGCTTTACAATTATTATTTATGAACCTGATTTGGGCATTTAAACATATACATAGTTTACAGAACGAACGAAAGTCTTCCAAAGTTTGCCCAAATATTTCCGCTTTAAAAACGCAGAAATTGGTGACGAAGTATTGACAAATTCCCACGTCCCCCTTGGGTTTACTCGCACCTGGCCAAACACGACCGTGCACCCGTCCGCGAAAAAAGTAAAAGCGTTCGCTACAAATAACACGCACAGAACTGCTGTAAATAAGATCATTCCGTTATGCGCAGATAATACGTGTGTTGGGTCGCGCACGGTGCACCGCAGCCAATGAGCGGGGACGTGTCGGGGCTTCCTGGCAGGTTTATGGCTGCGCCTCCTGCTGCGGTTTGTTTTCTCGCGGTGGCACCAGCGCAGAAGGCCGCGGGGATGAGGGGCTGCAGGTGGGGACCCTGCTTTCCCGCCGGCGTGTTAGTTTAAGGCGGTACATTCCGATCTCATGACCCCCTTGAGCCATGTTCTTTATTTGCATTTTTTTTTAGTATTGCCTGAAGCTGGATACAAGGTATTAATACAACCGTTGCAAAATAAATCAAACGTGAACTAAATGCTGCAGGCGAAAGGTCATAAAGCACAATTAGCTATTATTATTTCCATCATATGCTTGCAGCCAGTATTTCTTTAATTTTTTATTCTTTTAAAATACAAAGCCCATTGAGACTTACTGTATGGGATTTTTTTGTTTTTAAAGTATGTATAGAGTCCAGTATGTTCACTGTCATGAGAAATCTCAGAATTTGGTGCCTGGCTGATCATTAGTCTGTAGATAGATATACAGTGAGACAGAGCGGGACACCTCACTGTGCTTTAGTCGGAAGGAATGCAAAGCCTCACATTAAACGATCATTACATGGCTGTGAGCACAGACTTCTGACCTCTGAACTCCCTCAGCTTGCGTGTCAAGGCGGTGATGTCAGTCAAACACAATCATAAACCTTCATGATTCATAAACTCCTTCTGTGTCATCATGTTCAAGATTGAAGATTGAAGACTGGTTTATTGTCAGCACAGTAGTATACAAAGTGTATTGAAATAATGTTTTACCTAGACCCCCCCCCCCCCCCCATAGTGCAATCATAAAAGAAAGAAAAATATATATGTATATACACACTAAACTAAACTATAATAACTAAAACTAAAGCTTAAATACAGTACAGTGTCTCTATAGTAGAAAAATAAAACTCAATGTACAATGAACAGGTCGAACAAGGACATAACTGGACAACATCATGAAGGATGCTTGTAAGTGGATATATTATATATTTCAAACAGGACACACAAGACAAGACAAACGTGCAAAATGTTCAGAAATGTGCAAAATGGTCAATATATTATCAGGTGCATAAGGCTGGAAGTGTATTGTTGTTGTGTTTAACAGTTTTTGTACGTTTTAACTGTGTTATGTTCATGTATAAATCATACACAACAAAATCCTGTTATCCAAAATCCAAGCATTTTTTTATTCATGTTTTAAATGCAATTTAAAATCTGCAGTCAACACATTTGTTTTCTTTTTTTATTAATAATGATGTTTTTTAACAACCAGCTAACTCTGGTGTTGATCCGCATACCTCCGCAATCACTGCTGCAAACGTTACAGTGATTACTAAAATTCAGGTTGGTTTCCTGCACTGTCTGTGTCCTGTTCTGCCATATATCTCTGTCTGATATCACTGCTTTGGACACCAGAAGCATCTTCTGTCTACATGTAAGAGTGCCAGTTCAACAATTGGGGTTGCAACTGTAGAATATATGAATGCATATATAGGAGGATATATGAACACACACAAATGTGGACACTGGGACATTTTTGCCTTGTGGATGGAGTTGTAATTTCTCTTTTGCAAAGACAGCACATGGTGTACAGTATGCAGAGATAATGAAAATTCTGGTATTGTAGTGTTCTATGAATCACACACACACACACACATACACACACACAAAGGACCACAAGGCCAGGAGACAGTGATGAATCCAAGAGGCCTTCTATTCCTTCACCCTCTCACCCTGACATGGAGAACATCAAAAGGCACTAAGATTCCACTAAATGTCACTGATAAAAGCATCCTAACGTCCTTTTTCATCTTATTTCTGAATATTCAAAATCTATTAAGCAAACATATTTTGTACTTCCAATTCATAATATTTGTTTATCATATATTAATATGAACATGTTGTGATTCATTGATTGATGTCTTGAGGGAGGAATGATTTAAATTTTAGAACCAAGTAAGTTGAAGTTAGTTATACACAGCATAAGGTTTTATGAAATATATATAAGTAATGATTTGATTTGAACTTTTTAGACTTTACACCTCCCAAGTTGCATTAAAGGTTTGTGTGTTTGATGACGAAACGAAGCTGGTTTTGCCTTGTAAAACCCTGGCGCTGGATAAACTGCGCCGGACGCTGATCCTGGCCGCCCCGCCGAGCTGCACAGCATGCTGAGTGGGTTTGTTTGGTTGTCGGGAGAAAATGAAGTGTTGAGTAAATAAACTCAGAGCAGATGTTCGTAGTGACCAGCACCGGGGTTGTCGCTGGGAGGAGAGCCATGATCCATTATAACCCCGCACACATCCAGGCCAAACAAAAAGGGGAGGAGGGGACGCACAACAGAGGGACACCCACAGAAGGGAAAGCGAACAGGAGAGAGCCCAACGGGCCACAGGGCAGTAAGTGAATGGTGGTAGTCGTATCACCCCGGGGCAGCTTTGGAAAACACGCGAGCCCTCTGCGCGATAGATCAGCCGCGGAAGCAGCCCGGGCCTTCGGACGTCCGATACCTTGCTCGTGACGTGGCACTCCAGGGGACATTTTTACAATGCTGGGGAGAAAAGGGGGGGAGGCTGACGCAGCGACCCCTCGGATTGTTTGTAATCATAAATACCTTCTCTCAAAAGGGACAAGGACGAGACCTGCTGCCACATACCAGGAATGGCTTCTGGCAGAGAAATGCTTTTTACAGGTGCATGGCTAGAAAGCTGCTCCAGAGAGCTCTAAAACAATGAGATTATTATAATAAAATACGAATTGTCTGCATGGCAGCACAGTAGGTTAAAGGAGAGAAATACGCACAGAAGAGGCAATGGCTACATTTCTTTTTCGTTGTTTTAGCGTAGTTAGGCAGATCTAACAGAAAGTTCTGTTTTCCTGCGGGTGAAGTGCGAAGTGAAATAAACAAACGTCGCCCTTGCACCACAGAGCGCCCATTAGAGCGCCATATACTCATTAGAGGCATCGGCCGTAACCACGTGAAAACTGGCCAGATGTTGTGCAGCAACCTTACAAGTCATCTAAGCCTCATGTGTGTTGCACAGAGCGCTTGTAAATATTAAAACATGTAACACATAAAAACATTAGCGTCCAGACAAAATCAAATAATATCAGACGGTGATTATGCCAACCATTCTGTCTCACATCCTAAGAATTTCACACCATGATCATCTCATGTTGGTATTGACTTAAAGCTTGCATATTGTTAGAGTGTGTGTGTGTGTGTGTGTGTGTGTGTGATTGACAGGGGCAGGTGTAGGACTCAGTGCTCACTTCACTGCACACACACATACAAACACCCCGTTCTAAAGCCATGAGAACCCAACACTTCAGCTCTCAGACCGCCGCCACTGACGTTTAACAGCTCCTCCAGCGCCAGATGATCTCGCCCCTCAGCCCAGTCTGTCACAGAGTTTGTAACGTTCTTCCGAAATGCCGTATTCCATTTCATACAGGCTGCGAAGGAAACAGATCCATCCTCAGACACCTCACAGAGGAAATAAATCCTTTATAGCATGGTCTCAAACAATGTCCCTTTTATCAAACCTCTTAAACATCTGAAAATGGATTTAACTGGCAAGTCTTCTACACAACAGAGAAAAAAATGCTGAAATGCTCTCACAGATTGTATGAATGCAATTCTATTCTGGGACTACAATCCTATCAATACTATGGAAATAAATATTAAAAATGATCCCATAAAACCAGGCATAATCACATGAATAGGGCTACTGAGAATGTGTATTATGTGGTTTGCTAACCCCCTCTGTACAACATTGATTTCTTAAAAATATTCTTGTAAATATAGTGAAATTCATACAATAATTAATCATCACCAGAAAAGCTGTATCATAGTTACATGAGGCAGAAGTGCTTAACATAAAGCAATTTTAACATTATGTTCCCTTATATTCCCTTATATATGTCCTGATGACAAATGCATCCTACCCATTTTGGGGGAAAAAGGTTATAATTATGAACGATAAACTAATAAATTGTGATAAAATCCTGAACGTCCTGGGCCAAGAGCTTTCACCATACTATGGGATCGTAGAAAGGGTGAGAAGGAGCAAGAAGAGAGAGTGAGAGGTGGACAGGGTTGACATGTTGTAGGACAACTCATTTTTCACCGGCTACACAGGGTGGCCCCAGCGTGGGTCCTGACAGGAAGCGCCGGCTGTTACCTGCGCTACTGAATGCCGGGCAGCCGAAGCCGTTCGGTCACTGAACTCTGACAGAACAGAGGTGCAGAGGAACTGGACAGGAACTATCCTACACTCAGGACTTTTCTCACGACAGGTCTCGCTGAACCCTTCAGGCAGGGGTCGTTGTCAGGCTCTTCTTAGAGCTGGACAGAAAGGCCATTTGTGACTCCACTGGAATGACCGTGGGAGTGAGCAGTGGACTTTACGGGCTTGTGTTTAGCTGTGAGTAGAAACGAACTCCATTTGGGTCTAAAGAACATGTTGCTTCAACAGTGAGTTAGGGTGGGATCTGGCATGCATTACACGGCCACAGTGGTCAGCAGTCTGCTGAAATTCCGGAGAAGACGCGCTCCGGAGAGGCATGTCAAATTAGATGGTTTGTGGGTTCTCCATCAACCCCCCCCAACACCCCCCTCATGTCCCCAAAACAACCATCAGAAAAGCCGTCCATGCAGTCCACTGTAATTTCTCACCATGTGGAACCAATGGATGAGCAGCAAGGCCCTACACCCCCACCCACCCTGGAGGGGTGACTCAGACAGCCACTCTTTTACCAAGAAGGACCCCGTGGAGCAATAAGCGTCATCGGGGAAAGTAATCGCATCCTCTTGCCTGTCACTAGGAGTAAAGAGGAAGAGAGAAAGTAAGAGATGAAGGAAGGGATTGGTTCAAAAGGACCTTTCCATCACCTTCATAAACCCCATTTTACAATCATTGGTCGCCATGCACTGAATGAAGTACACAGACCCTTTACCCAAGGTAAAATGTTACTCCAGTAAAAGTAGAAGTCTTCACTTCAATCTTAAACACAAGTATTTGCTTTCAAATGTACCCAAGAATATAAAGTGATTCTAATGTCTAAAGCACTAATATAGTTTAAGTATCATGTTGTAACAGGACTGATGCTTTAATGACACAGTTGTGGTGAAAAGCCTATTATCTTCATCATTATCGTAAGCAATATGGATATTAAATAACACAAGCAAAGTTTCATTTTAATAAAATGAAATAAAATAAAAAACTTTACAAATACATGATTTACAATATTTGATTGATTTACTCTCCTTTGCATCTGCATGTTTCTGTGCATGGACATATACTGGCCAAAAGTAAACAATTCGATTTGCATAATGTGGTGTAAAAAATCTTCCCATATGGAAATGCTTTTGTAAAGTATACACACAATACACAAAAAAGTACAGTAGAAAAACATTTTACTTCATTACTGTCCTGCACTAGTAACGTCAAATGGAATGAATTTTAAAATGTCCCCAAGGGTGATGACCACAGTAACATATTAGCTCAGTGACACAAGAAAGTGGATATCACCGCCATAAATACACAGAATTTGCAGTTTGTATTTGAGAATTACAGTGCTTTAAATGAATTCGTATGACATTTATTGGACCAAAAACATAACATACTACCTGGAGGTGGATGTCTTAGGGTTATTTTATGGGTGAAATCACATGATAAAAGCTGGAGAAAGCATAATAAAATGCTGGAATGGACATGAACATGTGTCTTTTGGAGGAAGGGGGATGTGGTTTCACCTTGGACTGCTCACTACACACACGTACACGCATGTTTAAAGCGGCCGGCAGATAGGGGAATAAAGCCGCCATTCTGCTTCTGTTTTCCCAAATTACCTGGAACCACTTCCTCCTCTTTTATCTGGCGCTTAAGTCCCCCATACCCTGAAAGGCAGTCAAAGACGGGAGCACCTCCCCTGGAATCAATTTTCCCCCAAAAGTAGCAGGTGCACTCGTAAGCTTGAGGGATGTGTAACGGGTGGGAGTTGGAGGTCTGGGTGTGTGTGTGTGTGTGTGTGTGCGAGAGAATTTTCTTTTTAGTTTTTTTATTTTTTTGGAAAGAATCAAGGTTTCGCGTGTCAAGAACCCTTTGAGGATATGGTTACTTCCAGACAGTAAGCGAGCAACAGGAAGTCTTCTCACACGCGACGATTCATTGGTGAAATTTACAGTCCTTCAGGTCCGCAGCATCGGGGTTGGCCCCCAGTCCCCCTGCATTTCCTCCAGGGCTGGGCCCGCAGTCCTGGGGGTGAAATAGCCCTTATCTTACCCCTGCGATCTACCAAGAGGGAGCCGTCATCCACCTTCCGACTTCACCTCGCTTGCTTCCTCCCGCTTCAAAGAACAGAGAGGAACTTGGAGAGGGGACAGACAATCAGAGGGTCCCCAGAGGGCCATTATCTTACCGCTTTCATTATGTGCAGGGAGGCCAGCTTACTGTACACATAGAGAACAAGGCCATCAGCCAATGAAAGGCCATTAAAAGTCCTTAAATCAGTTTTAATATTTCAGTTTGCTTTCTTAATGTCATTTTAAAACGTATGTGTTGTGCTGATGATTATGGTACTATAGCAGTATACTATATACTATAAAAAGCCTTGCTTTATTAAATTACAAAAATTAGCAACTCCATTTTAGTTGAGCTGCACTTGTGTATATCTTGATTTTAGCAAAAAATATTTGGAAAATATGAAGATAAAAAAGTTGATCAAATAGGGATTATGTAATAAAAGATGCATGCATGCCAACAAATACAACGTGCATCGTATTTCTCAAGTATTATTTTATAATGTGCTTCCACAAAGGTCACAATTGTAATGCACGTTAGAGCAAGAGTGGGTCAATCAAACTCTTTTTGACCTTCATCGGCTGCCTTTTGGTCCCATGTTGTCCTCATATGGCACAAGGTCAGAGGTGTGGAGGGAAAGTTCCATGTTGTGTAAAAGATTTCTTCCTCCTGCCCTGGCTCCCCTGAGAGTGCCTGGGGCTCCGTGGCAAATGCAACCAGAGCAGGGGTGAGGAGGTTAACAAGAGGCATCCTTCTCAAGAGACACTTAAAAGCTGATCTTGGATCAGCACCGCCCTGTGACTTGCTTCTTATCAAATACGTGGAAAAGACGAACCCTGATGACATCTTGCTAACGCTCGTCTGGGAATGAGCGGAGCCTCTGGACCCGTCTCAAAATAGCAGAGCCATAACATGGAGCCAATAAGTACATTTTTCTATTTATATTTTTTATAACCCCAGTCTAGTCTGAGGCATACAGTGGAATTCTCATACCCCTTGACCTAGATCACTTCCTGCCACTGCCTCGCTGGGAGAAAGCTGAGGGATGTTCGGTGCGTCAGCCATCAGTCGGTGCAGCACAAGCGGCTGACGCTCTTTTCAACAGCCTTCTACTGTCACACAAAAGAAGACAATTTGTGACTGTCCATGGCCTTAACGCCGCACAGGACTACTTATTAAGTCCAACTAATTGAGAGATCTTGTTGCACAGTGCAGTTTTACTCGACAGATGTGGTGGCCAATCTGACGATAACAAAAATAGTAAACATTTAATTCATAAAAATGATAAGCACACTAAATCAACTGTATACACTATTGAATACAATGTACTGACAAACTGACAACTACTCGACATGGCATAATAAAGCAATGTCGCCACCTAGTGGCCAGTTTGGTGAACATAAGTAGACGTGTAATAGAGATGTAATATTACATGTTTTTAAATCTAAGAATGAAATAGAATGTTTTGTTTTATATATGTGTATATATCATTGCAGATTTGGGGTGGAGGCGCCCAGGTAAGTGCGCAGGTCGGACACGCTGGACCGGACGATCTTGGCTGGAATGCTTTCCATCTTTAAACGCTGATAAGCCGCGAAGCGGTGACATCCTCCAAACGCGTAGAAGTAATTTCCTCCGCGCTCACCCTTAATCCACAGCACATCAACCGGGGGAACAGTGTTGGTGTCCGGGGTGTCCTGTAAACAGCAGGCCAGACTTGATACTTATCCAACATCTGGATGCACGGATGAAGCAAAATAAATAAACGACAAATAAACGGTGGCCATTGTTGACTTTTCTCTCATTATTACCATGCGTGTTTTTGGGTCAACCTCACCCGTATTGCGTTCACGAGGCTCTGCACTTTGCTCTCATCCAGCACCGGCGGAAGGGGGCGGATGATGACGTCCACCGGCACGTTGTGAACTTCTTCGATGCCGTCGGAGTGAACGGACCGGCCGTCGCGCTGAAGGCTGCCCATCCCGGCGCTACTGGAAGAGTCGTGCGGGCTTACCGTAGGCTGCCCCTCGGAATGTGCCTCATCACATGTGACACCGACATTTACCGTCAAACAAGGAACACGGAAGTGTTCTCTGGACTTTGGCGTGAGCTGTGCGCAAGTGCGCATGCGCGTCCGGAAAGCGCAGGCGCCGTGACGTATTGGTATTGGAATAGTGAATATACAAATAAAACCATCGATGCTACATGTATGTTAAAAAAAAATATTCCTGAGCAATGCAAAAATTCCCACCACTTCCCAATCACTTAAATCACGTACAATTCCTGGACAATGTTGCGTTTAAAAAACTGTTGATAATGGGTCAAATTTAAATACAATAATTGGTATGTCACGCAGTATACTTAACCACAAAGATTTCATGAGATAAAGTGGTTTTATTGTATTATTTTATTATTTGGTTGAATTTAAGCCATTAACAGTTTTCAATGTGATCAACAAAGGAACATTGGTACAGACATAATCAAATCAATTGAATCACTGCAGAAAATAATATGTTGCTGTGGTCTTTTATTTTTTATACAAAGCACATTTTTCTCCTGCACTTCCTCTGTCTACAGTTTGTAAAATGTGACATCCACTGCCTGACCCAAGCGTCAATCATCCGGTGCCCTCAAGCCTGACAGGTATCTAAGGAAATCATCTATCTGTGCTGCTCAAATGTCACTACAACGAGGCCTAAAGCATCTCACACATCCCCCACGGCTGCCGCACAGTACGACAAGCCGTGCTGGCATTGACTGTGCTGCACAACACCGCCACTTCAGTCCTGATGCACAATTATCTGCCACTGAACTTGATATTTGTCGAACATGCTTCCCAGCAGGTCACTGAGAGGACACCTCGCACATGGTAATTAGCTGTTAATATTAGATTTGGGTCTCTTGAGAGTTTGATTCACTGCAGCTCTTGTGGAAAATTACCTGTCAACTGGCTGTCAGCTGGCAGCAAAGATATTTATACTTTACATCTCAATCCACTCCTCCCCCACTGCCCGCTTTTCGTCTTTAAAGTGATAATGATGCCGCTGATGGCAAGTTTTTTCCTCTTCACTGTTCTTTTTGTGTGTGTGTGTGTGTGTGTGTGTGTGTGTGATTGTCTAAGGAGTCACCAGCCGTAATTGCAACAGATTTCATTACCGCTGCCGTGATGAGCTGCCAGGGTTTGCTCTCACACCCCTCAGTAAAAACCCGGTTTGCTTTTCCTACCGTGTGGAGCAAGGTCGTGCATATTGTGCATTATTGTTATGGCAGCTTGTAAACCGCATTAACAGATGAGGGGTCACATGGCAGATTTGTTTTCATCTGGTAGCAATTAGCTGGACATAATATGCATGAAGGTATATGTGCATGCAGTGTTTTGAGAGTTGCCAAAAAAAATGTTATTTGTGACTTTTGATGTCATATTTTAATTGCATGCATGACCCCCAGCGCAAGGGCATTGTCACCAATGTCAATGAATACAAGTAAACAGCTAATTAGCTAGTTAGCTCTATCTGAGAAGCTATCCGGCCTTCCAGAACTCATTAGACAACACACACTCATTTCTTTCTTTCATTTCTTTACTTTTTTTTCCATTTGTCTATTTATTGGTGGCATAAAGTGGGTATCCAAAAAGGAATTGAAAAACTACAACTACAATTAGTAAGAAAAATAAGAGGACACTTCAGCATACCACCACATTAAATAACTTTGCAGATTGAGTTCATATTTGAATTAAAAAACAACTGGAGCATATACAATAATGTTAATACATATAATCAAAATAATAATTGTTCTATTACGCTGTGTACCTCATTAACCACAAAATTGCACCATGAAGCATTTTTTTGCACATTAATAAATGCAGTGCTTGGGAAAAAGTCTGTATTTCCATTATTTGTTAAAAGGTTTGAGAGCCACAGCTGACCACACAACCCTCCTATTTAATCTGATGTTTCATAAAATGTTTATTATTATATAATGTATTATTATTATTACATTATTTGACAGTGACTATGAACTTGTTTGGTTACTTGTTACATAGAAAATATGATCCCCGGCACTTTTGTGTGCTGGTTTTAGAGTTACACACAGTTGAACTTGTTTCACGGTTGTTCCCTTTTGACATCATATGAATTATGTATGTATTCATCACATCCTCAGTCTTCAGCATGTTTGCAGGATGTGTCGTAAATGCCCTCCGTTGGTCACATGGCGCAGGTGTTGTTCTGATGACTTCCCCGCCCCAGAGGTGTTAGTCAGATATTGAGAAACGCTCAGCAAAGGCGCGATCACCACCTGTCATCTGGAGCCGCGAACGGGGCGTGGATCTTTTCTCGGAGCTGTGAAATCTTGAGCATCAGATGACTCAGTGTTCGCAGAGTTCCCCAGAATAAAACGCATCCATACCATGTAATACGATGACAATGTATGCAGATTATGTTTTTAGGATAATTAGTGTCAGTACAATCACTTTAATTAGTTCTTCTGCAAGTCTTGTTTTTAACCTGTATTTCTCCTCTCCTCTCTTTGCACTTTTCTTTTTTTTCCCAACTGTTTTGGCAAGAACTGTGGCCTAATTTTAGCACCACTCTTTTTGCTCCATGGAACGTTAATGAAAAGTTTTTTTTCAAGAAGCAAAGTATGCTTCTGACAAGCCATCAAACCGGGAAGCAGAAGGAGTTGGTGGACCTTCTGCCAAGTGAGAGCACACCAAACAGATGGGTTTTACACAAACAACGCAAAACATCAAGAAGAGTGCGTTAAAGAGGCTGGCAGTCGGACATGATGAAACGCAAGAGAAAGGAACAACTCTTTAATGAGCCTCGCTAGTCACTTATGCTAATTCTGGCTGCAGCTCCTCTGGATGTGCTGAGACAAATTGTCAGGTTTCTAAAGAGCCTGCAGTCGTTTACTGTAACCGAGATGAGCCTCGTTCCTCTGTGTGACGCACATTTTAATATTTCACGACCAACGTTGGGTGCTGCATGGGTCTCAAAAGCACCTTTTTTTTCTTTAATTCACAAACACCAATCTCATCTTCTCCCAAACCACCTATCTGAAGTTCCTTAGAATCTTGTTTATAGTGCATATGGCATAATTTGGGGGGCCAGTTGTTTTCATATATACATTACAGGCCAAAAGTTTGGACACACGTTCTCATTCAATGTGTTTTCTTTATTTTCATGACCATTTTCATTGGTAGATTCTCACTGAAGGCATCAAAACTATGAATGAACACATGTGGAGTTATGTACTTAACAAAAAAAGGTGAAATGACTGAAAACATGTTTTGATATTCTAGTTTCTTCAAAAGAGCCGCCAAAGAAAACAGTCCCTTCTCCGTTAAGAATAGTTGGATTTGCACATTTGTATCAACTTTAAATTTAAAGAAAGCTCATTAGAAAACAAAATTGGCAATTTCCAAGGTCCATTATAATCGTAAACAGATTTGATGTCTATGTAGTTTTCATCGTCTTCTTGGAATCATATTGTCATTTTGGCTGTCGTCCAGCAGGAGGCAACACAGACATCAAAATCTCCTGTAACCCTTGGAAGGGTCAAAGACACCATCTAATTGAATACAGAAAGAAACATTCAATAAACATGCTCTTCTCTTCACAAGAATTCACATTAATTATTCGTCTATCTAGCAGAGCTAGTCGTTTGCAGCCTGTCATTCTATCATCCATTGTCTGGTGGGGATATTGGTTTTGTCATGGGAATAAAAACAAGGCTTTTTTTTTTTTATTCCTTAAAATGACCTGCGTTAAACAGCAGAACCCAATTAACCACACAAAGAAAACCACTTCCTCTTTGGAGAGATCAAGGCGAGACCAGGTCAACTTCTTTGGTGCAGTGCGTGTAGCATGTTCAATATTGCAGACAGCTTTAAATAATTGATGCTTTATGCAACCTAATGTCTGCCTTATAACTGCACCATGTACAGAGACATTGTGTCAGGCATGGATTTTTAGAAATACTATGGCTCATTATGTTCATAATAATATTTTCTGATTATGTACTGCTTTGCATGCTGCAATATCTTCACCACCACTGATGCGCAACATTTATTTGGATGGGAGCCATTTTGCTCCAAAACCCTCACCACATGTTAATTATGAAATGGAGAGAATATGAAGAAGGGGCGTTGAAAAGGGACTAGTCTGGACAAATGAAATTCTTTTACTCTCTGCACCTTTCGGCATTGTATTGTCTACATCACTGCGCTGGGATCCACCAGAACCCCTTCCAGCAGAAACCAAGTAGCCCTGCCAAGGAGGTCTTCCAGCATGATGACAGATAATATGGGTAATTTAGCAGATCAAGAAGCAAAATAGATCACATCCAAACAATTATGCCACTTGGATCAGCTGGGAACTGCATAGTTGATGGCTTTTTGAAATATCAATTTTCTTTAATTGTTAATGAATGATTACTTAAATTAACTGATCTTATTTCCTTTTCATCTACAGAAAATGGTCCAACAGCTACCGTTATGGCTGAAAAGACCCTACATCAACATCCAGTCACATGAGGTCATTCTTGTTGTAAGACACCGAAGGTCACCAGTCATTCAATCTCAGTCTTTTGTAGTCCCTTGAAACCTATCAAAGAAACCCTTAGAATTCCGTCTCTGCTGTCATGATACAGTTCCGCCTGGCTTTTGGAGTCGCAGCGTAAGACATGAGTCCAGCATAAAATCAATGTTCCATTAAAGTTTAATGATCAAGAATGGCTTAATAGCTTCAGAACAGATGCTCAGGCCTTCAGATTCACCCCTCGCGTTCCACAAGCTCTTCCACCTAAATGTATTACCGTAGCTGCTGCTCATATTCGGCTGGGGTGACTGGATTGCTGATGGAGCTATTTCTCTGCTCCACCGGCCTTCTGGTACACAGCTTTCAGCTGAGCTAAACTATATAAGGCACCAGTGCTAGCAAGACACCAGAAACAGGTTAATTCAAAGATGGCATCAAAAATACTTGATGGTTGTCATTTAACAATGAATGTGCCCAAATAAGGGCACACTGGGTCACCTCACGTCAGGCCTTCATGGGATTGAACCAAATGGAAGAGGAACAGCAAAGCAAAGCTAACCATTTGCCAGCAATATGTAACCAATGTTAACTCATTAGGTGTGTAATGGCATAGCATCACGCGCAGGCATTCGGTGTTGTTTCGTGGCTTGTTCTTTGGTGTCTTGGTAGTTTTTCTTTTGAAATAACAAAGAAACAATATTTTCTTCTTTTCATTACGATTGATTTCATACACGCTGGAAGTCAGACTTCGGTGGGATAGTAATTGCCTGCTTTTCTCATGGAAGAAAAAGGAAAGGGCACAGCTCACTCCTTGTGCTATTGTTTTATTGTTATTGATGTCATCAGCATCAGTAAGAATATTACTGTTAGTTGTAGCAGAATAAAAAGAAATCAAAACACTCCTCTGCAATCATGGCTTAGGTTTCTTCGTACTTGATAGAGAGAGAGAGAGAGAGAGAGAGAGAGAGAGAGAGAAACCGAAAGGGGTGTAAGGACAGTCATAGAGAAATAGAGAGAAAACAGAAAGGACACGGAAATCTGAAATCTGTAGTTTGACGACCATATGGAAGGTCTCAAGAGGCCCACCATATGCTGAAGGCTTTTGTCATGGAAATTATACTTTTTTTTTGTTTTGTTTTCCTTTTTTGGCACTTTTCATCATTGCACAGCCAAGCTGGGCAAATCAACAAAAAGAAAAGTAAAAAAAAAAAAAAAAGAAGAAATAAGTGAGAAATGAGAAGAGAGAACAGTCAAAGATACAGAGCGAGGGTCGAAGCTTATAGCACGGACGGTTAGTAACCTACTTTCAGACACCGCCTTATGAAAACATTTCCCTGATTTTACATCTACTTTCCAGACTGCAACTGGTACCTGTATTTATCTGCTTCAGAAAGGAACTCACCAAAAGGAAATTGTTTTAAAAAGCAATCAGTAGAAATGTACCACATGCATTTTTATATTATTGCTGTGATATATGTATATATACACGCACATATTTACAAGCCCGTCAAAGAGGAACAATGTTTTCATTTTTTTCGTCATTTTTCTTTTATCCCCCCTTTTTTTTTGAAAGCATGTCAGAACTGCTTGACCTTGCAGCATTACCTGATCAGCGTACTCAACATAAAAATAAAAAAAGCATAATTTGGTTGCGATATTGCTTATAAGATAGAAAAACTGATGTGTCCATTTTTCCGGTGAAGGAGGGGAGGTAAAGCTAATATTTTGTATGTCCTCTGCCTGGCATCACGTTCATCTGCATAATACATCTGTTCATTAAAGAACCAATCATTGCTTTTAGTCTCAAGCTAGTGGACCTGAACATTTGGCAGAAAAGCTCATTGTAAAGGTGATGGAGATGCATGCGGAAGGGGGTAAAAAAAAAGCGAACATTACTGGGAATAATTGTCTGTGCTTCTGGTGGACATGAGTTACGCCGGGCTAATGAAGTGCATCACAATGCTCCGAGCGGGAACGGGGTGGGGTGGGGGTGGGGGGTGGTTCGGGCGTGTCACTCATCGTTCCTCAAGGCGCAAGCAGCCGTGGTGCGTGTTGAGGACACAGAGGATGAAAGTCAATGGTTAAATTGAAGAGGGTCACGGATGAAAGGGTGGAGAGGATGAAGCCAGGGGTGAAGTGGAGGAAAAATAAGGGAGGTGGAGGTGCTCATGGGGTATTCCACACATTGCACGTTGTTTGCTTTCTTTTTTTTTTGGTGGTGGTGGTGGTGGAGGGGGTGGCGAGCGCACCATTACAATGATTGTGTCGTCCATTTTAGAATATGCAAAGAGCTGACAATGCATTTGCCTGCTGGCGCGAGGCCTTCCTCTTGAAGGTCACGCTCTGACTCAATTACTGTCTCTATCTGCAGTCTGTTCACTAACACCTGTTCGCCCGCCCACGGCCCCGTCTTCCACATCTACCCCTATATCAAGCCAAATCAGCCAGCATGCAAGAGCGCCAACAAATGTAAAGATACAAATAACTTAAAAAGCACGGCATGTAACAGCAATGGAACGACCAGCCATAAATAAGAATAGATATTTAAAAAAAAAAAAAGGCTTGAGCGACAGACAAAGAAGGATTTTCAACATTTTACTGTCGTGCTGTCAGGACTCGGGCCTTCGCCTTCGGGTCTTTGTTGTCTGCTGCGAGAGATGAATTTGTTTACACAATAGAAGAGTGCTGTCAATCACGCCCGAGGTTAGGCTGCTAACCGATATCCACCCTACTCGGCTTGTGTTCTTTCATGTGTCTGGGGCTTAGCTCTTCTTTCGACAGAACCTGGGACAATTAAGGGATTTTGACTGCTTTTTTTTTTTTTGGCATGATGACGACCAACGTTTATCTTTGTCATCTCCATGAGCTGAGATGTGATGTTGCCGACTTCAACAAACACCCTAATTTCCACCCTATTTTGAAGAGCGCGTTCCCACCTCACACCAGGAGTGCTGACTACAGCAGAAAACCCGCACCTTGTACCGATTGCAGCATAAGTACATTTTCTTGCACAGTTCTTTTTAAACAAGCATTTACGATAGTAAATATATGATTTCTACTTTAGTCGTTGTGTTTCTTTTCCTTGAAATTTTTCTTGAAGTCTGCACCTCACGTCAGCCAGTTGCATTGCACCTCTCTGGACATAATCAATAAATAACACAGTTAAGATTTCAAAGACACGGGCAATGCTGTAGATGACCCTGATTGGTCTGACTGATGTATTTCCCCCAAATGGCAATGAGAAGTGACAATGATTTTCATGTCATCATGCACATTTAATGCTCTATTCCAGCAGACGTGGTAAAACATGATGAATATGAGTCATGCATGCATGTGGTGCTTGAAAACAAGATTTGTCATCGGCCTGTACATTATTGCCGTAAGACTAGCCACGAGGACTATGGACCTCAAGTCACCCTTTTGAAAAGGTGTCCATGCTACTTTAGGAAAACAACAAAATGGAGAATCCCTTTGTTGTCTTGTGTTCATTTCGTTTCATTTATTGCCCTAAATTGTCAGCTATGATTATACAAGTCAATTGCAGTGCCAAGGAAAAAATTATTGCCCGAGAAATACATATCATCTGCATTCATTTAGTCCCAATGCTGTACATTGTTCCTCTTTAAAAAATAATAATAATAATAAATTAAAAAACACTAAGTCCCGCGGACTGTCTACAGTTTATCATGCATATAAACATTTTCTTTGAAGATCAGCAGCATCTTACAAGGTCAATGGCAATTCATTCAATCATAAAAAACAAATAAATTAAATTATCAATAAATAGATAAATACTTAAATAATAAATAAGTAAATAAATATACATTTAAAATAAATAGACAGTGAAAAATGACACAATTCATGTAAGAAGTGACGATCGCTTTCAGCGGAACACACACATAAAAAAAGAGAAATAACAGAAAATGCCTTTGTAACTGAGGGCGTATGAGTTCATACCTTCCTCTTTTGTTTTTGTTGAGGTAATTGTGGAGGAGGAGGAGGAGGAGGAGGAAGAAGAGCAGAACTGGAACACTGGCGTAATCCCGTTGTGGAATCAGAGTTCATGCCAGTCACGGTGGCGCAGGAAGACCAGCGGATTGGGTTGTCATTGCTTTAGGATGTGTTGCTTGTCACCAGAAGGCTAGCGTATTTGGTTTTTTATTATTATTTTTTTAAGTCCGTGATCACCGTCCCAGTTATACATGCTCTGGCAAGTGCATAATTGTTTCAAATCTCATGATATCATCGCATGTTCCAACAGGTTCACCCGTGATGTCACCGATGTTGACATTTTAAATGGAAAATTAACCCTAGCCCTCGTTCCAATTAAAATCCAAATATAGCCCGTCATTTCCATTATTGAATTATATTAATTTCTTCTTCTTTCATCTTGTGTTTGGGTAAATGACATTTTGAATTATGTCTGTTTATATTTCAATAATACTTTTGTATGCTTTAAAGGACAGGGCTATAGATGTCTTGTGTGAGGCAGTCCACAAACTACCCACAGTTACAAAGACTGCTTCATACAAGCCGGTTGGCACAAAAAACATTACATAGCAATTGTTAGAACTGCAATATAAAAATAACACTGTTGAATTAAAAGGTATTTTTTTAAAGTGTGACAAAAAAAGTTTTCAACTTTTCAATGGCGTCTTTTGTTTTTGCAAATACTGTCTTTTTCACATTTTTTTCATAAAAAGTTCATGTTGGCAGTTGCAAAAGAATTCAATTCTTAGCAAAAAAAAAGAGAGAAAAGAAAAGCAGCATAAAAATACAAGAGGTTATTTTTGTTTTCTAAAAAAAAGAAGAGAACGCCGTTGCTGTTCTTTGAATTTTTTTTTTCAATTTTCCCATATGATTTGCTATAAAATATTGGTATTCTAAATATTATTACTATTGTTATTAATATTATTATAGTCATTGATAAAAATTCACATGCCAGGCCTCGTAAATAATTGTGTGTAAGAGTAAATGTTGGTGTGAAAGCGTGTGTGTGTTTGTGTGTGTGTGTGTTTGTGTTCGTGCGTCTCGATTAGAGTTAAAGTGTTCCTGTGGACGATTACTGTAGCAACTGTACTGAGGAAAAATCCAGCATTTTCTGTTGTTACTGTCTCGTAATTATTGTTATTATTCTTTTTTTCTGGTCTCTCCTTGAAGTAATCTCAGTGAAAATATTGCTTTCTAAAAAAATGGAGGGAGAAAAAGGTGTGAAGGTGTGAACTTGAGGGATTCGAGCTGCTCTGAGGAGTAAACGAGAAGAAAAAATAGTGCTGGGGAAGCTTTGTCGGATACTCCTTTCTTCCTTTTTCCCATCCATCCGTCACGTACTTCCTCCTTTTACGTGGAGGGGAGGGGAGGGGAGGGGAGGGGGGTCAGTTCTCCGAGCCGGACTCATCCTCGTCCCCGGAGCCCTTGAAACAGGCGGACTCGTAGTGCTTGTTCAGGTAGGACTTGAGGGCGAAGGTCTTATTGCAGCGCTTGCAGCGGTAGTGCTTGAAGGCGGAGTGCGTCTGCATGTGGGCGCGCAGGTTGGAGCGGTCGGCGAAGGCCTTGCCGCAGTGGGCGCAGGCGAAGGGCTTCTCGCCCGTGTGCGAGCGCATGTGGCCCTGCAGCAGCCAGGGCCGGCTGAACGCCTTGCTGCACACGTCGCACTTGTGCTTGAGGTCGTGCGTCAGCACGTGCATGGCCAGCGCCGGCATGCTGACGTACACCTTGTCGCAGGTGGGGCACTTGCGCGCCATCTTGCTGTCCAGGCTCCGGTGCGTCTGCTTGTGCCGGCTGAGGTTGGACGAGGTGGCGTAGGTCTTGCCGCACTCGTTGCAGGTGTGCCGGGGCGTGACTCCCGCCACCGCGGCCGACTCGCCTCTGGCCTCCGGGGCTTTGGCCGCGGCTCCGGACCGACTGCCGCTGCCGCTGCGCCCCTGCCCCGGCTCAGCGGCGCCTTTCCGCCGAGAGCGTCCATCGGAGATGAAGAAGGCATCCATGGTGTAGCCCTCCGTCAGGGCCTCGGCCTCGCCGCTGTAGAAACCTCTGGCCGTCATGCCGGACTGGGGGCTGTCTGGATGCTCCAGGTCGGGGTCACAGTACTCCTCCCCCCCACTGCTTACCTGCGTATACAGGGGCTCAGAAATGGGCGAGGCCAACTTGAGCTCCATTTTCTTGTCACCCTGGTACACGGAGGGTGTGATGTAGTCCTGGATGTAGCCTAGGGACAGAGAGACAACTTATTATCTTGCCTGTTTATCATTTATAGTGCATGTGTCACTGTTACTTTTACTGCACATCACAGTGAAAAGGCAACCACCGCCTTAAGCCATAGATGTGCCCTCAGTGCCATTTTATAGCATCGGGGGCACTACTTTCAAACAGACACTGAGAACAGCTCTATGCCCAAAGTGTGTGCCTTGTTCGCTAGTATGAGGGTGCCCTCAGGTTGCACATAAATAAATAGACTGCTTCATATCTTATTCATGAAGACGATAGACAAGCTACAACTTTGTAGGGGTGTAATCACTTTTGTCACTCAGTGCACAAAGTCTAAAAATGTTTGTGCACATTTAAAGCCGGGTGCGGATTTCAATCATATTGAATGAGGAAGTTGCGTGTGTGAGAGCTGTCAATCATCAAGCTCCTCCAATTTCAAACATAATTTAAAACAGGGTACTAATGGGTAGTCAGTTTCACTTTTCCAAGATTACTACCAAGCACTGATTTCATATATCTATATATGTGAAACCCGAGGAAGCCTTTGACCTTACACTTGCGAAACAGTTACAGTCCCCTACCTTCGCAAAACAATAAAACAAAGTGTGATTTAATTTGGTCCCGGCAAACAGTTCGGCACTTGGTGGCGAACCCGCGACACGTTCCTGCGGTGAAGATTAATGCTAATTCAGATACCAGGGATTCTGTGTGCATGTAACCCGGAGGGGCTCGGAGGAGATAATAGCTAATTAAGGGGACCTGCAGTGCAGGAGGCTCGCGGAGATCAGTCTCAGAGGAGGTGCTCTGATTGATTGCTCTCGTCTCCTCCCGGTAAGATTTCCGCGGCGAGGCGGAGGGCGCGCGGCCCTCTCTCCGGTGACACGCCGGCCTCTGAGTGGTTTCACAGCGAGGCGAGTTACCGTGCGGCGTTGTGAGACGTCAACTGCCACCGAATTCGGTCGGCCTCTTGAACGCCATGTCGCTTACGGGATGATGCTCCAGCAGTTTACCCAAGCTGTGATGGCACCATGGCCTTCATTCCTTCATCAAACCATCTTCCTCATTATCATTTACCTTAACATCTACGTATGCTATTCAATCCATTATCTGGAACCAGTGTCTCTCACTGCCCCACGTGCTCCCAATTTCTCCCCCAATCTGCTAAAATTGGACTCTGTAATTAGGTTCTCCATTTAAATCAGGCCCTTGTAGGCTCCTTGTGAATAGCGTTTATTGAATCGCAAAAACAATTGTCCCTCCCACGTTGACACGCGAAGCAGTGGCCCTTTTCTCTTCTCGCCCTCTGACGGCTCTGCATTTAGCCAATGAATCTTGACGCGGCTTGTCCGTCTTTTGCTGCTAAATAGATTATTGACTTCTCTCACTTTCAGAATGCCGGCACCTGCTCTAGCCTGGGACCCAACCCCCTTTAATGGCCCCTCACAATGCAAAGCGATCGAGTGGCCCCATAAGGCTCTCCGGCTCTCCCTCGGAGAAGCTGTAGAATATGCCTGGGTTGTTTTTTGGGGAGCACAGAAGGTGTGCATCAGCATGGGTTTTTTGTGCTTTTGTATTTTTTTCATTTATTTAGCTATTTCTTAGGGTGTGGCGGCGCAAGAAATCCGATATCAAATGTGATATGAGGCGTGAAATCCCTTGACGATAAATAGTGCATAACTGCGGGGAAAAAAAAAATAAAACTGCCACTCGGAAAGCGTGTGTGCAGCAAGCGGTGGAAATTAAGTATTGACTTCTTTTTAATGAAATTCAAAGTTTTTTTTTTTTTCCTTCCACCTCCGATCAATAAACCATCGCCTGTAAAATAGTGCAACTGTTCACGTGCCCGGGCTTAAATAACAGGACACGGGACATCCAGGATGAAACACCTCAGCTGCGACCCGGTACCAGTGAAAAGTTCTTTTTTTTCCAGGAAAAAAGAGCACAAGGGGATGGGGGGGGCGTGTGTGTGGCATCAGCGGATCTACCTGCCTGCTGCGGTAAGCTTGTTTAAGGGCCATCAAGAGTCGGGTCATTAGAATAGCAATTAGAAAGCGTTTAATGAGCCTGGCCCAGTCCCGGGGGCTCGTGGGGGCCGAAAACGCTGTCGCAGCAGCGCGAGGCGTGCGAGGGGAACGACGGGAGTGAAGGCTGCCACGACACCAGCGCAGTCCTGTAATTTACACGTGCTGAAAGCAGCTACGGTTCAAATCTGCATCGTAAATGTACCAAATTTTCATTGCCGTTTTTATTACTGTTGTGGTTTATGTTGTTCTTTTCGATGCATAACTATGCAGCGCACAACAGGCTGCGTGTAACAAGTGTCCGCCACGCTGACAGACAAAGACACAGACAAAGGCACCCCTGGCCTGCTTCGGTTTTACGGAGATGGCCAGAAAAAAATCGTATTGATAACAAAAATTATTAACATTACTATTTAACAGTCAGCACCTTTCTTGAAATGCAATTAATAGACTCCCCCCGCCCGCCCCTCTTTGTTTTCAGGCAGACATTTGAAGAGTCGGAGGAAAAGAAAGATGAACGTGCTACGTGAAGCGGTAGTGCTGACGCAGGACTATCCTTCAGTGAGCGTGCGGCGAATGACCCCTGTCTCGGGCACAACAAAAGAAACCCATCTGGATTGGGTGTTTAGAGGCACTGATACGGCTCTATGTCTGTAAATAGTTAAAAAAAATTCTAATTAGTATTATGCTGGATGCAATGACTGTACATTAAAAAAAAAAAAAAAGGAAAACATTGCATTAGAATTGTAATCTTTAATATCTACAAAATTGCCTTCATGTGTTTCTTTGTATGAAAATCTTTGTATATAAAAAAGATGATTTAATTGTAGATGGTCGTGTGAGAATGGCAGGTTTTGCAGGAGAATGCACTTGAGCTCTGACTCCGATGTCACTTGTCCCTTGTTTTATGGTAACAGGTGGAGCGCATCCCTCGCAGGTCGCCGCGGTCCCCAAAGCTCCAGAGCTGCTTAGCGCACAAAACCATCCCAGCAAAACAAAGACCAGCCAGACATCTGGCGTCCTAAATCTGCCCCGGGAGCGGCCAGCAGAAGCGCTCCGCGCTGCCTAGCTTAGCTTAGCACAGCGTGGCCTGCTTACGGCATCTGTGGAGCTATGTTGTTGTTTTCTTCATTCCTCTGTACGTGAGTGTGTGTGTGTGTGTGTGTGTGTGTGTGCTGTTTACTGTATCACGCCTAGTCATGTGACCTCAGTCGGGTGCTGTTGTAAGCATTTTTATGGACTCTTTTTTTTTTTTTTTTTTGCATTCCCTTGCCCCCCCTCCCTCCTTCCTTCCTTTCTCTCGCCTTTCCACCCCCTCCCTCCCGGCAGCGCTGTGTGAGGATGTCTCCTGCGGCGGCGTTTGGGCCCGCATGACTGAAATTCTAGCTCCTGCGTGGTTTCGAACGCCGGAAGGAGGTGAGGGGAGGATGAAAAAAAAAAAATGAAAGAGTGAGTGTGTCAGAGAGTGGAGTAAAGAGAGAACGGGCGGAGGTGGGGGGGGTTGGGAATTGGACGATGGAACGCGCTGGAAACTCAAGGGCAATAGCAGCTAAGGACGAATGTATCGTCCTTCGCTGATCTGTCGCCCTCATGAATTTTTCAGATCACACAATAGCCGGCGACGGCTGGCCGCTCGGCCCCTCGTGCCCCCCCTTCCGAATCCAGCGCCCGCCTTTGTACGGCAAAAATGTAAAGCTGCCATAGATGAGAGGCATACACTGTGTCCCCATTATCATAAGCTGGTCTGCCCCGCCGCCCCCTCCACCCCCACCTCCAGCATGCCCCGGATTACTGCTGCACATCACCAGAAAACGGAAAAAACAACCAGCAAAAGTCTGGACGGTCAGGGGGACGGACAACACCCAGATTTGCATAACATCTGTTGATAATTCTGGGGGGGGGGGGCAACTGTTGTGACCGCAGTGTCAAGGGTGCACCGCGATAAAACAAATTAACAAGCAAAATACGATGGAATATCAGAGCAGGAGACGCTGGCTGGAAGTTGCGGGTTTTTTTTTTTTTTTATTTTAAAGCGACTGATGCTGGAGCCTCAGATCTGAGCTGGCGGAGGCGGGATGGAACTCACCATTTTCGCTGAGACGGACGCCCACCGAGTCGGTGACGGAGCGGGTGAAAGTGTAGGAGTCGTCTAGGTGATGCTGATGGTGGTGGCTGTGGTGGTTGGAGGCGGCCACGGCCGACGAGGAGAAATCATCGAGCTTGATCTTCTTCACCAAAAATGAGCGGGGCATGTTTCAAAGGGCTGGGGCGCAACGTGGAGGCACGGCAAGCATGGGCAAGACCGACCGACCCGGTGATAAATAAATAAAAAAAAGAGAATGGGAGGAAGATTTAAAAAAAAAAAAAAAAAAAGAAGAATAACAAAGCCTCCTGGAAAGCGATGCAATGCCGATGCCGAGGTTTTGGGTAAATCCTTGCGTTCAACTTTTTGGAGGAAAAAGAAGAAGAAAAAAAAAGCAGCTCCTGGAACAGAAAAAGAAGGATGAAGGAGAGGAGATGGAAACCGGAGGCGAGCGGCGGATGCTGGCGGCGACGTTTGCGTGTGCTGCTGTAACTGTAACAGGCTCCCTCCCCTGATATGAAAAAAAAGAGAAATGACGAGCGAGAGGGGGAGAGAGAGAGAGAGAGAGAGAGAGACTCTCGTTCAGCACTGGATAGCTCCTGTAACACAGCAGGCTTTACCAAGGCACCGGGGAGAAGGAGAGGAGGAGAAAGAGAGACAGAAAGAGAGAGAGAGAGGGAGAGAGAGAGAGAGCAGAAAGAGAGTGGATGGAGAGACTGTCAGACTAGCTGAGATCAGCAGTCACACCAGCCTTTTTATAGGCCGGCACTGCGGAGCGCGATCAGGTGGTGCAGCGAAATGGGGCTGCTTAGCTTTAATCCATCAAACGTCCCCGGGGACACACATCAAATTACTACTGAACCGTCTGTGCATTCACACACACACACACACACACAGAGAGAGAGACAGACAGAGGAGAAAGAACACAGCCAGACCCCCCATTGCCCCTCACACACCCCTCCCTCTCATACTCCATCCCTCCCTCCACCACCCCCACCCTTTCTACTCATTCACCATGCTGCGAGAGAAGAGGGGGAAAGGGGGCGGGCAGACAATGGAGACATGTGGATCGGGGCACATTGGGTGTCCTGTCTCCCATTGTCTTGCGATGAAGTGACACAGTTTATGTTCGGCTTGTTATAAGCACTGCTGACTCTTCCCCCGATCCGCTCTGATCCCCCGAACGTCCCTGCAGTGGCACGCACACGTATGCACATAAAACACACACGCAGACACACCCCGTCTGCAAGATATATCCTGTAGCAAGAGCCCTCTCAGCATTTTAGCTGGGTTAGTTCCGTGTGTGTGTGTGTGTGTGTGTGTGTGTGTGTATGTGCTACAGGGAGTGTATGCAGAGCAGAGGCATGGCTCTCACATGCACACACACACTCCCCCGCCGACTGAGTTCCCCTCAGATGAGTGTGTCCTGCTATGCGTGGCCAATTAATTACCCAATCCATTTATCCGAGCTCTATCATTACTACAGCGCGCAGAGCGAGGCCTACATTTACTAATTTGTCGGGAGAATTTCACCGATTTATTTTGGATTTATGGTCAACACCAAGTCAAATGCAGAGCCGATGTGGAAAAAAAACCCAGCAGCGCTCCTGTATCAGTCAGCCTGCAGGCTCTCTCCATCATCAAAAGGCTGTAATGGATTCAGGTTGTTGCTTCATTTTTTTTGGGGGGGGGGTGGAAGCGAAGCATCATTTGACTAAATGTCTGGAACGTGTCAGAAATCTCAGGGCTGAAATTTAACAAAAGCCCATACAGAATGGTGTTGATGTGGGCCTCTCCTAAACCCACGCCTTTTCAGGAATGGTGCACGGCTAATTGAATGGAAGGATATCAGTGAACATAACATTATGATCAATAAATTGAACAAACCATCTCTTCCTGTGGGTTGAATAAACATACTGCGAAAAAATTAAATGAAGCCTGAAAGCAAGTAAAATATCTTGATTTATTATTTTAAGGACAACTGGCTTGTGTACAATAAATGATGTAGATTTTAAGAAACTTTTATCTACAATTGAAAGTTTCTGTCTATATTAGTATATTTACTATTCTGTTAACTGTTTTATTACACTTTATTAATACAGTAACTATATGGAATACATATATCGAATATGGAGTTAAATATTATTCTTTTTAACTATCATTGTGCCATATTACAGTATATATATAGAATTGACAATGTTCCATTCCTGGTGTAACATGGATAAATGTCTTCAGTAAGGTTTATTTAAGGCCACAAAGGCTGCTAAGGCACATTTGTATGTCACTCTGTGCCATGTTACTTTAAGAATTGAGTGTTCGAGTAAAAAAACTTTACTTCCTCCTTCTCTAGTCCTTGCCTCTCCAGTCTGTTATTTTCCACAGGTCCTCCTGGAACACCTCTTCGGCACTCAAAAGTGGTTTTAAACCAAGAATCCCTAATTTGCCCAAAATCAATTGACATGGAGAGCCTGAGGGGTTGGGGCGGAGGAGGGTGTTAAGGGTCTCGCTGTTTGAAGTGAAGATGAATAAAGAGAATTGGGCTTCCAGCTCATTTAGAAGTGAGAGTTGTAAAAGAGAAGGGTGGAAAGGAGCCTGTTGCAGCTTAACTGTACTGGCATATGGCATCTGGCAAGAACTCTTTGTTTCTTAAGTACTTCTATGGACAAAGCCTTGAGTTTGCTGTTAAGAGATCTCTTTGTGTGTTTTTTCTTTTCTTATGACCTGTTGCTTCTCGGAGATTTAACAGTATTTTCATTTCTTGTGCGGTCTGTATATATCTGGGGTACACAGAAGATTATTTATATCCATAATCGCTGAGCCTTAATAAATCCAACCTAAATTAAAAAATCCTGCTAATTAAAATTTTACCATTATTAGCTGGAAATAAGATATAAAAAAAAACATTTTCTTGTTTTTTGTACACAAAGCGCGCATATTCTTGTCTCACTGGCACTGCACTAACAACATGATGACTAACATACCAGGCGACTGGCAGTCACTCAGACGCCTCTAACAGGGGCCTGATTACCGGCTGAGGACGCCAAGGTGTCTGTGACGTCAGCCGCCAGTCCACGCAGCCACCCCGGCAAGCCTCTCATCAATCTCGCAAATAAGCCCCTCAGCTTCCCCTGGCACACGCATCTGGCCACACATAAAACGATACAACAGCGTGCGAGGACGGGGACGCACACAATTGCAATCATCGCGTGGATGGGAGAACACTCCGCGGCGACATGGATCCCCGCAAATTAGAAGTGACGGATGCAACAAGGGCAAAAAAAAAAAAAAAAAAAAAAAAGAGCTACACGAGTCCCAGTGCGCTGTCACACTCCCAGCGTGCTCTGTAGGCCTCGCAGCTACCTCCACCAGCGCTGTCTTTCCAGACGAAGTCAGCCAGACAGAGTCTTCCCGACTTTCACCGATTCAGATCGGCTCTGGAGTATTTATCTGGCTGCCGTTAATTCGAGCGATGGCACGGGGTCTCTTCCCATTCCCAACAGCAGCCTGGTTCCCTTTGAGTCAGCTGTAGAAATGTGTTGTTAAATATTTCATTCAGCCTCAGCTGTGCCGCTAAATTGTGTTCTGCGAATTAAACCAAGTCAAACGTTTTGCAGGCAATCGGAATAACACATTTAATACTGAATGAAAAATGTGCACTGTTCATGTAAAAAAAATGCAACACCATAGGATATTGCGCCAAATAGGATATTTTTCTAACAGGTTGTTTAACTTTGACTTGAAAAATCTGCGATGTGTTTTATCGCACCTCATTTGCTTTGCAAATGACATTTAGTCTAACAAAATTAGCCATTTGAGTTGTGCCTTGTCCTTTGTGGCCGATGGTGAAGCCATCTTACAAGTTGTAGGCAACGCGCCGAGCTGACCTCCTTTTGTCGAACCAGAGGACGGCTTCATTTAACCAGGGTGTTGTAAGCATCTGGTGGACCTCTGCCTCCTTTGTCAGGGTGAGGCTACTGTCCCTTTGTGCTCGTATGCAAAAGGGAAGCCTTTCAATTGAATCATCTCTCATCGGCAGGTTCTCGACTTAATTAAGTGTCTCGGCCCTTGGCGGTCTCTCTTAATGCTGGTTTATGGGGTGTCGCGGTGACAGACCAACCAGAAGAGAGCTAGTCAACCATGAGTGTTGCCGAGCTTGTGACAAAGAAAATCGCAGGGCACGCAAAATAGCTGAGCTGTTGCCATCACACAAAAAGTGAACAAAAAAAAAAAAAGTCATTATTATTTTGTCCCAGAAAAAAAAAAAAGCTTTGCTTCATTACGTAGAAAATGCTCAGGCGACAACAATGCCGCGACATAATTGCTGGACATGGAACGGGGCGGTTGGGGGAGATGGAAATTAATTTCTGTGAGCAAAGACTGCATCGCATTACCAAACAGCATCTTTAACTGCAAACACGTTGTCCAGAGTAGAGAAATTGCCACGTTCAGCAGACTATACTAAGCTGAGGTTTGGGGTTTTTTTTTTTCGCTGCTGTCTGTGCTTGTCGACGTGACTCATTAATCTCAATAAGGCAGAGAGGAGGAAGATTCGCCCTTAATGCCTGCAACGTTAAACCCAATGGACTCTTCCTTTTTCATGTCCTTCTCTATTTTGAGACTATTTGGTTCTCCGTTTTACCTCCCTGTACTGTAGAACAACTGGGTTGTCGTTGCACGTTGACAACGCTAGCTAGAGCTGGAATGAAATCCAACTTATTTTTTGCGTTGTTGCGTGTATGGATTACATTGTATTTCTCTGCATGCACTATTTTGACGCTGGCGCCGCGTGTTAAGCATTGGGCTTCTTCGTTAGCGTCAGATCAAAGACATTATCCAGATTTACATAAATAAGTAGATGAAACAAAAATGTCAACTTTAATGATGTTTGTGCTTGTGTTTAGAAATCAGTAGTTACAGGGACAGTCCCCCAGGAGACACTCAGGGTTAAGTGTCTTGCTCAGGGACACAATGGTAGCAAGTGGGGTTTGGACCTGTGACTTTGCGGTCTTCTGGTTCATAGGCGAATGTGTTACCCGCTAGGCTACTACTAAAAATCTGGATTTTACTGAGCAAGCCCTACGCTTTGTGCATGGCGCCAGGTGAAAACAGTGCCCTGTGTCTCTGCATTCAAGGATATGTCATATAAAAGTTTTACATCTGACCTAATTTTAGGAAGAACTGGACTTACACGTTGGGGCGAGTCGACCTTGTCAACGCTTTCCGTCTCAGCTGCACTCTGTCCTCAGACACACTGTCAAAATACAGATCTAGACTTCGAGAGTTGGTAGAATCGGAGTGAAAGTGAAAGGCAGGATCAACAAGTGATTGTCACAGGTTGCAAGAAGCTAATCCACCACCCTGACACCTCAACTTCACCCCACCCCACCCCACACCGATCCTGCTGCTTCTGCCCCAGCCCCCCTTGCTTCAAAAATCAAAATCCCAATCCTCGCTCGTCTATGGCATCTGGTCACTGCCCCAGGACAGGCGTTTCCATGGTGACCCCATCCCCCCATACCCCGCATATGTAGCCCCCCCGCCTCCCGGGCCAGTGAAACGTAGCGGCCCTCTCTCGGCTACAGGCTGAGGCAGCATCCACAGGCTGCCGGTGTTGGGAGAGACAGGGGGGGGGGGGGGGGGGGGGGGGGGGGGGGGGGGGGGTGCTGAGATGGTATCTCTAGCATCCATCTTGCCCACAGATGGCCTCGCAGGGCTGCAATGTTTGTCTGAAAGGAGTCGGCCGAGGGGGTTATTTGCTCTGGGATCTGTGTGAAACACTCCACCTGGGAGGCTGGGGATTTGTGTGAGTTAGTGTCTGTCTGTGGGGACGACAAAATGTGGTCTGGGACCAAGATAAGTCCTGCAGGTCCCAGGTGTCCATTTCTCTGCACCCTCTGTGAGAAACATCTTCAGAAGCTTCCTGCTTTCTACACCCATAGATGCTTTTAGGGAGGGGAACGAGGGGGTTATTTGTCACCCCGGAAAAAAAAATTACTCATATATGTTAATTAGTTTCCCTTGAACCGAGTAAATGGATGTAATTGGCAGAACTCCAGGTTTTTCACCAAAACACTAATGCTGATTTTGGAGGATGGGAAACAAGGAAGAAGAAATGGCAAATGCCATTTGGGTGTATAAATATGGTAATATGGAAGATGAAGACAAAAACATCAGTTTTGACTCCAAAAAACAGCCTTGGAGGGAGGAAAAAAAACACAACCACACAAACCACAGCACATTCAAAAATTCTTCATAACTACTGAAATATATGCAACAATGACCTATAAAAAGACAGATTTTCTTTTGCAATGAAATTCCCTCTTCCTCACATTCCCTGATCCCGTCCCCCGGAACCCTGCAGTGTTCTCCTGCAGCTGCATCCCGCTTCGGTATCTAAGCCCAATTTCTGTGCCATCTAAAGCATTAAAAAGATTATATATGAAATACCCTGAATATGTAAATAGCTCAAAAAAACAAGGATTTTTGTGCATGGAAGGTCAGTCTAAAACCTCATGATGAATTTTTATTTGGACAGATTGTGCTTGCATTTAAACATTTGATTACATTTCATCATGTTGTTTTTGCACCTTATATGTGCAAGACGTGATGTTTGGATATTTTTTTTACCAAACTGGTATGAATAATTCAATTAAGACACTGTTTGGTCATATTGTACTTGTTTGCATTGTCTTATTCATCCAAGGGCATCAGATTATGACGGTCATACACAACAATTCCAAATTATTAACTGTTTGCTGATAGTTAGGAGTTGTTCTGTTAGGATTCATCTGTACAGTAGTCAGATTCAGAACAGCTGAGGTTGTTGGGAATCGTTTAATAGGCAGATATATGGCATCAACCTGAAAAGGTTTTATCATAGTTTACCGATTAAAAGACTTTAGCACAATTCGTTAAATGATGACAGCAATAGATAGATTCATTACAAACATTTCTGGGTCTCCTAACCTTCGGCTAATTAATTATCCTTGTTGTGTTGTGTTTTTAATGTAGATCTTTGACCCAAATAAACACCGGGGAGGGGGGGTTGGCTTCTCCTTCACCATTCTTATAGTGAGAATGAAAGAAACATGACGGCCCTGTTGAATATTCTCCACGTTGTTTGCATTAATTAAAGAGCTTGATGTTCCGCAGTTCTGCTTACATTTTATTCATTCATTTAGATCTCCGTTTTGGAAGGTGGACCCAAATAGGACAGGGCTCATCTCCAGGAGCTGGTCGAAATCTTTCCTGCTTGCTTACTTTCTTTGTCAGTTTCTTCTGCTATTTGCCATATTTTCTACTTGCTTACTCTAAATAAAACATTTCTCCGGCACTCTCATCTTGAAGTGAAACGTCTCTTCCCTTGTTTACTCTGGCTGGTCCTCAGGGGCTTGCTAAATGAGCTTCGGGGATCCTGTCTCTGGCTCTCCAGTCCTCGCCGCTTTGTTCACCGAGGGCAGCTTCAAGGAAGCCTCCCCAGCTAATGGTGGATTTTCGCTCTTTACACCTAATGGCTTGTTGTTTTTGCAGCCCCTACTGTCTAATTGTTTTGCATTAGCATAGAAGACTGAAGACCCCATATGTGGGGGTCATATTGTATTTAAATGATAAACAGGGGGGAAAAGAAGTGTCTTTATTTTAATGTATTTTCCCATTCTGATTGGTGTAACCGGGGTGTTTTTGAAGCTTTGCAAATCAGCAGGTACGTCTGATGACTTCCCGTTGGCTGTGTGCAGATCATGCATATTCATAAATGCTATCGCTCTCTCTCTCTCCTGCTCCCTTTCATTCTGCTTCCATCTCTCAGGCTTCCAGATAAGTGAAGACGTCGCTTGTTGCTTTTTGCATATCCATACTGATGAGGCGAGCCGTGGCTGCTTCAGCTGACTTTGGGTGAGCGTGGCGAGCTTCCTGCAGAGGGGAGGGGCTCGGACCGTGTCCGCTGCCCCTTAGGGCTGGTGAGGGCACTGGCTGTGCCAGTTTTCACGACTGGGTGAAATGATAAGCCATTAGATACAGATTTTTTCCCTTGTGACGCTCAGTTCTGTGCTTGAATAGAATAGAATAGTATAGAATAGAATAATTTTCTCATGCATTCAGAAGTTTGGCTTGAGCAGGTATAGAGCTGGATGAAAACTATATACTTTAAAAACATAAAAGTCTTAAAAATACGGCATATCACATCTTGACCGAATATATTAAAACACATTGCACCCATAAAATTAATGATGGTCTTAATGCCAAAGCTTCCTGCCTCATCTCCAAACGCTGCAATGTTTCATCGTGTAATGATTTTCAGACAACACAAATGCATCTCAAAATGGGTGTAATAAAGTAAAAGTAAAAGCACTGGCACATCAATCTTTGGACTGTACTAAAAATATGCACACACTGAGGATCCATATAAATATATGGATACATGGATGTGTGTGTTCCCTGTCTGCTGTTAAACAGGCGTACAGTCTTCCCACAATCCCCCTTTGTCAGCTTTTCTTGTACACATCACAACACGTCCCTTGCAACAATGCACAGCGCACAGACAGGACTGGAAATATGTGATTTCATAACGCCAGATATTTGCTAATAATATGCAGTGCGTCCTCCGCATGTCGCTCAACAAAAGAATCTGTAGGAAAGACGACATGATCAGTTTCCTCCCCATTCATCCTCAAGAGAGGAAACTGTCTGACGGCTTCCATTTACGTGTGTATTTATTTATTTCATTTTCTTTAAGTTATTTTTGTGGTTTTGTCATGTCCGTCATTATTGTCTTTTTTTTTTTTTTTTGCTCCCCCTCTGCCCCCCATCCACCTGTCAAATGAACCCACAGGCAGCACAAAGGCTCCAGTGGAGAAGAGCGGAACGCCACAGTCTGCTGCACGTCTGCATCCAAAGCAAACACAGGCTTGCGTGTCTGCGCCTCCCTGTTGCGCCCAGCGCTGCGCCTGCCTCCCTTCCTCGCAGGCAACTGTACAATGAATGGGGCAATTAGGTGTGAAAGGCAGCGGCAGGCTAATATGCTCCTCTCAAAGATGGGAGGGGTCAAGGGGGTGATAATTTATGCAAAAAAAAAAAAAAACAACATGATGTAGACCTCTTTCTTTCACTAAAACCCTCTTTATCTTTTAGTGAAATTAAAATCTGTTTTTTTCTTTTCTCAATACCTCACATGAGGGCAGCTGCATGGAAATCCTCCTCTTCTCCCATCCTCACCCAGTCGGTGGCTACAGGGCATCAGGAGGAACGCTGCCAGCTCAGGGTGCACATGGGCCGAAGGGCTGGACGAAGTAGCGTCTGTTCCCATTGTCTGACGGGTTCGAGCAGCAAGCAAATGAAAAACTATTCCCTCGCAGCGGCGAGTGACTGATTGCGATTCATCGG
Organism: Denticeps clupeoides; assembly: GCF_900700375.1. Taxonomy (NCBI): domain Eukaryota; kingdom Metazoa; phylum Chordata; class Actinopteri; order Clupeiformes; family Denticipitidae; genus Denticeps; species Denticeps clupeoides. Next base: position 7,251,971 of record NC_041716.1, on the reverse strand, counting down.
GCCTCAGACACCGCTGTTGTGTTTTCTTAAAGGCGGGACATGCTCATGAATATCTAGACGTCGAAATGATTTTAAACGCCCTGGTGCTAATGAAGAGCCCAGACGGCCCTGGATGAGGGGATGGGGAAGACGGCTCATCTCCTTTTCGTGAACAACAAGGCCTGCATCGGACATTTCCCTCAATGCGCCGTGAGCATGCGCGCACCACACTGCTGTGCTGGCATAAATTCCGGCATCACGGTGGGCACGGGTGCGTGGCCCAGCACATCACGAGCGATAAATAATGCGGCCGAGGGTGCCTGCTCTGGGGAAGTGATAAAACACACCCCATCACCATCCACCAGACAGAAAGACTGTGCTATTGTCAACCACTTCCAAGGATGCCATTGTTACGTGGCCGTATCACAGTCCAGATTATAAATGAATGAGATGTCCCCGCCACACCCAAACAGCAGCAGGAAAAACTACCAGAACCACGCCCAGTTAACCTGGGTTCTTTCTATAGTGAAGCATCTCCATGTCCACTTTACCAATGCATTAAAAAAAACTTGCTTACTGAGAAAAATAAATAATTTTTTAATGGATTGATTTATTTCAGTACTTTAGTACTGAAATAAGTTTTAGTACTTCTACCTTGGATGCTACCTTAGTCCCTTCAGAAGATGAAGACGTCTGTATTAAAAGGGCCAAAACTGTAATTGTAAACATGTTAGTCGATCTGAAGTTGTCATATATTAAACTACTTGTTGTTAGACTAATATACCCACAGAATGTCATTTGTAGTCAAGCTACTCCTCCTTTTTGGCCCAGGTGCTCTGCACAATCTCCAGAATTCCATCTCCTTCCAATAGCAAAATAGAAACAAAGTCACCTCTCAATATTGCTGGTAATAAATATTTTTTCTCTTTTATGCAGGAATACTAGGACAAGATCACTCACTCACTATTAATGCTTAGTCCCTATCAGGGTTACAGCGCACACACACATACACACCATTCATTCACACACTCACACCTACAGACAATTCAGAGTCGCCAGTTCACCAAGTGTACATGCCTTTGGACAGCAGGAGGAAACTGGAGAACCCTGAGGCCAACACTGCACCAACACGGGGAGAGCATGCCAACCACACACACACACACACACACACACACAATGTCTGTGCCGGAATTCAAAATCACAAGTCCACAATGTCACTAATAACCATGCCACTGTCCCACCAGGACAAAGGCAGTCTGATGAAATTGGCAAGACAAGCTGTTAGATAGTTAGAAGCTGTTGTGATGTTTAGACAAAAAAAGAGCATTTATGGGCTTTTGTGCATAGTGAATCCTCGATTTAATGTAATATTCTAATAATTTGTATTCTGTATATACATAATAAATATACCAAATTAAGAGTGTTAAACTTTTTTCATTTTTATTTTTTAATATGCACTAGTAAGCGTCACCTCAGCAGACAGACAGACTTTTATACAATAACAACTGTAAAGGCTCCAGGATTAAATAGTGGTTTTCCGGGGCTACTCTGTTCTTTAAAATGTTAATTACCATGGTCATCATCCCACCTTGCATGGAGTTATCTCTAAACGGCGGCAGCCGTAATTTTATTCTTTATTAATTGAGTTAATTAATCATCAAACAGCCCCCGGCCAAATAAGGGTGAATCCACAGCTCTTCAGATTACGGGCACTCCGCTTACAAGGTTAAACGGTGAGATAATGGACCTGCGTCTTCCTGCCTCTGCAGAGGACCGGGAATGCCGAACACCCCAACCCCCCCCAACCCCCCGGTAGACAGAGTCAGGCGACACAGACCGCAAGCAGCTCGAGAGACTCATCCCCAGCAAAAGAAAAAAGAAAATCCTGAGGATAGAGGGAGGGTGAGGTTAAAATGATGCAAAGGGGCACAAAAATAACATTTTCAAATGTTCAAATGTCTAAACATGCCAGCAGGTAGGAGAAGAATTGAGTTTATTTGTTGAGCCTTTTTTCGCCAATCGTAAAGGTGGGGGTGGGGGTCAGTTTTCCAGGGATTATGCCACCTTGAGAAATTGATTGCTTTTTCTAATACTTAGAAACAAATTCCTGCTTCCCTTGGTCTTTGTGAATGTTGCGGTAACTGCAAATGAGCAAAAAAAGAAGAAGTGGGGAAAAACGGCAGCGCCTGGACGACTTCACCTTGGGACCTGTCATCATTTGCATATATATTGAGAGCATACGTTTTTCGGTTTATTGTAATAGTTGCTGTTCGGGCGGGGTGGCGAGGGAGGGAATTATGGAGGATACGGGAAGCTTTGAGGAGGGGAAGCTGGCAGCTGCTCTGTCACCTGTTTTGTGGGCCCTGTCAGTGAATAGGGCCACAAAACAATGGGACCAGATAATTACTGCTGCAAGAAAAAACTAACCTACAGGAGCCGCCCGGCCAGAGCCAGCGCTGCTAAAGAGCCGGCGAGCTTCCAGCCCGAAGCAGAGTCTGGTTCGTTTTATCAGGACACACACAGCAGGGCCAGTAAAAGACATCTTCTCCTTTTTCCTCTTTTCTAATTAACATTGATTTGTGATGGAAGGTACATTGGCCCCATAATCAGAAGGTTCGAACCCGATCCGCCAAAGGTGCCACTGAGGTGCCACTGAGCAAAGCACCGTCCCCACACACTGCTCCCCGAGCGCCTGTCATGGCTGCCCACTGCTCACCAAGGGTGATGGTTAAAAGCAGAGGACACATTTCGTGGTGTCACCATGTGATGTGTTGCAGTGTATCACAATCACTTCACTTTCACTTTCATTGTGCTACAAGGTCTGCAAGGTCTGTTTTATTGGTTGGCCGTTGAATGTTAAAGGTGCTGTATGCATGGTTTAGTATTATGGTTACACACCTTCACGTGCACTCCCAGTGGCTGGGATTATCTTCTTCAGCGTAAAATACTAAATACGTTTTAGCTTGGTGGTACGTATCAATGTAACCTCCACATCAGTGCAGGGACAAAAGTTTCCTTGCAGAACATTGTCCAAAAAATCACACCTTCTTCTATCACTTAATTTCTGATGCACAGGTGCCCATTTGTAGGTGCTTTTGGCATGAGTCGGCATTGGGCACCCTGAGCACACCCCGGGAGTGTTCTCAGTTCTTCTGTCAAACCCAGAACTAGCTTTTTCAGTAGCTCTGAATCAGCCTGGCCTGCACGTGACCCTATCACTGGGAAAGTCCAACAAGAGCTGCAGTTTTAGAGATGCTATCAACATAAGAGAAGCTATTTTGTCTGCTTCCAACACAACTTCAAGGGCACAACTGGATGACACCTGGTGCTTAAAATATCTCACCTGCTGCCCGGTAAAAAAAAAAAAAAATATTAACTCCACTGTTCGGTGGTTATAATGTTATGGTTGATTCAGCAACATTCTTGTAATGTGAAAAATAATGTCATTTAAATCATAGCTAAATTTGCTTGGCTTCAATGTTAAGGGAGGAATGGTAGGTAGGTAGAAGTGCTTCCTTTATCGTTCTGTCAGTCCCATGAGAGAACTGAGGGAAACGTAGTGTAAGAAGTGACCTTTATTCATATTCTCTAGCCGCAAAAAAAAAAAAAAAAAAAAAAAAAAACCTCATACGGTTCTGATGTTCAGAATGCAACAGCTGCTGACCAAGTGAACCAGAAAAGACACCCTGTCAAAACAGTGTACAGGCGCTGCCTGTCTGCTTCCCAACAAGTTACCCAAGATGCTACACCCTCCCAACCCCACCCCACTACAACAACTATCCAATGAGTCCCATACCCAAGGGAAAAAACTGTCTGTGTGTGCGTGTGTAAATGAGAGAAATTAATGCAGTCCAATTTGTTCCCCGTCCAGCTGTCTGTTCCATTTTTTAATTTTAAAGTTCACTCCCTCCTCAAGGGTCTGCTGACTTGTTACGGAACACGGTGCCCTCTGGCTCTGAACTTTTAAGTTCACAACTCTAGCCAAGCAGCGCCCAACCCATCCGGCCAATCAGCACGCGGGCAGTCCTGATCAGGCTTGCATAATTGTCATCTAATTACCTGCTTACTGGGGATAAAGGGTGCGAGATTCTAATCAGTTCTTCCTGTTATCTACCAATGAGATCAACGACATGACTGAACAAAATCGCTGTAAATTTGTAAATTACTCAAACTAAAGAAAAATAAAAAACTGGTGATACAGGATTTTTTCCATAGATTTGTGAAGCCTACGTTTCTTTTAAAGATTTGATCTGATCTTGCATTTTTTTCCAAGACTTTTAACAGAGAAAATTTACCAGAGATATTAAGCATGTGATTTAACATCAATTAAGCTAAACCACGTTAAGCATTTATAATGTATATACATGTAAATACAATACTGATATCAGTGGTCTTTGTTCCTAGGACTTTTTATGATAGCTTGTAGTATTTGAAAGAATTCATTAATTCACACAATATATCTGATACTTTTCTTGCATGTTTCTACTTGTTTGCTACAAAATTAGTTTGCTATCAAATTCTTTAGTATTTGTGTGAAAATGTAATGATGTCATGTTTAAGTTCTAAGCGTCCTGCTCTGACCCCCTTAATCATTTAAAGAAAAAAGTGGTCAGGAGGAACCCCACCGAGATGCTTGAACTGTGACCATTCTGAGTCTTTAGCCAGACGCCCCGAAAACTAACGTCTGCTTTGACAGGCCAAGGCAGGAATGAAGGTTGTGACTTTTCCTCACGATCATCTGATCTTTTCAATCAACCAGCAATAACAACATGAAAAGAATTCCTTGCAGAATTGGTTGCGGTGTGTAGCACCTGCCTGCTTCACTGAGATGAGAATTTTAAAAATGGGGCCAGGGAATCTCTACGGTACAAAAGGTTTGTCACTTATCAGGTTACAACCAAGGGTGCAAGTAGTGCTAAAGTCTTCATATTTCACCCCTCTTCTGCTTCATGCATCATTGAAAAAAAAAAAAGGTTTCAATATTTTAATACCTGAAGAGAGTAGAAAAAAGAACTTGGCATTGTGTATAGTGACAGGCTCGTCTGCAGCATGTTTTCGGGAGCTCATGATTAACTGCAAGGAGTCAAAAGCAGCATGGGCAGTCCACATGCAATTCAGAATTTCATTTCCGGCGCCAAAAAGTGTGTGTTTTCTTGCTGAAAGTGAGACTGTCGCTGGGTTCACATGTAGGTTCTGACAGGCACCTCCTCTCTCCTCTTTCTGGTACTGAGTAGCACACATAACGTATGACTTTCACCCCTGGATACAACACTCCAACACACACACACACACACACACACACCAACATTCTTTATATAAAAGCATTGAGAAATCTCCATTTTTGTGACGCATATCTGACATATACACATGCACGGTGCATGTGCATGGATGCATTTCACACACTAATGCACGCACAAACGCAGAGGCTGCTGCGGTGTGTTGGCGACCTGGTTTCCAGGCCCCAGCTTGCGTGAGCGCTGTTAACATGGACGTTAACGTGCGTGAAATGAACGCGGCACTCGCCAGCGGTGGCGGGCCGCACGCGGCGGCCCAGCACCTGCCGCACTCGGCGCCCCCACCCCACCCCCCCGGCCGCTGTAATGAACGCACCTTTCCCCTGAGAGACAAAGTCGGCGGCGAGCGCTGCTGAGTTACGAGCTCGGCCGTAATGGGCTTCGCGTTATTACCAGGCGCACGCGCACACAGAATTACAGTGGCGGGCCGCAGTTATTACGTGTCCCCTGGAGCCTGACTCTGCTTCAATCATGGCCTGCGGTGTGTGTGCGTGCGTGAGGTAGAAACTCGAACTCAGACTCAGTCGTCCGTGAAAATCGTCCTCATCGCCCTTATCAGGTTTAAATCTAGATTCAAGGACAGCGGGCCTGCGCAGGCAGTGGAGATGTTGACCTACATGTTAAACATCATGGCTACGAGGTAAAGGGCTGCCTGGGATCACGCCGAGCCCGGATTACGACTGCAGAGCTCCTTCTAGAGACCACGGCGCTCCGCCCGCCTTGTCACCGATCCACTCAGGGCACGACCATCCACTTCATCGCTGCACGGCCATTTTCTTCCGGTGGCACGTCGCTTGTTGTCTAGCTGGGAGCGGTGTCAACATGAGTGACGGATAAGGGAGTGTATGAGAAGGGGTTCAGCGTACAGTAAACCCTCAGGGCTGTTGGAAAACCATCCCCGTTGTCTTGTTTAAGGTGGACGAGACAAGACAAGAGCGTGAAATGCAGCCATCGCTGCTTTGGAGAGACTCAAATGTTCAACTTTTTGCCTTGTTTGCTTTTTTTTTTTTGTATTTGTCTTTTCTAAGTAGCACGAACGTTATTTCGTTTTATTTTTGAATTTACATTAATTAACATTAATTACATGCTATTTGCAGTTCATGTTTATAATTAGGTGGAGCAGCGGTACCCCTGTGCCTAATGCCCTCATGCATTTTCTGTTTGCAGCAAGAAGGTCTTCTCAGCTGAAAACCAATCTGGCACTCACCATCATAATACCAATGTGCCTTAGATCCTTCATCCCTGCCTTTTAAAGGTCAGATAGCGTTACGTTCTGATTGGCTTATTGCATTTTATGCTCGCCATGATAGAAATACACTTGGACCTGCCTGTAAACGTCTTTTGCACAGTCCGCTTCCCACTTTATGTCAGATTACCAAATTAGGACCCAAGTCTTGTCCTGGGTCCAATTTTGCATGGTAAGTGGGTGGCGTGACTGGATTGCATGCCAGGTTCTTTTCGCATGCAGTTCTACCTTATGTTATGTGTGACTTTTTTTTTATGAGTGGGGGGGGTGCTAGTCTCTATCCACTGTCTAAAGACATGCCTGTGGGGTGAAATGGTGGTGCTAAATTGGCCCTCTGAGGTGTGTTTCTACCTTGTGAAGGAACCTGTCTGGGGTTCTTTTTTTTTCCAGCCTGCACGTTCAGAAAATGGAAGAATTAATGGTTCTGTATCAAGCTCTGAATATTTTAATCGTACTTCAGTAGAGTCTAAGAAATCATCTCCCGTTATAGTTTCCGCTGTGCTGCCATGTGCAGTGAAATGTCTTCATATGCTCCAGTCTTGGACAGAGGACGGATGGATGAAGCGTGAAAGTGATACGCTGGAAAAGGAGAGGGGTTCCAGTTCTGTTCTTTACTGCTGCCCACACACTGCTGCTGCAGATGGAGCAGATGGAGGTGTGTGTGTGTGTGTGTGTGTGTGTGTGTGTGTGTGTGTGTGTGTGTGTGTGTGTGTGTGTGTGTGAGAGAGAGAGAAGGAGAGAGACAATTGAAACATTTCTTCCTTTTATTGGCATATTCAGGAACCCCCAAAGCAAATGCTTTAAAAGTCTTTCCATGAAATTGGAAAGCAGTGCCAGACAGAGAGGAGGAGGAAGAGAGAATGTGATTGAAAAAGAGATAAAGAAAAAGCACCATCCTCTCCCGTCTCCAGATCTCTCAGCCTGGTCCTACTGATGCCATTTAGGGCCACATGACAAATGGTCCCTGTCTCCCCACATGAGGGAGTAGGGAAATCTGGGAAATTGCCCATTTTCTCATAGGGGTTCCTCATATCATCCCATACCTGAAAGTGTCTAGGTAGCTGAACTTGTGATGAGGGAGTCCAAATGTTGCGAGGCTGGTCATCTTCTTGTAAGCTACCTGTGGGAAAGGCTTTCATTCTGTCCATTTTATGCAATACATAACATTGACTGATGGTTGTTTAAAGGTAGGTTCTGGAAAGCAGGGATTAAAAATGGCCCAAAGAACAAATGCGATGAACAGATTTCAGTACTTCTGGAGTGAATATAGTAGTTCTGGATTGTCCACACCTAACTAGACCAGATTATCCCCCATCATATGGTAGAATAGCTGTCTAAAAATAGCTGCACAAAATACCCTACAGACCATGCCCAGTATTCAGTTGGAGGACAGTAAGACATATTGGTTCTGTAATGTTACTGTTACATTGTCAATATGACCTTGAAAAATGACCCACTGGTTCAGTCTGTCCATTTTTGCTGCATGCATGACAAATAGGCATCTCACCCAAACTGAAAATGCTACCCATGTGTCCCTCTCAAACCAAATGACAACTGATTCATGTGAATAAGGTAATGCCAGGCACTATAAGTATCAATTGATTGCGAGATATTTTAGCATTTGCCCAGCAGTTATCTGTACACCTGTATGTCTTGAACAATATAGAAATGTATACAGTACTCCTTTAACCATCATGATCTATATTGTAATTATAATTTTTTTGTTATTATGAATGCTCTGTTATAGGTGATTATTAGTGGATGGCCTAGTGGGCCTATAAATGGACCCGTAATTGGAAGGTCGCTGGTTTAAATGATGCCACGGTGACACTAAGCAAACTACCGTCCCCACACTCTGCTCCTTTCATGGCTGCCCACTGCTCACCAAGGTGATGGGTTAAAAGCCGTGGACACATTTCGTTGTGTGCACCGTGTGCTGTGCTGCAGTGTATCACGACAATCACTTCACATGCACTTTATTATTAATATTAGTAGCAGTTGTAGTAGCAGTTATAGCAGTAAAAATGTACAAAACGGTATAAATGAGGGTCGTTGCTACAGAACTAGTTGTAAGATTATTAGTTATATTTGGTTGTGTAGGTCAGTCTGTCTGAAAAGGACTCGTTTTTGACTGCACACAGATCATAGAGAACGTATGTAATTAATTCCCATAAAGTTTTGAAATTAGATATGATCCTTTGATTTTTGTACACAAAGACATTGCATTGGCGGTGGTTAATAGTTAGGGGATATCTGTTGTGTCTGTTGATGTTCGGCTGTTTGTAAATGTAGGCCATTTTGCGTGTAGAGCTGCTGAGTGTCTGATACCGAAATGTATTTTGAATGAATGGAGACAATTCTCTGTCAGGGTTTATTTATTAGGGCTGCACTCCTCCCAAAAAGCCCTCCTCAGGTTTTGATGAGTGTGTTGGGTGTGGTGGGATAAGGGTGGGTGTCTTGTCAGGATGTCTGGGACGGGCTGATATTAGCTTCAGCTGCTGAATTATAGAGAGGAGGCTGTACAACTACATTTTAATCCACTCGTGTTCCAGTGCTGATAAAAGGATTCTCTCCATCTCTTTCTGTTTAATTCACACCATCATCAATCAAAGAACCCCCCCACCACCACCACCACCACTGCCTCTGCCTCTGCCACCATCGCCACCGCCTCTCCCCCTGCAGCTGGGGTTGGGTGGAGTTACAGGGAGGGGGGAGCCCTCATTTGCTGGGAGGGGGGCAACAGGGACTCGGGTCACAGATGCTGACAGGAATTAAAATGTGAGAGGGGGCACAAGGTGTGTGGGGGTTCATCAGAGAGACACAAACATGCATGGAAAGCAACATGGTCTGGGTTGGAAGGGGGTTTGGGAGGGGGGTGGGGTCTTGGTTCCTGTGACAACAATGAGGAGCAGTAGCAGCGTATGTGCTCGTGCACCTCCGGGGTGGAATTTAAAGCTGTTCAGAAGGAGACAAACGTTTGTTTGTTTATTGTGGTTGTGAAATCGGGGTGGGATTTTGGTGACACGCAGGAAAAATGATTTCGGGTGAATAATGAGGCAGCAGCTCGGACCTGGTCTATTGTCTGGGACAACAGTTGGCACGCAGTGTGCAACCGCACTGGTGAAACCTGCGGAGAGGTGCAGACCCCAAATTAAATCCAGTCAGCCTTCATTTGAATTTCAGGTTTGGGTGCTTTCCCACTGATACGGAGAGCCAGAATGTCGGACACTGCAAAAATTGTTTTTCTATTGTTGCCCAAGGTTCCGCATTTGGCTCATGTTGGAAATTTTCAGTTTTGGTACCAGCAACACAACCCCGGCAAGTTTAATTTAAATTTGATTGCACATTTAATAGAACGTCACAGTGACTTACAAAAGTGAAAATGTGAATATTTGTCCACTTCATGTATCAACTTCATACAACTTCATACAACACCAAGAACATCCCCTAGGATTGGTCAGTGTTTTCTCATGTATTGATAATCAGAAGATTTTCATGATGATCAAAGTAGGTCAGCCGTGAAATTTGAGATCTTGTGAAAGATCTTTGAGAAATTGTGTAAGCTTATATGAAATTAGCCTCATTTAAGGAAGCACCACTAGATGAAGCTGTTCAGCTTTTCCGATATTTTACCACATCTCTAACATGTAAATACAATGTAAATAAACTGTTGCCAAAGAAAAAGATTTTAGTTACTGGAATACCTCAATCCAGTTGCTTCCAAAGATGGAATCACAAGTGCAACGTAAACTATCACTTGCTTCCTGTTTTAGAAAGTGTAAGAACCCTTTTGATTTTCACACTTGTCCAAATGCAGAATAAAACAGCATGATAATCACCTGATTATTTATTAAGATTACTAAATGCAACATCCAATAGAGATGTAGGAGCATGAAATAAGCCAAAGAGAGGACACACACACACACACACATGCTGATTATCAAATAACTTTCCATGGGTGTGAATCACAGACTTATTTTAGACGTGAATCTCAGCTTGGATGGTGATACCACCTGCAACAGAAGCCATCAGACAAGCACACATTTATAAGTGCACCAACCATACGGACTCCATCTGGCTGAGAACAGATAATAACCTGATGCTTGTGAAGGTAAAATTGTTTCTTTCAAGAGGAAGAGGTGCTCTCTGCTATCTTTTACACTAACCTTCTCTCTCTGTCTCTCTCTCTCTCTCTCTCTCACTCTCCTCTTTCCTTCCATCAGTGTCTACCCAACAACCCCCTCCCTTCTTCCTGCCATTATCTGCAATATAAAGGCTCTCTACCCACACAAATAGGGTAATGGCTCTGTAGTGTAGACAAGCAGCACACTGCCTGGTCAGATCCCCCCGGTGATATTTATGGAGCCTGATAATCGTCTCTTACATCGCGTCTAATCTCAGGTCATTTTCTATCACTTACGGGGCACGGTGGAGTCTGTGTCAGAACAAATATGGCAGCTCGGGCCCATATCAATACATCGATGTGAGTGGTGGGCTCGGGCGGCGCGGCCCATGTGGTTAACAGTAAATATGATCGGGAAGTCGGCTTGCCGGGCGGTTCGTTGCCACTGTTTAGTTTCTTTCCCTGACACTTATTCAATATCCCACGCAGCGCAGAACCGTAATCGGCAGTAGGCAATCTTGGCAGTATTGTATGACATGTTTGACCTCAGTACCCTGGCCAGTTATGGAGGAGCAATTTCTCTTCTACAGAAGAAGAAGACTATGTTTATATGTTTGTGTGCAGCTGATTCTCACATAAAAATGTCTCTGCAAAAGTCACAATTTAATCCTTTTTGATATATTTAAGGTTTGGTTTTTGAACTCACAGATATTGCCTAATTTCTAATAGGGGGTAGGACGATTGCCGATATGTCAGTTGCCAATAGGTCATCGCTATTCTGGTATCCAGTATCAGTATATCAAAGTTCAAGCTGAATGCTTAATCATGTGATTATCTGAACGCAGTTTTCTGCAGACAGCAGGAAAGATATCAGTAGCCATTTATAAAGATATCAGGAGTGATACAGCTATCAGAGCCATCATTGTTATTGTGAACAACATATTAATATAGAATCACATTGCAGGACTGTCTGTGATTTCCACCTATAATTCTAATATTCTCATCTAAATTTGTATAAATCACTGATACTGATTTAGCAAAAACATTCAAAATGTGTTAAATATGTAATGAACTCAACATTTATATTATTCAATGCTATCGTGCGATTTGGGTTGTTTGCAGTCTTGATTATTTTTGGCTTTTTTGTGATTGAATGATGGAATAATGTCACATGCATAAATTAGAAACATGTGTGGACACAGTGCTTGAAATCGAGGTCTGTCTGCCTGCATGTTTGAATCTTGTTGTTTATCATCATTAAAGCCGGCTACTAGTGTCAATTGTCCCACTTCAGCTCTGTCTGCTTTGTGTGGTGAATATTTCATCCCTCTCTCTCCCTCTCTCTCCCTCTCTCTATTTCACTCATACACACACAGACAGAGAAGCATCCTCTATGCACATAATCACATCCAAGATCTAAGGATTCCCCTAGAGGGAAAAAAGACAACAAATGCAGATCCACAACTGACAAGTGTCAGAAACCGAAAAACAAAAGCCGAGGCGTCCATTTTTCACTCAGTTTCATTTGCTGAGAGACAGGCAGGAGCACAACTCTCCCCCTCCCTGCTTGTCTTTTGTATTTTTACTTAGTTTTGGGGTATAATGGCATGAATGTTTCATGGGAAGAGGGCTGTAAATAATTGAGTGGAGAGCCACGGCCTTTAGTTGTTGCTCCTGCACTGATCGAGTCACTTTAAGACGCCTCCATCAGCATTAGAGAAGGGATGGAGGGCCCTTCAGTCTAAACAACACTTAGCCAAATGACACTTAAGGACCTCCTCAATATTTTAACAATGCCATGAAGGCAGCAGGATGGTACTGCTATTCTGCACAGGTGACATCCTGCTTCATCCTGTTCCAATTGGCTAAAAGACAATCCAAAGCTGACCTGGACTTTGTTCTGCTGTAGCAGCACAGAACTGTCTAGCGTGCCCATGTGTCATTCCCTGCACAAGCATTTGAGCAAGTTTTCTTATGTGATATGCAAAGAATGGACAAGGAACAATAAAGCTTTTATAAACTTGCTAGTCCAACATCACAAAATTTAAATACTGTGTACAAATGCAATAAATATGAGCAAGTAATATGAATTTAACAAGCTAATAAAGTCTCATTTTGGCAAGCTATCACAAAGTGTAAAGTACTAATATAATTCATTTTCATGTCCAAGTCCAGCACAATGTAAAAAAAGGTGGTCATTACTATCTAAATAATTCAGGGGTGTTTGGGGAGCATAAAACTAGAAAAAATGAAAAGTACACTGTATAAACAGCAAATTTAAAAAATGTCCCAAGCTATCAAAATCCTTCAAATAGCAACACGATGCACGCTACCACACACATGAGGGATGCGCCACAATATTACAATGCAATGTAGTGTCTGCTGAACAGGCTTATTGTAGTGGGGTGTCAGCTGTCTCTGAATCAAATACAGACTTGGTTGCCTGGTAAGGGTGTCTTGGTTGTTTTAACACACATCCGGTGTGTTTAGTCACAACGTTGCTTTGTTCCACCCAGGCATGGCTTGGTTCGGCTGATCAATAAACTGGCTGATCAATGGCAATTGCACTCCAAGAGAGCCCCAATGTCAGTCGATACGCTCTCAGGGGGAGCCTGGATCCTCTCATGTCATCTTCGCACCCAGGAAAGCGTCCATCACAACCCCCCCGAGCACCGATGCACTCCGACCTTTGGTTTGCGGTGGGGCACACTGAAACGTTCTGTGCGTTTAAGCGCATTTTACCCAGGCTGCTTTCGAGCTGCATGGTGAACCCTTTCCAGAAGCCAATGAGAGTGGGTGGAGATGTTTGCCTGTCATGCATGTGTCTCCTATTAGAGAACCGCAGGGCTTCTGCCATCGACCAGCGAGGTGGAACACAGCGCTTGAAAAGAAATGCAGCATTAAGGGCCAATTTCTGCCAAAAGGTTCGAGAGCGTGGAAAGCTTTGAGCTCCAGGAGAATACTGGAGGATCTGGTAATGCTTGCTCTGCCACGTGCCCACAGTGAAAGTAGCATGTTTACATCCACCTCCAAGGCGACAACAACAAACGGTGCAAGTACATTTTCACAGAATCCATTCAATTATTCGTCTTAGGTTCTTATTGGGGGCAGCGAAGGGTGTTGATGAACGAGCTTGGCGATGAGCAAATTAACTTCTGTCCACTTCATTATATCCCAGGCGGACCCAGGCCGACCCGGGCCTTTATATGGCCGAGGAGCAGATGTCAGCCAGTCATCGGCGCAATTAATCTCAACCCCGTCCGAAACTGGAGCGAGGGAGGCAGAGGGAGGTACGAGGGAGGGGGGGTGACGATTTTATCTAGAGGAACGACCAAAGAACGGGGAGCCTGCAGAGAGTGCGATAAGACTGAGGGTGGAGGGGGAGGTCATGGGAGGGGTCCCGTCTCGAGGTTATTCACAGGCTTCATTCTGTGTAAGTGAGCGAGCGAGAGAGGGGAGACAGCAAGGGAAGGTGGGAAAGAGAGAATGAGGGAGAGGTAGCGGAGATTAACAGAGGAGCCTTGGCTGGTGGTGATACCCGGAGAAGGAGAGGGAGGTGAGGGGGAGATGGGGAGACCACCCCCACCCCTCTTCCCAACCCCTTTGTTCTCCATCCATCTGCTGAGATCCTACAATGGCCTGGAGGATGGACAGAGTATGTGTGCGTGTGGGGAGGGGTGTTCTGGGGAAGGTGTTGGTTTGGGGAAGAAAGGGAGACGTGTGGATAAAGAGATAGAGAGAAAGAAAGAGCGAGAGAGAGAGAGAGAGAGATGCTGATTGACTAACAGCCATAGTAAGCTGTCTGAGACTGAATGAATGAGGCGGCAGCTGACAGGTTTTGACGCTGCGTGTGTGTTTATATTGTCTTTTTCCAGCTGGTAATTGGCTGGAGGATGCTCTCCATTCTGAATAATCAGCAGCTCTGCTTGTCTGTGGAGTCTCCACTCCAGACCATGATAAATAAACCACTCCACACCTCCCACTCACCCACACAGCCACCAGCCCATTTATCTATTTGAGAAATGGAATGGGATTGAGTGTGTGTGTGTGTGTGTGTGTGTGTGTGGGTGTGGGTGTGGGCGTGTCCTCAGACTGCTTGACGGTCCACTTGTGGCTCGCCGCCTGTTGTTTGATACGTAGACACATTTGACACCTTCACTGCCATCTTCTGAATAATCTGGGGTGTGGACCTGTTGCTCACATCCAAATTTAGGGTCTCAAAAAATGTCCCACACCTTCAAAGTACTGTCCAGCTCTGATATTTCATTGTATCGATTATCATTATTATTACTTGTGCAATTTGCACAATTATATAACATATATTTACATAAGTATTTAAAGTCCATACACCAGAAATGTTAATCAGCTCCCTGAAATAGTTCCGATTCTGTGGCAAATGAAATCCCATAGTGCATCTGGTCACATGTGTTCCTCACGTAAGTGGCACGTTGACATCAATATGTGACAGAAAACAGTATTAGACCATGGCACCTACTTAAACTGCTCTGTGATCCAGCTCTCTGTTATAGGAGCTTTTGCTGATGATCAGCATGGGCATTCTGGCAGGCCTGCGGCTACGCAGAGCCATGCACAACACTCTGTGATGCAACGTGCGTTTTGCAATTGTAAAAGTGGTTCGTCCCTTGGAAAACCTTTGGCATGTCCTGACACTAGAGCTGCAGTGTTGCTCTGAAGTGCTACAGCCCAGACATCTTGCTGGCTCAACTTGACCTTTGACCCTCGCTTTTTCCAACCAACGCCAGGTGTCAGTTTTAAACAAAATAATATTGCAATGAGCTATTGATGCATATGATGATGAAATTTGATCATAAGATTCCAAAACTGATTAAACTGTGACTTCAATGCATTTTTCAGCAACACAAATATCTGGGCCAGACAGAGACAGAAAAATGAACTGCCTCAAACTATATTTACAGACAAAAAAGAAAATTTAATTATAAAATAAAAAAGCTTCAAAACATTTCCTCCAGAACGTGCGATGGGCGTAATGAAAGTGAATGAGCTACCTGCTCCTAATGGCTGTCAGAATAATTTGTTGTTTTCATATTAAAGTCTCCGTGATGATTTCCTTCAGCACTTACTCCCCTTTGAAACTTTGATTTAATCTTTTTAAGAAGATCATAAGTCAGCGGAAGCTGTCGGCTCAGAGCTGAGGGAGGGCGGAGGGGATATGGCGAGGACGCGCCGCCGGGGATGAGAAATGAGAGGTGTGGCGGTGCCTTTATCCGCTCAGCTTCTTCTTCTTCTTTGTCTTTTTTTTTTTTTTTGAAGCATGATTCAAAGGCCTGTTGCTCTCTGCCACCGGAAGAGCCTTTAGCTCCCGCGCTAGCAGAGCCTCGGCGAGAACGTGCGGCAGCTGTGGACGTTTCACTTCGACTCTTTAATGAGAGGAGAAAATAATAAAATGTTTCCTAAAACTTTTTCATCCCTACCTGATCCGCCGCATTTTCATATTCTCAATGCTATCAGCTTTTGAATGTAGGTATATGGAAAATATTGGCTAGTTTTGTCTATTGACTTGTTTGCTCATCAGAATCTTTTTCCCGAAACAACTGATCATTTGGTTTTGGTCCTGAGATGCCCTGTGAATAAGTGTATTTTAATGCTGTTTGTGCTTATATGTGTGAGGACAGGACAGGCTTTAAAATGTCCAGAATGAGCAAGTAATATGAATGAGAGTCGTCAAGCGCCTCCAATTTTAAATTTTACCGATTTTACAAAAATATCATCGTAGTTCTTCTACTAGGTTTGAAATGATGACACTCAATAAAAAAGGCTGAGTAGGTCATTAGTTTCCCCATTTCAAAAATACAGATAACTAGCAAGTTGTCCTTTATTGTTTCTGTCTTGTTTTTTTTCTGTAAGCCCTGAAAACAACATTGACGTGACATTAGTGAACATGTCCCATGCGTTATGTCTCATATGATGCTGTGAAAATTGGGCTTTTTGGACTCTCTAACTTTCCTCCCAGAACTTTCACTTGCTACACAGCAGTTAGCCGCAGCGACTGAAAAACTTCCTGTAGTTATTGATCCGTCTGTCAGTTCCGTTTGCAGAACATCCCCACAGAAAAGACTACTCTACTCGTCCACTTAAACCGTGCACCAGGGGAGTCCACTGCCCCCTTTGTCATTAATCCCACTAATGGCAGGTTTGGTCTAAGGTTTGATTTAAATGGTGTTTAAAACATGTTGTGTCTAGTCTAGATCATGGTCTAGTATTTATGCACTTGCGCAATACACAGAAGTGAGAATTTATTGGAATGCTTCATAGCAGTAATTGATCTCTACTTGCCCTTGTAGAGATCAATACAAAATGAGTGATCACTTGTATCCTTATGATGAATTGCTTCTATGCTGACACGAATGGTTGTTCTGATATGACCTTCATTTACCGAATTTCAGATCAACTACACAACAACACTGTCAGAAATAGGAGTCCATTTCTGTTCCCTGGGGTACAGCCTTCAAGAACATTCCCCCTAAGACTAATTATTAGACCTATTTTAGTACACATATGGGCTGTTAAGGCAAAAATAAGCACCTTAAAGTTACAGTGCGTGTTTTTTAGACACTGTCTCCTTCCCCATCATTAAAAAAACAAACAAGAAAACATCTTTAGGACTCCAGTACAGTATCAGAGTGCAGAGAATCTGGGACAAGGAGTACAAAGCTGCACACACTCCAACAATACACAACAAAGTTACAGAAATATCATAATTCCACCTCGCGGGGGGCACCCTAGCGTTACTCTTTCAGCAACTTAACAGAAAGGAAACCCCATCAGTGTTGTTTGGCCTGGTTGAAGTGTTCCAAGGGCCTGAGGAGGCATGTAAGATTGGGGTCAGTGCTCTCTGGTCGTCTTCAGTGGAACTAGTTCATGTGTGAAAGGCCGTGACGCCTCAGGCCCTTACAGTGCCACAATGTGAATAGTACCCAGTCACCGAGGTCCAGATGGACCTGGGCCCTTAGAGAGCGGAGAATCCTGGTGTAGCCCTGAGGGTCAATGCAAGCAAACCTTTACACTCTCCATACACGCAGACATACACAAAACACAGCCTCATATCATCCATCCAGTTGGAGAGTTAGGGGCATCTAAACATGTGGGATTTGGCCTTTAAACAGAACAGAAATGAATCCGCAGTTCTCCACCAATATACCGTTTCACCCACCCCCCTCACGCAGGGGGCCAAAAGTCACACTGATTATTTCCTGGGACAACCCAGCCCAGCAACCGCAGAGCAATTTTGGGCCATGGAAATGAGTCATTAAGAGAGACACGCGGCATTGAGGCCAAGCGGCAAACGCACCGCTCGGTAACGACCGCATTCCGTCCATGTGTGAGCGCGTGTGTCTGTACCTACAGTGATCTGATCTTTCATTACCGCGCAGCATCGGACTCATCTCCAGCAGCCACTCGCCCTGGCGCCCTTGAAAAAAGTGCACAAAATAATCTGGCCCTTCCATTTTTTTGCACAAGAAAATAAAAAAAGAGACGGTGATAATAAGCAATTATTAACAACCAGAATGCACAAAAAATGGCCTGCCAAGAGCAGCTCACTGGATTTGCTTAATTTGTAGTTTGGCAGTTGTTACCGCCGAGCGTCCCGGGGAGCGAAGGAATCAACCGGCTCATGCATCTCGGCGTGAG
This sequence comes from Denticeps clupeoides, assembly GCF_900700375.1. Taxonomy (NCBI): domain Eukaryota; kingdom Metazoa; phylum Chordata; class Actinopteri; order Clupeiformes; family Denticipitidae; genus Denticeps; species Denticeps clupeoides. The sequence continues at coordinate 7,233,658 of NC_041716.1, read as the reverse complement.
TGTGTAAAGTGAGAATGGAGTTAATGCAATCGGGAAACGTGGGGTGCCAGAGAGGAAGAATTTTTTATTTTTTTTTAAACACCACAGGAGAGGAAGCCATCCAGCAGCCAAAAATATTTCCTGGCTGATCTTAGTCATTTGTCTTGGGCCAGTCACCACCTTCAGAGCAGCCAAGTCCCGGGAGAGGACCTCTTGATGAGCAGAAGAAAGGACAGGAAAAGAACAGCAGAGGGGAGAAGTGATCGCTCTTTGCTTCTTCACTGAGATGATTGCTGGGGCGGTGCAGACACCCCCAGTGTGACATCTGGAGAGGCAGCCATTATCTTCTGCTGGGTCAGCTACCTCTTTTGTAGCTCCACCCACTTCCTCACCCAGAGCTCAGGTGGAACACCTGTTGGACGTCACAGTGTCAGCTGGTCCCATATACTGTATCCAACCATTAATTACCTCCCCAATGGCCTTAAATGACCCTAGTCTGGGATGCAACATTAACACGTTTGGATTGATTAATTACTCAAAGTGATTACTCAAAGTAATTTCAAAATATTATGTCAATTCACTACAAATAAGTATATAATATTTTACAGAGCATTGTAGGCACACATGTAATCATGTTATACGTACACTTGTGTAAGGTTAGGATTAGGCTGAGGGTTACGCCTATTTTTTATTTATTTATTGGAACATTTGATTGAGTCGCCACAAGCAGAGAGCCCTGAACCAACAGTCTGTAGCTGCTTTATTAAAAATAAGAATCAATAAAGGAATGTGCACAATCTGTCCTGAGCTTGAACCTGACCACCTTGACCAGAGCAGCCAGTGAGTTACCTGATCTGTGCCGGATCCATTCCGCTGATGCAGCAGTGAAAGCGCCCTCCTGTCCAGCACTTTCCCTTTGATGTAAGTTTGTAGCACCATCCTAGGCATTTTCCTGGAAAGCGCATAGACCACAGTTTTGAACTAATCCTAAGACAAGTTGTGTCACAGTTGCAGTAATTTATGATCTCACTATATTAAATACACTATCTGAATGATCAGAACTCCTCAAAAAGCTACAAAAGCAATATGTCACATTTTGCAAAAATGTCTCAAATATAACACTGGCATGCTTTAGCAATGGATTTCTGCAATTTCTGAGATGCATAAATGCAGTTTACATTTGCCTGGCTACATGCTACTGAACCCCTGTGATTTATTATTTCTTGTGTCTAATCCCCATCTCCCATCCCAATCTAATCCCCATCTAATCACAATGTGATGTTTTTGATGAGCTTCGAATGTTTTGAGTTTATTAAAAAACATAGTTTTTGGTTCTGTTTTGGCCCTCATGCCACTTTAAACGACTGTTCAGATCTCTTTGTTCAGATGTTACAATTCACAAAATATCTATCTGATCAGCAAAACATGTTTTATGTAGAATCAGGAAATGCATAAACTTTTTCCCATGGAAAGTTTTTGAAAACTTCAGCCTTACAGTATAAAAGTGTGTATGAAGCACATTGTCACTTGAATAACAGGCAGAGCCTCTCTTGGCCCCACATCAGGATTCAGAACAGGAACAGCAGCGTCAACTCCCCTCTAAATCACAATTTTGGGGGGCTAATGGTGACTTGTGAAGATCTCGCCAGTGTGGTCTGACAGAGAAAGAGAGAGAAAGGCTCCAATAGAGGTCCTGCCGTTGACTCTTCCTCGCTTTGGCAAATTAAGGCGATGCAGCAGCCTGAGGTTTATCATCCTTAATGAAGGCCAAGAATACCAGAGACTTCAAAAAGAAGAGATAATTGCAGTAAAAGCTGTAACACATACACAAAGAGTAATTTAACTGCTGCATATCTGACAAAAAAACACAATTTTGCGTGTCCTTTAAAATGCCCCCCTTAAGAGCAAACATCCGAGTTTGGTCTTAATGAATATTTATGCCAAGAATTTGGTGGAAATGTCTTTCTGGCCGCTTTCATTTGGATTGTTAAGTTCAGATTCAGTCGGAGCGGCGCGTTGGAAGCACCCTCTGGCTGCTGATGCTGCTCCTTCAAGTGCTTTAAAAACATTTTACCTCTTCAGAGCTGCCAGCCGGTGCCAACAGGGCACTTCAACGTCTCTTCAACCTGTCAAATAAAGTGCTGATGCTACACTCAGAGCCAGCCAATCAGAAAGCAGACAGTGTGACACGCCTGGTGTGTGACCTGTTTATTTTTATCAGAGATGATTGTGAGGAAAGGAAGTGGAATTCAAATATTTTGTAATTAGATGAATAAACTGACAATGCTAGTGTGTGTGTGGATGTGTGTGGGTGTGTGCGCACGCATCCGTGAGTTAGTGTATATGTGTGAGAGTGTTGCTGTAGATATTTCTAAATCAATGAGGGCTTGCATGTGTATGTGAGAGTATGTGTGTGTGTGTGTGTGTGTGTGTGTGTGTGTGTGTCTTATGAGTACTTGTATGTCTGTAAGTGTGTATCTACATATGGGGTCTATGCATCTCATGTGTTTTGTCTGTGCACTTGTGTGCATGTCAGTCCTCCTCTACAGTCATGCATGAGTCCGTGTGTTTCAGCATAGTGTTGAATGCGTGTGTGTTTGTGAGTGTGTGTCAGCAGTACTACAAAAAAAGAAAAGCAGGGAGGCAGGCAGCTGTTGAACAGAGGAGACGGTTCTGGGCCCAGAGGGGCCGCTCTGACCTGAATGCACAGCCCTCTGCAGCCTGCGTCCTCACACAGCCCTCTCGGCTGCAAGACTGGATGTCCAAGAGCGTCTCTCTCTCTCTCTCTCTTTCTCACACACACACACACACACACACACACATACTCTCAGGGTGTTGGTGATAAAGATGGGATGAAGCAATCTGCATGCATGAAGGCTTATAATGGTGTGTATGTGCGAGTGTGTGTTGTTCTGTTTGTGCACTTATGTCATAGTGAGGACCAAAGATGAGCATGGCATGAAATGTCACTGAAAGACATTTTGCTTGTGCTCATTTGGGACAGGGCTGGAAATTTTTGAAAAAAGCAAGAAACTAAATGCAATAACTACATAGAGCATTCTTATTAAATTCAGGTATCTACATATTTATAATATATTTATGTATAATATGCTCCAAGTTTATTAGAACATTGCAAAAACAAATGCATTCTTTGACAAATCGATTTTTTAATATGATGCTTTCTTTCTTCATCTTTTATTTTTTATAACTAAGCAATGCTCATGTCAGATAAATACACGTAATAATGATTAATGAATGGGTCACATAATAGTGCCTAATCCTCTTTTAACCACTAGCCTAAGCCTTTACAGTATGTAGCAGAATGCACACCTCACGGATGACAGCGTCAGAAACCCGATTATGTGTGTGCGTGTGTGAGTGCGTGTGTGTGTGTGTGTACCCATGAACCATGGCTGATATAATGGCATAATGAAGTGTAGAAGTGGAAGAGAATTTTAAAGCACATTATTAACCCAGATGGATGTACATCAAAGAACGACAGTAGAAAAGAGGAGAAGATCAGATAGAGAGGACAGGAGTGAAATGCTGTGGAAATTGGCAGAGAACAGAACATAGTGGGCCTCAGAGAAAGAAACAAAGGAAGAAGTTTATGAGGACAAGAGTTAGAAGAAATGAAAAGCGGAAAACCGGAGGAGGGCAAAAAAATGGAAGATGAAAGGAGAGCAGGCAGACACAAGAAGGAGACAGACACAGAACGTGTAAAGATGATAAGAACAGCCCTGCAAGGCCATGAGTTTACACTTTATTTTATTTTATTTTATTTTTTCTAGTGATTTTTTATCATCATCACATCATTTCCCCAATAATAAGAACATTATTTTTCCAAGATAACAAAACTCTGCCCAGTTACAACCATCAGCATTTATGCTGGTTCCATGAAACTAGATTAACATGAATGATTCATTCCATGCTGCCTTGAAAGAATGAGAAAATGTCCCAGAAGGAGGTTCCCATTTCCTCCCACAGTCTAAAGAAGTCCTGGTTAGGTGAGCCCCCAACATCGAACGGGAAAAACCGATATGGAAGACAGAAGGATGGTTTATCAGAATAGATCACAACATTTCAGGGTCTCATTAAAAAAATTTACTTTAGTTGTACGCTATTGGAAAATGGAAAAACATTTCAATAAATAGTATTGCTTATTAAGTAGAAAATGATACAGCAGTTGCTGAGTTACTGAGCTATAAAAGAATGAATAGTGGAACAGGTTCATGAGGGACAGTGAAGGCAAGCATAAAGAAAAGGGAGAGAGACAGGAACCCGACCAGCAGGACAACAGGTTGCGGCCCGGCTTTCCAAACAGACGTCTCCCCGCTCCCCCGAACCACTGCTGGGCTGCAATTACCAGATCCCAACGTCCTGTGAAATTACTATCTGTCACCCCCTTACTGGCGGATCCCGCAGGTTGGACATGTTGGACGTGGCCCGTCAGAAGTGGCAGACAAATCTCCGGCAGAAAGGATTCGTTCGGGGCTTGCAGTTTCTGCCACATGCTGCATACGTTTTTCTAAATACAGACTGTGAGCAGCAAAGGCCGAGAGGAAAAAAAAAAAAGCTTTGTTAGATGTTAGAGAGAGGGGTGGAACGCTCCACCAGCAGAACGGATTTCATCAGCGCCGCGTTGTTTAGGGGCGAGGATGTAGGAGACGTGACACATTGTTATTGTCTGCTGGACCGAGTCCGTGGTGTAGAAGTGGGGGAATATCTCCTCAGATTTGCTTAGATACTCTGACAGGCGGCCCAGAGGATGTAAACGAGCGCATTTACAGTGTGCAGCTACGGCTTATATAATATTTGACTTTTTTTCTTGGTGCCCATGCGCTGTCTCGTACACTCCGAGTGAAAAAAGGGAATCACAATGATCCAGCGTGTGTTGTATACATCTGCCGTGTCTACATGTGAATCAGTGACATGTGACAGATTTTTCATGGTGAAGAAGCATTGCTGTTAAAGGCACATAAAGCATTTGTAAAGTCAGTGCCATGTGCAAGCAGGGATTGTGAAATAGAGATGAGAAAGATTTTGTGTGCTTTTTTTTTGCCAAGTGCATGTGCGGTTTATGCAGGAAGAAGTGAATAAAGTAGCAGTGAGTAAAACATGAACTACAACAACAAGCATGCTCATGTGTAGTAGCTGATGTCACATTTTAACCAGAGCAGTGACTTTGGCTATGGAGAAGACATCAGAAAAAATGGAATTATTAACTCCGAAACTGCACTAATGTCTTCACCTTGTCTAAAATACTGATGAAATCATCCTCGGGTTCAGTGTTCTGGGACGGGGTGGAGCGTTCTAAATGTGCCGTTATATGCAGTACAAACCCAGAGTGAAAAAAGAGGTCTGCAGACTGAATCCGTGCCCTCAGAGGACTTGGTAGAGCGACTGGATTCATCAACGCTAAGTCCTGCCAACCATCGTCAGCAGACACACAGGGGGAGAGAAAGAGAGAGAGTGAAAGAGGGATAGAGGGAGTGGAGAGAGTGAATTATTACCCTTTACACACTTGGCGTGGATTCAGGGAGAACTTGTTGAGGACGAATTAGAATATGACCTTTTCCCTCCCTCGGTGTCGCACTGAGAAGCGTCCAGAGAGGTTTGAAGGACTCAGGAACTCAATTCTTCACTCACCTTTCCACTACACACCCCAAAATGTCGATCTTTTGCAGTTGATCTCTTTTATACCAACATATGGACACTGGAGCTAGCATGATCATGATCTAGCCAGATCAGAAGAGTGGTTACCTCGTTTAATCTTTAGCAAAGTTGTCCAAGAACATTTGGATCCCCTTTTAGAGCCAGTCCCACAGTCTCACCTCGACAGTCCCGATTAGCGTATTGTGTCCTGTTCCTTTCCAGAATCAAGTAGTTGTCCTCTAAACCCGCAGGTGGGCATCCACACAGAATGTTTTCAGATGCTCCAAATAGAGTGGTATGAGATGAGGATTCGGGCCAAGAGGGTCAATTAGGATTGGGCCACGTAGTAATTATCTCACTTTTCTTTACCGGTGAGTCCTCTGCGGCACGTCCTCATCTTTAATGCACCTTTTCAACCAGCTCAGTACTGTTGCCTCAGAAGTCAATCGCAGCAGACAGCAGCTGAATACAAAGGTCTGTCCCCAGACTGGGGAGCATTTTCTCAATACAAATGACTTTCATTTCGACTGAGGGTAATGATTATCCGCTAATTGTATTCGGTTTTCGAACCTGCCAAGGTGAACTATACGGGCTGAGTTGTCTTATTGGTGTGTACGATTAAATTATTTATTCCCCTGTTATTTAACATCATTGACTTTTTTATTTAAAGGGGTTGAGGGGAACAGCCATTGCACTCCCCAACACAACGCCGGGATTCGCGGCAGAAACGGAAAAGCGAGGATTGGTGTGAAGGTCGTCATTGTCATCAACGGTGCCGCGTTGCTCTGGACAAAGTCCAGGCGGACGATCTTGAGTGCTCACAGCTCCGGCCATTATGCAGAAACACCCTGTGTCCTTTGCAAAGGGTCCTTTTGGGGTGTAAATCACAGAGGGGGTGTTCTAATTTACCGAAATGGAATGTGCATATGTGTGAGGTGATTGGAGTGTGTGTGCCAGTGTGCATCTATAAGAGTAAAAGGTGTTGTTATTAATGAAATGAAGGATTCCACGAGTGCCCTTTGCTGTCGTACTCTGTTGAAAAACACATTTAAGTGTGTGTGTTTGTGTATGTGTGACCCAACCTTTCCATGCATGTGCTGCAGTCCACACTTGTACATTCCTATTCATTTTATCCTGCTACCAAAAGGGCACAAATAGCATGCTTAAACAAAGTGACCCACTAGCAAATAACCTGGACTTTCATTTCAAAAGTTGGCCATCAAACATGAATGGAAAACCTACTGGAGGTAAATTCAGGTCACTTTCCTCACAGATCATTCTTGGAAGCAAAAAAGAGAGAGAAAAGAAACACACACACACACACACACACACACACACCTTAGCCATCTGGTCCTGATGGACAGGAGGCACCTGAACTTCAGAGCATGCTCCTTTCATAATTCAGGGCATGTGCCTTGGAAAGCATCAAAGGCATCTGCCAAATCCATTGGAGGAGTTAACGCGCTCGGGCAAAGCGTGCCGTCAGCACAAAGTGAATGGCTTATGCTAGACGCCGAACCATTGCTCTCTCTCTGACCCTTTCACTCGCCCGCTCTCTCTCCAGATGTGTGCATCGCCAAGGTCATTTCCTACCTGATCATAAAGTGCAGATTAACATTCTTCATGGTCGGCAGCCAACGGCTTTTTTTTTTCCGCGGCGAAGCCTCTCGCTGCGAAGCCATTTTGGTGCTCATTAGGGCCTCTGCATATTTCTGAAGCGGCATCATTATCCGCCAATTAAAATCCTCAGAAGAGACCTGGAAGAGAGCTTATGAGAGAGGTGTTGCGCGGAAATAGAACACGCTTTCCATTTCACAGAGTCTTGTGCAAATGCATGTAAATGCACTTCTGGCACCTCGATTACTTCCTCTGTGAGCGTCCTGCATACATGTACACAACAAATAAATCAACACCCACACATTTAGTGCGACATGTGGGACAGTGCGCCGTGCGTCAGGTACATGTTTAACACTTCCTCTCCTGCTGTTCCCACACTGACCCTTGCACAAACCAGGAGGCCATCCTGGCAGGCTGCACCATCTGTGGCACAGACTGAAGAGCCAATGATATCCGTCCCTCAAACGGACAGCCTGGCCGTCTAAGTGATTCTCATCTCTGAGCTGTGAGCTCCATAGACGATGTGAGTCCTAGGGGCGCGTTTTTGAGGTGCTATTGAAGACGTGGCACGTGGGGAGTTTTTGCGAAGGTTTGCTATGATCATAATGTTCGATTTAAAGTGCTGATGGTCTAGCAACATCTACACCAGTGTTTGGTTGCGTTGGTGATGCCAGCTAATGCCCTCATGTACAAGGGGTGTCAAGAGCACAGAAGATGGAGGGAAAATGGGGGATGATGGAGGATATGGACAGAGAGCCACACTTGATTGTGTAACATACTGATACTGAACAAGGAAATATGAGCTCATGTGTCACACAAACAAAGAAGTTGTGCATGTAATTAGTTCCTTCTTTCCAAGATAGAGAGACCAACATGATTTCTTTTTTTTTATTTCCAGAAATCTCAAAGACGTACATACCACTGCAAAAATTGCATTTAAAGGGCATAGTATTAAAGTGCAATCCACTTGCAGGAAGCATTTCCAAATAGCGATTCCCATTTAAATTGTGTTTTAAAATTTCATGATGAGCAAATCTTACCTTGACATTGATGGTCCATTAGTCAGTGTGCATACATCTACTTAAATAACATTTAAACTCCGTTGGATTTGGATTTTATTGGCTTTAAAGAGGCTTATAAATGTTCCACTGCATCTAGTTACAGAAAGAAATGACCTCTACAGGGCTGCCATCGCCACAAAGACAGACTCCATTGGATTGCGATGCAGCGAAGGTGCAGGAAGGTACAGGAGAGCCATTAATTACACTGAGAGCTCGCAGGCAAATGCATTGTTGGCCTGAACCACTTTGGTCTGGTTGTCTTTGATGACAATCCAATTCCAGGCGTATGAATGTGCTCTGTCTATGGCCCAGGGCGCAGGTTTCAGAAAATGAGTTTAGTGGCATAATCTATTCATCAGCCCAGGCCTTTTGTCCCTTTGGAAAATGAGGAACCCTCTCACATCATAGCAACAGAGGCAGTGCACTTGTCAGTGAAGTAATAATTTGCTTCATTTCTGATTAGACTAGGCTTGATATAAAACATCTGCATTTCATCAATAAAGTATGGATATTTACACTTGAGCAAGAGTTGGTTTAATCCCTCAAATCACAGGTATTATTTAAAGGATTAGACATTTTAACCCATGCCAGTGACAGAGATTGTTATAGATCACACAACAATAATCAGAAGACAATAATACATTTAGCATATGAAACATAAATATGGTTTTATATATATAAGAAAAACTATATAAAATATTATCATTTTCTGACCAGAGTGCACTGCTAATTTTGAACTCTGTTACAGTGGTGAGGGTTGATGCAAAATCTGTCCAAATATAAAAAGGTGGCAAATGGATGGTTTTAAAAATCACATAAAATTCTGGTGATGAACAGGATGCTGATTTTATGTGAGACTCGAACCACTGATAATAACCCAGTCGACATCACAGACGTTATTATTGCTGTTTCTACATCTCAAATCAGTCAGTCTCGCCACATCGGTTTGGAGCCGTTGGTTCAATCTTCCTGGATTAGGGTTATGGGATGTCTGCAAGATGATTTTGTTATCACCCCAACAAAGACCAGTCATTATCGCTCCCCTTTGAGCCGAAGCAATTCATCACATCACCTTTCCTGGCATGTAATCTCACAGCCCCATGTAGCATCCATATGTTAATGCTGCACTCGGCCTGCCCATAATCAGAAATCCCCTTCATCCCTCACCGCGAGATGGAGGCTGAGACAAGCTCCCCTACCAGCGCTGACGGCTAACATCAATTGGAAATGGTGGTGGGAAGGGTGCGGTGCCAGGAGGGAGGGGGCGCTGGGACTCTCCCCTTGATCTCCCCCAACCCCTGCTCTAGTAAACACAACAATAGTGATGCACGGCCTTCTACACTACTACGTGTTAACACTGAGCCTGTCAAAGGCCATCAGGCATCGTCAAAAGATGATGGTCCTCTGAAGTGGCCTCCCTTTTTTCCACTGTGGCCATTTTCCACTTCACTGAAGCCGTACATACAAAGAGGGGGCAGCTAGCCCACCCTCCCATCCCTCAGGTGCTTTTCTGGGAGGAGGGGGGTGATCCGTGGAGAAAGGGATAGGGTGGGGCTCACGGGAGACGGCTAATTCTGCCATCCCCAAAACTGTTACCCCCACGCAAGTGCTGCTGGAGGCACTCAGAACGGATATCCATAATTTAACAGCAGAGTGGCTCAGCATCACAGACACGCAAAACGCATAAGGTTGCGCTCGACTAATGCTGGGTTGACTCATACTTCATACATGAGGTTTAAATGGGGCTTCATCATTACTGAGTAGCGATAAGTCACAAAATAAAGGACAAAATATGTGGTACCAGGTTCTCTAGTCTCGGTTACTCTGCTTGAGCCATGAACCCCCTTCTTCCAAAAGATCTCCCCTCGTTTGATGTTTTAACGTGGATGCTGCCGCTCCAAGATTTATATTGGTTGTCCGGCTAGGTTGAGCTCTGAATGTCAAACCATAGCATCTTCATGTTCGCCAAGTTAGTGACCCTGGTGTCTTATGAATGGGGGCATTGTTGTCCGGGAAGACTAAACACTCATCAGGATAAAAAGCACTTCATAAAATGATGAAGGTGGTCTTCCTCCGTTTGTACCAGTTTGCAGTGACTTTTCCCTTTATGGCAGTGTGTTGACAGCAAATGACTTTCATAGCTGATTTATTTATGTTTTTCCCTTGAAACACATCTGTATATTAAATGCAATATTGCACTGGCATAAGCGAAAGTGAAGTGATTGTGATACACTCCAGCACAACACACGGTGACACAAGAAAATGTGTCCTCTGCTTTTAACCATCACCCTTGGTGAGCAGTGGGCAGCCGTGACAGGCGCCCGGGGAGCGGTGTGTGGGGACGGTGCTTAACTCAGTGGCACTTTGGCGGATCGGCACTCGAACCGGCAACCTTCTGATTAGGGGGCCCCTTCCTTAACCGCTAGGCCACCACTGCCCCAATAATAGCAATAGTTGACTGCAGTCAAGAGTCAGCAAGCTTTGCCATTTTGGTAAGCCTTTCAAAGCCTTTTTGAGATGCATTGCATTGTGCAAAGACCACATAATGCAATTAATTTCCCTCTGGGATGAATAAAGTATCTAAATCACATTACACACTTATACACAAGGGGTGAAAGAAAGTTTGATTGACTGTTTGCTAAATGTTTAAAGTGTTATATTTGTTCGGATGCCTAAACAAATTTTTTTAATTACTATTGAATTCAAACTAATCCCGTATTAGAATACAGCAGCGGTATAAAAAGAATATTAAATATTAAAGTGTTATACAAATAATCAGATTGCAGTAGCCCTAGACTAAATTGCAAACTATGATGTGTTATTCCACATGCTGTTCATAGTTCTATTTTCTGGCATAAAGAGACAGGCAAAGTCACCCGGCTCTCCTAAGAAAAAGGTGCCTTACACTGCATTTCATTTGTTTAAGGATGTTTCACTCATTCACACACAGTTTTTATCTCTCTGGCATGAGATAATAACCTATTGTGATCCACATCCCTCCGAAAATCAATGGACTTTTGAACATTTGGAGGGCACCAGCCCTGCACAGCTTAGATCTTTCCATGTTCCACCACACCTTATTCAACTCAGTCACTCATCTCTGGATTATTATGAGTAGAGGGCTTGAATTGGCCGGGAGACGTACCCTCCAGGACCAGTGTTCATAAACCCTGTTCTAGAACTGAGGGAGGGGGCGTACACGTGTCCTGGAACCCGTATTCCCTGGTGCACTCTTCTTTAAAGTAGATCGATCAGCACAGCATGACACGCAGTCGAAGGTGCATCTTCTCACTCAGGTGTTGGCGATCGTTGGAGCCTGTGGTCCTGTTCCAGTGTCTCACGATATCTAAAAAAAACGGTGACAGAACAGCACATGGCTCCCCCAGCTCCCACGTCTGTTAATCCTTCGGCCCGTCTGTGGTATCTCGCCACGCTAACAGCCGCCAAGGGCCTCTCGACAAACCCCAATTTATCACACCGTCAGCGCGTCTGCCTTGTACTTGGGGGACTAATTACAGGAGACTTCAGAGGCAGCTAAGACGAAGAGTGTCGAGCCGGATGCATGTTTTATTTAAAATGGTTCTCTCTCGCCCTGTCCCTCGTTGCTTTCAGGAATTGAACACATACCATGTCACCGTCTGCTCAGCACTGGCCAGTCTGACATTTTTTTTTTTTTTTAAATCTCTGGCTCATTATGGGAATAGAACTGGGCTATGAATTTTGGCCATGTCTCAGATCAGATGTGTAAATACACTGCACCGACATCCCACTAGGAATCCACAATCAAAGCCTATTGAGCCAGCCTTGGTTCTAACCACCGATTAGGGAGAACCTGTACCCCTGGTTGTCATGCAGCAGCATTTGCACAACAGTTGTAAAGACTAAAAGGGTTATAGCCTCGCCTCTGAACACAGCCACACCGAAGACACTCACACAAACCCAAGATTGTTATCGGCTCTTGGCAGACGAAGGCGTCAAACTGGCATGGATCCTGCATGCATTTACGTGGAGAAGTGGGGCCAATGTGCCAAATGGCCATCACTGGGGGTTATCGAAAAGCAACGCCACAGAAAACAAATAATAATTAGAATCGTCAACAGAGGCGTCTGTTTGGCACGGGCGCCAATCTCGGCACGAATCTGCACGTCCGCCCCTCGCACACAGACAAACGCACACACACTCGCACAGGTTTAGCATTCGGGCTGTGAGCTCTGAGGCATACAGAGGTCTCAATAAAGCGTCAACTCGTTCAATCATCTGGTGCTCTGATCTCAAGGTTGCAGCGCTGGCATGCCGCATCCCATAAATCCCGTACGGCTGGCAATGCCAAGGCGGCAAGGTTGCTGCCCTGCCTTACGCTGAACACAGAAGCAAGGACTGCAGCGCAACAAGTCAAACTCAGCAGATGCAATTCACTTTGCAGATGCACAACTTTGGACCAGTTAATCAAATTGGAATGTGTTGTCTAAATGAATACGGAGAAGGAACGAAGCGGTGTCTGGATGGAAACAGAGCTGCTGGTGCATGCCCTAAAAGATGCCATAAGCTGCCTAATGATGTCAGATGCACATTTGCATACTGTATGCATGAGATATTCACACATCAGCAGGGGCATGAGGAGAAAAAAAAAAACATGCTTAGAATGAGAACAGAATTAAAACGTATCTGATTGCATAAAAAAAAATTCAGCAAAAAATGCTTTTGTATTACTGTCGTTCTTGTGTGGTGTTGGTATACGAAAGACGCAGATAGCAGGAGTTTTAAACAAAGGATACTCACTCAGGTTGATAGATTTGTCTGAAAAGTCACAAAAATGGCGCAATTGTACGAGCGAATGCTGTAAAACGTCTTCTCTTCTGGTCTTAACATAACAATGTGCTAGTTGTCTCTTTTTTTGTTTAGTAAGTGGATTTGTTATTTGTTCAGTTTAGCAATGAGCTAATTGCTAACTGTTTAATTACTAATATTTCATCACCTGGTTATCTACCTGATTTCAGCAGCTTGCTCACTGAGGATGTACAGGCTGTACATCGTCTTTCATAAACCGCCATGATCTTTATCAGTGTTTAAAGACACTTGAATACACAAAACAAGAATCACATATACCCATAAATAAATAGCACTGGCACAAGTTACACTGCAGCGTTGCCAGATTGGGAGGAGGTTGGACACGAGTCTACTGTGTATTTGCAGCGTTCTTCCCAAATACTGATCGTTAGCAAAAAGTATTATGACACCAAAATTCACCCCAGTTGCTCGCTCACTTGAACTCATTCATTCGTTTGTTCGCTTGGTAACGCGTCCGTCAGCTGAAATTACTTTTCTCTGGATCGGTCAGAGTTGAGAACCATGACTTGCTGTGCTCAGTGTGAGGAAGTTTCTCCATTAAATCTGGGGGGCAGCGCCACGCCGCAGACGGGCTGCGAGAAGAGAGTTTAATTAGATCTCTGAGGCCGGAGATCGGGGAATTAAAGGTTCAAATTCCTTCTGAAAGCAAAGCCTTCCTCTTCCCCCGGCTGTCTGCTTTCCAGCACCCTCTGAATCTCTCTGACACACTTGCCCGAGCACACACACACACACACACACCCTTACACACACACGCTGGTCTCCTGTCTGCATGCATGTGATAATTAGCCCCCCGTACAAGAGCATAACAAGTTTTGGCCCCCCTTTTATTCTCCCTCTCTGTGTCACACCATAAGTGGTCCCCATATGTGGGACCATAAACCTTTAGAACAAAGGGTTCCCAGAGGACTGGGCCCTGTGTTGACCCCTTCTGACCCACGGCAACACAAAAGAGGGGAGGAAACATATTTGCATTTGGCCAGGAAACTCAATGCGGCGATGGAGCCCGGGCTACTTTATTAAGGAACCATCAATATCTCCCGTCCACGCCGCACTTTATAGAGCCGTCATCAGCTGGGGGACAGAATGGATGCAGTGATGCGTCGTCATGCTATTTCCTGTGCAGTTCCTTCGCCCGGTTATTCGTTTATTTGTTTATTTATCTGTCCCATTTGAAATATGCCACGCTGCTTGTCTCGCCCGGAGCTCGTGCGAGTGTGCCAGCGCGGCTTCATCAGTCTGGCTGTTCACCTGGAGCCTGGCTGCCGAGTCTAGTTTCCCTTCTGGCACTCGGCGCGCGCAGGTTTTACCCCATTCTGTCGCCGGAGAGGGACATCCTCCCCCGCCGCGCCTCCACTGAAACCTGTAGAGTGGGAGCGTTTTCGCTCAGCCTCTTATTGACTTGTTCCCCTCTGCTGATCCCAGCATGGGGGCTCCTTGTGCTGAGGCTCGGAAGAATGTGGTCTGTATTGGTTCTCGCTCTGCGGAGACAGGCGGATGGTGGCTGAGAGCCGAAGCCGGGTTGGTGTCAGGGAGTTCATTATCACTCGCGGAGGTTAAAAAGGAAGTGGAATCTCGTTTGGTTGAACGCCGCCGCTCTGGGGACGGCAGCGTGTGTGTGTGTGTGTGTGTGTGTGTGTGTAACGGGGGGGTTTGCTGTCGTGTCGGCCAGATGGGCCTCGCAGCAGAGCTTGAAGGCAACCTCCTCACTCCGCGACTGTCACCGCGAAGGTCCCACCGACACCCAGAAGAGAGTAAGAGGGGGTCCAGGTGGCCGCAGCCCCTCCTGGCCAGCTGGGAGAGCGACGGGGCCATCTGACACTCAGGAGAAAATGATACACTTTCCGCCGACCCTGCTTTGCATGTCAATGCAGTGATTTAAAAAGAGGGGGGGGGACCAATCAAGGAACTGAGCTAATTATCACGGCAGCCTGACGCTCCTAATAGGCTCTCGAACGACTCGAGGCTGAGAGAGGACCGTCAGATGGCCAGCTAACAGGTTCTACGTATCCATAATATGTGCCAAGTCTAAACTGTTGCATGACGCATATCAAATGAGCAGAGCGTGAAGCTAAATGACGCAGAAATGGGAGTTTGTTCAGCGCATGCGGCTGTAATTGCATTTCATTTGTCGATTAAATTTAATAAAGAAAGCGCCTGGGCGGTGATCGGGTTTCAGCCAACGTATGTGATGTGCTGTGTTAGTTCTGGCCAATTCGTCTTTTTTCCAGTCCGAAAAATGCAGCTTTCACCTGCAAAAGGTCCAGATCACAGCAAGGTGACATCTGCATGACCTCTGACCTCCAGGCTTGGTGTGGGGTGGGGGTGGATAATTGAGGCTTTCCCATTGTTTTGTTTCCAAGCTCTGGCAAGGTCAGCGCAGATTCCCGGGTGACCAGGAACAGGGTCGGCAGCTGACATCACTGTCCAGGGCTGGTTTTGATAATCATCTCCTTTCTCTCGCACCCGTATCAACCCACGGTCCCTCCTCCACCCCTCCTTCTAGATCTGTGGATTCAGGCCCTTTGTCTGGACTTGTTTTAACGAGTGGGAGAAAGAGAGCGAGACGAACAGCTGCTTGTTGGACCTCTTTGCTGTTTCCCAAGGAAGACTCCAACAGTCCCCCCCTCTTCTTTTGTGTGTGTGTGTGTGTGTGTGTGTACCCAAGCGGCGTTCCCATCACCTGACTGAGGCTGCGTGAACAATTGCAGCCGCAGCCATCAGGTTGTTATCTCTCAGCATCTGTAATAGACGCTTTCTACCACAACGCAGACGGATGCCAATAAGTTGATTTAGCATTAACTCGCCTCCCACTATCTATTGTCTTCAGTTTGATGAGATACCCACATTAATCATCACCGGACACCTTGCGCCGTCCCCCAGGACACCCAGCAGTACAACTAATGGCAAGGTCACAGCGCACGGCTTTGAGCATTGATCCCTGCTCCGGATAGAAATGCATTATGGCCGGAACTGGACCGAGTCGTATCTGTAAAGATAACACCGGAAGCGTTGCCTCTCCATGTGGTTTATGGTATATGAAAAGTGATACCATAAGTGCTGCTATTGTAACATAGGAATAACACTGAATAAACAGACAGAATGAGGAGCCGGGAATCAGGAATCATTTTCAGTGTAATTAATAATAAATTACTAAAAAATATATATTTGCAATATCATTAAATGCAACTTGAAATGGTTGCGGTGTGCAAATAATGTCTGTATGACGCGTCACTGACGCACGGATAACAGAATCAACTGGCGCCATCTAGTGGCAGCGAACAATCTCGCACACGCACAATAAGGGCACCAACTGCGGGTTTTTATTTCCTCAAAGGCAATTCAGGAAAAGAAAAACTACGAAATATTTGGCCAGAGTTCGGTTTTAATAATGCGACAACGTCTGAGAAATTCAAAACCATCGGTTTGAGCCATTTAACACCATAAATCTGAAATAATTCATTCTGGACAGGCCATGTTAAATAATAATAACAGTGATGTCTTGAAATCTTCCACGGGTTTTCGATGCAATGTCCGCAACACAGTACAGCGCTGCTGTCAGATGTCCCCCTTTGGCGTCATGAAGCGCATTTGGTGCTGCAGATGTCCCCCGCCTGGAACAGGTGGTAGACGTTCACCAGCGGAAACATCACAACGGAGCCCAACGTGGACCCGGCCTGCGCTGCGGCTCCACACCACACGAGGGCGCTGCGACCCTCGCCCCGCAGAATCACTCCCACCATCACCTTCACGTAGGTGAGCAGGCCGGTGCAGAGAACCCAGGAGGCCACCTGCAGGAGATGCCAAACACCACTGTCACTAGGCTCCTTTCACCAATTGAATAAGTGAAGGAATGCAATAGAAAATTGACATTATAAAGTTGCTATGGTAGAATGCATACACAGATTTACATTTACATTTACATTTACGGCATTTGGCAGACGCCCTTATCCAGAGCGACTTACAACGTGCTTTCAAGTTACCATCGATGAAGAGATCAATTCCGGTTCACAACAGATGTCGGATTATTTGACACTCCTGTGATAGATAAATGAATATGTGATATTTTTTATTTAATTCAATATTTGCAAGGCTGGATATTAGAATGTTAATACTATGGGACTGGCTACGTGTTTACAGAGAATTATGAAAGTGGGTGGATTGTTAAATATACCAAATTATTTTGGCATTTGCATCAAATTAAAATGTTAAAAAAATATTAATTACAATTTTATTTAGATTTATTAATTAATTTCATTAATTTTTTTAATGGTGGTTTTAAACAAACCTAACGTACACAGCGGTCTTTTCTGTTGAATCGCTTTTCAACATACGTATTATGCATCTATCATGTTTACACCAACTTTGTATTTAGACCATCTAGATCATTTTTGGTTTAACTGGATTTAGAAAGTAATAATTACACCATGGTCCAACCAGTCAGCTGCTTCTGAAACACATAACCAGCTGAACATGTACGAAATAGTGACACAGAAGATTAACAGAAGATTGCACCCTTCCGAGTTTTAAAAAAGAAGAAATAAGGCAGACCGATAAAAAATGGCAGTTTACAACCCTGCTGAGGTAAACTTTACAACCCTGGTGAGGAAACAAGGCGTTACTTTACACATGAGCCACTTCTCACGAGGTCAGTGAAGAAGTCTGATTAGATGTTCAGACTCACACCATAAACTAGACTCTAACAGATTGGGGCTGATTCCAGATGGTCATTCAGTTCACCTTAATTAGAGAAATAATTTAACATGCTACCTCAACACGTGATGCTAATTACCTTCTAATGAAACAAATGACATGCTAATCGTGAAAAGCTTGACGAGCCATTTTTGTTTAACTTACGATGATGGCTCCCCCTAGTGGCGAGTGCTGGAGGAGGGGGCATGGACTCAAGGCTGCCATGCCCATGTTATATCCTCCAAAAACAGATCCCAGCGAGCACAGCGCACCCAGGAAAACCAGGGATCTGTGGAAGACATCGGAGTGAAGCACTCTTTTTCTGCCAGAAGCATTTCCAATTGATGCCAATTGTGAAACGTCTTACCGTTTGGGGAAGAACATGGCTATGATGCATGCCACGGGATTGGCTACGGAGGCCAGAGCAGCTGACAGATGATAAGCCAGGTTACCGTAAGGCATGCAGGAGAAGGTCTGAACTGAGGGGAGGAGGCCATTTGTGGCGCTGTTGACCCACACCACCATGACGTAGATGAAGGCCAGCTGGGCGGCGGTGTAGGCTGATTTGGTTGGATGGGGTCCGATCTGTCTGCTCCCTTCTCTTTGGGTTCCCTCAGAGGTTGGACAGCTTGAGGCTGGGTTGTCTAGTCCAGAGCACACTGGCACCACTGTGTCCACCTCCGGCACTAGGTTTTCTGTGGACAGCTCAATGACGCGGGGGACGCGATTTAGCGCAGCAAATGCTAACAGGCTGATGCTCGTCATGACAGCTAAGAAGGAGAAGAAGACCTCGGTTGAGAAATTGGGGAGCTGGTATTGTGTCTCCATAGTGAAAAGATCGTCATCTGGGTGGCTGAGGTTGCCGGGGGGCTGCGAGACGTTGACGCATTTGGCGATGCCCACACCCTGTGCCAGGGCCACAAGGCCAGGCACGAACCCACTGAGGCCTTCTCCAATGAAGTAGGTGGTGACGTACTTGGCCGGCAGCTGCATCATGAAGGGCAGGAACGTGACCGAGGACGTGCAGTCCACCAGCGCCAGGAAGAACGTGAGGATGAAGAACGCCGTGCTGTGCCGCTCCCCGGCCACGACCGTGGTGAACCTCCAGAAAGCGGCGAGCAAGATGCAGGCCAGCACACCGATGGCCAGCACCCCGTAGACCACCAGTCTCTCCCACAGTCGGCCCGGCCTCACCCTGTGGACCACGGCGACCAGCAGAGGGCCGAGGTTCGCCAGCTGGATGATGACGGTCAGGTAGGACGGCAGGTCCCAGCCCTCTGGCAGCACACTGACAATGAGGGGCAGCTCCACCCAGAGGCCATTGATGGCCACCCAGGAGCCGAGGCCGAACGCGCAGGCCAGCGCGTGGACGTACAGGGGCATGGCGTTCTCTTTCGCCGCTCCAGTCAGCTCTCCACCCGCCTGGGAACGCAAGAGCGTATTTTTAGGGTGCGCTCTCCCGACAAGACATGACACACGGCGCAGACGGCATCGAGGGAAGAGACGAGTGTCTCTGCGGCTTTCCAGATGCCTTTTCATATGAGAAAAAAAAAAAAAATGAAGATCAAGACCTCTGCAGGGAAAAAACTAGAAAGGTAGATA
Organism: Denticeps clupeoides; assembly: GCF_900700375.1. Taxonomy (NCBI): domain Eukaryota; kingdom Metazoa; phylum Chordata; class Actinopteri; order Clupeiformes; family Denticipitidae; genus Denticeps; species Denticeps clupeoides. The sequence goes on along the minus strand of NC_041716.1, from coordinate 7,214,207 downwards.
TTATTAGAGACGGCAGTCGCTTCTCTTTCATCAGCCGGCACCGCAGACTACTTCCCCCGTGCGGCTTGATCAGACGCTCACGTCTGAAGATTTCATTACACATTTACTTCTCGAGCTGAAACAAAGCAAAACCTTTCACTGAGAGATGTTCAGCAGTCTCTCTTTTTCGCCCGGATAAATAGTCAACCATTTCTAACCAGAACACTCGGATCACATTTTGACACTTTTAAAGAGTTACTGTCCGGTCACCTGTGTAGCTCAGGCTTTTCTAATGGCTTTTGTAATAGGTCAGGAAATGTGTGTCAAGGACACCTGCCGTATCTTGGCCTGTTTCTTAGGACCCGAACCGGCAACTGTCTCAAGACAGCAGCACTTTGATTATCTAACCCGCGGTAGACGACAGGTGTGAATTTGGCCAGAATAAATCCGATTTTGTTAGATAATCTGTATGAGGAGCGAACCGTTACTCCCTCAGAAGAACATCCGGCAGACCCGCGTACTCACTTTATTGTAAACGGGGCTTGGAAGTGCTCAGCTCCCCTGCTCGTTCATTTTCCCAGCGAGCCCGCCGCCGCCGCTCCTCGCTCGGCCCCCGCGTGCGAGCTCTCGTGCCGCCTGTCCAGAGTTCACTTCCTGTGACAGACTTCCCGTTTTAACTGCGAGCTTCAGCAGCAGAGGAGGTGGGATCGCGCCTGTTTTCCCTTCTGGTTTCTTCCCAAGGCCTCGCGTTCTTAACAGAACACCAGTGGCCCCTGATCAAATGATTTCCTTCGGCGTGGAGAGTTCTTCATGTGTTGCCCCTTAACATTCCCCAGATTCTGTTTTCAATGGTAATCTTGATATACAATCCAACCATTAAAAAAAAAAGTTTTTGTTAAATTGGGTGCATTAAAAAAACTGCCTGAATGCAAGAGAACCTCAAAAATTACTTTCAGGTCACTGGGGTCAGCCTCAGGACCCATTTCAGCCCTGTAATATTCAGTTCTGTCCCTCGGTCACTGGCCTTTCACTACCGCCCTTTATAAAATAAAAAGAGAGGAAGCGGAAGAGACGGGAGAGCTTTTGGAGGCATGGTCTCCTTGCAAGTAAAAAGAGAGCTCAACTGCTTCGTGTCATATCTCTCTGGTTTATAAGTGTTGGATAAGACGGATAACTCTAACATTTTATTGGCACCTACGGTCAATAGTCGCCAATGCACCTTGAATACACGACAGGATGAAACTCACAAGGTCCAAGCCAGTATTCAAACTCGCAACCTTGGAGGTGTGAGGCCACATAGCTACCGTTTTCTGAGAGATTAGAATGATAAAAAAAAATTTAATCCATAGTGTTAAGTCAAGCTTTCATGTGAGCCTATTTTGAGTTGTGTTAAAAAAAAAGAGGCAGAAGCTCACAGTTATTAATAAGTAATGAACAGTTGTAGTAGAAGTTTAGAATTAACTCGCTCACTTGGCCGCACTGCGTTACACATCAACGGGTCACGTTCACCTTGATTCTATGATAAAAGATGACCTTTGAGAACATCTCAATAAAACAACAAATCAACTAGTTATGTGGTGATTTGCAAAATTGTTAATAGTCATTGCATTTTCCCCATAATTCCTGCATCATTTAATAATGGTTATGAGCTCTAAGTATAACATCATATTTTGTGGCATGTTGACCTTTTCTCCAAATAAATGTCTTGAATGGTATTATTTAGTGTTTACTTACAGATTATACTAGACTATATTCTGAAATAAGAAACTAAAAAAAAAAGAAGAAAAAAAAAAAAAAGTCTTAGTTCATTACAGTTTGAGTCACTTAATATAGCTGTTACAATCATAACATAACAATCATAAATCTAGCATCTGGTGCTTTTCTACCATGAGCAAAAACAGTTCTTGAGTAAGATGCAATATCCATCAAACAGCTAAATATTTATCCATAAAATCATTTAACCTCCAGATGACGAGCTTTGGCTATGCACTAATCCTTCACAAACATCATGTTTAGATGGTGCAATTCGCCTAGATTTCATTCTCTTCCAGAAACGAGCACGACGGGTGGCGTTAATGCGATTTGTAGATGCTTCTGCATGGATCACTCCTACAGTTCACAGTAACTGAGGCAGTGTGGTGAAGATAAACCTGACAACCTGATCCCACAACCGTATTCTGTCCAAAATGAGGGACACGTCATTGTTCTGATGTCTCACTGGCCATTCAAGATTTTCGAAATGTACTATGACCCTCCATGGATATACTAATAAAGTGCACTTTTCACCTGAGCAAAGTCAGCCATAACTGTACAGATTAATGGAAGGATAACACAAAAAAATAAATAAATAAACAACAAAGACCTCGGGTCCACTCAGATCATTCATGTTATTGTACAATCAGCATTTATAACAAGTAATAAAAAAAAAATCAGTTAGATGTACAGTATTTGAAAGGTCATGTCTGGTGTGTATGTAAGGGGCGGGGCCATAGTGGCTGGTATGTGAGCAACACTGATTGCAGCTGTATGTACATGTGATATCAACAGTCTCCACACGGTTATTACGTTGGCCCTTTTTTTTTTTTTTGTGGAATATGCTATATTATACCACAGTTCCAATCTGGCATTCTGATTGGTTGCTGGGAGTGCAATTTCTCACAATCATGGCACTCAGATGGAACTTTCAGCCTCATTAGATGTTTAAAGTCACAAGCTGATTCAAAGATGGAACTATTCTATCTAAGAAGGTAAACCAAACATCATAAATAAATATTTGAGGATAAACTGTGGTATAATCTCAATAATACACTCAAGGCGGCGTTGTACCATGATATATGGCCACTGGCGTGCTGAAATGCCTACGACCACAGCACAAAAAACAGTGTCGATATCTCACAATATATCACTCTCTCTCATGCATTACTGCCTAAACATGTTTAGCATATCGTAATATGTTATCAAATCATATGAATTGTCTTGATACGTTCAATAAAAGCTGAAATTACAATTGGAATAGGCAGATGATTGGAACACATGTCTGTATATTTGTATATGTGTGTGACGGAGAGTGCCTGCACATTCTCAAGTGTCAGTCTGGAAGCAGGGTACCGTAGGTGGGTGGAAGGATCAAGGGAAGAGTAAAAAGAGGAGCGAGAGACAGGGGACAGGAGACACACAACAGAAATACAGGTGAGGTGAGAAAAGAAGCAGAAGTGGCAAAGACAGATCATGAAGAAAAGGTGCAGCCGGGCTTCAGTTGGTGTAGATCTGCCCTTCGGGAGGCTGGGGGAGCTTCATGTTCTCTTTACACATCATGAGCCGCCGGAGCTCCTGCAGAACCACGCGAATGCTGTAGGAGTTCTGCCACTTCGCCAGCGCAGACACAGCTCGCGTGTCCACCTGTCCGAGAAGAGAGCGTCCTCCATCAGCTGCATGCGTGCGCACCACACACTCAAACAGGTACACACATATTTACATATTCCATTAGCGAGCCGCACACAATTAAGTTGCAGCAACTGAGAATGTGCACAATGGGATGATACACATTCGGAAGAGAATACTTAACAGTACATTTGTGGCTATATGAAATGTTTTGTCGTAGTTAGTTTTGTCTGTTTTAAATCAGCCATATGATTTTACACAGACAGTGGTTGGCCTAGCGAGTGAGGTTTTCAAGGCACCACAAGGTATCACTTTCATTTAATTTCTTTCCGTACTCCATACTGTGGTGCATGGGCTGCCTGTAGTGGTGCACCAGACGTCTTTTGAGATTAAACCATCAATGGGCATTTTAGTCTAGAATTAGGATTAATCCATGAACAGGAAACTGTATAATCCTTAACCACAAGATTACTGGAATTGAATTTGAACTGGGTCCTTCTTTTAAAACAAAAACAAAAACATTTATATCAGACAGTCTGTAGTATATATTTGTTTTTGTGTTCATGCACATATGCTAAATGAAATTCAGTTAGAATTGTCAGTCAGACGTTATTGCAATAAATTAATAAAAAAAAAATTTCCAAAATGTTGTTTTATGTGTTTCCTAAAAATATTCTGAGCACATTACATTTTTTACCTACTGTAACAGAATAGGTTTATAGCAATGTATTCATTATTCAGCCACCACTACTGACACCATGACTGTACAACAGGGTCATCACAATCTGAAATCTGAGCAACATTCACTAATAATATGATCCGACCCCCTTGACGGGACGATAACATGATCTAAGGTTCCTGCGAAGGTATCTAATGTAAATGCTACTCACCACCCCATTAGAGTTATGAACGCCATTCAAGTTAATTTTTGTCACAAACCGGACGAAAGGAGGGGTCTCCGGATATCTGGGCCCGCATTCTACCTTCAGGCTATACATCCTATTCTCGTAGATTGTCTGTCAAACAGAAAAAAAGGAGAGGTGAGACCTAGCAAGGAAACGCATACACAAATGACAGTTCAGACCTACACACTTTTAAATAGACAAAACTGGACAAGATAACAGGACACACAACCTTATTTATGAATTAAATGAGCAAAAGAATGTCATGTTTTAAATTAAATATTGAACAAGACTGTATAATGATAAATAACACACACCAGACTTCATTTATACATATTTGCAGACATTAGTCAAGAAATAGTCAAGAATAACTCACTCAATGTACATTTATGGCATTAATCAGAATATATATTGCATTTATATTCCATGCACACAAAATGTATGTGCATATACAGTACAGGCCAAAGGTTTGGACACACCTTCTCATTCAAAGTGTTTTCTTTATTTTATGACCATTTACGTTGGTAGATTCTCACTGAAGGCATCAGAACTATGAATGAACACATGTGGAGTTATGTACTTAAAAAGTGGAGACCTGGCCTCCACAGTCACCGGACCTGAACCCAATTGAGATGGTTTGGGGTGAGCTGGACTGCAGAGTGAAGGCAAAGGGGCCAACAAGTGCTAAACACCTCTGGGAACTCCTTCAAGACTGTTGGAGAACCATTTCAGATGACGACCTCTTGAAGCTCATCGAGAGAATGCCAAGAGTGTGCAAAGCGGTAATCAGAGCAAAGAAACTAGAATATAAAACATGTTTTCAGTTATTTCCCCCTTTTTTTGTTAAGTACATAACTCCACATGTGTTCATTCATAGTTTTGATGCCTTCAGTGAGAATCTACCAATGGTCATGAAAATAAAGAAAACACATCGAATGAGAAGGTGTCCAAACTTTTGGCCTGTAGTGTATGTGCATTTATATTGCACAAATGTATTTACGGGAAAAGTATTACAGATGTCTAAAGTAAGCCCTGTTACCAGCATAGTTTACTGATTTATGCAGGATCCAGTATGCTGTCAGGCTCTTGGTATGCTTGGGGTGAAACGGTGCAACAAGAGGAAATGTTTCTAAAATGGCTGACATTCCAGGAATTCCAACTTATTTAATCATTTTCGACACCACGGCTCATTTCTCCCCTCAGCTCGTGTCTTCTGCACCTACCTCGGCAGTAACCAGTGGAAACAGTACACCCACTCAAAGCAGGCATACCTGACGTGTCAGACCCGAGGGCACCAGTCTCTCCCCAGCCTTTTATTCCGTTCTTAGTAATCTCATGACTGGACTACTGCAACTCCCTTCTAGCTGGTCTACCTCTACGTACCAGCAGACCTCTACAACTAATACAAAATGCAGCAGCACGACTGATCTTCAACCTTCGCACTGCACCTCGTATACTCCGAGCCTCCAGTACTGCTCGCCTGGTCCCTCCATCTCTGAAGGTACGAGGAAGACACTCATCTAGACTCTTCTCTGTCTTGGCCCCTCGGTGGTGGAATGAACTTCCCCTTGTGGTCAGAACAGCTCAGTCACTGAGTATTTTCAAACGACAGCTCAAGGCCTTCCTCTTTAGAGAATATTTAGATTAACTTGTAAACTTCTTATTGTCTGACTTATGTATAGAAACTACAACGTAGTGAATAAAAAGATTGTATTCATAGTTGGGGGTCCTAATGAACCGGAACTGATCACTTCATCGATGGTAACATGAAAGCACGTTGTAAGTCGCTCTTGTAAGGCATCTGCCAAATGCCTTAAACGTAAATGTAAATAATATTTTTATTTTGCAATTTGCATCACCAGCACATGCATGAGAACCTATTCGTCTTCAAACTGACGCATGCCTGCCACAGCGACAAAAAACGCCGGGTGACTAAATATCTCGCTTCCAACTACAAAGTGTTGAACGTACGTAATGGAAACCAGCGGCCAGCATGAGCAATTAAACCTGCGCTGTTAAAACACCGATTATTAGAAGACGCTGAAAAAAGCAAGCAGGCCGTTTGAATATCCGGGCCCAGGGTTGTAAACCTTGCCGCTTTCGGGCCATTTCATGCGATGCAGCGGGGATTCGAAGAGACCTTCGCACCGATCGTTTATTCGGCAGGTCTGCAGACCGGGACTGTGGCGAGACCGCCCATGTGGCTGTGACGTCCTCTCGCTCCGGGAGCTAACGCACTGAAGGAGGGAAAAGACGGGAGGCTCACCCTAGGAGGGCCTATGATCATGCCTCTCCATCTTGTGAGGGTCATGTCCTCGTCGTCTTCGAGGCCCCAGCTCACCGTACCGTCGCCCACACCCTTCTGACCTTCTTCCAGCTCCTCCAGAAGCCGGAAGTTACGAGGAACCTTAACGCCTGTCCGCACGACAGTGGACAGGGAGAGAGAAGACATGGAGAACACAAGGGCCGTCAGGACTGTCACTGGCTCCGGTTCGGATCCCCACGTCTCCTAAAAGAAACTGGGAATGACGCGAATGATGGAACGTGGCCTGGCAGGACTCGGGCCTTCACAGGTCGTCGTCCCCACCCCGACGTAACGTTCCACCAGAACCACGGGAGAACACGCAGTTAGAACACCGGGAGTCCGTCACCAGCAGCACTGCGTCGTGGGTGACGCCGCGGGGGGCGGCGGGAAGGATGCTACAGTAAATCGTCGTCGTCCTCTTCCTTTTCTTTTTGTCCAGCTCGCAGCAGCCACGACACGTCGATCAAGTGGCAAAAAAAAAAAAAAAAAAAAAAAAAAAAACACCCACCCCCACGGCGCCCACTTCCTTGTGTTTGAATAAATGTAGTTACGACGCTGCGCGGTGCGTGGACGCGGGCTAACGGTGACCGACACGTTCCCGTGACAGAAATCAGGAGGCTTTTTAACAGAGAACACGACAACCTCGTGGCTATAATTAGACATAATCGCGCTGTTTCCATTGTCCTTCGTTGCATCATGCACACTAATCTGTTCTTTACGGAGCAGATTATTTACTCGTCGCCGTATGAACGAGGCGCAGATAAACGGGAATCGGGTTCATTTCTGTATGCTTCTTTGCACGCTGACACGTAATAACAGACACTAAAAAAAAAAAGAAAGAAATTAGCATGAAGCGCGGTGGCGACAACGCGAACGTGGGGTCCACGTCCGCCGACGTCCTGCACCTGCCCGCCGTCCCGGCGAAGTCGCGGGGCAGCTGTGCTCGGCCAGCCGGACGAATACGCGATAAATACGGCGCCCGTCGCTGGCATTGTTGCGCAGCGGCGCAAAAACAACAGCGGCTCCTTCCGTCTGGCGCGTCCGCCGCCGCCGCCGAAACGCGCCGCGCGGTGTTCGGCCTTTAGTGTCCGTGCGAGGCGCATCGCGGACGCTTTTTTTTGTCTGCTCCGCCGCGGATCCGCAGTGTCAAATTTTACTAAAACTGCGCGTATGTTACGTGCATGCTAAGACGTTTATTTACCTGATCCGGCGGTGACCGCCATCTTGTCGCTGTGCGGCGGGGGCGCGCACGCTACCATGCAGAGCGCGCCGGTGACGCAACAGTAAACAGGGTAAATAAGGAATAAAGATGTTTAAGCGATCTTTGTCTGAGCAGTAAACCACATTCAAGTATTGCACGAAGAAAAAAAAATGCACGATAGCCGTGCATTCATCTAATTTGCACATGTGCTTGGGAAAAGTTAATATTAATGGACGTCAAATGTAGTTATGAATTTGTTTCTATTCAGGAATGCAAAAGCACCCAAGGGTCAAATGTAATTACCTATTAAAAGAAGAAACAGTTCTATAAAAGGCATTAGTATATTCCAATTCCAAGCAATAATAAAAGGTAGTATCTGATATTTCTGCAGGAGTCCAAGAAAAGCAATGCAGTGGATCAAATTAAGATAGATGTTTATTTAGTTTCATTATAAATATAATATTTACATTGTAACATTACAGTCTTCCCTTTTGGGAGACAACAAAAAGGCATCAAGGCATTTTTCAAAAAGAGCAAAACTTCATCCATCCACTTCAACAGATTCCATGAAAAAATAGTGACCCTTTCATTTGACCCATCAGAGGAGAATTCCTCTCATACAGAGTTACTTCATGAAGTTATACATCATATGGAGTGTTCATAATAAGAGATAAAGACCAGTTATTTGTGGCAGTTTACAGTACCCTTGTGGCCATTCTTAATTAATAATGCAATTACCATTAAAAGCAAATCAGCAGTAAAGTAGTTTAAAAGTAAGATGGGATCTTGTACATTTGTTGCCTGAAACAATCAATAAAAATACATATGCTTTATTTAATAAGTAAATACATTTGGCATCATCACAAATACAACATTTCATCCCTGCCCCCCACAAATATGTATGTCCAGTGCACCTTCGTCACATCACCATCCTCCACCATACTCGTTGCAGAGTCCCTTATAAATGATAGAAATTGTTGACACACCATACAGAGGATTATTACTGACCTATAAGCACTTGTAACAGTTCTCAACAGTTTATCTATTGACCTATAAGGGGAAAATGTAACATGAGACCACAAGGGGACATTTGTTACTTTAAAAGCTTACGTTTGGCCTAACAGCAAAAACTCTAACAAGACTTTTTTTTTTTTAAAGGAGTTATCTTTTCTGCCTTTTGTTTCCTTTCAATCCTAGTCATATTTGAGCTCTCCTGAAGGAAGGACACACAACGTTTAACCTCTACAAGAACAGCTTCTCACAATCCTAGCATTACAACAGTGAGGCTACTCAACATGAAACAATCTTTCAAAGCACTTTTTGGGCAGGAAAAAAAAAAAAGAAAGGAAGGTACGCGATGGCACACTTCAGTGTGTTCGTTCTACGATTAAAAAGACCATTTCAAACCCAGCCTCATTCTTGTATTCAAATGCTATAAAACCAGCTCTGCTCTCCATTCAAGTAATTTGCTGGCTGCAGGTCACATGAGGAAGAGATTGTGACCCAAATCTATTTATATATATATTAAGAACACTGGCTAATATATATATGTACATGGCTATTTACATATCATATTAGTCTATGCAAAAACATTAAAGTACTCCTCAAAAAAAAAAAAAATCCCTAAGTGGTCAGTTATACTGATCTGAAAACCTTACAGTGTAAAGGGAATAGGCATGGCTGAGACCAGAAAACGTGAAAATGAAAATAAAAAAAATGTGCAACTGTGCTTATCTCATGCAAATTGCATTTGTGGTATTTTAAGTATTGGCATGCTATGGTCCACCCACTAGCTAATTTTTAAAAATTAAGTGCATCCCCCCCCCGTATATATTTGTTTTAAATCCTGTCGACCATGCTATAACTTAAGACATAAAACTGCTTCTAGTCAGACTTCCTTTCATTTTACCTAATCAAATAAAAATGTTCAAAGGTGGAAGTGAGCTGTCAAGTTTTGTTGCGTACTGATGACACATACATAAAATATCAGATAACTCCAAAACATTCCTGCACTTATATATATATATATATATATATATATATATATGTGTGTGTGTGTGTGTGTGTGTGTGTGTGTGTGTGTGTGTATGTATATATATGTATATATAAAAAGAACCTAGTGAGTGGCCATGATAAGACATGACATTTTTACTGCATGTTTGATTCGTAAGGCTGCTTATATAAACCTGCATATGCGACTGCTATTCCCATTCATAGACACGAAAAGATGAAGACACTAAATTTCAGCCCTAATTCAGTAAATACTACAAATCCTCTGACATCAAAAAATATATAGATGTACTGTAACTTTGTTAAATAGGAGGCAACAAAGCAACACCTTTCAACAAGCAAAGACTCCAAGACTGCAAGCCACATTACCAACCAGCAAAAGGAAAGCTGAATGCAGTTTTGGCATTAAAAAAAGATGATGGGGGAGGTAATTAAGACGTTTTTATGTGCTGTGCATTTTCAGAAGCATAATCAGGGTTTACCCAAAGTTTCCAAGAGAGCCAGTGGAGTTCACCAGCTTTTGGAGTGGCCATGGCTTCTTTTGTTCACTATAGAAGTTAGTAACAGGTCAAAAACACACATCTTTACAAAACGGATATGGTTCTGGCAGAGAACAATGGGCAAGTATTGCTTTTCTGTGCCAAGTTAGCTGAAGCAAAAGCACAACCCCATTTAAAGCATTCCCAACATCAAAAACAACCGAAAAGACGCCAGGCAGATACAGAGCTGCGGCATCCCTGAACCCGACCATAGGGCCACCAAGCCTTCAGAGAGGCCAGCAAAGCACATTAGACAGGGCCGTGTTTCCAAGTGGAACTGTGAGGTAGGGGATGATTCAGGCCAGCGGTCAATGGGGATTAATTGGTTTTCTGAGCCCATTTCAGATCGTCAGATCTCGGTTTCTCCCCAGTCAAGCTTTGGATGAGGTCCTCAAGGTTCCGCCAAAAGCCTAGCTTCTCCAGAGGGTAATTTAACCAGCCTGTAGAAGGAAAGAAAATACTTGTGCTCATGACATCCAATCTTGAAGGAGAAATCGGATATTTTAGAACCTCTGCATTTAGGAATGCTCTCTATTGCTTCTTCTCAAAATCTATGGGCTACAGAATATTGAGGTGTTAATGACAATGTTATTAAAATATTATTAAAACATACATATGTGTTTAGATTGCTATTCTATTTGTTTTGAAAAATTGAGGACCCACTCATGTCCAGTGTTTAACAGTAATGTCAGATTGCTGAGATCAAGCTCATAAAAATAGCAAAAAATATGTGCACATTTAGCAAAATTAAGATTTTTTTTTTGTCACATGATATAGGAAAATATGTCTTGTTATATTATTGTATTATAGTTCTTCATATGAATAATTTATTCAGACATGAATGATCTTAAAGTTTCATGGAGCCTAGTTATTGATTATTATAATGCATAAAACTATATAAATACAGCCCCGACGACTAATGGAAGAAATATCTTAAGCATTACAAAACAGACTAACAAAGTGACATTGAACTAAAAAATGGCTCACCTGTTGTGATGCAGAAGTAGGTCTCATGAGGTGATACGTGGTGAATACGGTGGTGTTTTCGAGGCAGAATTATGTGGCAGTCTTGAAGTAAACACACCCAGCGTGGCAGCCCAAAGTAGGTGTGGGACCACTTGTGGATCTGGTTGGTGAGAGTGACGAATATGGCAAGGGCAAAAACGTAGCAGTTCCACGGGTAGCTGTGGTAGATTTCCGCTGGGGTGAAAAGGGGTGAAAAGAATTTGAGAGACGGAAACAAAGAGGACCATTCACACTTCAGACGTCATTGCACTATTGACACATACATCAGTTTTGGTTACTGAATATATTTTTCAGTGTCGTAATTATGTTGAAAAGAGGCATTCAAACATGGATAATTTTCTAACGTCTTTTTTATTTACTGGTGTTTAACCACCAGGAGGCGCTAACATGAAAGCAGCCAGTTTGAAATTTAGAACAGATCATCTGTTTCACCTAATTCCAAATTAAATGTAATTTTTCTGTCCAAGGCTACCATGCTGTAAATGTAGAACAGATCGGAGTAAACTCCAGCAGGTTCCACCTTACCAGGCTTGAGGGTGACAAAGTTATAGGCCATGTTGGCTAGAGGAATCAGAGTGAGCATGCAGTTGTCCCCATTGGTCTCAATGAAGTCATGTCGAGTGATGGCTGTGGGGTCTATATGGTGTTCTCTGAAAGGACGGATGAAGGCCTTCAAAGATGGAGAGAGACAGTTGTATTACGTTTATGGCACTCATCAAAATAGTCTCAACCTGCCGTTCTCATTAAAGTTCGGCACAGCAAAGGACAAAAATACTACTCTACTGACGCAGCCACATTAGGGTTATATGTGGTATGACACATCAAGTTCCTCTAAGGTGACATTTCCTGCAAGTCATGTTTCACAAGGTCCTGCCACAATATTACCAAAGAGCAACTATAGCAACCGGAAACTAAATACAATGTGCCATACTTTAACACAGGGCTTCACAATACTTTTCAAATAAATGCCCCCTACCCATACAAAAAAAATGGGACCATTTGAAATGCAAGGGGACAGATTTGGAGAGTTGGTGACACCATAGACAAGAGTATTATATTATGAATGCTGTCATGTGAGAAATGCATATTTTTACAATGGGAACTTCGGTGAATGTTAGGTGACATGACAGAAAAGGTTTGATAACCACCACTTTAAGGATACATGCCATATATAAATATAAAACACATACCTTTCCAAAAATAGGTAGGTCCACCGACCCCCAGGTGTCAGCACCCCAATGGACCAGTCCAGAGGCAAAGTCTGCAGTTAGGATTCCCGCCACTGTAATGCACATCGACAACATCCACATACTATCAGGGTTGACTATCAGAGAGGGGAACCGGCACACATAGACAGGCACAAAACACAGCAACAGGAGGGGATGGGAGTCTACTTGGCATAGAGTAGCTTTTTCAGCTTCACCACCAGCCAAGAAGCTGTCCACACCAATCAGTGTCAATCATGGCTCTTACTGTTGCACGAAAACAGACCCAGTGCACATCTACAGCTGCACAACGCCTATAAATATTTAAAATGTGTGTGTTCACCAGACTAATTACAATGCCTTGTGTATAACAACCCTCCAGGAGTTTGCCTTGTATTAAGCCTGTTTTACATTAGGTGCGACAGGAATTCACCTCTGCCTACTTACATTTACATTTACATTATTTATCAGACGCCCTTATCCAGAGCGACTTACAATCAGTAGTTACAGGGACAGTCTCCCTGGAGCAACTTAGGGTTAAGTGTCCTGCTCAGGGACACAATGGTAGTAAGTGGGATGTGAACCTGGGTCTTCTGGTTCATAGGCGAGTGTGTTACCCACTAGGCTACTACCACCCTACTGCTCACTAAGGGCGATGGGTTGAATGCAGAGGACACATTTCGTTGTGTTTTAATTTCAGTTCACTTTCAGTCCATAAAATGAGATGGCTAAACAAGCAACGCTGCCTGGATTCAACTAAAATCTAGCTAAACGTAGGATCTCATTAGCATAACGTTTATACACAGCTATTAGCCTATATGCTCTATAATTATCCACAAACAACTCCAAAGATGATATAAGTTATGGAACTCAAACATGTTCAGAAATACGACATAATGAAATAAATAACCATATGAATAAATAAGAGAATGATATATAATTGTAACATAAAATTTGACAAATAATTGAACACATTTTGATATACAGCTCATTATTGTGAAATAAAGTGAAGTGATTGTCATTGTGATACACAGCACAGCACACGGTGACACAACTAAATGTGTCCTCTGCTTTTAACCATCACCCTTGGTGAGCAGTGGGGACGGTGCTTTGCTCTGTGGCACCTTGGCAGGTTGGGATTCGAACCGGCAACCTTCTGATTACGGGGCCGCTTCCTGCAAGGCCACCACTAAATATTAAACATTGTGCTATATAAATGTACATTTACATTTACAGCATTTAGCAGACGCCCTTATCCAGAGCGACTTGCAATCAGGGACAGTCTCCCCCTGAAGCAACTTAGGGTTTAGTGTCTTGCTCAGGGACACAATGGTAGTAAGTGGCATTTGAACCTGGGTCTTCTGGTTCATAGGCGAGTGTGTTACCCACTAGGCTACTACCACCCTATGTACTTATTATTATGGTCATTATTTTTACCCAATAACACAGATTTTTTTCACAGGACTTATTTCATTCCAAAATGTCCTTTTTATCTAGAGTCTGCCCATTATTTCAAAATGGCAGCAGGGCGGTACTAGTTGTGTGATTGGCTGCTCCTTTGCTCAGACATAAGTAATAGCACATGAAGTCTTGCTTTAGGAATAAAACTGAAGCACAGGAATAAAGATACATAACATTTGTGAAGGTCATGGCTGCAGGAGAAGCTCTTAGAATAGTCTTTCTAAATCTGGAGATCTGCACAATTTCATCTGAGCTAAGGTTACCAATAATAGATTTGTAAACAATTTTTTTTTTTTAAATCCCAATAACACACCCAAAAAGGATAATCAAAACGCTGTATGATCCTGTAGGACTATTCTCTACACGGGACATTTTGATAACACAAGACACTTTATCCCAATAACTAGCGGTCAGACCTATGACTAAGTGTGCCATGTATGTAGTACTTGTTGTGCCTTACTACTGGATAAATCAATATTAAGTTATGACAATAGCCATAAAAGCAGTTGGAAAATGTGGTGCTAGTCTCACTTGTTGAAACAAACGTCCACAATAAAATTCTGCGAGCTCTATAAGCAGACAAAACTATTGCACCAAATATTTCAATGTATAATGGGTGTGAAAACTGTGCAACTCTTCAATAAAATAATGTTTATGCAATTCCAATATATGCAACTAAAATGACCAAGATGGTGTTAAAAATGCTGATAGCCAGTACTAAGAGTTCAAATGTGGTGCATTGTATGAATATTTTAATTTTAATGCAACATAACAAGCTAATTAGCTTTAAATTTCAATGAAATTACAGCACGAGAGGAAACCATGTTTAAAATGTCTACAAAACCTTCAGTTTTTCTTTAAATACATTGAAATTGAATTATGAGAACTAATTTGAAATATTATGGAATATTTTTTGCATTTTGGTTTCATTTTCCAGAGAATAGCCCTGTATGCTGTAAATCTTGGTCCGAGCAAGGGCGGGTTTGTACTCCATTTCTATCGTCTTAGTCGGGCTCGGGTCTGGTCAAGTCCAGCTTGTGCATTTAAGGAACTTCATCAGGTGATGCGTTTTAATAATCATGAAAGAGAAATGAAAATCGATGCCGATGCCGGGCGGAGTTAGTCGCCTGCCCCGGTCCAGAGGCAGATTGAATCTTCACCAAGCAGAAGAACACAGCAGACCAGTCCATGCTCCTGTGGTTCTTTTTATTGTTTTCTTCTATATAGAAACATATAAACCAGTAACCTTTGGTACATGTAACGTGGCCTAACCGAGGTTATGTAAGCCAAATAAATAGAGAGTGTGATGGAAACCCCAGCAGCCGTGTGAGATTCTCCCTGATGAGGTTTCCTTCTCTTCGAACTTCACCAGAGTTTGCCCCACTACACACCAACCCAAACCATTACAAAGGTTTCATGGCTGTAAAGAAATGCAAAAGATATTTTGGTATAAAAACTGCTGAAATGAAATAAAAAGCCTCTAAAATAATCTGTGTTGTTGGGTAAAAATAAGAACCACAGGGCAGTGGTGGCCTAGCGGTTAAGGAAGCAGTCCCGTAATCAGAAGGTTGCCGGTTCAAATCCCGATCCGCCAAGGTGCCACTGAGCATAGCACCGTCCCCACACACTGCTCCCCGGGTGCCTGTCATGGCTGCCCACTCACTCAGGGTGATGGGTTAAATGCAGAGGACAAATTTCACTGTGTGCACCGTGTGCTGTGCTGCTGTGTATCACATGTGACAATCACTTCACTTAAGAAAGTATATTTATCTAGCACAATGCAATATATTTCACAATAATAAGCTGTACATCCAAATTTTCACAATTGTATGTTGTAATATATCATTCTCTCATTTATTCATGTTTTTTTATTTCATTATGTTGTGTTTATTTATTTTTGAATCCATAAAAAGTACCATTTTCATTCACTAAAATGTTCACCAATATAATAGGCTTACAGTGTCCATCTAATTTTCCCCACGACTAATTTGCACTAATTGCACTATGACCATTATGTCCCTGAGCAAGACACTCAGTGTCTCCAGGGGGACTGTCCCTGTAACTACTAATTGTAAGTCGCTATGGATAAGGGCGTCTGGTAAATGCTAAATTTTCTGTGCTTCAGGGTGACCCCACAGATAAGAGTAAGTTTTAAAATGCAATAGATCTGAACCGCGCATTTGTTAAACTAATGCGTATGAACAGGAGATGGATAAATCTAAACGCTATCATGAAACTGCACATTGTTTAAAAGAGCTTTGTAAAACGTGTGAAAAGTGCAGAGGGGGCTGAAGCTGCACCTACCGATGCCCAGGAGGATGAACCACACATGGCCCAGGTGGAAGTAGGCGAGAAGGTGAATGAAGTTAAAGGCCATGAGAGAGAAACAGAGGACAACGCTGGCCCACTCCTGTAACCTTTTACCTACATCCAGAGAGGAGACAATGAGCGCGCATTAGAAAAATGAGACTGGGCGTGGCAGGGCGTGCTCGTCTAATTAGAAAAGTGGATTCTCTGCTTCATATGACATGTTGCCCCGATCATTTAGCGTTTGCTGAACCGGTCCGAGTGTCCTCCTGCACACTGATCAGTTCATGTCAGTGTTAAATAAACTGGCTTTTCAAAGCCGCTGCTACACCTGCACTAGTATAACGGCACAAGAATTCACCCCGTTTTCACCAAAGGCTGCATAGTTAACGCCCGCTCTCGGGTAAATTCCCGTCGAAAGGTTGCACCTACACCTGAAGCAAGACAGTCGACACAACAAACAGTCCTGTTGCCCCAACACTGCACAGCAGCTGGGACCCGGTTTATTCCCTACAGCCTAACGCGCGTGTTCTTTTCCATCCACGCGCCCGACAGCCGGGCCTGGAACGCCTGGCCGGTCCAGACGCCTCGGCGCAGACGCCCGCCGCGTCCTCTCAGGCTCCGGACCAGCGAACCTTGCGCTTCTTCCGGTTCAGCTGCCCGGCGAACGAGGGGAAAACCCAGAAAGGAGAGTTTTTGTGCCTCTTAACGCACGGGCACGTCGTGGAAAACGTTACGGCGCCGGATTTGCAACACAGCGGCCGGTCCCATAATTGTGGCCTAACAATCCACAAGCAGTAAAATTGCAGTTGGAATGGGCCTTGCTTCTTGAACTCCGGACCTACACTCAGTTCGAGTCTCTGGAGGCACTTAAGCACCGTTAATCCCTGCGTGGAAAGGGGTCAATTCTGCAACAACAACAAAACAAAAGGGAATTTAAGGCACATTTATCCACACCATGTCATTTTAACCACATTTTCGGTGCCGGGATTTCCGGGGATCGGACGACGCCGAGTCCCGGCGAGTTGTTTAGGGTCACGTGCCGACCGGCTGACCCCGGGCCTGCGTCTAATTCGGTCGCTCGCGTTGTCAAAAAGGTCACCAACAAAAAAAAAACGCGCCCCGCCCACTCCTGCGTGGCATCGACGCTGCACGGCCGGTTCTCCCCACGCCAGGCTCGCGTTTCCCCTCCCGACACTCCCGCTCGGAAACAAAGGACCGCGTGTTCGCCGCGACTCACGTGACGCCCGCGGGTCGTGGGTCTAGAACCCGGGGCTGTCTCGCGACCACGGACCCGGCCGGGTTCGCGCCGCGCGGGGCCCGGCGGAGAGGCCGGATGCGGAGCGAGCGAGGAAGCGGCACCTACCTGGCGAGTACAAACTCGCAAGTTCCTGAGCGCCGGCGTGCTGCGGGCCCCATCGCGCCGCGGTCCGGCTCGGCCCGCTCGGGCCCGGGTTCCGTAACTTTTCTCCCGCTCCCTCTGCGCTCGCGGCCCTCGCCATGTTCCGCTCCCGGTTCAACCCCGCGCCCCGGCGGAACCAACAGATGGATCAAATCCACGGACCCGGAAAACCACGCCTTTCCCGTCTCGCTCGCGTTCGCCGGCCAAGCCCCGCAGCCTCCACCCCGCTGTCGAATTCGGCCAATCGGAGAGCGAGCAAGGGCGTCGTCGCCGAGGCGTCAGCCAATCAGAAGGCGGAAACCACCATCGCACTTCCTGACCCCACCGAGGTCTGACCAATAGAAATTAAGGCAGGCCGGGCATTGCGCGAATTGTCAACAAGAAAAGGCCGCCTAGTCCCCGCCCCCTCGAGCCTAGCCGGTGACAGCCACGCATGTCGCCGCAGTTCGCCAAACTCTCGAACTCTCGCACGGTTTGTGGTAAAGACAAAAGTGCAAGTCGCCTTTAAGTCACATTACAACGTGTTCTTATAATGATGTGTGAGCAAAGAGCGATGTTTGAAGACGAGTGCGTTTACTTTTCAATGTAATATGGCAAACAAGTAAAGGAACTCCAATTATATGCGAGACCCTGGCCGCCCGCTAGCAGTGAGCGAGTAACGATTGACCAGACCAGCCCAGCAGGTTCTGGTAGTTTCAGTAGTCTTAATTTAGACTATTCTATATGGTCCATGCTTTCAGGGGGTAATATTCTTTTTCCATAACGTTTTCTCTCTTTGCTTTAATTTTGCTGGTTTTTTTTTTTTTCTGTGGCTGCGATTTGAATATTTTGTTTGTTTCTTTGACGAAATGTTCTGTTTGCACGGCATGGACGCATGTGCGTAGCAGCAACCTGAGCATCAGCCATTATTGTGGGCAATTGATGACATCAAAAAACACTCTTGGCCTCTTGGTTAAACACGAAACAGTCCGACGTCATTTCATACAACGACGTCAAGCAACAACGTTGCTAAAAGGAAAAAAAAAAGTCCCGCAGAGACCGAAACGACCGCAAGGTGTCAGTGTAGCTCCTACTGTCACCGTGTCACCGTGACAGCCTTCAATTACAAGTGATTTGATGTTTCATATTTAAATAAAAAAGAAAACTCTTGGAATTTTAGATGCTCTGGCAACATTTCCATCCATATACAGCTAAACGGGCTACAATATAATACCACATTATTATTATTATTATTATTATTATTATTATTATTATTATAGGAGCCGTATAGGCCTAAGGTATTTCCTATTCTCCAGGTTGTTCCGAATTATTGCAGAAAGTAATTTATGATAACAAGCAAAAAAATTTTAATATTACATAAGAAATGCTAAATCAGTTTGTTTTTTTTATTTGATGTGCTCCCTGACAATCATGGAATAATGAAATTAACTACTACTGTACAAGTGCATACTTCATTGTCAAATAACAGATTTATCAGATTTGTTTTTAAGCACAGTTTATGTAGAAGGGAAAATTGTTCCTAGGTTCCATGACTAGAAGTAGGCGTGATCATATTATCATCTTAATAGAGTCTATATGAGTGCATTGGTGGCTTAGCGGGTAAGGAAGCGGACCGCCGTCCCCACACACCGCTCCCCGGGCGCCTGTCACGGCTGCCCACTGCTCACCAAGGGTGATGGTTAAAAGCAGGGGACACATTTTGTTGTCACCGTGTGCCGTGCTTCACAATGACAATCACTTTCACCTTCACTTCAAACGTCACAAAAGTTTTGCTTTTGACCATTTCTGTTCCGAACTGTTTTTATGCACATATCCTGGCGACTCCAGGTTTGGAATGCAGTGCGCGTACGGCCGGACACTTTCACCGCCGCTCCGCTCGCCTGGCGCAAAGTTTTGGAACCCGAAACGGAGGCGCGTCACGCAGGGCACGTCCGTCAAAGCCCCGCCCACCCCTCCACGCATAAAAACGCTCGCTGCCAATGCGGCGTCGCGGCACAGAGCGGCGGCGTGCGACGCAGGGGGGGGGACAAATAATTTTTTTTTAAAAGTCCGTCTCCGAACGCAGAAAGAAGCCGACAAGACGCACCGAGGCGCGCAAAGGCGACCTCTCCGCCGCTCGCTCGCTCGGAAGTCGACACCGGGTCACCAGGTCAGGGCGGACTCTATGGTGCCGCAGTCCGGCGGGTGCTGAGATCCATGGAAGTGGCGGGTTTTTACGAGGGGGACTGCCTCGCTTTCCACGGTAGCCACGGTATCAGCCACGGTCCCGCCGGCGACGGCGTGTGCAAGCAGCCAGCCGACGACTCGATGACGAAGCTCGGCATCTCCGAGCACGAGAAGGCGATCGACTTCAGCATCTACTTGGACTCGGCGCTGCACTACCACCACGGCCAGGCGCCCCTCCAGCCCCGCGGCGTGGACATCTTCTCCGACTTCCTCGACGAGGGCGGCAGGGCCAAGAGCGCGGCGTCCCTGCACAACTACAGGAGCTACGCGTCGCTCGGCCACCGGGAGCCCAACCCACTGGGCTACTCCGAGCTCCACGAGACCCGCGTGGACGCCGTGTGCAGCCCGGAGCTCCTCGGCAGCTCCGGCAAGGCGGCCGTGAGGGAAGAGCTCCGGGAGGACCTGCGGATGGACGCCTCGTCCGGCTTCGACATGCGCTCCTACCTGCAGTACCAGTCCACCCCGAGCGGCAGCCTGGGGAACCTTTCCACCGCCTCGTCCTCCTGCTCCAGCCCGCCGGGCACACCTGCGCCGCCAGGTAAGGCGACGTCGCCGCAGCAGGGCGGGAAGACGCCCTCGGGCGGGAAGGGGAAGAAGCGGCTGGACAAGGACAGCGAGGAGTACCGGCTGCGGCGCGAACGGAACAACCTGGCCGTGCGCAAGAGCAGGGACAAGGCCAAAATGCGCAACCTGGAGACGCAGCACAAGGTGCTGGAGCTGGCGGCGGAGAACGACCGGCTGCAGAAGCGGGTGGAGCAGCTGTCGCGGGAGCTCGCCACGCTGCGCAACCTGCTGTCCGCCACCGGCCAGTGCTGACGGGGACACCCGCGGCGAACCTTCGCTTTCAGGCTGGGACTGTACGCAGGTTCTCGGCCCTCGTTGTCTTTCATACTTAATGAGCTCTTGTTTTTTTTTTTGTTTTTTTTTTAAGTTTTGAGTGGCCTAAATGTTTGAGGCGCAAAAAAAAAAGAACAGAAAGATAAAAAAAAAAAAAAAGAACAAGTGTTTACAGACGAAAAAACAATCGCGGAGAACTTGGCGCAAGGATTGCGCAACTTCTGTCCACGCGTGGCGACACGTTCGCCAACGTACAGCGACACGACGTCCTGCCTTTTTTTTTGTCTGTATATTATTTTTTTATACGGTTTACAGAGTAAAATATGCATTAAATAAATATTCTGTTATTTAAACACGTTTTTTTTTCCTTATATAGGGCAGTGGTTGTCAAGGGAAGAGTTGTACTGCAGAGGTATGATGCAACTCTTTGTAACAGTATTGGCAATGCAATGAAGTAGTCTGTAAAAGATACAAAGGGTACAGCAAAAATGTTCTATCGATACGATATTTTATTGAATTAAAATGATTTTTACATTACTGTGAGCTAATTGTGTGCCTCCGCATCTTTTTAATGGGAGTCTAATTAAGGACATCCAGGGGAAACACCCCCTCTTGTTTTCAGCGCCACGGCAGGGGCGTTGGGGCTCAGAATACCTACACATTGGTGTTTGGATCCAGAACTGTGCCTTGGGAAATAATTTCAACATCAGATGGCTGTTTTTCTCCCCTTCCAACATCATCTTATTAACCCTTCCTGACCCCTGGTTTCAAATTGCATCTTCATCTGGCATCGAAGGATTTGAGGGTATTCAGCTAGACATGTTTCAGCTTTGCTGACTCAGTTCAGTACACAGCTTTTTGTCATTAGAAGTGGGAGCATTTGAATGGCTTCTGTATATATAAATATCTAAATATATATCTCTCAATTGCTGGTGTTAGTCTAGGTAACGGCACTGAGCTATGGACATTGCACACGTTTCGGTCGTATGCCTTGTCCTTTTGTCCACTTTGGCCAATTCACCGTGGCAAAAAAAAAAAAAAAAAAGAGTTGACATTATCTTAAGCACACAGAATTGTCAATAGCCTGCTGGGTTCACTGCTCTGCAACAGACACAGGGTCAAGGCTGGACAAAGATTAATCCAGGAGAGACCCCAGCCACAGTCACGACAAGCGTAGACGCTTACAGATAAATAACACACACAAAAACAGACCTCATGTTTTATTTCATTTTGGATGGAAGACTTTGGTTTTGAAACATGCATGACAGTAGAGCGAATGAATCACTGAGTGAAGATTTCCAAGTGCCTTTGACCCTGACGGCCTGATTTGCACATTCAGAAGATATATATATATATATATATATATATATATATATACACACACACACACACACACACACACACACACACACACACACACACACACACACACACACACACTTCTATTAATAATACTCCGATTTACAAATAACCCTTAAACCGCCTTTATAATTTCAATTAACCAATGAGTTTGTGGTATAATATATTATAATATAATATCTAGTATATAAATACAAATGGTTTATACAATACAGCATTAAGAATGGAGTTGCAAACTATTAATCCTGACTACATTACACAAGGCCAGTGTTATGTGAGACTCCAGGCACTCCAGAAATGCGCGAGGTTTTGCAGGCCACACCTGTGCACCAGCCAGCGGACGTGATGTGATTGGCCGCAGAGTAGAACCAGCCGGACCGGTGTGGTCCCTACAGCGCAGGAGAGGGGAGGCTGGAGGCGCCACCCGTCACCCACACAAAGGCATCTGCACCTACGGTGTCATTTACATGTCTGTGCTGGGTGGACAAGGCTCAGCGGCCAGGAAACGCATGGCCACATTTGGGAGTCAAAAGCGGGTAAAAAGACCTGTTTTTCACGAGTCTCAGCACCTTGTAGGTGACTCATCATTGGTAGTGACAGTTTTGCTCTAATGATGGTTTCTCTGTAGCGAAGCCTGTAGATGGGCACCTCCACTACGGCTCTCCCCCTTCAATCAACAATAAACGAGATGGACTTCAAAGCATTTTTTTTAATGCGCAGGAGGGAGGGAGGACCTCATGCCTATGAGTGTGCATATTTGCGGGTGTGTACGTGCTTGCGTGCATGAGTGTGTGTGTGTGTGTGTGTGTGTGTGTGTGTGTGTGTGCATGTGTGTGTTTGCATCGATTTTCCCACTTTGGAGAAGTGATACCGCTGTGTGGACAGACAGATGGATGCCGTGGCAGACAGCATGGCCGTGTTCTTTCTATGAATCCTTAACTGACTGTGGAGAGGGGCAAAGCAACCTGGCCAAGCAACCTTCCCGGAACTTGGTACACTTCTTCTGCAGGCCCCTGAGCCATGGAAATGTGGATACAATGTACTGAAACATTAATGTATGTGTGTGTGTGTGTGTGTGTGTGTGTGTGTGTGTGTGTGTGTAAGAGAGAGAGAGAGAGAGAGATGGCATCTGCTTCTAGGCATGCTTTTAGACATGGTCCAAATTTATTCTGGTTGTGAAATTGTAACTTTCACCAGTGTGGACCACACACCTTCATTAGGAAGAGTCAGTATAGCCCAGTGTGGGCAATACTCACACAAACTCATACACAAACACACGCATAATACATTGCGGGTGTTATCAGACTGCAAGTGCAATTAAAATGAAACTTGCAATCTAATCACACCCACATTGTTTCAATGTTCAATCAATATTCAATATTGTTTCAGTAAACATCTTCAGCTTTGTATTATTTGTTGTCTGTGTGTTTTGCCACTATGCGTAGAGACTGGCTGTCAGAGTTGTGGGCTGTCCTGAAAAATGTTACACTGACACCATTAGTTGGAAAAAAAAAGGTCTTCTTTTCCACAGTCACACTGCTTTACGTGTAAAGTGCTAAAGCGAAGCAGAAGACCTCCTGGAGGTGAGGTATGCACCAGCGGTTTCACCCACACAAATTGTTTGTTTATGGTGCGACCGCAGGCAGAAATTCTCAGTGTAGCCTGCCCACCGCAAGGGGCCATATTCGTCCAAGCAGATGACCGCCAAATCCGAATCCAGGCACAGTACGAAGAAACGGCACACACGGTGAAGACCATTTTGTCGTTTAAAGGCGCAGTAGACAGCACCCCTCGTTCGACCGGTGACCTGTACATCTTATGGTGGCAAAGATAGCGAAATGTGCTGTATAAATGCCAGCGTGTGGCTTGTCATCATTTGTCTACACCGCGGCTATTCAATTCTACCCATTTCTTTTTCTCTCTTTCACTACTTCCATTTTTTTTTGTTTCTTTTTTATTTCTTTTTAAAAAAAATATGAATATTGAATCTGAAACGCAGCTAAAGTGAGCACAATTCCATTTCTTCTAATAGATTCCCGTTCTAAATTTAGCCCACATCTTTTTCATGCGATTAAGCAGTCAGAAAGCGTCTCAGAACGCTCACAAGCCGCAGCATAAAATATGCATGACACAATGAGTGACAGGTCACACATCTTGGAGCAAAGGTTGTCTGCACTGCTCTGAAACACTCTGCTAACATCTAGACAACGTTGCGTTGCTATTTTAGTGGTCATCTGTTTTTTTCCTTGGGCGAGCGTGTCAGCCGCCAGGCTGCCGCTAGCCTTGGTTTTCAGGGCGTCTGTCCGCTTGCAGCCAGACTGAGGCAGGTCAGGTGAGGTCAGCTTTGGGTACTCTACACAGCATCAGAATGCAGTATGCAGCTACTACTAACAGACCTGTACATTTGGAACAACACCAACTTGTTTCTGTCATTGACTTTTCACTTGTCACCGACTTCATGTACTCAAATGAATGCATGTATCACCTGTATTTAAAGGGTCGGTGGCTAGTTTATCTGCTCCAACATTTGTGAGTCGCTTGCTCTTGTGGTGTCTCTGGTGGGTCCGGGCAGGCAAGAACTTTTTTTTCCCCAGACAGACAAAAATAATCAGGTTTAGCCAGTGTACAACCAGCAACAACTACTCCAAAGTACAGGACCTGAAATAAAGGTCACAGAAAGGGGGGAGGGGGTCACAGAATCAATTTCAAATATGTTGCCGAGTCGATCCTCACAGTTTCTCGAAAGGATACAGCATTCTGACCACTGACAGAGGAGGGTTTTTTTTACCATTCTAACAAAAAGTGCTCATATGAACTTTACAAATTTGTTCAAAGTTCAAACCGTGTGTAAGATCAGAGCTCATGTTTAAGTGGAACTCGACAGTTTAGTTCATCCTTGTGGGATTTATTCATGCATGATGAAGGTGAGCAGGAAAAACAGGCAAGTGCAAGGATCTGGGTGAACATGACAAAGACAAAATTGTGATACCAGATAACTGGGTGTTTCTGGCATGCAGTGATTAATATCTGACAAAAGGGGTAGAAGGAAGGACAACCATGTGATAATGGGCTGTGCGATCGCAGACGGAAATCTACTACATGAATTCTGTAACAGCAATCGCTTTTCCAAAAAATCTAACAGTTCAGGGTGTTTATATATATAATAATAATATGCATTGTATCTGTTCTATTGCTATTGCCACATTAGAACAGACAAAGGTAGCACCAATCATGTTTTTGAGAGGTTTCACAACACTTCCCATGGTGGTTGAATAGCAAGGTTGCCATAAATTGCACAACACTTCCATCTTCTTTGCCCTATAGTGTGTACTGTTGCCCAACCTTGAGCAACCTTTTTCCTCTTCGCTCTGAGAAAGCAGGACCTGGACAGTTTAGTGAAATGAAAGTACTGTCACATCCTGGGCTGAGAGATAAGTGAAATTCCTATGCGGTTTGCCTTCCTTATCAAGCAACTAGCTGAAGACCAACTCAAATAATCTAAGATAATTAGATGCCTCTGTTAAATCACACAGGAAACAGTGGCCCATCTGGGCAGATATAATAATACCACCTTACTTTCATCTGAATGTGCCATGGATGGTCCTGCAGATTATTCCCATCTCATCTCATGTGGTGAAAATGAACAGATTCCACTTCCTTATAAAAGTACTATATTTTACATTACAATAGTTGATGAAGACTGGTGGATTAAGGCGTAATGATGGAGATGGTCAATTTTTCAGAAATGTTTCAACACTGATAACCTGACAGCGTAAGTTTGCGTGATTGTAATAAATTCTAAGATTTTTATCATGGTCTCGCCATTACAAGAACATTGTGTTAAAGTCTGTCTGTGAAGCAAGTATTGCCACTAGGAAATAAAAAAGCAGAGCTTTAAATATATAGTCTGCAGTGGTAAATCTAATATCTGTCATACACATTTCTAAGAATAAAACATATAGAATAAAAAAATAAAACATCATCTCAATGCTTTTTCCATTCAATATTAAAGGCTGGTATTACCATTTAACAAAAACATTAAGCAACTCTGTACCTTCAAATTATATGTGTTTTACATATTACAATACATGTATTAACATATTTCTAAATACTATTACATACATTCACAAAGTAATTATTGTCTTTTCTCTTGTTCTATAAAGAGACTCCACCATTCATAAATACCCTTCATTTATACAGTTCAGTATATTTTTTATCAGCAAATCCACTTCAAAAGTCTCTACAAGGACCTGTTAATCTTTTCATTGCCATAAAACCTTACAACCTGTCTTCACACACAGGCATATGAGCAATTTTTATTGCCCTTTAGGTCACTGGTTAGACTTGAAATTTGTCCTTTGTATGTCCTGCATAATTTGCTGTGGATAAGGGCGTTTGCCAAATGTCATTAATGTAAATGCCCCTTCATTAAAGCTCTTAAATAGTCAGTCGTGTGGTTATGATGACGCGCAATTTCTAACAGAGGGCAAGAAGTAAAAATGGAGAATATGTCTATGGAGGATTGCAGAGAGTCTGTATTGGATGGATTTAGACCCAGTGTCTAGATTGCAATACAGGAAATTCTTTAAAAAATATGATGCACATGACCCGTATCTCATGAAGATGAGTGATTTGCCGATATTCAAGGGTGTTGATATACCAAACAGCTTCCATAGCCATGCCTCTTTGCATTTACGGAATTTATCAAATCGTTTGTCACATCATAACACCAATACATGTTACAGAGCATAGAGCGTGTATAGATTCCTTTTTCCTGTTGGAGCTTAGCTGGACACGCCTTCTTTCCTCCTATCCACTTGATAAGCTCTCTCAGAAAGAACTTCTTAAATTTGAAGTGTTTACTCAGTATCTTGACATAACATGTCAACTGCCTTACCAAAAAAGAAAATCATAATTCCCTTGTTTAACTCTCCATGATTAAATCCATGCATTTATTATCTTACTATTAATTATTCCACTTAAACTTAGAGTATAATGTGTAAAATGTTCTAAATGTGTATATGAGCCGAATGCTCCCATTTGTCATTTGGTGTCTTTGAACCGGTAGTGTTCCTACGGGTGACTTTGCGTGTTCAGTGTTTGGCAAGCACTCGTGGGAACTCGTAACACCACATACCGACCTGCTATTTGTGGAAAAGAAAACCAAACCAAGCAACCTTGTAACAAATTTGGTACTGATTTTGTGCCACTACAGAATGTCATTTTTGATCTTGGTTAGAACAACCGTAAACTACACCAAACATGGGCATCTTTTCGATCCTTACTACTTTGTGTTCGGTCCTCCACCTAAATTTCAAGCCCTTGGCATGATGTCATGTGAAATCAACCTATAAATGAATGACATTGAATAAGGTCATGGATGTCTGGCCTGTGAAGTTACCTTAGGTTGGACTGATTTTCACTTTTATCAAAAACGGGAAGCTTGGAAACTCAGATTGCCTGAATCATATGGGAGTTGACACATTCAGGACGCCAATTGTGACAAAAATAGCTGATGGTCAGCAGTAATGGTGTCAAGATCTACTGCCTTCTGCCGTTTCATGCAGCGGGACCTTTAAGAACCTGTTGGATCTTTATTGTCTGAAATTTTTGCAAAACCCATAATAAAATATATATATATTTTTTTAATGTTCTGGATTGCTATTATTCCCTTACAGCATGTCTGATTATTTACGATTCTCCTAGGCACGTTTTTGATGCCTGTCCTGTTGCTGAGGGGGATTGCTCTGGCAAACAAGGGGTCAACTTTCTCTTCCAGGCTGAATTGTAATCCCGCCCCTGGGAGAGAACGAGGCTTCATGCTGTTCCAAGGGCCTGGTGCGTCCTCCTACTTCCTCCAGTGGAGAGGGGCTTTCCCACCATAGCATGGATAAGCAACAGCCCGGCCTCTTCTTTTTTTAACACCGATTTTTACCGTCAGCGGATGGCAGCCTGTCGGTAAGCAAATCATTGCGTCATGAGTCCCAGAGACCCACTTAGCGCCGATGAGCCCAATAGCGCCCCAGGGCCTCCTGCGTGTGCCAAATGTTGTTAAAGCCTGCATCAAATCACAGTGCGGGCATTCAGGTACACGCCCCTGAATGCATATATCTAAGAACCAAAATCCTCTGCACAAATAAAAGTCTTGAGAAACTGTGGATGTACTTCCTTCCTTTTTTTTTCTTTTCTGTTTGTTCTCTTTGGTTTTCAGTCAACTTCTACTCGCTTCTCTCTTAAAGTATTTCCTTGAAAAAAAAAAGCTTAAACAGACTTTGTGTTTTGGTTATGTTTTAGGGTTATCTTAGATTTATTTCTGCTGTCTTTCTGTGATTATTGCGGTTTCATCATCATTCCATCATCCAAAAGAAGTGCTCCCTTGAGAACAGTATAAACATTTTAACACAGCGTATAAGAAATGAGACTAAATGAATCTCCATGGATACAACCTTACACCGACGATTCATTAATGTAAGAACAGGACTTATTGAACTTTGACATAGATGTCTACAGCATAATCTACAATGGACATAGATTAAATATTTATCTCTGTATCTTATGGCAGTTTTAATAACTTTATTGTGCTATGTCATACAGGATAGAGTGTTACTCATTGATAAGATCTGCATGTCCAAAAACTACATGCTACCAACTGTAACACAACAAAGAATGGTGAAACCATCAGTGGACAGCTAACAAAATAACTTATTGCATATTTACTGTAAAGTGTGTGTGTATTTCATTGTATTCTAAGTTCATTCTACAAATGTATGTATGGTTGCAGTTTCAGCCAATAAATGACTCACGTGTAACAACAAGTTCTTAGAAAAAGCCACTCTGCGTTGCGGATATATGCATTTGGGGTTTGTCGGGAAACAGCTCAGTTGACCTCCCGTAAGGGGGCTGGAACCCTGATCATTCGCCTGTCAAAGGCCCCAGATTTCAACATGTCTTCACTTCTCCTATTGGCTTGGACCAGCTGCAGAGCTGCAGAATGAGTGTGTATGTTGCTGACGTCCCTCCAAACCTTGTGGTCATGGCAAAGTTCACATCATGAGCCGGGGGGTTGTGTAACAGAAGGCCTTCCTGCTCTTGCAAAAGAGGAGAAAGGGTAGTAGCCCAGAACAGGAACCTTCTTTTGCCTCTCACACACGCATCTCACTGTCATCTTTAAGACGAACCTTTGTCTGATCTGATGACTGGTCAAGATCACCGATGGAATGACAAGACCTGCTGTAGCCTAGACAGCCTTTTTCAAACTGAAGGGTGGGTATGTTCTAGGGCACAATGTTCCAGAACTCCTGATCATCCGTGGTGCAGTTCCTGGTAGTACCTGTCAAGGCTCCAAATGACCCTAATCAGATAGGTCAAGCAAACGGTTCACTGCTTAACCCATTAGAGCTACCATGAAAAAAAAAACCTAGCACGTACAACACTGGCAAACTTGCTATCAGTGGAGCCATGGACAGAAAAGCACTGGCCTCCATTAGCTGTATGGAATGAAAAGAAACAAGAACAACGTTGATGAACACATTATGGGACGTGGGAAAATAGGGCTGCAGCAACAACCCAGATACGTGCCACTGATGCCTGACAAAGGAGTTCCCTCAAGGCATATATATATATATATATATGTCTAATGAATCTCCTGGGCCCTCAGGAACTTCATGTTGAGCTTCAATGAAAGCGATTGAAGACGGAGTGAGATGCAGTCTGCATAATCATCTGTGTGCACCAGTAATGACATCTCTATCTTAAGAATCCTAACTGTGCAAATGTCACCAAACATGTTTTGCAAAGCAACAATTAATTGACGAATAGAACCAACACTCGGGATTAAACAAGCTGTCGTTGTATCGGCTGTAGCATAACTGGGAAAATGAATTTTCATCTCACTGGTAGGCCAGAGGGTCTCTCCAATTCTTTTTACATTTACCACCGGAAGGAGTTCGATAAGTTGGTTTTAGTTTGCAAAAGTAAGAGTTTACTAGTAATTGCTTTTTCGTTATGAGATGTACTCTAAGTTAGTCTAAAAAATGGAATAATGAAGAAACGTGGAAGCTACTTTCAAAAGTTCTTCAAGACTGCCAAGCCAGAGATAAGCCCAAAACTGATGTCAGCAGTCCAGAAGGAGGCAGAAAGGGTCTGTAAAAGATTTGCAAAACAGCTGTAACATGTACTCGAGAGATGATTAGCTCATTTAGAAGGAGACGTCTGGTACTGGTCTCCAAGCAAATTTGGAACATAGAGTGTGTACGGACATAAAGAATCAAGTTCATTCCGCAACTTCTGAACAAACAATCATATAGACGACATTAAAACGACTGAGTGGGGACTGCCAAATGTAACACAATATCTTGGAGAAAAGAAAACCTTAACCTGACATTGAACCCAAAGATGCTGTCGACAGGGAAGTAAGATGTTTCAGATGGAATGCTATGTGTTTAAGCTGTTCCGATCCTCCCCCAGAACTCTTGGAGGCATGTATGTGGAGTTTGCATTTCCATAAATTTTACACATTGATTGCACCCACTGATAATTGGTGTGCAATTGTACCATAGCGTTGATAAAATTAAAATAAATAAGTGTCAGGTTGTAGAATGGTATCCACTTGCAGAAACTGGAGTATGATATAAAAAAAAACTCACATATTTTTCATTTTTCACCAAATTTCTGACTGCAAAGTATTTCAACCTCTGATTGCTTGAATCCTCTCCAACATCATGACTCCCAAAGTCAATATGTACACACAGTGAAAGATTGTGAAACTTTGCCATCATTGCTCCAGAATGCTCTCTGAGCAGGAAGACATTTTTTATTACATGGCACAGTGCAGTCTCTGTTGGTTTTGCCTTGTTTTATCTGTACAGAAGGAGCCTCGGGTCTGCCCTTGCAGTTGCACGGGCCACCTTCACCCAGCCCCTTAGTTATGCTGTTTTAGCTTTATCCTTCTGGGCTTTCCCTTATTTCACCCTGAAAACCACTCCATCCACTACCTCTTTCTCTTTCTGTTCAACTTCTCTCTCCTTCTTTTTTCCCCCAGTTCACATAAATGGTCCTGATTCCTCACATTCAACGCAGTCCTGCACGTCGGGTTCACCTGTCAGATGTGTAGCTGCGCAATAGCATCCCATGCAAGGATTTTGCTATTCCTCTCTTGCCTGATTACCCGCAACTCCCCCTGACCGTCTCTGCCAAGTCTCTATCACTGCACAAACAGACCCATGCTGAATAAGCAGCTGAGCCCACTTACAGGCATCATTTTTCAAGTTCATCCAGGGCAGCTTTGGGTTTTGCTCCTTTTATCAACCTATCTGTTTAATTAAAATGGGCTGGTCATTTACATTGCACATTTGCACTTACTCTTTACTCTTAAAATGATGCATGTAATTATATATGCATTGTAAACAATCATTTCTAGAACACATAATTGAAGCACAAATAATGGCAAGAGAAACATGATTTATTCTTACATGTAAAGCATGAAAACCAAACAGAACACAGAGGAGCAACACAACCTGGAAGCCGTGACATTTTGACATTATTGGTTTGATGACAGGGGGATTCAAGAATTCAAGAATTTGTAATAAAATGTATCCATTACAAAAAAAAATAAAAAATTCTCCTCTTGTGAAACAGCCAGCAGGAGAAAAATCTGATCTCAGAACAGCAGCCGCGTCCATTAACTGGTTTAGCTGCTGATGCCCTGAGTGACCTGGAAAGACTTTCGTGGGGCGACGCAGAAGCATCACTTGAACACTTTGATGAGCAACGTTTCCAAGCAAAAAGCCACTTTCCATGACACGCATGTCATCAGCGGCACAAAGCCACTCACAAAGTTTTGTCTCTGCTGATGTCAACATCCATCCGTCTGCATGCCGCTCCAAAAATAGAGCGCCCTCACCCTGATGGCTGCGATACAGGCGCTGCAGCGCATGTGTGAGTGGGCGCCTGCTGACACCTCACCTGACGGAAATCTCAACCGCTCAGCCTGGTGCCAGTCTGCAATTGCCAGCACAGATAGTTCACACACCCTCACATGGACACACCCGCACTCTTCCTTCCTTCGCAGATAAACGAATGGCGAAAAAAAGGATGAAGCGAATGATCCATGGAACCGTGCGGTTCGTTGCAATCTCTCGTGCGCTGCTCTGAGACACTTGACGGAGAAGGCAGGCGGCGTGGCCAAGTTTCATCAGAGTTAATTACCGTCTGTTAAGTCTCTCATTACATGGGTTGTTTCGTCACCCAGAGCGTCTCCAGCTATCTGCTGGATCTCGTTGTCTAACTGACGCTCATTCGCCCTCAAGTTGTTTCACATCCGACAGCACGCGCCTCAGCAGCACATGAAGTGAGGCCAGCGCGAGACATTTTAACGTGACTTAAAATCAATACTTGAACCTGTGATAGGTGCAGGTCAAACGTATTGAACAGCCAAGGGTCGTGTTATTGGTTTTGCAGGTGCTGAGACCTCATGCTGACAGCTCTGGCTTGTATATGTGCCTAAAAACTTCAACCGACGGGCCAGTTGAATAAACTTGATGGCCTCGCCGAAGAACTTTTTGTGATGCAGACACATAATTTAATAAAGCACGAGGAACCACTGAGTACAGAACAATAGTTGGGGCTACAGAATAAGCACTTTGCGGTGAGAATTAAGAGCAAGTGGTAAAAGTGGTAAAAGGTACAGATTTAGCAGAGCGGGTGATCTCTAAATCTGAGCGTTCAAGAGCTTCTTGAAGACAGAGAATGAAAGAACTGTCCTGATGGTGACTGGGAGCTTGTTCCACCATCTTGATGCCATGTTGACAGCCTAGACCGAGGCTGCCTTGTTTGTTGGGTCGAGAGGCAGCATTCCATGAAGGAATGCAGTGGTCTGGATGGACTTGAGCCTTTATAACATGACACAGATGTCACATGTTCTGAGACAGTTGTTGATCAGTAGTGATGAGCCCGGGTTTCGTTGCACACTGGTGAGCATGGGTGATGAAGAGCCAGTTGTAGTTGAGCTCCAAAATAAGAGAGAAAGCTGCGATTTATGTTTTCCCATCCGTGAGACAGAGCAATGTGTCACGACAAGCTATGTTGAGATTGTTAGATCGCCTGAAAGACGCGTAGAGCTAGTTATCACCCACATAGATACCATGAGAGACTATGCGAGCCGACATTTTGATAGCTTTGACAAGCACAGGATCAGGGCGTTTTGAAAAGTAGCACCAGGAACGACAATCGAAGAGCAGGAGACAGGGTCAAGGATGCCCAAGGCCACTGATGACTGTGAGGGCTGCAGACTAGTCCATCTGGTTCAAACTGAGAGTAAACGTTGGTCATGACAGAAAGGTACATCACAGCCCGCTGCTCATGTTGACCCCTGACAAACACCGAAAGTGCTTACAATAGACACATGAGGTTCAGACCTGGATCACAGAGGAGTGAAAGCCTGGTCTGAAGAAGAACATTTTTTTTTTAAGATTAATTTTGCCTCCTGAATTCACGTCGATGGTACGCTTCCATGTAAAGATTTCTGCATTTCCCATACACTGATGTCAGAGGCTTTTTAAAGCAGGACAATGCCGCGACACAAATCTCAGCATTTGTGGGATGAACTGCAAAAAACAAGTCGGATCCACGGCGGCCCCACCTCGCAAATTGCTGGATTTAAGAGATCTGCTGCAAAGTCTTAGTTTGAGCTGTTTTGGTGGCTCGAGGGGAACCTCCTCAATGTTAGGCAGGTGGCAAGGGCTGAAGGGTGCACATGGTGTTTTATGAATTTAATATTCCACTGTCAGTTGTGAGTGACTCAAATTATTCAAATCCTCAATGTATTTCACGACCTCAAGATGAAGGCGTTTGTAGTTTTGTACGTGTAATTAGTGCAGACACTGGGCCAGCAGACGTGAATACAGATCTTTCCCCCGTATTTTCCAGCCTGTGATCAAACATCATCAGATATCACACAAAATAGCCTCAAAAGTATTGACTGGAAGTTACTCTATATAAGCTTCAGCAAAGCAATGTTTTTATGATTTTTATGCATGAATTTTCACTCACTCTGAATCATTTTCACAATGATGATTTACTTTCACATTGGTTGACCCCCCCCCTCCAAAAAAAAAAAAAAAAAAACTCCAACATTGACAGAAGGTCCTGTTTTGGTTTGACACTAGGCTCAGCAGGAAGTGGCTCACAAGACTGGCTTCCCAGTAAGTGGACAGATTCTGTTTACCTGAACCAGCGCACTGAATCATTTACCTTCATCCGCCAGAGATTACCTGCTCAATTGCTCTCGTTACAAGGACAAGGACAAATTGTGCGAGGAGATTGGCACACGTTAAGACAAAGGCCCAGACACGCCCCCGAAAAACTCCAAACACATCATCATTAACGGGATTATGTGGCCGCTTTTTAATGCACGTGGTGAGTCAGACGTCAAACATGGCACTGAATGCCGGGCTTATCGTTCACACAAGCGCCGTTCAATACTCTGCCCGTCTTGATCCTTAGACATGCAATATTTTACACAGCGAGCTTTACTCTGGTCAATGTTAAACCCGAAGTGAGTCCATACATCCTGGAGCTGCAGACCGGTGAGACACGTTGTCCCAAGACACCCAAGTCTCAAAATCTAATATTTACAGGAATTAAACACAAAAATGTATAGTCTGTTTTTATTCAGGCTCCTTTTATGTTTTTGATTGAAGCATAAAGTCATAATCGCATTCTCACAGTACATTTTTCTCAGAGGAACACAAACCAAGAGATTTTTTTTTTTTTTTCTATCATAATTTTTTAGAGCTTCATTCACAGGCATTCGTTTTTTATTGTGTTCCGCAAAATGCGAAACAGATTGTTTCAACATGCGTTTTGTTTTCAGGCAATCTCTCCCCCAGGACGCCGCAGCGTTTATTCTGTGGATTGTCTTGAGCTGTTTGAAACATTTTGGAAGTCGGAGAGCTCTGCGGTGCTATATTTGGAAAAGGAGGGGAGGAGGGGGGTACGCTTGTTACCGTAAATGATCCACCATTTCTTTACTTAGCTAGATAAATCGCTCTCTCCCCGCTCCCTCCTCTTGGTCTTTGACCTTTTTAACTCAGATACAGTCATGTCCAGGTGGAACATGTCAAGGCTCCTCATGCCAAGATTCGGCTCCTCTGCTGACGCAATCTGGGGCAGTTTTGCCACGGAATGTTCAAGCTGGACGAGGATGGTGGGGAGGAAGTGAGATCGTAATTCGAAGATGTGCATTCAGCCTCTTCTTTTTGTCTCTGCACTGTCGTGCGCCACGCCCAGGGCGGATCACCGAATAACCGAAACCATGACCGGTGGAAAATGCATCGTCGTTTGAACAAATGGAGCTGGGAAAAAATTGAAAGTACGTTTTCAAGGTAAGAGTCATGGATTGTTGAACTGGGTAACATGAGCAAGAAGGAAATACATTTTTCAAAAAAAAGGCAGTCCGAGGAGGGTGTTGCGCAATCGAAGCACTGTTCAAGACGAGGTGAAACTAATCTCACCAGGCACACGTACGCAAACAGTGAAACGTGCACTTGACAGGAGAGAGAGAGAGAGAGAGAGAGAGAGAGAGAGAGGCATGTTTGGGCACAGCGTACAGGAAGTGGGTTGTGCGACACTTTTGGGCGTGTGAGAGGATGAGTGCACGGGCTGTCCTTGCCATCACTGTCACAACTTGTCACAGGCCCCTCGTTGCTGAGGTCATCACCTCTGAAGCGTCATCAGAACCAGAGACAACCGGAGTTCACGCTCTCTCAGGTGCCACTGCTATCAGACCACATGGATGGAAAAGTTCTAAAATCCACATTTCGGTTTGTAACGTTGAGGTTATTTGTAGGCCTGAAGGGTTCCCAGCCGAGACTTGCTCTCCAAACGTTCCATTGCAATCTCAATAATCAATCAGCCTCAATCAGCTGTCTCCGCACATATTTAAAGAGGAGTGCACACGTATTATCTGTTATCACACATATCATCTCATTACAGCCTGCTGAACAAACGAAAATCAGACAACAGTCTTCAGCTATGCATGACAAAGCCAATCAAACCTGAACAAAAACTATACAAGTTCAGGTCATGATGCATTGCTGCTGCCAAGTCTGTCTGATGTAGCTTATAATAAAGTGTAATTGTTGTTAGCTGCCCTTTCAGGGATAAATTCTAACACAGTAGTTAGTAATACATTTTTACATTTTAAAATAAATACATTAATATTTCCTAAGGTCAGGGGTCAAGCTTTCCAATGGACACCACAAAGCTACATTTTGTGGGGGGAAAAAAACAGCGCAGGTACATGCTTTGGACAGCTTGCTAGAATTGGGGTTAATGGAGAAACAAACAAGTGTCACCAAATCAGACAGAGAGCAGCGTATGTCATGGAAACTGATGTTCCCATTTACATAATTGTTTGTATCATGAATACTTGCCGCTAGCAGGTTTGGCCCGGCTCTGGCGGCTGTTTATGTCGCGGCCCCATGTGGACGTCAGTGAGAAGCAAAGAACAAGAACAGGGGAAGGAAGCGCGAGCCACAGCTCGCATCAGGGGAAACCCCTCGCTTGCACACACGGTCACATATACACAAACACACACAACCTCACGTACGTAAACACAATCTTGACACATGTCACACGCCTGCGTTGCCACTGGCAGACTGTCCACCGAAAAAAAATAAGAACATCACATCACATCCGTCGCCTTGGAGACCGACCTCAAAAAAACAGGCCTGTGGCTGAAAGAGAGTCGTCGCGCGATAACACGGCGGACGTATCTACACATTTTTCCATTCCTGTGCGAAGATTTCATTGATGGAGCTTGGAGGTGAGTGGGGTCATGAGCACTCAAATCGCTTTGGTAGAGAGGACCTTCCTCCCTCATGGACATGATGAATTTACCAAAAACAGATTGAGATTTGAGAACATCACATACTGCGAGATTTAATGAAGTCTCTTTCGTTACAGCACACTCAAAAAATAAAGAACTGTCCCAGGAAGTGGCATCACACGCAAGGCATCTAGAACGATCCGCAGCGAGAGACTTGTGTCCATTTGTTTCCATGGCAACGTCAAGCTGCTGACCACAGTGGGGGACCACGGCCACCGGCTGATTCACTGTCCCGCTTGGAGGTGGCGTCTCGTGGCGTTTCTCATCTACACATGGTTTCATTTTCTGGAGTTTCCAGAGCTGAATCGCTCCAAAACAACAGAGGCGGGGCCTGGGTTCGAAAGAGTGGCTGCTCCTCGCACTCAGCCGAAAATTCCGGTCGTATCCTGAGCCGGCTGGCTGGGCAGAATTTCCAGGTTAATGACTAACCTGGGGCCGCTGGAAGGGCCTTGGGGGCAGGGTTGGACTCCGCTTCCGATAACCGCTGATAGGGCAAAGGAGTCACAGTCCTAGAGCTTAAAGTCACACACCACCCCCCAACCACACACACACACATACACACACATACACACATCACACTCCTGCAGACAGAGAGGGAGATATGAGTGTCTGTGATTTACAGCTCTGCGAAAACGTGTGACAGTAATAGAGAGGGACAAACCAGTATGTGTGTGTGTGTGAGTGTGTGTGTGTACGCTAGTGAATGAGTGAGTGAGAGTGTGAAATCAAAATCCCTTCATTGGAGTGGTCCCAGTTGACCTTCTGTTTACTCTTATGGCCCCCCCATAAATCACAAGTTTACTTAAGAACCCCGCACATGTTTCCCTTCGCAGCGTGTTTTCTCCCTTGAATTAGAAATATGCGCTGTAAGAGTTTCAGTTCGTCGTCCATAAACAAATTACTCAGCGCCCATCGCTGAGCGCAACAATGGAACACTGTGGTCATGGCTAGAATGTGAAAATGAAAATCTTAAGGGGGGTCCGACATGAAAACACAGAATCTCTGCCGCAGAGACACAAAAGATTGTATCAAGGGCAGAGGACAGAACCAGTCGGGTATTAGAGGAGGACTATGCTTGATTTAATATAACTCCAAATTAGCATGTGAATTAATTTTGGCCGCAGGAAAGGTTTGTGCCAACTGTGTTAAAGGGTACATGCACTTGGTCAATAAGGTCAACTGTTGCCAATGAAGTGAACGCAAAACTGCTTTGTTAGGCACATCCACTCGATAAGGCCATCTGGCCTATCAAACAGAGGGGAATAAATCGTGTTGATTGTGCATTGTGTCACATGTGTAAAAAAAAAAACTACAATAGGCAGTGATAGGGAGCGATAGGGAAGCAAAGCATGTGACAGCACAGGGAAGACGGGAACAAACACCTGAGAACAAATGTTCTCGGCGAAGAGTACAGGTCACAGGTCAAGTCGTGGGTGAAGCTTCACTTGAACCGGTGCAACGGCTGGATATGAAGCACTTGACTGCGAAGAGTCAGGCGATTCCATGGGGTGTGTTTTAAAGTCCCTGTAAATCTGTAAAGGTCCTGGAAAAGGCTGAACTGACAGCATAATAAATGATTTCGTGACGGTGTAGGTAGGACGTGTCCTGACAGTAAATGTTTCTGGAAGCAAGGTCCAAATAAGCCCACTATCCCTTTAAAGACTTCCTGTCTCACGCACCGCCCTCCATGTACTTTTCCTACACTTGCTCAGACCGGCCTGTTCCGTCCTGTCTCCTGACGTGAGCAGCGAGCGCGTGGTAGGGAGTGCCGAGCGTGAGTCATTGCCAGTGGCATTCCGGAGCTGCGTGACCCCCCCCCCTTCCCTTCCCTCCGCCTACACACGCAGACACTGGCCCCGCCCACACTCACACCACATCCATGCCGAGTCCCCATATGAAACACTGGCACCCGTCGCCGCGACCAAGTCCTGACAGGGCTGGGGTTACCGGCGGGGGGAGCGGGAGGGCGTACCTGCAGGACCCCATTCCTAGAAGCACCAATAGCCACATGCAAGTCTTTTCACCCTCAAGTGCAGTTAAATTCTTAGCATGTCTTCCCCAGCCTGAATCACCACAATAAAGTTATTTATGTGTGTTTCATCTGTAATAATCATTCTTGTGGGTTCTGTGTTATTTCTCTGTGTCCCGTGATTAACTGCCTTTTTGAGGTAGGTGGCTGTGAAGTATTCCAGACGCAGGGAAACGGAGTGCTGGGGTGTCCTGAGAACCCCCACACACACCAACACACACCAACACAGTGGACCCTGCTTTTCTGCAGTTCACAATGAGCACACATGTGCATTGTGTCTGAGGCCGTTTATGGTCCGTGCTGTTCACCTGTTCATGATGTAGGACAGGAAGTGGGAGTAAAACGCTTACATATCTACACAATGAGCAGCTGTGATGCAATTGGTGGGAACTTATTTTATGACAATTCATTCAGTGCAGAATTTGTGTCTGTGTGTCCTCATCTGGTTATGACTGGTTTACACTAGACTGAGAATGTGTACAGATAGATAGATAGATAGATAGATAGATAGATAGATAGATAGATAGATAGATAGATAGATAGATAGATAGATAGATAGATAGATAGATAGATAGATAGATAGATAGATAGATAGA
The DNA here is from genome assembly GCF_900700375.1 of Denticeps clupeoides. NCBI lineage: Eukaryota > Metazoa > Chordata > Actinopteri > Clupeiformes > Denticipitidae > Denticeps > Denticeps clupeoides. The sequence continues at coordinate 7,174,555 of NC_041716.1, read as the reverse complement.
TAGATAGATAGATAGATAGATAGATAGATAGATAGATAGATCTAATGTAAAATGTAGGTCCATTTCCTATACAGTTGGTTCTATGTTCTAAATCCCACTCCAGATAGAACCTCTAGGGTCATGTGTGAAGTGGCTCCAAATGAAACCATATTGAAAAGAATTGACTCCAGACTCTCAAATGAAATTCCCATGAAACAACATTAGAAAAAAATAAATGCTTGGAAGAAAAAAAAAACCTACAAGTCAAGGCCTATGGCTGTTTCTAACAGAAAAATGATTCGGCAGAATCTTCCAGAAAAAAAAGATGAGTAACAGGAAATGCTTTGGCCAGAGGCCAGATGTGAACATAACAAAAAGATCCTGCATTCACTTAAACCCTTACTAACTAGATAACTTGTGGTGCTGTCATTTTTTTTTTCAAGCTTAATAACCGTCGCAACTGGCACAATTACAGACTGAACAATAAGACTTTTACAGGAGCAATTAACCTCCAGCCAAAAATTATGCAACACAGTTTGCCTAAATGCCCATGAGCTGTCAAAACAACACACCTTATTTGTGTGTGGTTTCTTTATTAAAGAGCGTAATGATCTTATTGACGTGTCAGTGAACAGGCTTTTTGTTTTGCGTCTTTGTAATGCTTGAGCGCTGAATACTGGGGTTGCCAGAGATTGCATTTCCTTCCAGAGAGCCAGCAAAAATTTGTCTCTGATTATTTATTTTTTTTAAGACTTTTTTTTATTATTTTCTCAAGTCCAGCGGTCTGTGGTGCGCCCTAGTGGCATTCTGTGGAACCAGTGGAAGACTTCGGTGCAGATCGTCACCGGCTTAGCTCCAGTTTTGACAGTGAAGGTCAACGTTTGGGGCAGTTTGGTTGCAGCATGGGATTTATCAAGAACTATACGTGGTATTATTCTGAAGAGATTAGTGGTTATGGGGGCATGAAGATCCACTGCGTAGGACAGCTGAGCGGTGATGGTGGCAGGACATTAAAGAAAGAAAGTCCAGTTGCCATGACTCAACTTTCAGACATTTACATTTACAGCATTTATCAGACGCCCTTATCCAGAGCGACTTACAGTCAGTATTTACAAGGACAGTCTCCCTGGAGCAACTTAAGGTTAAGTGACTTGCTCAAGGACACAATGGTAGTAAGTGGGACTTGAACCCGGGTCTTCTGGTTCACAGGCGAGTGTCTTACCCACTAGGCTACTACCACCATGACACAGGAGTGTAATGTCGTTCGGAGACAGACTCCGCTTATTAAATAATATTACAACAAAAATTTCAACAGTTTTAAAAATATAAATAATGAGCCGTAACTCCAACCTTGCTTATTTGCTTTTCCCTTCGACTGAAAACCTGTTCCAGCCCTTATAGTACTGGACCAAGCCATTACCTGGACAGACAAGAATTAATTAAAAAGTTCCACTCATCAGATAATAAAATAATATGCACTTCACAGTTACTAATAATCCCAATCTGAACCAAACCCCTTTGGTATACCCTTAAATGGCTGTTACTAGCTCTGTTATATGATTTATTGGTGATAAAACAGTAAAAAGTAAAGAATTTCCAAAGACGTCTTGTAACCCTTAAGGGGTCTAATAGTAGCTGAGTGTACAGCCGCCCTTGACTTGGTAGGCTGACTTCAGACCCAGATTTGACAAGTGAAATTTGCTGACAAGAAACTGTTCATTTCAGGTTGGACGTTCAACAGATATTCGAATATATTAGGATATAAGCACAATCCTCCATAAAGACTTCTGTGAATACTTATGTACATGTGATTTCTCAGGGTTTTTTTATTTTTATTAGTTGTCATATAAATACTAAATGTGAAAGGACATGTCAATAACGTCTCTCAATATGGACCCATATATGGTCAATTGTTCAAAGACAGCCTTTAGTAATTCATATTTACAATCTTATGTACTGACAAGTAGTTATTAGCATTACATCAGAAGTACTTCATATTTTTAAAAGAATCTACATTTGCTAAATGTAACAAAGCTATGAGATAAATGTGAATGTACGATACGTCGAGATGAAATATTATTTTACATGTATATCTTAATGTATTGTACTGAACCCACACAATCCCAAAACTGTGTGTGAGTTTACATTATGAGCTTGTGACTTGTGTCAAAATGGACCAAGGAGAGAGGGTCCCGCACAGAATAAATTCTTTGTACAACACAGGATCCGTAAGAAGACCTGAAACATTACCAACGGGATGCATGGAAGTCATCATTCTCCACAATTGAATGCAGAAGCCTACTGTCCCAGTATCATTCCACTCATGATTGCAGATGTGATGTTATCAAGTCATTGTGCTGTATGAGCCTCAGAGATAAATCAAATCCTTTCAGCCTCATGTAAACTGTCCTTGAAACACCAAGACATTTGGCAATGCAGGAGACTGGCAGGTGCGTCCAGCAATTGAGCTCAGATTTTCTCTCTCTATGACGATTGTGCCGTGGCCACGTCCTGCACCAGCTTGTTTCTTGTTCCACAACGGCTATTGAGCCACTGGACCAAATTGTGAAGATTTTGGGGAGCGACCGGGACCCTGTTTAAACAGCCAAAATGTTTCATTTACCGGTGTAATCTTCATCGGTCTCCCACAGATGTGGGAGAGTAACACAGTAAATATGTGTTCTTATCTCGGCCAGGGACAAACCAATGAACTATTTTAATAGTTCTCTAGGCTACTCTGACACAACTTGACACCTACAAAGAAAAGATTCTTAACTCTTCAGGGGAGGAAAGCTGCCACAACTGCACAGACACTGTCGACATCTACCCAAGAGGCGTCATGGTCCTCAGCATTTGTTCGCAAGGTGTAATTACGGTAATCGGTCCACCAGAACTCATTATTTTCATTGGTGAGTGGGATGAAGTGGAAAATTGTCAAATTGTCAGATATGATATGTGACTTCTCCTCTGCAGAACTGTACATGAAGAATAACGAGACTTATTGACTTAATTTATGACTTGCATCATCATGCACGGGCTGCAGAGCCCAACAGGGGGCGATGGGGTCTCCCAGTCATAGTGTTTTTATGTCTTGGGTGATCAAATGTTTTAGTAAAAGGAGTTTCAGCGAACGCGGGTACCTGGTGTGTTTTTTCCATTCCATCCACATTACCGCACAGTTCACAATACATCACTACTGCTGATTCTGTGCACCTACTGAAATACTCAAATAATAAACCAAAAACCTTTGACATAGTACAATAATTAAAGCTTAATTATTTTATTTGTTCTTTTATATCTTTGGTATTCCATGCGGTTAACATGTCTGAACACCACGAGGTCCACTTCAATCGGAATGCACCCTTGATGTTGGAGGTGCCGAAACTGTGAAAACATGCCACAAAGGTATCCACTGTTTGATACTCTAATTAATTAAAATATATTAGAGCTGGGGGGGGGGGGGGGGGGGGGGGGGGGGAATAAATAATCGGCAGAACAGACGGCGATAGAGCAGGCTGGGTCTCAGGCAATAAGGACCACAAAGTTGTTCAGGTTCAGGCTTGTCAAAAAACGTCACTAGATTTGATGCTTTCTGAAGGAGTAGAAAAAAAAAGTTGGCAGCAATGGGGGCAACAATTGTCATACATGGGAAAATCCGCCACCGACAGGTTTGATCATTTTGGGAAATTTGAGTTAAAATTATGCAATAGGACTGAAAACGTGCAGCTTGCTTGGTATTCATCTGTATCTTGATAAATTTAAACTCTGAAAAAACAGACTGCAAAGACTATTTTTTATCCAATCGGATTTTGACAGACTAGGTTGTCTATCTTTGTTTTTTTATGATTGTAGAAAGGAAAGTATTAAGCACATCAATTCATCCAGGCCAGTCTTTTAAGTCATATAGTTTTATTACTACAGCATTTGTTCAGAGTTCAACCTGTATATAAAACATCCATCTAGAATCGGATCAAACATGAACAATGCAGTATTTTTTTTTCTTACAAAAGGAATATGATGGATAACATAAATCAAACAATATCAGTGGATTAGCACATTTAGGAAAGTGAGCAAAAACATGGATTCCTGGGCTACGAGTTTGAGGCCCAGATGTTAGATGTGATTGTGTTTCTACCCCCCAAAAATGCAATAAATTAAATAATAATGAAACTTAACCTGCTTGGTACAGCTAGTGGGTTTGTGGGAGAGGCAGATTACATTCTACATCAGGTCTTGCCATATAAGAATTTTTCTTTTTTTTTTTTTTAATGTGTCCTTTTTCCTCCCCTAGAAAACAGCTACGACCCACGAGATGCCAGCAGACTGGCAAATTCTGCCAAATCAAAGGCAAACACAATTTACTCAAACAGCTCTAAACAGAGGACCACACAAACACCCTGCAATTCAGTCCCACAGATTTACCTGGTATGGGAGGAGGGACGAGTGTACATAATGCGCGTCATAATCAGGTTGCGTTTGACTGGTCTAGTGTGCTAGTATAAAAGTGCCATTACTTATAGTAACAGTAATGATTAATAATAATAAAAATAGCCAGTCGCACTACACCACTGCTACGTGTTCTGTTCATTTGGATCCCCGTGCTGGTGTTTTGGTTGGTTTGCCCCTGTATGCATGACAGTCACACACAGTAGAAAGATGGACATGGGTGCTTTGAAGCAATGGTTTGCAATCCTGTTCCTCTAAAGGGAGTAAGAGAAAACTGGTTTAAAGGGTCTGTCTCCGTAACATACTTATATTGCTAGCAGAAAAAGAGGAGGGGGCTCAGCTCAGCATGTCCTCAAAGGCGGATATGGTGGTGTCAAGTGTTAATGAGGTCAGCCTCTCTTGTTGTGTGGCTAACCCAGTCTTTAGGAAACACTGGAGCAAAAGCATTAAAAAGTGACTGGATATGAATGTTCTGGTACAAAACAGGATTTTAAGAACAGTGAAATACCTGGATTTGTAGTAATGAGTGTAATAAAAAAAAAAAAAGTGAACAATGTTTTTTTTTTTTTTTTTGGAATTATTCAACTTTGTTTTCAATATAAGTGCAAATGCAATTTCTGAAACAGGTGGAAACGAGTACAAAAACAATCTCCTCATTAACCCTGCTTCAAAAAACAGTTTTAAAACAGATGGCTGATAAAAAAAAAAAAAAAAAAAGACTCTCTCTCTTATATATATATGTGTGCGTGTGTGTGTGTGTATATGTATATGTATAGAGAGAGAGATGCAAAAGCAGTCAGGAAAACATCACAATTACCTAATGTAATTTTTATGCCTACCTCTGAGACAGCAGATAAGAGATGGAGTCCACAGCAAACCCCGACAATCATTATGGTGCATGTGTGCACGCACATGTATATATACATAGTTGCACAGACACACACAAACAGTTATTGGGGGATTAAAGCGCCCCCTGGTGGGAAAGATCCCTAGCCTCCAGAATGTATTACAGCCATATCTAGGGCACGCACATATGCAAGCACTCCCTTAAAAATCCTATTGTTACCCTCACTCATGCCAGTGCAACACACCCCTTCCTTGATACAGCAATTGTGAGAGGAAAAAAAAAACTCTGTTTCCTGTTTTGAGCATCAATTTATAGGATATGACACCTGAACTGTGAGGCCCTGAGTAATAGAACGGATTGTGTGTATGTGTGTGTGTGTTCTGTGTGAAGGGGCACCAGAGCAGGCAGGATGAGTACGAGGCCTTTTGATTCAGAGGGAGGTAGGAATATACAAAAAAAGAGAGTGGGCAGGAAGATCAGTGAAAATACACTCTGTAACAGACGTACGCGCCGAACGCCAGGGCAGTGCAGATGCACATATTGGCCACCAGGGGGCTCCAGGCGCCCTGATGATTTGGCCCCCCAACCTCACTCTCCACCAACGTCCGAGGAGGCTTTGGAGGGGGCTCGGCCTGGAGGGTTGGACCAGGGGGTGGTGGGCAGGGTGCAGGAGGAGAGGAGAGTCCGTCAACCTCAGATTTCCTTACATTTCTTAATTTTTTCAAAGAGAAAAATAAAACGTTGCTGTTACTTAAACACACAGTGTACAACATACACAGACTCATTTAAATGTGATAAATCAATTAACGGTAATAAAGAAATTACTCTATATGCTAACAGCATTGGTGTGAGTGTGTGTCTGTGGTACTAAGTTAGAGTTATACCTGTGTGTGACTGCTGTGGCCGGAGTGATTACTTCAGAGGGGAAAAATCTGTTCTCAGTCTTGCCATTGTGGGAGTCCTCTTTAATTGGGCGGGGAGGCGGTGGAGGTGGTGGTGTGAACTCCGGGGGAACGTCCTCTTCTTTTGACAGCTTCTTCCATGACTCCTACAATACAGGGCCACAAATACAAGTTATGTATTACATTTTGCGCCAACATGAACTAAGTGAGTAAAAATGATTGGTGACTGCATGGCAAAGGTTTAATCTTTGCAGTTCTTATGTAAACAGTGATATCAGACAGGGGTGATAAAAATATCAGATTAACTGGAAAAAAATTCAAACAGTATATCCATTTATAGGCTCAGCTGTTTGGTCATTATATCATGTTCCACTGTATTAGACAGAATCATATCCCTGGGACCAGCAATAAAATTAATTCACATCCCGTGACTCATACCTGCACAGATGAGTCTCCCATAATGTATTTGGCGCCTTCAATGACAGCGAGGTAGGAAAAGCGCAGCTGGTCAGCAGTCTGAATAAGGCCCATGCGATAGTGTCGCATGTCCAGCAGCACATCTTTGATCTGCACTGAAGATGGATCTTTCCGCAGGGACATCTGAAAGCAATGGAGGTCAAAGTTAGAACAAGGTTCCTCACCCATACAGGTACTGAAACAGAATAATTCAGGAAGAATAAATGCAACTAAATATCACAAATAACATGAAGTATACAGAAACCCCAGACTAATGCAGTGAGGTTGGGTAAAGCAGTGACATTGTCTACAGTGTGAGTGTATTTGATTGAGTTTGTATACACTCAAACACCGATATATTATTATATATACACTCATAAACCCCAATTGAATCAACAAATCTGTTAAATCACTAAAAATTGATTACAAAGAGAGTCGGCAACGAATTTCATTATCGATTCATGGTGTCGTGCGACGCAGAGACATTTGATTATTTTAAAAAAAAGTAGTTGAGCATGAAACATACTCGGTCTCTCTTGCACACTAATGCCTGCAGAGTTCAGCACCTCAGACGGGGCAAAGCAACAATACATTTTTTTTTTAAAAAGTAGAAGTAGAGGAAAGATGAAAGACCATATGGGCCATAATCGCCTGCATTTTAACGTGTGGCTTTACACTAAAATACGCCATTTCTGTTGCCTGTTGCCAACAGGTGAGGTGAGGTACCTGAGGTTCACATTTCACAGCTGGCTCCAAATGATCTGGCAGCGCATAAAGAACTGCGTGGCTTTAATTTGCATGTTAACGGTCCAGTTAAAGCTGTGACATTCTTGCATGACTGATGTCAGTGTGAGAGTTTGTGAGTGTGGTCGTCTGCAAAAGCGCGTCCGTCTGCGAGCGTGTGTGTCTTCAGTGTAGAGTAGAGAACAGGTTCTGACATTCAAATCCTTTTTTATAAATTATTCACCTGAGCTGGCAGAACAATACATTTTTATTTTTGTTTAATTTTATTAGTATTATTATTGTTTTATTATTATTATTATTATTAATGGGTGGTAGTTGACTAGAGGGTAACACAATCGCCTATCAACCAGAAGACCCAGGTTCAAATCCCACTTACTACCATTGAGTCCCTGAGCAAGACACTTAACCCTAAGTTGCTCCAGGGGGGGACTGTCCCCTGTAACTACTGATTGTAAGTCACTCTGGATAAGGGCGTCTGATAAATGCTGTAAATGTTGTTGTAACAGCTCAAGGAGCAACGTGTGCACTTTGTTAAGATTTTTGTTCTGTTTTTGAAGGGTTGGAAATGTATGCTTTTCTTTTTTAATAAGACTCTATGATTAATCAAAAATAATCGACAGATTAATCAATTATTTAAAAAAAATAATTGATTAATATTGATGATCCCAATATTGTATGTTATCCGGACAAATGAATGAACCAATATTTAAAAAAAAAAAAATGTATAATGCATGTTAGTGCTACATCATAAAAGCAAAAGAAACTGACAATAACACATTTGAAACTAAAATCAATGAAGAGCTGTATAATCTACTAAAAATTAAGGTCTTTAGTCCTTGTTCAAAACGGTCCACTAACTGTGGTGCTCTCAGGGATGACGTTCTACAGGCACAGGGCAGCAGCACAGAAGGCCCGATCGCTCATCGAGTTTTTATGTTGGTGGTTGAAGCCAATTTGACTGTACAGTGGAACATGCACATATGTTCCATTCTCTTGTACTCTGTAACAAGGACAGGAACATACCAGTAAAAGACACGTGTCTACAAGACAGAAGGTTCCAGAGCGTCCGATTCCCGCGCTGCAGTGGACCACGACTGGGCCTTGGTCTAGGCTCAGGCAGCCAGACTCCCGCACTTTGAACAGAAAATTCAGGAAGGAGGCTGGAGATTCAGGAACACCAAAGTCAGGCCAGGTGGTGTAGTGGAAATGAAGGATCTCTCTGGTTTCCTGAGTCTGGATACAAGGGGGAAAACAAATTGGGGGATGGGGCGTGAATCACTTCCTTGAGAGGCTCATTCAGCAACAGGTGTTTTGAGTGTTCTACACAAGACAGAATCTGATCAGTAATGAAGATCTGTTTCTCACCGAGAGATTTATCAGTTCCAGCTGCCGTACAGTGTAGTAGGACTTCACGTCTTCTGCGATCAGGACCACCTTGAAATTTGTGTCCTCAAAAACGGCCTCTCTCTCCTCTGGCTCAGGCCAGTACTGGGCACATTTAATCTGGAAGAACAAAAAAAAGAAAGGACGTAAGGGTATGGGCATACCTTCGAAACCCAAAATTCTAGGTGCACACGATCAATTTAAAGATGTTTTGCCCTCCGTGCAGGACGGTCACACGGAAAACAGTTCTCGGAAGTAACCACACAAGCATAACGTCTGTGCTGAATATTCAAATAAGCTTGCGTTTAGCTCTGCAATATGTTCGGAAATTATTACATAATCTAATTAGAGAAAACATAATTTCATTCTAATAACATAAGATTCTATGTAATTGCCAGGAATTCTCAAAAAGATCAGATGTCAATATAATTAATATGTAACCACTATGCAAATCCTAGATCTGTCTAGAATGAAGATGAAATAAATAGTCGAAACATAAATAGACACAGAGCTCTGTGCAGGATGGTAGTAGCCTAGTGGGAAACACACACGCCTATAAAACCAGAAGACGCAGGTTCAAATCCCACTTACTACTGAGCAAGACACTGAACCCTAAGTTGCTCCAGGGGGGGACTGTCCCCCTACCAATTGTAAGTCGCTCTGGATAAGGGCGTCTGATAAATGCTGTAAATGTAAATAATCGCCAAAAATCCTACCCAGATCGGTGCTGAACTATTAAAAAGGCAGCCACAGCCTCTACCAGCAATACTTAACTTGAATTGTTATGCCGCCACCAGAAAATCACCAAGCAACGTCATTGTGGTAAAATCGATTATGTCCTGCACTGCATCGATGCAGAATCGCCCATGTCTGCATCATGCTGCATTGATTATGAGATTCATTTCAACACCCCTAGTCATCACAGGTAAACTGTTCTGAAATCCAACTTGACATTCAGTAGGTATAGAATATGCATATCATTGATTCTTTGGTCAGAATCAGTTGAGTTTTGAACATTATATTAATTTTCCTCTTGGTCCCATTTCCTTTCCCAACAGGGAAAAATCCAAGCGAGCCAAAGTACATTGCTTTAAATCATGCAAGAACTTTCTCTCGGCTTACTGGTCAGATGTGCAAACAAAAATAATCTGACAGTATGAAATGACTACATTCAAATTTACCCATAATCCACTGTTCTCAACTCATGTGATTTACAGCGTTTGTCCTGTTTTGGCATGTGTTCACGCGATAGTTCACTATTTCATTCGGGTCAAGAGCACCTCTGTTTGGGGGTCTCACTGCGGTTATTTTGGTCCGCACAAGAGTGCGATTACGGTGTTCACACCGGACCAAATGAACTGCACCAAGGGGGAAACAAACTTCAGTTTGATTCAAGGGGTAGCCTGTAGGTGTGAAAGCACCCTAAGATTATCAAGAAGACTGTGTGTATTAAAAAAAGTTATCACGGGTGTCTTATTTTTTTATCAAGATCAAAAGTCACTCTTGTTAACCAATCGGAAATTAGAGTCCTAGAAAAAAATACAACTCATCCATAAAAATACATTCATTTCACCACGTCTACGTTTTCTTTGCTATTAAATCACTGGTGTTTTGTTAAGGTGTGTAAATCCAGAGTTTCTCTGTTGCTTTTTGAAACGTATCACTTACAGTCATTGTGTTGCACTGAATTTGTGGATATTGGCTTAGACCCTGCATGCAACTCTGCTGCCTTCACACCAAGTGTGCAAAGGGTTTTATATTTGTTTCGAACTGGATTTGCCAGCAGAGAATTTATTTTAACGCTCAAAAACGCAAGCCTACCGTGAAATCTGATATACCGGGGAAGTGGTGGCCCACCGGGGCAGTGGTGGCCTAGCGGTTATGGAAGTGGCCCCGTAATCAGAAGGTTACCAGTTCGAATCCCGATCCGCCAAGGTACCACTGAGGTGCCACTGAGCAAAGCACCGTCCCCACACACTGCTCCCTGGGCGCTGGTCATGGCTGCCCACTGCTCACTCATGGTGATGGGTTAAATGCAGAGGACAAATTTCACTGTGTGCACCGTGTGCTGTGCTGCTGTGTATCACATGTGACAATCACTTCACTTTAGATATTTAAACTGAACAGAAACCCCGGGTCAAGAACAAAATCACACTAGGAGTTTTCATGTTGAAACTCATGACCAGTTTAAATTATTCAGATGACCAAGTAATCTTGCTTTGTGAAACACTGACCCCCCCCCCCCCCGATAATGGACTCACCGATCCTTTCTCAATGACGCGATTTAGCATCACAACTCCTCTAGTTCTCTGTTCCCACACCATCTCCCAGAAGTGGCCACAAGTGTTGGGTAAGGGACCCTGCAGAGAAAACACAGTCGTTCTGATATAAGACAACCTAAAATAGGCATTTAACTGTACCATGAATTAGGGGTGATTGATGTATCGAATATAGTGAATGTTCCATGTGCAATGCATCGTGGCCATCCAGTATAAAACGTTAAACAGAGCAGACAGCGCGCTGCCCCACCCATCCGGAAAACTCCTTGCGGCATGATGTTAAGTCAACTTTTAATCACTCAACCTGTCCTCAATCTTGGATTGAGACCCTGCTTCAACACCTTGTTTCTAAAGTTCGCACGTCAAGCATCACATAACGCACACGGAGCGCCGCTTGCAGGGTTGCTGGCCGCTTTACTGCTAAAAGAAATTATAAAATCCACCGAGTTCACCGAGACTTCAATTGGAAAGGGAGGCGGACGACTTGGTTCTTGAATTTACACAATGATTTAGAGGAAGTTTCTAGGTATTGCGATGTAAATTGTGAATCATAAAATAGTTTAAACTATTGCAATATTAGTTTTAGGCCATATCGCCATGCCCTACCCTAATTCTACCTGATTACACTTGAACAGCATGTTTCAGCAAGAACTCTCCCACCGAATAAAGACTCCAAATTTATCGAGCAGATTAAGGAAGTGGAATTGGACCAAATTGCTACTGCGCTTTCTTTTGTGACAACCGAACAGGTACAACTTTACAAGTTTGCCTGGCTAGTCATACAACCGGCTCGTAGTGAAGAGACCAGGTGAACCGCACTGTGAAAGCGAGCTCTGTGCCGGCGCAAATGAAACAGGTTGAGACGGGCCAAATGCAGTCGGGACGTTCCTCTGAAATTGCGCGTGGCATCTGAGAATTTATTTGGAATGTTCCCTTAGCGAGCTGAAGCGGAGCAGCGGAACATAAGATATTATACAGTTGGTCAAGTATGTTGGTTTAACCCTTGCATTGTCACTGGTCAACCGGCAATAGAAAACGCATTCGGACTGCACTACGTTTAAACCACACTGGTACCGTGCATTTTTATTGACTAGGAAAAATCCTTTTAAAACCATTAGGCCACACAGCACTGTTATAGTCATTACTAACTAAACGGTTACACTGTGGTAAAACCATGCTAATAGTCTGCTGTTTAGCATTACTTTATCCTGACTCGCCACTTCAGCGGTTATTTATTTCCCAAATCAGCATTTGTGCTTCGTCATCACGCTGTGTGATGATGAATGGTAGTATTGCCACGTGACCATGGTTGTCTAAACACTTCCACTTACTGGAAAGAGTATGGACGCACATGCTCAATGAAGTGCTGTGGGTGTCATTTCATTTCATTCTGCAACATGCATTGGTAGTAGCCTAGTGGGTAACACACTCGCCTATGAACCAGAAGACCCGGGTTCGAATCCCACTTACTACCATTGTGTCCCTGAGCAAGACACTTAACCCTAAATTGCTCCAGGGAGACTGTCCCTGTAATACTGATTGTAAGTCGCTCTGGATAAGGGCGTCTGATAAATGCTGTAAATGTAAATGTAAAAAAAAAATTTTGTTGTTCTTCCCACACGGGGGTAAAAGTCATTAAAAAAATAAATACATACGATTTTAAAACACCATAAATTACTCATCGCTGCGACACCAGGTAACGCGCACAGGATTTTACGTTCACGTGGACCACCGCCCAAGCCAGGCACAGACCTGAGTAAGGACGTAGCTCCTCTGCGCCTCCTCCATCGAAATCAGGCTGGCATTGATGTAGTCGTTTGTTCCCAACTGCAGGCATATTCTGCTGTGGTCGACTGCGTCCATTTAAAACACAGAGAGAGGAGGAAAAACACTTCATAAGACACTCGTTTTTTTGGGGTTTTTTTACCACTCAGCATGCCCAAGAGACCAGGGCTCGGCTGCAGCTGTGCAGAATGCTCCCATGAGCGTTTTTCTACTGACACCAACACCACAACACAGTTTCTGGTCCTGTTCTCAGTTCCAAAGAAGTCGGAGGCCTGTGGGTTCCTGTTTTAAAGACTGCATTGTGTTTGACCTGTATTAGCATGTCAACACGCAGAGAAGTGCACAGCAAGGCCCTGCGCCTGCCATTCAAGAGCAAGCAAACGTGCACTCAGTCAGTTTGAAGGTTCAAGTTCAAAAAAAGGAGGAAACCACAAGTTGCAGTCAAGGGAAGTAAAGCCTGAAGAAGAAAAAAACTTAAAAAAAAAAAAAAAAAAAGCTTAATGACTCCAGCGTTATATTTTCACAAATAAATCTGTCGTGCAGGACGGCCTCATGAACCTCATTGCAAATGTACACCACGACAGCCCATTTAAAAAAAGATAATAAAAAAAATAATACATGAGGGAAATCACCATGGCGACATGTATACATGCTCAGCACTGCATCTTATTAGCTGGACGGATGGCAGGCACGTGCTGCACATAGGAAAGCCAGGAAAATAAAGTACTCACACGGGCTCACGTCCCTGTAACGATTGCGGTTTTTATTCTCTGGCAGTTTGGCAACTTTGCAAGGCAGCTCACTGGACTGCTGCTTAATGTCCTAGAAAACAGAAACGCGCACACAACATGTATTATCATTCACTCAAGAACACAGCATGCCAAAGTTTTACTTTGTGAAAGTTTATTCTAGTTAATAAATCATAACTTCAGTCCATATTTAAGCCTAATGAAATAACAATATGCATACACAGACACCATTATATGAACAAAATTCACGCTAAATTGTGATTAACCAAGACCCCAAAAAACTAAACATATAGTGTTGCAACATGTTTCTTTTGGTACTTAAATTGTCTGGAAAAAATAAAAAAACATTTTTTCTTCTAGGTCTCAGGAGGAAATACATCTAAGAAGCATCATGGCTCTCTTGGCCACAAAGCAAATAATCTTCCGTCGAAGTAGATGTTAATTAACTGAGCCATCTACAACAGTTACTCTTAATAAATATATTAAGAGCATAGAATGTTACTGGGTAGTTGTTACCTGCAGAAGGGTGGTAGTGGTCTAGTGGGTAACACACTCGCCTATGAACCAGAAGACCCAGGTTCAAATCCCACGTAATACCATTGTGTCCCTGAGCAAGACACTTAACCCCAAGTTGCTCCAGGGGGGGGACTGTCCCTGTAACTACTGATTGTAAGTCGCTCTGGATAAGGGCGTCTGGTAAATGCTGTAAATGTAAATGAACCAGAAGACCCAGGTTCAAATCCCACTTACTACCATTGTCTCCCTGAGCAAGACACCTTACCCTAAGTTGCTCCAGGGGGGGACTGTCCCTGTAACTACTGATTCTAAGTGGCTGTAAATGTAATAAATGCTGTAAATGTAAATGCTAGACACCGCACAGGCACACCAAAAGTTACAATGGTGCTAAAAGGGTCACGAATTAGACAAAATGTTTGACGATTTATGCTAAAGTTGACAACGCTATCGTAAACACCGACGATTAGTCCATTAAATGGATGTCACGGCGGCTACTCGTCTAGTCGCGCTTCCCGAGCGACCGTCTCGCAGACTCGTTACCTTCCTCCCCCCCTGCGCACCACCTTGTTCCGGCCACCAGCGCCTACCTGGTAAATGGCGCTCCAATTCCCGTGCTCGTCGATCTCCTGAAACTCGGCGTCCATCGCCGCGCCGGTCGCGCCCCGTCTCCCGAGGCTCCGCGGGGTTCCGTGCGCCCGGGGCGTGAAGTCGGCAGGCCGACGCGCGGAGGAGGCCGAAAGGCGGTGAAACTCGGCGCGTTTTTCAGCGGGGAGAACTGGCGTCGCTGTTGTCCCTTGGCATGTTCGTACCGGAAACACGCCGCACGCTCCGCCTCCCGTGGCGCAACGGTTCATCGGCGTCCCGTCCCCCCGCTTGAGGTTGCTAACCAATCGCGGAGCTCCAAAAAAAAAAGAAATTGACCAATCAGGTCGCAGGAAAGTCAGGGGTAGCAGCGTCCTGAGCCTCGCTCCTGGGTCCTGTAGTTTTTTGACAAGTCTCTAGACAGACTTGCCTCAGAAATCGGATCATTCAGTTCCAAAAAATTTGGAGTTCTATAGCCACATTTCAATTTACTATCGTATTAAACATATATTATGTAAATATTACCATCGCAATAATATTTACATGAAATCATTAAAGTTATCATTATACAAAAGGCAGGATCATTAATTACAATGACAATGAACCAAATTACCCTGTATGTGTAGAGTTTAATTTTTCAGCAGTCACATACTTACCTGTAAGCATCAAGTTATTCCAAGTGATTCCAAAGCTATCAGCTAAAAAAAAAACATAATAATATAATTGGTATTAGCAGTTAGTACTTAATAAGAACATTAGGGACTATCTGTTCCAAGCAAAATACCTAGTTTCGTAGGCAATAATGACCATTGTGAGCCAATATAATCAATTTACACATAATTTGAAGTATTATGTATACTGTGTAATACGTCGAAGGAAGCTAAATTGCACCCTCTGCTGGCAAAAGTTCACAGTCAGACATTTCAACAAACGCTAAACAAGACAAATGAATACATTTACATTTACAGCAGACGCCCTTATCCAGAGCGACTTACAGTCAGTAGTTACAGGGACAGTCCCCCCTGGAGCAACTTAGGGTTAAGTGTCTTGCTCAGGGACACGATGGTAGTAAGTGGGATTTGAACCTGAGTCTTCTGGTTCATAGGCGAGTGTGTTACCCACTAGGCCACTACCACCCAGAATACTTTGTTAAGGTCAGTTTATAGTTGTTCAATTAACATTCAGCATTCCTTTATGAAAGTAAAGCCACCCACTGTGTAATGGAGATGACATGAGTTCAGTAAGGTATTATTTTGAACCACATTTGTCCTCTTTTGTGCTGTTTGAATTAACCTACCACTGAAATTAAATAAATTTCCCTACTGCATAGACAGTTTATTAATATTTATATACATTATGAAACACTTGTTCCTTTAAGGTTGCCATGGTGCCGCATCTGTCAGTGCAATCATCATTCTCAGGAGAACGTGGTGTGGTGTGGTAGACAATGATTATTGGAAAGATGTTCCCTGAATCTTTTTAAACACCTGATGACAAAAACATGACGCAATGTAATTACAACAACTTTATAACACTATATATTATATCATCTTATTACTACAGCAGTAAAATAAGTACTTTTCCATTAATCCTCTCTGAAACTCACCCTGTTTTCCAGAAGACCCCCAGGATTACAATCAAGCAAGATGACAACCCTTGCAGATACATACAAAGGCAAAGTGAGCAAACTAAATCATTAAAGTTATCATTATACAAAAGGCAGGATCATTAATTACAATGACAATGAACCAAATTACCCTGTATGTGTAGAGTTTAATTTTTCAGCAGTCACATACTTACCTGTAAGCATCAAGTTATTCCAAGTGATTCCAAAGCTATCAGCTAAAAAAAAAACAGCAGCAGCGAAACACAGTCTGTTCAAAAGAGAACATAAAAGGTGACTTAATAGCAACTCTGTACAAAAAGAACAAGGAACCGTTCTCAGTCAATTCTAACCAAGTGTTATATTTATAAGACAATGGATATCTGTTGCACTTTAACAAATGAAAGAAAGTGAAGTGATTGTCATTGTGATACACAGCACAGCACACAATGCACACAATGAAATGTCGCTGCCCCAGAGACAAGCATTTGTACCCATATAGGTACACAGTGGTACTTCCATTTCTCTGTGTGTATAGTCAAGTCAGGTTTCGACAGATGCTGGAGTTCCCGTATGTATGGGTGTGGTAGAATTTAAAGTGCACTAAGATGCAGAAGTCAGCTCCTCATTTGAATTGTCTGTTCCACCTTAAATACCGCACGGTGCAATACTATTTATTTTACAGTGAAACATGTCAGAAAGGTATTAGTTGATACTATTTCTGCACATGTTTCAGTGGCCCAGAGATTTTAAACTGTATTTTTTTTGTAAAAGAATGCCATTCATCAATACACAGTTCATATGAGAATGTTTTTAGTGAAAACAGTTTAGGGCCAGACAGGTAACAATGATAACATTTCTAATAGTTCAGAATTTTGACAAGGAGCTTGAGGAACGTAGATAGGAACTGGTGACACACACAATGAGTCTGCCTACAGAGAGGAGATAAAACATCTGGTGGATTGGTGCCGGAGCAACAACCTGACTCTCAGGTTGAGATGGTTGTCAACTTCAGGAAGAAACTGACATTGATGGATCTGCTGTTGAGATCATCAGCAGTTCCTGAGTGTGCACATGACAGACCAGGACACATCTCCTGGAACCTCAACCACCAAGAAAGCCCAACAACGTCTGCGCTTCCTCAGGAATCTTAAGAAGGCCAACCTCCCTCCTCCCATCCTCACATCGTTCTACCGAGGGACCATTGAGAGCATTCAAAGTGAAGTGATTGTCACATGTGTAACACAGCAGCACAACACGGTGCACACAGTGAAATGTTTTCTCTGCATTTAACCCATCACCCTTAGTGAACAGTGGGCAGCCATGACAGGTGCCCGGGGAGCAGTGTGTGGGGACGGAGATTTGCTCAGCGGCACCTTGGCAGATCGGGATTCGAACCAGCAACCTTCTGATTACTGGGCCGCTTCCAGTTTTCACTGGAAAGCCTTATCAACTGCTGATCTCTCAACAGGGTTCTCTGTAAACATTGACCAGAGACTCAACTTTAAAAAAATTGATGCAATCTCTCACACTTAATATTTTTACATTGATGTAATGTAAATAAACGAGGTTACAGTGGGTTTATTTATGTTTATTTACCATTTACAATGTGACATATTACTTAAGTTTAACCTGTGTTCACGTTTTACAGTGTGTCTACATTTGCAGAGTCAATGATGCTGACTAAAATGAAAGCATTTGATAGCCTTGCTGGCATTACGACATCGTCCATCTCATACTCGTCCAACCACTTACCATCCAGCATCACAAAAATCTGGCCTCAGTCAATGAACCAAACCCCTAAAAATCCAATTTAGAATTATTTACAGTAAATAAATTGATGGGACATCTTGATTATTGACGCAATTTAATGTCAGTACATCTACATCATCATCATTCTCATCTGCTCCAAAGTCATCTTCCGAATTCCATTCAACTGTATCCGCATCTAATTCTTGAACATCTTTAAAGTTTTCCTGGCAGATGTGAGGGTATGTATGCACAAGCAACCATAACAATTGATTCAGGCAAGAAACGAAAGACAACTCCTTTGACACATGCTTTTATATGTATAAAATAAAATCTGAAAGACAAACTCCAAACGAACCATTTAGTGAGAGTGAAATGATCATCATTGTGATACACTGCAGCACAGCACACGGTGCACACAACGAAATGTGTCCTCTGCTTTTAACCATCAATCTTGGTTTCACAGGCTTTAAGTTTCACAGTTTTTTTTGTTAGTGTTGCACTCGTATGTCTTGTGTGTCCCATTAGATGTCCTATACAGTACAGGCCAATTCAATGTGTTTTCTTTATTTTTATGACCATTTACATTGGTAGATTGAAGGCATCAAAACTATAAATGAACACATGTGGAGTTATGTACTTAACAAAAACTAATAGCCGCCCTTTGCTATGATTACTGCTTTGCACACTCTTGGCATTCTCTCGATGAGCTTCAAGAGGTCGTCACCTGAAATGGTTCTCCAACAGTCTTGAAGGAGTTCCCAGAGGTGTTTAGCACTTGTTGGCCCCTTTGCCTTCACTCTGCGGTCCAGCTCACCCCAAACCATCTCGATTGGGTTCAGGTCCGGTGACTGTGGAGGCCAGGTCTCCACTTTTTGTTAAGTACATAACTCCACATGTGTTCATTCATAGTTTTGATGTCTTTAGTGAGAATCTACCAATTTATAATAAAGAAAACACATTGAATGAGAAGGTGTGTCATAACGTTTGTACTGTATGTCTGTCTAGATTGTACTCAAGAGAGAATTTCATTGTACTCTGTGCACATGACAGTAAACTACTTGAATCACATCACAGTGGTGGTTCCACCGAAACTGTCCAGCTGTCCCGGGTGGTTTCGGGGGGTTCTTTTTCTTTTCACCTGGTTCGGACAGGACCGCATGCGTCACAATGACCAGCGAATCAGACCACATGGAACCTCAGAAGCAGTGAGCGTTACTGTCGACAGGGGGCGCGCTTCTCTTGCGAGCGTTGTGCTCAAACGCCGGTCCCCCCGCTGCAGGGTGTTGGTTCGTAACGCGCGGGGTGTGACGACTTTACGTCCGTGTATAATCGCCACGCTTCTTTTCTCCTTTTTTGTTTCCCTTTAAATCCAGTTCAGACGGACTTATCCGAAGACTCACCTGTCACGCGCACGGAGTGCGGGGGCGCGCGTACTGCTCGTAACCCCCCCCCCCCCCCCCCCCCCACTGGCGGGAGGAGTTGGACGTCGAGACGTTCCCACGGCATGTCGCCGCCGTCGCCAGGTACGTCGCCCGTCGCCCTGGAATGTGGGATCGGCCCCTGTCGCCCCGGTCCGCGACGCCCGGGGTTGCGTCGCTCGGTTCGGAACGCGTTGCTGTTTCCTCGCCCTGTAAAAAAACGACAACAAGTACAACGATTCCGACCCGTCCGACGCGTGCGCAGCTTCTTATTACCTTCGAAATGCGTTTAAACAAATGTTGCGTTTTGTTTTTTTGTTTTTTTTATGTGAACAGGTTCTGGCGAGCCTGCGCTCGTCGATAATTTCCGCGGACAAGTTCGTCGAAACGAAACCAACCGCTTCACTGACCAGATAAATAAATGCAGATAGATAAACGTCTTATTGATGTTTTGTTTTTTTTATTAATGCCATCGATAAAAAGATAAAAGTTCGGGAACTGTGTTCTTGATAATATAATGTTGCCGACAGCTGTACTTTAATTCACCTCCCGCCGGCATGTCCTTCACATCTCGGATTCACTTTTTCTCCTCTGGATCCCCAAAATGCTCCTTATAGACCCCACTGTGAGAAGCGCTGTGCAGGAAGCTGCTCCCGGGGTTCAATATTTGATTTGTGTTCTCATCCACAGCATCCCTGTGCTCCAGTCTCGCGTAACCCTGCACCCCCTCTTCCTGGACTCCTGGTGGCACCATGTCTGATGAGGCTCCTCTGCTCCTGGAGAGCCAGTTAGCTTCCAGCCTGCAGCTGGACCGCACCTCAGACTCGTCTGCCTCATACGCGGAACCCACAGAACCGTCCGCTGCGCGGCTGCCAGAGATAATGGTGGACGACGCGGAGGACGGTCAGATTGTTCTTAGTACCCGGAGCAAAGCCGCGCTGAAGCTGGGCACCCAGCAGCTTATCCCCAGGAACCTGGCGGTGGCCAGTCGTCCGAAGAACCGCCACCACACCACGGTGGTGACCCTGCCTGTAGAACTGGTTTCTCACAAGGCCAAGTACGCCTCCCACGTGCCCAGTACGTCCTGCGAGGACTATGACAGCGATGATGGTGGGTTCTCCATGCGGAGGAACCTCCGTAACAAGTCGTATCGCGCCGCGGTGACAAGCTTGAACCCTGACGGGACGGAACCTGGCATGGTAGAGCCGTCGCTGACAGTGGTCGCTGAGGAGAAAACGCCCAGTCCCCAGTCCTCACAAAGAACACGACGCAAGGCAAGCCACGCCCTTATGCACAGTTTCAACTTTCAGATGTTCTGATGGTTCTCAAGCATAAAACCGTGAGATTCCTGACAGTCTTCTGTTTGACTTCTCACAGACAACACTTGGGAGAAGGAGGAACCAGAAACAGAGAGGATCCTTCAAAGACGGTACGTAGGTCTGATCTTTAGGAGATCCCAGTACGGTCTGGGAAAATTATCATCACAGTGGAGAAGTGGGACTGGTTCTTCTTTGTTTCTGGGGTGGCACTCGTGTTTCAGGTGGGGCGTTTTTGACATTCTGGTTTCTGCCTTGAGCATTGTGATCCCATTCAGATGCACCTCAGACTCAGATGTAATGTCCTGGACAAGCCCCTGGGTTATGCAACTTAGGGTTATGTGTCTTGCTCAGGGACACAATGGTAGTAGCAGGATTTGAACCTGGGTCTTCTGGTTCATAGGCAAGTGTGTTACCCACTAGGCTACTACCACCCACTAGAAAAAGGCGGAACAAAATATAAAATGTCTGATACATTACAAAAAAACTGTTTTCCAGGTTATTTTTTACTACAACACAACATGAAAGTGCTGTTTGGGTGGGGCATCTGTCAAAATAAACCTCAACGTCATCTTGCTTTAAGGCCTAGATCATGTTTTGACTGTAAAATTCTTCGTCTCCAAAAATGTCACCTTTTCCCAACAGAACCCAGGCTCTACCAGGAGATCCGGGAGCGAGGCCTGCAGAACGTGGATGATGATTTTACGGTGCTGGAAACGCCACAAGAGGACCAGGGCATCGTAGTCAAGAACTACAGGCCTGCCCACCTTACCTGGAGCCAGCTTCCTCAGGTGACCCTCACATACTAGGTGTAAAGTAAGAGCAGGTCTGAGGTCTGGGCATGTACAGACACGAAGAGAACGAGTACGCTGCCAGTCAAAACTCTGTGGAGACTAAGGGGGCAGTGGTGGCCTAGCGGTTAAGTAATCAGAAGGTTGCCGGTTCGAATCCACGATCCGCCAAGGTGCCACTGAGGTGCCACCGAGCAAAGCACCGTCCCCACACACTGCTCCCCGGGCGCCTGTCATGGCTGCCCACTGCTCACTTAGGGTGATGGGTTAAATGCAGAGGGCAAATTTCACTGTGTGCATCGTGTGCTGTGCTGCTTTGTATCACATGTGACAATCACTTCACAGATGGAGCTATTTTGAAGAATCCAATGCAAGAAACATATTTAGTGTTTTTGTTGCAGGAGAAAGTGAAGTATGTTTAATGAATCTGTTTTTACTGAGTTGACTTTTTTTTTTTTTTTTATCTTCTAGTGAACAAAGCAGCCATATTATCATCATCAAAAGCCACTTCATGATATGCTCATTAACATGAGTGAATCATAAAAAAAATGCAGATCTACGAATCATAAAAAAAATCCGTCCCCTTTGACTATAAATTCTCGTTGAGAGAAGCTAAGAGTGTGAAATGGTGCCATCACAGCAAAAGCTCCCTGATTTAGAGAGACTCAAATGTTCAACTTTTTTGCCTTGTTTGCTATTTTTTTGGTTTATTACGTAACCTACAATGTATAAAATGAGAGACCCATAAATGACTAGGTGCATCCTACTACTGATTAAAAAGGTTTTAGTAATGTTTATGATCATACCAATCTGTTTCTTCTAACTGGAAGTGCCAGTTATCGGTCTCTCGTTGATCCAAGTAGGGAGGTTAGGTGAAGAAACGTCACCAGGATGCCATTGTCAGTTTTAAGAAATCTTGCCTCAAAAAAGGAGAAGTTTAATGGAGGAAGGCAGCAATTTTATCTCTGATGGGGCATGAGAAGAGAGGATGCAGATATGCTTTCAGTAATTTCAGTAATGAAGCCTAAATAACAGTGAATATATTTATAAAACGTGAATACATTTATAACACTTGACAACATGAGCAAAAAAAATAAGTTAATCATAAACTCCTATAACTCCAACACATATGCTATATGCTGTTGTTGGTAGTTTTAGGACAAAATGGGGCAGTGGTGGCCTAGCAGTTAAGGAAGTGGCCCCATAATCAGAAGGTTGGTGGTTCGAATCCCGACCTGCCAAGGTGCCATCGAGGTGCCACTGAGCAAAGCACTGACCCCACACACTGCTCCCCGGGCACCTGTTATGGCTGCCCACTGCTCACTTAGGGTGATGGTTAAAAGCAGATGACACGTTTTATTGTGTGCACTGTGTGCTGTGTATCACAATGACAATCACTTCACTTCTACAAAATATATAGAAATTCCCACCTTTGCCTACTAGCAACTGGTCATCAATATCTGAATAATAAAATTTGAATAGCTAGAAGGTATTTTTCAAATCATGCCTCTTCTCAACTCCCCCAGGTGAAGGACACAGGAATTCTACAGTCGGTCTCGGCAGAGGAACGTAAGCGGCAGGAGGTCAGTATGTTTAAAAGTGCTCACATCTGCTTGGTGAAGCCGATATCTCTGTGTCATTGCAGATGTTCTTCACTGTTCACTTACCATCTACTGAGTGATATGTCTTTTTTTTTTCTTTTGCCTTCCAGCCTGTCTGGCTCCTACCTTTTTAAACACTTTTATAATATGAATAATTGAATCTAAATTCCAAAAAGATAAAGCTTCGTCCTTATCGTGGATTTCTGAACCGAATGCATCGAGGTTATACTTAATGGGCACATTACCGCGTACTATTGCCTTTTGTTGAAGCCCTGAACAAACATCAAGGTCCACCCTGTGTGTCCACTGACAACAGTCACACCCTGATTTGATGTCAGTGCTTTTCCATGTTCTATTTCCTCGGTCCTACCACAACTCCAAGCATTGCAGCGCTTCTCATATGAATCTGAATGTGTGCCTAGACCAAAAGTCCTGCTAATCGGCCGTGTTTTAGATCAGTTTCATGTTCGGAAAGACTCATGGGCGAAGTCTGCAACTGACTGTAGTTCCCCTGTGATGGGCAGCTATACTGCCACCCCTCTGAAACGAGTCCTTGACTGGCATTAGGTCAATCATAAGACCAGGAGGAAATGAAACGGGAAGCACTTGCCCTCTGGACATTAACTTAGAATCTTTGTGTCTGCTGTTGTTCACTTACAAAACGACTCTTCTTATTCATGACATTGAAATGTCAGATTTTCCAATTTTAATAAACAAAATGTAAAAAAAAAACAAAACTTAAGGATAACCAACAGTAGCATTCTGCTGTAACTACTCACACTGTAAAAAACACCTAAAACTTTATATTGGATTCTGATTTTTATCCTTACTGCTTTTCAGGCTATATTTGAGATTCTGACATCAGAATACTCCTACCTGCACAGTCTCAGCATCTTGGTGCGGAACTTCAGAGGCAACCAGGAGCTGAAGTGCACCATGACCACCACGGAGCACCACCACCTCTTCTCCAACATCGCTGTCATTCTGGAGGTCAGCAAGAGGTAAGCAGAAGATGGTCTTTTACTTACCAACGCAGCTGAGTCAGGATTTTGCTGAGCTGTGGCTAAAACGTGAATCACTTTTTTTTTGGGAAGCACACATGCAACACTTCAAAAATGTAACCTAAACGCTGAACTGCTGTAGTTGTAGTTAGAGGGGGGTTGGTTCTCTTTTTTTTTCTCGCTGGGACAATTTTCAGCACAAACTTATTGATGTGAAGGAGTAGCGTATCGCAGAAGATTTGAATCATTATGATTATCTGATGTGGTTCGTTGTGGTGATGAAGTTCATTGTAACACTGAAACTATTATTAAATAACCAGGTTAGGAGTCTGGAGGTCAGGGGGGAATCTCCATTGTATTAGAGTGAGTCAGACTGTTGGTTCGACGGTGGGCAAGTTCAGGCAATCGTATCCCTGAAAAAAAGGGAACTATAAAATCCTGAATACGTTCAGTCATGTCGTTGCTGTTGGGATGTTGTGCACATTTTGTGTCAGTGAGAGGTTTTGGTTGTCGGTTAATGGGGGTGGTAGTGGCCCAGTGGGTAAAAACTCGCCTAAGCGAGTGAAGTGAAAGTTATTATCACATGTGACAGACCACAGCACAGCACACAGTGAAGTGTGGTCTTTGCTTTTAACCAGTCCCCTGAGGGAGCAGTGGGCAGTCATGACAGGCGCCCGGGGAGCAGTTTGTGGGGACGGTGCTTTGCTCAGTGTCACCTGGGGGGGTGCAGTGGTGGCCTAGTGGTTAAGGAAGTGGCCCTGTAATCAGAAGGTTGGCGGTTCGAATCTCGATCCTCCAAGGTCCCAGCAAAAGCATCGTCCCCACACAGGCTGTCATGGCTGCCCACTGCTCACCAAGGTTGATGGGTTAAAAGCAGAGGACACATTTCATTGTGTGCAATATGTGCTGAGCTGTGTATCAGAATGGCAATCACTTCACTTTCACCTCAGTGGCCTGAGTGTCTCCAGGGGGACTGTCCCTGTAACTACTGACAGCAAATTGCTCTGGATAAGGGCGCCTGCTAAATGCCATAAATGTGTGATGGAGATTGTGTTACATTATCATCTCGCTACAAATATTTATTGTCAGTGCTTATTGTGAAGAAATATTGCACTAGCCTTCCTTTACTTGCTACGTTTCCTGCGGTTTACAGCATTTAAACATACAGTACAAATTTACACCTTGAGTGGTGATAGGGCATTGCTCAGGATATATTATGGGCCTTGATTGCTGTATTTTTGTATACTCGTGTATCTGCTAGACTGCTTTTCTGGTCTGTGCAGATCCGTTCTTTGTTTGATGTTGCAGCTCTCTTTAGTTTCTGGATGTGCCTGAACAAGTCCACTGAACAGGTTCTACTGCTTGTTTGGCCTCCTCGATCTGTGTTTGGGTCGGGGCATTTCTCCATGCGTGGCGTTGTGCAGATTTTCATGCTGAACTCAGAATTGTTCTTGGTTGCTGACAAACATTAACCTGGGTATGAAGTCCAAGCAGCAGTTAAGACAGCTCGAGTTTACATAAGGCACGGTAGGCGTGGTCGTCTTGCCAGAAATGACTCTCTGGCCTGTCCCACAAGTGACTGTGTGAATATCAGGTCATGTGTTTGTGGCCATGTTCCTTTCCCAAGGTTGGAGACAACTTCCTACAATGATCTGTGCTACAGTCTGTGCTACAGTCCTGATATTCCATATCTGCTGCTTCAGGAGCAGCAGATATCCTGTGGAATTACACCCATACCTTGTATTATGGTAAATCAGGCAACTTGTGGAATTCTGTCCAATATAATGGTAATACAGGGTCTATAAGCTATTACTGAAAAATAGGGGTAGGGAAAATATCGATACAGCAATATATTGTGATATTTTACGTGGTGATATTATATCGATGCAGGGACAACAAATATCTGTATCGGTAGTCCAAAATTTAGTTCTGAGTTATGTTGTTTTGGCTGAATAATGTTTTTTTTTTTTATACTTTATTAATTCCTAAGGAAATTGCTTCTCTGCTATTATAACCCATCACCCTTGGTGAGCAGTGGGCAGCCATGACAGGCGCCCGGGGAGCAGTGTGTGGGGACAGTGCTTTGCTCAGTGCCACCTATGGGGCCGCTTCCTTAACTGCTAGGCCACCACTGCCCAATTAATGTAATGTGATCCATTGTATTTCAGCTCTGTTTTTACATTTTCAGTGAACTATAGAATACCGCAATATATATTTACAGCATTACAATATATCATTATATAATTGTACCGTGACCCATGTATTGAGATACATATCATGAAGTCCTTGCCAATACACACCCCTACTGATAAAGTTGAATATTGTCTGCTATATACGATGTCTAGTGTATGGCTTGATATAGCCAAACGCTCTCATATCATTCCAGGTTTTTTGAGGACCTTGAACGGCGACATCAGATCAATCCTGTGATCGACGACATCAGCGACATCGTCTTAAACCATGCAACAAATAACTTTGACCCCTATATCATCTACTGCTCTAATGAGACCTTCCAGCAAAGGACACTGCAGAAGCTACTGTAAGTAATCTTTACTTAAACAGGTTACGTAAACAGGGGCTGAACATTTAGGCCCCCAGACAGCCCAAGACATCACTATCACCCCTTTTCCAATGCCAGTTCCCAGTTTTTGTTCCCAGTGCTGCGCTTTTCCACAGAAAATAAAAATTTGTACCGGTGCCCTAAAACAAGCACTGAACCGCACACCTAAACTTTGCAGGTCTAGTAGAGAGAAACCGTGACTACTTGAGTGGTGGGTGGCGTGATCGGTAGCTTTAGAAGAGAAAAAGTCTGGTAACAAGGAGTGCCGAAGAAATTAAAGCTCTTCTAGCTATATGGACGTCCACAGAAATTCTAAGAAAGTAGGGAAGGGAAAAATAAGGGAAGCCCTAAAACAACTGACCAAATAATCAATAAGCTAAAAAAAACTGGAGAAAGACTACAGGGACAAAAAGAAGGGCCTAATGTGAAAGTGGCAGCAGTGGAGATCCAAAAGATTTCTGTTGTCATGTAATGGATTCTGTGCTGGTTTCTGTTTAGTGGGTGTGACCTGTGACGTATTATCATGCAGCTCCCGCTGAGCTCCTGTCTAATGTAACTGCAGACCAGTTATCGGGACCTGGCACAAGCACCAGCGTAGTGGAAATGAGGTATATAAAAGCAAAAAATAAAAAAAACAATGATTAGAACCAAGGTTTCCATCATCATGCATTATCCAATGAATGTGCATTCTTACCTAAATTAATTAGTAATATTCTAATAATATTCAAATTTTTTTAATAGTCATTTTTGTAATTTTTTTGTACAGAAATGTGCTCTTGGAAATGTATTGTGAAATATTTATATATTTCAAATTTAAGATGGTTCACTTTGCAGTTTGCTCTACAGTAACCCATTCCAGAATGCTTGGATTAAAGATCTGGTAATCTGCATGTTTGGTTTGGCGGTATTTGATAATCTGCATGTTTCGGTTTCCGTGTCTATAGCACCGAACACGCTTTTTATGTCTACTGACAGGCCGATTTACGAGACGTATTTGGAGTGCAGAGAAGAGAGAACGGATGTGATGCATTGATGGAAGTGGGTTTATATTGTCCAGAGTGACAAATTCATGAGAGCTGTTGATCATTCCGACGGGCTCCAACCTTTTTAAACCTTTAAAGGGTTGTTGGTGTTTATAGTGTTATTGCCTTTTCCAAAAATGTCATGTGAATCAAGGTCAATGAAGTTGATATATATGATTTTTTATGGTATTATACTGAACATAGGCATCATTCATAAATGTCTATGTTTTTGGTGTAAAGAACAAATTAATTTAGATATTATTAAAAAATGTTTGTCAATGTTTTTCATTACGCAGCACAAGTAACACAGCGTTTAAGGAGGCTCTAAAGCGAATTGAGAGCAGTGAGGAATGTGGCTTTTTGCCCATGATCTCCTTCCTGATTCTACCCATGCAGAGGGTGACACGGCTGCCACTGCTGATGGACGTGAGTGTAGAACCCCCACACGCACGCACACACAACCTCCGACTTACTCATGTACGTGTCATTTGCCTTTTTTTTGCTGTCTACTTCCTGAGTGCATTTAATTCAGTTGGTAATTAATTCAGTTGCATAACTGCCCTTCTACCAGTATTTATCAAAATCTGTGATTAGACATTACACATTATTACAACTCCCTGTCTCCCTTTCAGCGTATAAAAATTAGTAGTCCATCTAATTAGCATGATATTTAACACAGGATGCAATGCAAATGAGAGCACTTATTTTTCAGAGGCTTCATGTTCTCCTCTTCTCCTCCTGCAGACGGTGTGTCAGAAAACTCCACATCAGACATCTAAATACACTTTAGCCTGCTGTGCTCTGAAAGCCATTAGCAAGGTAGGATATTTTGCTGACACTGCTCCACTGATCCTCCAGAATCAATTGTGCCATAACTTGTTTTGTAATGTAAAGCTATTTAAGTGGAAATTTGGTTTGAATTGCATGGCACAAGCGTACAGTATGTCGTTATTTGTGTCTAAATAAAATGCAACTAGTTTTAGGCAGTCAGACGGGCAGGCATGCGTGAGTGGATAAATGTGAATTCGTCCTATCCCATTCACAGCTGGTGAAGAGCTGTAATGATGGTGCACGGCGGATGGAGAGGACTGAGCAGATGTACACCATACAGAAACAGATGGACTTTGGCAAGATCAAAGTATGGGACCCAAACCACACACACACACACACACACACACACACAGGCACACAGTATGCACACACAGTAAGAAAACACACACATTTTTACATGACCATTATAGCAACAAAGGGTTGCTTTAATGAAAATCAACTGAACATTTTGTAATATATAATATATATTTTTTTAGCCCTTCCCCTTGGTATCTGCTTCTCGCTGGCTTCAGAAGAAGGGTGAATTTGCAATTTGCGCTGAGGAGCTTGGCTTCTGGAAAGCCTTTGGCCAGAAGAGCTATCACCTCTTCCTGTTCAATGATGTGCTAATCGCCACCAAAAAAAAAGGGTACGTTGTTGCTCTCAGTCTGATCGTGAAAGCACGTTGTAAGTCACTCTGGATAAGGGCATGCCAAATGCCTTAAATGTAAATGTAAAAGAATGGTTCCTGGTGCATGTACCTGGCCAATAAAGTCATTCTGATTCAGCACTGCATATTGTTTCCGGTTCATGTAAGCCTGCATTTTGCTGGTATTTTGGGGGCCGGGACACAGTCATGTGATTTCATGGTAATACATGGCACCTGTGCACAGGGAGGAGAGCTATGTGGTGCTGGACTACGCCACTCTGGGAAACGTGGAGGTGGAGGTGGACCTGCCAGGAAGCACTAATCCGCTGTACCTCCGACTGCGGATGAAGAAGAACAGCGAAGGCCGCGCCGAAATGATGGGACTAGTGGCTGAATCAAAGTATGTTTTATAGCCTGATACGTGAAACTCGAATGCAACACACTGTTAATATTCATTGTTGTGTGTCCATAGTTTGCCTGTTTTCAGCATAGCAACCTTTTACTTCACTTTGCCAGTGCATTTTTGTTTAGTCTTGTCTTCTTTTATTCGACAACTATTTGGAATATTTATTGTCATGTGTCCCCACTGTCTTATATTTACATTCCCTTTATCTCTTGCAATTCCGTCCTCTAATCTGCAAGAATGTTGTTGTATTCATAAATATATGAAACAATAACTTTTGAAACTTGAAATAGAGGGGTGGTGGTAGGTTGTTGGGTCCCTGGATGACAGCATCAGGTAAATTTCAAGTAGCGCAAAAATGAAATGAGTTTATATCGCCACCTAGTGGACATAAATGGTTGGTAAAATGAACAGAGTTTTGGGGGGTGGCAATCATGCCCTTTAAATTTGTGTTGAATGTCTGCAGGCATTTAGGTGTAATATTTTTCGTGTTCCAGGCTGGATAAGGCACGGTGGGTGACTGCACTGCGGAAACACAGACAGACAGAGAGCCTCACAAGCATAGTTGGCGAGTACATTGTAAATCCGATAAATGAAATGGGTTTTTGTGGGCAAACATTCAGGTTGCTGTTGGTTCCATCAGTTGAACAGTTTCTAAAATGAATTTATTTCTTTAACTTAACAGTGGGAAGATGATTAGCCCTTATGATGTAAAATTGTGATTGAGTTGTTTTTGAACTTTTCAATAACTGTTGCCATTAGTCAAATAAACAAGAAGCAGGTTTTTGATTCAAATGGTCTGATATTTATCTTATAAGTTATTCACTTCCCTATTGTTTTATAAATTAATTTACTTAAGCTTTCAGGGATTTATAGGTTAGTTAGATAAATCAGCAGAACTGGCATATCGAGTTTTGTTTCAGACCAGTACGATTATGTACTGATTCTTAACTTGTCAAGCAGGTGGCTGCGGCCTTGAAGTTTGCATTTTACTGGTGGTTTGAGTCTTTGGAACAAGTAATACTTGTTTTAAGCCTAACTGGTGGTGTTCTGGAGCTGAATTCTGTCTGTGTAGATGAATCCTGATGTGACAAGTATTATTTTAAGGAAACAGGAATAAGACTTTTAGCTTTTTAGTAGCTTTTACCATTTAAGAATGTTTTATGCATGACTGTGTAGTATCTGCATGTCTAATGTGTGCCATTTTGACAGTAATAGCGTAAATCAGGTGACTAAAAAGCCAGTCTGAATCGAGTCAGAGCAGGTTGGGTGACCTGCATGGACTGACACTGACACTCTTAGTCAACAGTAAGGGTGCACTTTCTGACCAGATGCTGTGACTAAATATAACTGCAGGGGTTACAGCTAAGTTGTGTTGGGAAGTACACATTAAGATCATATTTAAAAGAATGACTGTGACTGATGTCCTGCTATGTTACAGACCTGCCACAGTATGAAGCCACCAAGGCCTACATGCCTAAAGGACCAGATGAATTAGGCCTGCAGCAGGCTGAGGTGGTCATAGTGGAGCAGCAGGTGGAAGGTAGGCTGAACCAATGACATTTACATTTACAGCATTTATCAGACGCCCTTATCCAGAGCGACTTACAATCTCCCTGTCTCCCTGGAGCAATTTTAGGGTTAAGTGTCTTGCTCAGGGACACAATGGTAGTTAGTGGGATTCGAACCCGGGTCTTCTGGTTCATAGGCGAGTGTGTTACCCACTAGGCTACTACCACCCCTGGATGATGAGCAATGAGACATTGTTTGACATTGCTCTTAAAAAATAACGGGGACACAATAATAAGACATCCTAGATCTTAAATAATGAAATATTCTTATTAAATACTTTGCTCTTTATATAGTGAAATGTGCTGAGAGCAAAAATCACACAAATTTGATCAACCCATGGAGGTCTGGATTTGGAGTCACACTCAAAATTAAAGTGGAAAAACACACTATAGGCTGATCCAACTCTGATGTAATGTCCTTAAAAGAAGTGAAAATGAGGCTCAGTAGTATGTGTGGTCTCCAATTGCCTGTATGATCTCCCTACAACGCCTGGACACTCCTGCTGAGGTGGTGGATGGTCTCCTGAAGGATCTCCTCCCAGACCTGGACTAAAGCATGTGCTCAATTGGATTCCGGTTTTGGGAACGGGCAGGCCAGTCCATAGCATCAATGCCTTCATCTTGCAGGAACTGCTGACACACTCAATCCACATGATGTCTAGCATCATCTTCCATTAAAGAGGAACCCAGGGCCAACTGCACCAGCATGTAGTCTCACAAGGGGTCTTAGGATCTCATCTCAGTACCTAATGGCAGTCAGACTACACCAGTGAGCACGTCTTGCTCCCGGGTTGTTGCCCTCCTATGGCCCCGTCCTCGTCTCTGGTACTGCTTCCATGCTCTGGGCACTACGCTAACAGACACAGCTCGCATTGATGAGCCATCAATTTGAATTTGAATCCTGGATGAGCTGCACTACCTGAGCCACTTGTGTGGGTTGTAGACTCTTATCTCATGCTACTGCTTGAGTGAAGGCACCATCAGCATTCAGAAGTGACCAAAACATCAGCCATAAAGCATAGGAACTGTAGAATTTTATTTTGGGTGGATGTCTTGCTAATTAACTATAATTTCCACCTTCTATTCTATTTGAACTGCATGTGAAATTGACTGTCAATCACTATTACTTCCTAAGTGTTTATTTTTTGAGCAGTGTATTTATATATACTCCATGGACCATGTAGGCTGGCCCTGAGATTGTGGCTGGTAACTCTTTCCACTATCAGAACAAACCCTTCTTCTACATCTCATCTAGAGATTACCCCTTTTATTAAAATTATACCACTTTATCAACCAGATGATCACCAATCATCCTTAATTCTTATTCTGTAAGTGGCTTTGGTGAAGGCTCTTCCTAATGAAGATGTCTTATCACTTGAGACACCGCTAGATTGGTTAGCAATGGCAAGGTTGAGCTTTCCATTAGTGCTCATATGCTGTATTTTCTTGTCCCAAAGTCTCATAAATTCTGGTAGCTACTGCGAAAATGTCCATTTAATAATGTTCTAGTTGTTGCTAAGCAACACTTCAAGCTGAGGTTATGTTCAGCTCAATTAACATCAACATTGAGAACTTCATCCTAATAGAATAAGCCCATCTCTATTGCAGAATTATCCAATAAGAATAATATTACTGGACACCGGCTCTCTTTCAGACTGGTGCCATGGAGAGAGGATGCGTGACGGGGAACAGGGATGGTTTCCAGCGAGCTGCACGAAGGAGATCACCAGCCGCACTGCCATGGAGTGCAACATGCGCCGCATGGAGAGACTTCGAAAGGAAACAAACGTCTGACCCCAGGCTGCTAGTCTCCCCACATACTGCTGAAACGGGTGACTGCAGTGGCCAGAAAATAACCAGCCAAGTGTAGAACGGTTGTGCTAGGAGAAACTGTATTAATAAATTAAATAAAAAGAGACTTTTAAAGTTTGCCTTTGACTTTTATTTGAGCTTGCCTTGTCTTAATACATAAAAAGTTATTTTTAAAAATCTCAAAACAGACCAGATATCAAATTATTTTTTTCCTTTTAAAAACCATTTGGTGTAAAAACTTAAGACCGATTTAGAAAAACATCTGCAGTTTCCCCAAAACGTTTAGCTGTCACATAAAAATAATGGAAAAGAACAGGTCTGCATAGATTCTGCAGGCAATTGGTGGTAATCTGGTCAAATGCATGTTGCAAGCTTAGACGATCGTCAGGTCAAATCTGTTTCTTATTGCTCAGATCTTTGATGTTTCTTCTTGTTGACTTTACTGCAAGAAAAAAAAAAATGAAACAAGTTAGTTACTGTAGTGAACAACACAACGCGTTCTGTAGTAGGTCCGTATTGTAAACATGGTCGGCCCGGCCGCGATCACAAAGCAACGAGGGCTAATCCAGCTACCCAGATTGATCACAGCGCAACAATAGCAGGTGGGCCGGAGCGCCCCGGGCTGTTCACCCTATTAAACCTCTCTGCATCACAGGATCCCTTCCCTGCACCGGACCTCTATGAAAAGGTGCAGATAGCGCTGTGTTGCAGATAGAAATGATCTGGGCAGGACACAAAAAAATAAATGGTTGTCTATAACGCCTTCCATTAGGATGGCCTGTCTTCCCACAATGTGGTAATCTGACCTCTCTCTCTCTCTCGCTCTTCCCAGAAAAGAAAAATATCAGTATGTCTGATAAACAGAATTTTAATGCCCGTTGCATCCATGTTTTGTGGCTATAGCGAGGCCGAGGACAGGACACGCACCCGGACGATGGTAGAGATGGTAAGCCGGTGTTTACTCAGCCCCGCCCTGCTCAGCCTCGGGAGCGGACGTTTTCTCAGCTGATGTTTCGGCTGCCTTGCTCTCTTTGCCATCCTGAGGCTTGGTGGTCTGGGGGCGTCTGCGGCGGTAGTTGACGTTGCGTCTGTAGCGCCGCTGGCGGGGCTCCTGGTTCTGGTTGCCTTCGCCCTGGTTCTCTTTGTCTTCCTCGCCTTCCCTCACCGGTCTGGGACGTGGGGGACCCCTGAAATCAAGGCAATTACTTATTAGCTGAAGATGTTACAAGTTACGTTTTGTGCATGACAATTCTTTAAAAAAAAAAAAAAAAAAAAAAAAGCTGTTGCAATTCAAAAGTCGGGCTGCAATAAAGAGAATGTAGGAGTGGGGCATGAATCAGAACCCATTTATTACACCAACCATCCAGTCTTCATTTTCTCCCTGATCTCAGTGTTGCAGCCTCAGCTCAATGAACACAACATGCAAACCTTGGTGTGAACCTTGGTCTGAAGCCTCTGTAGTAGTTCTGCCTCATTGGTTTGCCCTGGTCTGGACCACCCTGGTTGTCACTACCTTCGGTTCCCTGAAAGCAACAAATCAACAGTTATACATACGCTCGCACACACACACACACACACACATACATATATATATATATATATATATATACACACACACACACACACACACACATAATCAAGCAACGTGTAGCTTATAAAAAAATTCATTAAAATTCCACACCTCTGTCATTTCCCCTCGTGGTGCGCTGGTATATGGGGGGCGGCGGCCATAGCGTCGGCGGACAAAGTACGGTGGATAGCGCCGCCTGCCAGGGAACAAAGTTCTGCGTTGCTGTGGCTGTGCGTCCCCCTCAGGAACAATTTCCTGGCTCTCTCTCTTCTCCCGCACCTCGCCCTCCCCATCGCTCTGGTAGTTATCCTGGTAGTCGCGTGGGGGTCCCCTCCGGCGTGGGTACCGCCTGTAGCGGTTCCGGTCAGCGGCGTATTTGCTGCCCTGGACTGGGACCCCCCCTGGGCCGGTGACATTGGCCGCCTCGGCACCCTGCACAAAAACCCGCCCAAACGTCAGTGAAGAGACCCTCAAATCCACACAAAACGCCGCAATTCCCGACTTGCTATGGGAACACAACATACAGCAAACGTAATGTCCAGCCAAAAATAAAAATAAAAAATCTAGAGTAACATACACACCTTCTCCCCTTCAACGACATCAAACTCCACAGTCTCACCGTCCCCAACACTGCGGAGGTATTTTCTTGGGTTGTTTTTCTTTATGGCAGTCTAATAAGAAAAAATGGACAATTATTTTAACAAAAGCCAACATAGAATTCCAACTGACATTTAGTGCGGCATAAAGGTGAAATTACCTGGTGTACAAAGACGTCTTCTTTCGTGTCATTCCTTTGAAGGGAGGGGGGGAGGAAAAATTAGCCATGCACAAAAAGAATTGGATAATCGTACAAGCAGCACTTAATTGAGCTATCCAGTCAGCGCTGAGGGAAAGGCAGCTCGGTAAGCACATAAAAGCTTTAATAGGATTGAGGATGTGCCCTGACCCACATAGCACATTACAACACCGACAACGTGCATTTCTCATATGGCCCATAATCACATACAGCATGTCTCAATGGGCTTTGACCGGCCCTACAGCCGACCCTTCTGCACACAGGGAGCACGTTGGCGCGAGTTGGCTGGTTAGTTTCTTCCCGGCCCCTGTTAAAACCTACCTGTTGATGAAACCGTAGCCGTTGCGTACGTTGAACCACTTCACTGTCCCCAGGACCTTTGTTGCTGAAAAACAGACAATAAAACCAAATCGATTTTGATGCATGTGATTGGGTGGTAGTAGCATAGTGGTTAACACACTCGCCTATGAACCAGAAGACCCAGGTTCAAATCCCACTTACTACCATTGTGTCCCTGAGCGTCTCCAGGGGGGGAGAGACTGTCCCTGAAACTACTGATTGTAAGTCGCTCTGGATAAGGCCGTCTGATAAATGCTGCAAATGTGATGGCAGAGAAAGAATCTTGCGCTGACCATAAGGACACGGAGGTGTGTGTGGGCTGCAGGGAAGCTATTTATAACACCCAACTGGCCATCTTTTTATAGGCGTCGACCACAACGCCAGCTGCTGCCGCCTGCAAATAACTCCGGCCGCAACGACAACAGCCGATTACGGGCGGCGTTTTTTAATGCTCCCCCTGGAGCACGAAACAAGGAAGTCTTCTCTCGAAAGTTACACGTGGTGCCGCGAGTTCGAGAAACCAGAGTATTGTTCACGGGGTAAAATGTGTGTGTGTGTGTATATATATATATATATATATATTTATTTATGCAATAAAACAGTCGACGTGGTTTTGGTTGAATTGGGTCAATGACTGAGTCAAGCGGGCTCCGATCTGTAATAATACGACGCGCAACGAAAACGGGGCCGAAACCCCCTCCAAGACGTCGCTCGACGGGAAGCTAGCGGCGCTAACGCTAGCGAGCCAGCTAGCTTATAAGTCCCAGCCATGTGGCTGGAGGCGAGCCAGCCGCGTTCACACCGAACGCCGCCAAGACCCCGCGGATCGGGCCGCGCCGCTACCTGCGCACCACACGCGTTGCGCGCAGCGGCCGCCCGTTTCCGCGCAGCCGAGGTGCGAACGAGGCGAGGGCGCGAAGACAAAAGAAAAAAAAAAAAGTCCCCCCACGTCCCGGACGCCGCGGCGGACATTTTGGAAGCAGCAGAGCGAGCTTCGCCCGCTTAGCCGCGATGCTAACGACTGACAGGCCCGCCGCGTCGTGGCCGTTGCGTAAACAACGCGAACGCGGCACGGTCCGCGGACCAAAGACCACTCGAGCGGGGACAAAAAAAAGGCCAAACTACCAGGCTCGCGGCGTTGAGACGGAGGGACGTGCGAAGACGCTTCGCGGCGAGCTCGCCGTCGCCGCGAACAAAGGGCTCCGGCTAGCAGGCTCCTCCTGCGGCGCAGCTACAGGCCTCCGCGCCGGCTGGAGAGTCCGGGCAGAGTCGAACGGGCTTGGCGGAAAACCCGAGCAGAACAGAAAAAAATAAATAATAATAAAAAAAAGATTTAGTGTTATTATTATTATTATTTTTTTAATCAACGTGGCGCCGCGCAACGTCCAGGCGGGACAAGGGAACTCCGTCCGAGCCTCGATTGGTCTCGGACAGAGACGGACGGGGTCAAGATCAAGGCCAACGGGGGGTAGAAAATCGAAGTTATTTAAGTCATATCCACTGTGCAGGAAGCCGAGAATAACTACGACGTGGCCGACAAAGCGCGTTTTCTCGCTCCAGCCGCGACACGAATTCGGTAATCGCGTCACGTTTGTACTCGCGTGCGACGCGGCCGGCGTGACGAGACGTTTGAAAAAAAATCCCCGCGGTCCTGCGCTTCCACGCGTCCCGCAGGAGACCCGCACGGCCATTCGGGAGAACCGCGGTCGTCTGCCGGCCAGCAAGCCCGGGTTTTGTACCGGAGGAACGCCGCCGGTGCCCCCGCCGCAGTCACGAACAGCCACGGACCAAGACACGCGAAAACGGCAAAACTGTTCCTGTGGGATCTTCGTTCTCGTTAGGAAATAAAAACCACACACACACCGAAATGTCATTTTGTCGTGATCATCTAAAGCTTTGAACTCTTGCTGCTTTGGATGTGACAGACCAGAAATAGACATATCACGCCATCTTAAAAAAGAAGGTATCGGATCTCCGTCGGCGTCCCGGTTATGAATAGGTCGGTATCTGGGATAGTGCACGTAGCGTCCCGCGTACGGCGCCGTGCGCCCGTGGAAACGTAAATAAAAACAAAACGCCCGCTCACCGATGACCTTCTTATCCCCCACGGTAGCTGCGGCTGCCGGGCTGGACGGCCTCTCGGCATCTGCGGCAGGCTGCGGTGGCTGCTGTGTTTCGGCCTCGCTGCTCATTGTTCTGGTTGTTAGAGACTTGTGCCGGCGGTGGCTCTCTAGTGTGTTGTTGTTGTTTTTTCCCGGTGCTAGATGGTAACCTGGGCCGGCGGTGGTGGGGGCTGCTGCCTTCGGGCTCTCAGCTTTCCTTTCTCCGCTCCCGTTGCCGATCGAACTGGACGGAATGGGAAACGACGCCGGACAATATTCTCCGACGAGCGCCCGCCCACCCAGCCGTCCGATTGGGCGAAAAGGTTTCCCTGTGTAGGACGTTGCTCGCGATCTGTTTAGCTATTGGTCTGTCATGCTGTCAGTCTCATCCAAGATCTCAACGTCTATTGGCTAGCCACCTACTCAGACTAATCAACGCAGGCATGCTACGTAAAAGGAACATACTTCATCAAAGCGCGTAACCTGATGATTCAGAACATTCTTATGAACTGAACCAGTAACAGTAACACAGTGAATCGAAAAAGAAAATATCTTCTGAGCGCTACGAAAGAATGATGTACTACAGTATTTTTTGTAAAAAAAAAAAAAACTTGTAAAGTAACTTCTAAAAATTAAGGAGAAACCGTCATTAAACCAAAATGTCTAACCACACAGTCAAAGAATTGAACATATTTCAGGGTTTCATAGTTAATCTTTATCTATTTAACTGTTCCACCCAGATGAACTACAAAATAGCTGCTTGGAAGACCAGTCATAGACCAGCCCTTCCTTTTGTCATGTAAATCCACGTTGGCACTGTTTATGAGCACCAGTTGATGTGTGAAGAGCTTGTTGTTAATGGCCAGGCCCTGTTGTCACACACAAAGCACGGCTTTAACATTGAACCTCAGGAGCCTCCCACCAAGCCCAAAACTCTTCTGGAGTTCTGCTTGAAAAAGACCCTTTTGTACTACAGGAAAGGGTTCATGGCGGGGAGGGGTGTGCAGTGGTAGGTAGGACGCAGGATGGGCTATAAGCGGCTGCTGCAAAGGAAGCTGATCAGTAAGGAGCTGGCCCGAATAGTCAGCCTCAAGAGGGTGCAGTTTGTTCAAGCCACTTGTTGCATGAATATGGCGATAGATTCCAGTGTCTTGACTGCTATTGTGCAACAAGTTCAGGAAAAAATAAGTCTCATCAACACAATGCTACTGTCTAGTAAACCGTGGTAAAAAGGCAAAAGAAAACACAGCTGTACAAAAGGTCTGTATACGTTTATTCAAAGACATTAAACAGTAATTCAAAAGTGTGCAGCAGCCACAGAGATCTCTGATTCTGATTGTTCCCACACTGATGAAACTTCAGCATATAAAAGGTAAAACATTTACAATAAAGCCTAAATTACAAGACATCCACCCAGATTATGCGAATCATTCTAAATTAATAAAACATAAAATGTTCAAACATGGCCTAAGGAGTTCCGTCATTTTGTGACATCCAGAGTACGCCATGTTTCTTGACATGCAATGTCTTTGTCATGCAAAAACAGGCCAAATGTTTCTGCACAATGGTGGAATTAAGGAATGCATTCCTGTTTCGGGTATGCAAAAGCAATTCTGAAAACAGAGTAGCAACCTTATGAATTTCGATCCAAACATTTTATGAACAATTTGCGTAGTTTATAAACTGCTGATGTCAATTTGTCCTTCTTACGAAACAGTTTGTACAATAATAAAGTAGAAAAGTTGTGAGCCTGCAAGTCTATCAAGGGAAAACCATTTTCACATCTCTCCACACTGGGAAACAAGAATGGGCAGTTTGGGCTTGTTGTTGGGTCCTGTTGGTACATTCTAAAAAGGTTTTGGGGGAAATAAATTACTCATTGCATTGTAGTATATTATGTTATTAATTTTGTAAATGTACAGTATGCATAGTACTTCAAAAATCACTTTCATGTATGCACAGTTGTTTAACCAAAAAAAAAAAAGAACAAACCTCAATTTTTCGCATGACTAGCAGGCCGTCTACTACTTTGCCTGGAAATGATACATGTAAGACTTTACAATCAATTATATTTGCTTGGAAAAAAAAATATATATATAGTATAAAGCTTTTAAATATAGTCAGACTCACCAAAAACAACATGCTTTCCATCCAACCAGTCACATTTTGTGCAGGTGATAAAGAACTGACAGCCATTTGTGCCAGGCCCACTGTTTGCCTGTAAAATCACAGATATACAATATGTGTGGTGTCTTTATTATTATGTTACTACAATCACCAACTATTAAAAAAATATAAAAAAAATATGATAACATACAACAGAATTTCCTTACCATGGACAGAAGGCCTGGAGCTGAATGCTTCATCCTGAAATTTTCATCTGCAAATGGACCCCGGTAGACACTGCAAATACCAGTGCCATCTCCCTACCATGATAAAGACAAACCAATCAGACCAGGAGAAGCTCAACTTGAACTGAAAACTGGGTGCGTGCGCATATGGTTAATGTAGCCACTAGAGGGAGCATGAGAACGTCTGGAGGTTATTTCTCTAACGCAACTGTAACAGAGAAAAGAGCAATACATATTTACAGATTTAAAATAACATGCAAAATATTAGCTGTACAAATAGCTATTGGAGTTTTAATCTATAACCTAGGGGCAAAAGAATGAATGCATACGCCCAAAAGACAAGCAACAGAAGAACTTGCAGAACCACCAAAATGACTGAACAAAGTGAGAAAGTAAACAACAATAATCTAACATAAACCGACTTAATAAATTGTCCTCTATCCTCCACCAAAATACTTACATTTACAAAGTCCCCTCCCTGAATCATGAAGTCTTTTATGACTCTGTCACAAAAACAAAATAACATTAACACTTGACCGACTGAATTTCTACTTAGAAGACAACTGCATGGCCATTTTAAAAGCACTCACCTGTGGAACGTGCACCCCTTGTACCCAATGGGTACGCCGTCCTTCCTAATACAAACACATTTTAAGTGAGGAAAACAATGTTTTGCATTACAATTTCCCTGGACGAGTTTGTCCCCATTGGTCTGTAGGCTTCTAACCCAGGTTTGTGTGTCAGCCAGTGTTCACGACCTACATTTCAGCTTTTATCACTTTGAATTGCAAGGAGAACATTTATATAAGATATGAACCCATTCCAACTCACCTGAACTCTCCAGTGCAAAACTGCCTGCAGGAGGCAAATGAAATAAATTAATAAAACCTTATACTTTTACATTGTTCTTATGTTAAATAATTTCATACCGAAAATTCTCTGCAGTCTTAGGAACAACATCTGCAAACAGTTCCATCTTCATTCTTCCAACTTCCTAAATAAATAGAAACAAATTCATAATGCATCAGTTTAACTCATAATTATCCAAATAAAACACATCATTTAATCCAGGTTTATCAGTGGCATAATGCCAGCATAATAAATTGTGGGGAAAAATAAAAGTGGGTTAAAAATTGAAAGCATTGTCGGCTCTAACGTACTTGTTGTTCGTGGGCATTGTGGGTGCCGTCAATGTACATTGTTCCGTGTGTGTGTGTGTGTGGGTGGGTGTGTGGCACGCTTGCCCACCCTTATGCCTTAAGAATGAGGCGTGCAAGTCCCGAGCTGTCACTGCTCGGAAGGGGGATGGGCTATGCTGGTTGACTAAAAGAGCTGTTTGTACTCCAGAAAGTCAAAGGGCATCCTCAGTAATGCCCAGCATCTCTGAACTCTATGCCATAGCATTTCCATTGACTTCACGTCCCCATTTTAAGACAAAAAAGGTCAAGAGACACAACACGTTGGACCTATAGGAAACATTTTTTTGGTTTTAACTAATCAAAAGGTACGTTCTTCTTAATTCTCTACAGATTTGAACCCTCTGGAATACGTGCTCAGTATACTGTATATTACATTTTTTAAAGGTTTTAAACAAAAGTGCAGAAAAGTACTGGAGAACTGTTCCAAAACAAAGCAAAATGCACACGGAAACATCTGCTGATACCTGCCGTTAGTTCCTGTTCAGCCCTTGGCAAATCAGGTCAGATTATGAGCGTTCAGGAGTCAGTTTACATTTCTATTGAGACTGCTAAACAAATATAGCTGTTAATGGCAGCAGAAGTCACAGGCACGTTGGACCGCCTTCGGTCACTGCATTGACAGAGTGGGTAAATGGTCTCCATCTCATTTATCTTGTAGGTGCATGTAAAAAACAGAATACACCTGTATATACACCTCAATTGTCAAAAAGAGAAGAACGCTCACCACTAACTTCTTATTGACCTTTATGTATTATTTACTTTATATTCATTGAATAAATGAATAAATCACAATATAGTGATTAAAATATGGAGTACAAAGATTTATTTATTTTTTTTAACTTTTCTAGTAAGTAAAAACCAACAGGTCGAGCAAGACTGAGCAGATTTTAAGTGATGAAAACATTCTGCAAAAGCTGCAAAAATCTGACGAACCCACATTCCGTCAAGGGCATCTTCGTTTCCTCAAGTGCATGGCTAATGAACTGAGCCCTGAATCTGGTTTAGCATGTTGTGAAAGGGAAGTGGGTGCATTTATCAATCGTGTTTGAAGCGTTTAAAAGGAGATCAAACTGGCTGCCATGAGCAGTACTTTAGAACAAAACCTTCCTATAATAATCTGAATTTCATTGCATAATGACACAAGTCATGCTTTAGTATAATGCCACCTGTCACTTTCATCATAACTTGCTTGCTTAGGTCTGAAACATTTTTAAGTGTGTACTAATTGGTCGTTTGTCGGTAAAATATGACCCCACTGAAAGCCGGTCAGTCTGATATGTCTCGGTTTAGGTGACCCTGATGTCACTGGATGAAAGTGTCATACATCAAAGAGATACTGGCCTGTTACTGTCTAACATGAAGGACATTCCACTGACATCTTCAGCAATCAAATAAATATGTGCATGTGTGCATTTTGCGATTTGGTCATCCAGCAATGTCATAATCTACTAAGGCACCATGTTACTAGGGAAAAAAGATATTTTTCAAAATCATAACTGTTGATATATATTAGCATTTTTGGCTTAGTAGTGGACATGGACCAAAAAAATGAAGTGAACGGAAGAAGGGGTGTTACAGGCAAGCTGGAGCTCTGCCGTAAAGTGACATCCTGCGCAAACAATTGCCGGTTCCCCCTAATTTCTCCACGGTGGTGATTAAATCTGCTTTCCAAGGAAATTTCACCGCATTCTTGACTCGACGTTGCATCAGTGCGATCCCCCTGTGTCAGTCATGCACACTGTAAAGGCTCAGGCAGCATATCAGCAAACCCGGGTGTTACCTGTTGCTTTTTCCTGTGGACTAATGAGTGTTAAAGCAGACAGCAAGAGCAATGCCCCGGTGTTACCTGGTTGCAAGTGTAACATGGCAACCGGCCTCTGCAATATTGTTGGCTCGTTACAGATGTAACCACAGCCCCAGTTGTTGGCTCATGAAACGGATGTAACCACAGCACCAGTCTTCACACTTTTGCAATGACAACATTAGCTTGAGCTGAGCTGGAGAAGACACCAGCTGTTGTCTGTCTGTTCAATACTCCAATGCATTGAATATGCAAACTGTCAAGCACAAAATTATCATAGGCATGTTAGTATTTGCTGCATGGATGAAGTACAATAGATGTTATTTAAAATAAAAAGTCCCCAAAGACGATTGGTAATTGGCAAGCAAAGCGCAGTTCTTTATCCGCTCAATTACCCCAGGCACTGGTTTTTTAAAGCAGAAAATGAGTCCGCCCTGTGGGAGCAATTTAATGTCTATACATATTTAAAACACAAAACACTGTGTTGGGTCAAAAAAGCTGATGGCCCAGGTTGGAAAGTGCCACACGATGTTGCAACGCCTGCATAAATACCCTATGATCGTAGAAGCCTGCAATGCAAGGACGACTTAAAGAAGTCTTAATCGTTTAGTGAAAATGAAGTGATTTTCATTTTGAAACACACCCCACGGTGACACAACGAAATGTGTCCTCTGCATTTAACCCATCACCCTTGGTGAGCAGTGGGCAGCCATGAAAGGCACCTGGAGAGCAGAGTGTGGGGACGGTGCTTCCTCAGTGGCACCATGGTGGTTCAAGGTTTGAACCGGCAACCTTCTGATTACTGGTCCGTTTCCTTACCAGCAAGG
Organism: Denticeps clupeoides; assembly: GCF_900700375.1. Classification (NCBI taxonomy): domain Eukaryota; kingdom Metazoa; phylum Chordata; class Actinopteri; order Clupeiformes; family Denticipitidae; genus Denticeps; species Denticeps clupeoides. Next base: position 7,130,593 of record NC_041716.1, on the reverse strand, counting down.
CCATCACTGCCCCTAAAATCACAATTAATGTAATTTAATAACACACCACATATTTCCTTTACATAATGATGATAATAAGAAAAAGAATATAAGGAGGTAGTTTTGGTAGTTTTCATGCCTTATTTTAATGAGGCATGAAAGTGAGAGCACCAAAATACTACTTATATTATTTTTCATTATAATAAAATTATACAATTTCGATGATGTGACCGAGTATCTCTCCCCACGACACCGATCTTCACACATCGCTCGCCCAAATTCACAGAAAGCAAAAAAACAAGTCAAAAGCTTTCCTGTTCATCCAGAACAGGCGCATACTTGAGAACCTGCAGATCAAGGCGTGTCTGTTTGCAGACCTATCGGTTTCGCAACACCGATCCCTTTGAGACACGCCCATGTGTGTGGAGACACCGGCAACCTGGCGAACAAAATAGGGCAGAAAAGGCGGTGCCGCTCGATTCACGCCATGTTGCCAGATACGCGTCCGCCGACCCGCCACTGTTATCTTTATGCCCACAACTTTACTAAACCGAGCACGCGATCGGTCACTGTGGCACAAAGGCACGGAAGAGTCCAACCACTACTCTCTTTTTTTTTTTTTTAAATAAACCCATTTATTTTTTACAGCTAAATCTGCGGTTTTTGCGATTTTCACGCAAAACCTGGCAACCGCGACGGTGCTCGCCATATACAGCGCTTGGCGCTCTGATTGGCCGACGGTTTGCTCTGGCAACGCGGCGCTCAGTTGCGCGCAGTTTCTCCTCCGAGCGGCAGACGCACCTGTACGGGGACGCGCTCGCAGCTGCCCGGGCGCCTGATGCTCCGCGGGAGTCGCACCCCTCTCACACGGTACCGTCTCGTTTGAACGCAACGCGGGGCGTTTCTTTTTTTTTTGGTTTTTTTTCTCACTTGTTCTTTGCACGTTTACCGTGGCGCTTTAAGTTATCGTCCAGAAACATCCCTCATTTATTTGACTCTCTGTGAAATAAAACGGCGCTGCAGGAACATGATACGTTTGAGAAGTTAGAAGTAATATTCAGGTGTTCTCCCGTTTACTTATTTTTGGGAAACGATTGCATTATTAAACCGAATCGAATGGCAGCTTCAACAATATCAATGACAAATCTTCACAAAAAAAAAAAAAAAAAAGTATTTCAAAAATAAATTCGATTTTTGGTGTTTTACCTACATTTAAAACCGAATGCCAGTTTCTCTGACTAGTAAATTAAACTGTGTAATTAAACGTGTTCTCGGTACACGGACATTATTACATGAGTTGCATATTAATTGTTATATTTATTTTCCATGATAAGGTGCCTTTAAGGTGATTACATGCCTTAATGTTTTTATGTATATTAAAAAACAACTTTGGGAAAATGGTTTTAACTTTAAATGGTTTTAAATGATAAAAATGAGCTTATAGTTGATTGACTACGTTTAAGCATTGTCCATGTCTGTTGAAGGTGGTCTCACGTGGACCGGCGAAATCGAAGAAAGCACCTGGCCCACCATGCACGTGGCCAATAGCTGCATGATGGCCGTAGCACAGGAGTGGGAGGATGCCCAGGAATGCACACAGGACCACACGCTGCAGTACTTCTCCCTCATGCTGGCCAAGGTGGCCCTGAACTGCTTCATGATGTCCTTCACCCCGCGCAGCCTCTACCGGTCCTTCATGGGCATCTGCACCCTGTCGCTTTGCGTCACTGACTTCCTGTTGGTCTGTGGCATTGGGGCTTGCATGCTGCTGGCCCGGCACATTAGCCCTCCCGTGTCTCTGTGCTTCCTCCTGACCCATGCCTCGGTGGTGTACTCGCTTCTGCCCGTCCCCTTCCTGATGCTGGGGGTCCTGGACTACTCCACCCATTCCCATGTGAAGTCTCCCCCATCAAAGAGGGTCTTCTATGTTGCTGAAGTCATACTGGTGTGGGGCGTGGCTGGGGTGTACTCGTGCCTCTTCACGAACACATCGGTGTTAAAGATTGTGTTCAACATCAACACAAAAGCACTGGTGTGTATCGTAGAGGTATCACATGTTGTCACATGCTCCTGCCTCATCGCGTTTAGTGCAATCTGCTTTCTGCTGACCATCTACTACAAAGACATCGTACGCTGGACTCGGCAGGCCAACAGGCTCTCGTCGGCGCGGGAAATCCCCCAGGCCGAGCTCCACAGCGACTTATCCCTCAGCTACTTCAAGTTACAAGAGCAAGGCCGGGAGCAGCCAATCACGGATGGCTCTTCCTCCCCAAAACCGCCTCTTTTCATCGCTTTCACTTTGTGCTTTGCTCTGCATTGGGGCCCATACCTGCTAATGATCATGGTCACAGAGATCCTGGACATGGCCATCCCTGCCTACACCACGGTCAACAGCCTGTGGATGGTTTGTGCAAACAGCTTCATGGTGGGAATGATGTTCTGGCTCAAAAGCGACAAACTGGGGCCGGGTGCGGAGCTCGCTGATGACATCTGCGACTGGAAAACCTACTGGTACATGAGCAAGGGCATAGTAGACAAACTGCCTCAAGAGCTTGAGGAGCCTATCATGAAACCGGCACCACCTTTCTGGGTGTGAAAGACTCCCTAGGAGTCTGTGGAGCGCCACAAATTCAGGGCAAATGAACCGAAACTATTCAATCAGAGTTAAAGAGTTTTTACGCGAGATCTGCACAGGTGCAGGACCCTCTCAGGATATTTACGGACTTTAACTTGTGGATGTTCACATATTTTTGGTTTAGCTGCTGTGGTTGGTTTTTGATACGGAAACGCTAATTTTAACATGTTAAGTCTTTGTTACATGTAAAAGCCAAACAGGTTTACAGATATATCCTCAGTTATGGTAGCCAGCGATTTATTGGGAAATACAGACATCATTGTTGAGGTTAATTTAAAATATGGCATTTTTAAGAACCGCAATGTAAAGATCAGATTTTGCACTAAAACAGAATGTGATTGTTTTATTATAATAAAGGGTATGGTGCAGATAAGTCATGAAATATTTATGTCTGGAGGGTCGGTGCTCCTCATTTAATAATATAATGGAATCCTGATGCACAACGAATCAATCTCCATATATTTCTCCCCTCACAAATTCAAACCATTCCTGTACGAGTCTTTACAGTTTCCCCCCGGTTCGTAGCGAACCACTTTTCATCAAGCTTCCGTAAATCGAAAACTGTTCATGTTGGAATTGGTTTGGAATGTGTAGCAAGAATGTTTTTCCTTGCGTAATGTTTCTATGAAAGTTCCTAAAACTATAATTAAAGGACACCCTGGTTAGTTCTAGCATTTGCTTCAAGTATCTTTGTTAATATTCCTGTATTGATTATCTGAGACAAAACTAGTTTTGTCAAGTTTGTCAAAAACAATGAAAAAGGGATTTTTAAATATATGCTTTTTCAAATGTTGCATCATAATAATAATGTTTTACACAATGGCTTAAGTGAAAGATCACACTGGATCCTTAAGAGAAAATGAGTAATAAATGTTGTTAAGCATTTACTGAACTGAAGATGAACTGGGTTAAACAGCCTTTTTTATGGACGAATAAAAGTTCAAAACTGCTCAACAGCTCAGCGATGTGTGTTTTCATCTTACTGATGTAAGTGAGGGCAATGGTGTTTTTTTTTTTTTGTGTGTGTGTTATTATTATTTTTTTATTTTCACAAAGGACCATTATAAAAGTTTTGGGCCTGAAAGGCCCCAAGAGCCCAAGGTAACAGGAACAAGGAGACATGACATGAAAGAAGAAACCTCCAAACGACCAACGACTCAAAAGAAGGAACCAGTTTTATTCACAATGCCACCACCTTCTGTTGACCCAAAACCAAGACAAAGACAGAGTAAACTGACGACAAATCAAACCAACCAATTATTGTAGCTTACGCCCATTTGCTGTAAACAACTCACTTGCCGTTGTATACTAGTATACTACAGGGCAGCCTAGAGCCACTGGACTTGAAATTCCAGCTCTGCCTACAAAGACCAGGTATTTGCATAATGTAAACTCCAGTGCGAGCGGCCGGTGCTAAGATGGCGATTGATCATTTTTCCACGAGAGCAGACAATCAGGCTCTGCAGCAGTACGAAACTTGAGCGATGCATTGAGAAACATTTAACACCAGGATTTAGACAGGCGTGACAGCCGCAAAACAAGCCGGGACAAGCTCGAACCTGACAGTCCCACATAAATGTGAGAAATTCTGCCACTAAGGAATGCTTTACAGTAGCACAGCATTCAGAATGTGCAACTCAAGCCTTTGGAGTAGGGTCTGTATTAAGCGTAACAAAAAGCCCGCAACGTCAATGTAAGTTCAATATGGAGCAATCTTGACAACTGATGTGACAGCTGGATGAAGTTTACATTTTTTTTGTTTTTGCTAATCCATGCCAAACAGTAAATTGGATTCCAAACAGGAGACAATCCTTACATTATTGTTCTTCCTCAAAGAAATCCGCATTACTATCAATCCTAAATTACCAAGCGTTGCCTTTATGTTGTATTTGCAAATATGTAGCTGTCATAACATATTAAATATATAATAAAACCTACATTGCAACTGTTAGCAATACCACAGTCAATACAACAATTAAATGTACATTTTACATTTACAGCAATTATCAGATGCCCTTATCCAGAAAAACAATCAGTAATTACGGGAACAGTGCCTTGCTCAGGGACACAATGGTAGTAAGTGGAATTTGAACCTAAGACTTTGTGTGACCCACTACTACCAGTGTACTAATACACTGAATAATGCTAGAACCAAGAAGAAAGCCACTCAAGATGACTAGTTTTACACTACCACTCAAATGTTTAAGAACACCACAATTAACTTTTTTATTAAAATTCATGCAGTTCAAGTCCAAAAAACAGCAAAAGGTAAAAAGAGGAAAAGTTACCCAAAAATAATATACATTCAGAATTACTCAGAATTCTTTCAGGGACCAAGAAACAAGAATTTAACAAGTTAAAGCTGTTCTGCAGTACAGCTGGTGCTCGATCAATCTCCATTACAGCAGACCTAGCTGTGTTTGTGTCTGTGTTTCTAGATTTCTTACATCCCTCTTTGTCCGCATTAAAAGTAGTGTCGGTGTACTGTGGTGGCATGCCCTTGTGAGCATTATGCGAACAATACTGCACTGCAGAAAGTAGTCTGTTGCTATTACGATGGTGAGACAATTCTTGTTGCCTCTGTGGTTATTTGAAGCTTTTGGTCTCCAAAATATTGATTCAGATATTCCCCATCAAGAATATTCTAACTAATCAATTCAGTTTAGGAAATTCAGAAAGAAGAGACACCATACATGAACATTTCCCCCATAAACTTCTACGGTGCCATCATTATCACCTGCAAACAGTGCCGAGTGGAGCTGCCCCTCCATCAGCCATGGACGTAATCCGCTATTGCACACAAGACAATCTATTATGGCTTTCAATTATTATGGTCTATTATAGTTATAAAATGTTATTGCTACTGATATACATTTAACCTTCATTATTTATTAACCTCCTAGAACAGATTCCATCACTATATTTAATAGTTAATACATAACTCAAAAACTCCAGGCTTCACCTACACAGGGTTTCTGCAGGTTGAAGGAAGCCAAATTCCTTAAACCTTTTTAAGACCTTTGTTCACACAGGGCACAAAACAGGCTATGAGTTTAAAATGTCATTTTTAAGGATTTGCAGAAACTGTGACTATAGTGGAAAGTTCATCCTCAGCCACTACCATTCGGCTAATTCACGTATATATTTTCTATTAAAGTAACATTCCTTACAAAACATACCCTAAAGCCCTGTGTCAAATGTCTTTGGTATATCTATTTCTGTGGGGCAGCAAATTCTCTTTTTGAGGCAAATGTTATGGTCTCCCTCAGATGCTTCTGGTGCAGTTCTACACTGCACATGTTATGTAGTAATTCTGCAAATGATCAGAATAGTTGGATTGTAAAAAATTAGCAAGGCTTTTTTCCCCCCAAGAGTCAAGGCTTAATTTGCTTCATATTACTTGCATTAAACAGCATGTTCCTTTTGTGTGTCACACAGACTGTTAGAATTGTAATGCATTCAAATAGGGCACAATCAGAGGCATCTAGTCTACCAAACCAAAAAAGAAGAAGGGTGTGCGATTTCTTTGCAATGGTGGAAAACAACAGCGGGCATAAAATGTGGGAACATTTTATTATTTCATATGTATTCCACATTATATGTTTCTGTGTGTAACCATTTGATATTTGTTGTAAGTTGACACTTGAAAGACCAGAAACGGACCCGTAATCGGAAGGTTGTGGTTCGAATCCCGAACCACCAAGGTGCCACTGAGCAAAGCCCCGTCCGCACACAGCTGCTCCCCGAGCGCCTGTCATGGCTGCCCACTGCTCACCAAGGGTGGTGATGGTTAAAAGCATCACCTTCACTTCCAAATAAAAATTGCATGATCACTTAAACAGGGGGCAGTGGTGGCCTAGCGGTTAAGGAAGCGGCCCCGTAATCAGAAGGTTGCCGGTTCGAATCCCGATCCGCCAAGGTGCCACTGCCCACTGTTCACTAAGGGTGATCGGTTAGATGCAGAGGACAAATTTCACTGTGTGCTGTGCTGATGTGTATCACATGTGACAAACACTTCACTTTCACTATTTTTTAAAAGCCTGCCATTGCAGATGTCGTAGTAAAAGATGATATCATGACCATTGAGAACAAATCAGAAAGTCATTGTTAAACAGCCTGCGTGTAAATTGCTTTCGAGGTCAGCTCGCTCCCCCGGCCAACCAGAAAACTCTCCTGTTCACGTTTTTTACTGCAAGAACATCGGAGAGAAGCAAATCCACGGAGATAAGTAAAAGACCACGCGATTTCAGAGGCCTTAACTGGAGATGGAGGCGGACGACTTAGTATCAAAGAAAACCTTTCAACTTTGTTTAAATTCATTATATTGGTGTCTGTGTATGCAGTAAAGGGCTGGATTTAGAGTTTATACAGTCATCTAGAGGAAATTTAGAGGAAAGTATCGCGATATAGCTTCAAAATGTCAATATTATTTTTAAGAAAATTCTCAGATTTAAATATACAAATCAATCATCAATTCTCCCTGTGCAAAGTAGAAGTATGCTGTAGTCATAATTTTTATTCCACCAGTTTTATGCACCATAATTCAAATTAGTTATGACCTGCTATCATTGTTGGCTGAGTGGGTGGAGTCATGGGAGTGGCAATGTCACATCACGATGGCATTCGGCTTAAAAAAAAAACAACAACAGGTAAAGCCGCATTACACTAAATGTTGTTCTTAATCATGAGAAGTTAGCTCTTTAGGACAGATCTACTGAACCGGTAATTTAACCTGCAGTGCATCAGTCATAAACCAACGTCACAAAAAGCTATTGTGGTATTAAATCTACATAACACTATTTATACACTATTAGGAATGTATTTTACAGCCAAGGGGAGCAACCCGGACAGAGAGAGGAGTAGCATGCTGCTTTAGATGGACACTTCAAAGAGTTGTTTGCAACTGAGCATAAATCTCTGGAGAGCAAAAAAAAAAAAAAAAAAAAAAAAAGTAAAACACGTGAATTAATTCTAAAGTCTGTGATCTCTTCTCAACTAGGTAGACTGCTGCCACCTATGCGTGTTCACATGTCACAGCACGACAGGCAGACCACTCCGCCACATTTACATTTAGATTTACAGCATTAATTAGACGCCCTTATCCAGAGTGACTTACAATCAGTAGTGACAGGGACAGTACCCCTGGAGACACTCAGTGTTAAGTGTCTTGCTCAGGGACACGATGGTAGTACGTGGGGTTTGAACCTGGGTCTTTTGGCTCATTGGCGAGTGTCTCACCACCCTTCGTGACTAAACGTGAAACAGGTTTTTACTCAGACAGGTTTACGCCAACATTATGTTTAGATTTATTGACAATTATTAGGCTGGCAGCTGAGCTTTCCAAGACACATTTCGGAGGTGTGCAGCATATTATCTGCGATTGAGAAGTAAAGGTTCCGGGTGTTTTTGCAAGATTCACATTATCTATTTGTAGGTAGCGAGACTACTAAAAACACATTTTTATGTATTTTCTACGCGCTGTGAACGACTTCTGTGTATGAAACAGGTTGCTGTTAGCTATTGGGCTAACCGATAAAGTAATAAAAAAAAACAAGCACCTTACCTGACCACCAATGGTGATGTCAAAAAACACGATCGGGTTATTGGGATTAGAAGGCTGAAGGCTCATTTCTAAACCTCGGGAACTCGCTACTGGGCGTATAAGTGAAAACTAACTAGCCTCTAAACGACGCAGACCATGCAGACGATTCAAAACGTCCACGAAAGAAACTACAGGAGCCTGAAGATGACAATTCTACGGTGGCCGAAGCGAGACAAAAAAAAAGCGTTTCAACAGTAATCGAAAATCTCGATCCAGTCTTTACACTGGTTTCTTTGGATAATAGGCTCTAGAAAAAAACGAAAAAATACAGTAAAGCACAATTACATACTGAAGCAACTTGCCAGTGTTTGGACTTACTAAAAATGCACAATGACCCAAAATATAGACGGTAATATTAAATGACATATTGGTTAGTGTTTTTAAATAATTAATGGTAATGTAGATAATCTTGCAGCAAACAACTAAACCAGATTTGTCTGCAGATAGACACACTGTTTGATTGGCCATCTAACACCCCTCATGGTAATCAGTATTTAAGAGAAAGCCATTTTAAAATACAATGAGAAAGACTTTTTTTTCCCCAAACAAATTTTTATTCAGGTCAATAAAATATTTCAGATATGTGTTCTAAGACAATGAATGCATGCTAGAGGTAAATATAAAACACTAAATTAAAAGAAAAACATGAACAATATAGATTCAAACTGAAAGAAAAACTCATTTTAATTAACATAAGATGTACAGGTTTGTGTGCAATGTGAACGTTTATGTAAAATAGTGGGGCTTTTTAACATTGATGCCATACTCTGTCAGAGCCGGCGCAAGGTCTTCCATTGTCAGAGTGTACTTCTTGTCCTGGGATCACAAATGTTTTTTTCAATTACATATAAAATGTTATAAACTGTTATATACCACTTTATTAACTGTTATATACCACTTTATTACATGTAAACACATTTACCTTTTTCATTTAGAACAATAAAGCAATCAGAACAAAGAATTATGTTTTCTTTTTTGATCTTGCTACCAACCTTGGTCTTGTTCCTTGAGCTTCCAGAAGCAGTTCCCTTCATTTTACAGTGCTGCAGGGCATCATTAGCAATGTCAGAAATAAATTTCTGTGCAGCCAGCGAGATGAGACGGATTCTGTGGGGCACATCAAGAATTAACACCATAACTACTCAGCAAAAAGTATTATTATTATTATTATTATTAAGAGACAGTCTAGATGTGGGCGATACATCAAATACACTCATTGTTTGTGCCACGTGCAATGTAGTTAATTACTATATTATGAACATTATAAATACTAACAATACAGTTAAACATGATGCATATTCTTTGCTTTCAAGGTTCACTTCTCTGCCCAGTCAAAGTCGACAGCTTGCTCCTAGTGCATGCATGATTTATACCAGGAGCGAAGCAAGCCCATGGTGATAAGTAAGAGCCCATACAATTTTGGGATTCATTTAGGATGACCCGATTTCCTCTTTTCCCTGGACATTTTTGAGAGTCTTCATCTTCTGGTTTATTCAACGTTTACCGAATGTCTGAGTGTCTCACTGAGTGTCTCCAGTGGAACTGTACCTGTAACTACTGATTGTAAGTACTGGATAATAAATGTCTGATAAATGTAAATGTAGAAAGCTGTACATTTCAGTCAGAGAAAAGGTGGCCAACCAATTAACACATGTGAGCCACTGCTTCATAACTGCAGGCCTGTGGACCAGCAGAGCCTGTCAACTTTATCTATATTATAGTTCGTTTTAAAATACAAGCATTGACAATTTATATTCATTATGCAATAAAGGGCTGAATTTACCATTTATACAGTGATTTATGGGAAATTTTGATATATATAATGTGTGTGTGTGTGTGTGTGTGTGTGTGTGTGTGTGTGTGTATATATATATATATATATAGCTCAATAATACTGCATTTTATGCCAAAAAACTTACATTCGTGGGTCTGATGCCTCAAATCCAGCCCGATTTAAATAATATCCTGTCACTGCATCTGGGATCTGTTGATAAGAATAGCCAGTATTGAGTTTAATCACACTAGCCGACACAATCAACCAAAGCAGTAATATTATTTCTGTACATACTGTTGGAGTGTAATCTTCCAACTGCATCAGGAAATCTACTAATGGCGTGGAAGCAACTGCAGGCTTCACGTCTCCATTGGCAATGCCAGGGGGGACATAGACTCCATTCGACACAGACGTATCGGCAGACGGCGTAGCTGTAGCGGCTGAAGTCGGAACTGTAACAGAAACAGTAGCAAGAAGCAAACAGAAGCTGCTGTGATTTATTTTGTTATTTCTGACCTTAATGGTCCCCTAATACTATATCAGAAGTCTCTTCGTGAAATTCAGCCGTGGTGCAAAAATACACCCACCAACTTAAAATTAAATTAACCAGTCCCACCGGACAGAAATGAAAAATACATTTACATCCAACTGCCAAGGAACGTGTTTTGCACGTTTAAAAGCCATGACGGTCGGTGGAGATAATGTTATAGGGGAGGGTTGGGAAATTCTCTGGGCGGAAAAAGCATGAGAAACGGGATGTAACCTTTCCCCTTGTGATGACATAAGGGGAGACACTCTGACTGCCTGAGCTTCAGGTCTCTGAACAGCGAAGCAGAATGGCCAACGCATTCTTTACACCTACCACCATTTCTAGCCACTGCAGGACCATAGACAGGCTGGGGGAACTCGTATTAAAGTTAAATAATCTCACAAAGTGACATTTTTATCATAGTGGACCTTTAAGTTCTGTTCCAGTGGTTTGAAGACTCTTTCATAGTTAGAACAATATAAAGGACAGCTGAACTGTAAAATTTACTGTGTATTATTCATCACACACACACCAGCATACATACATATGATGTACAGCAACATGCTTTTGAGAAGTAAATGCAAAAGTTTCAGTGCCAAACGGTGTAAAGACAGTGGGGTGCAGTGGGGACAGTGCGATCGTATTAGTGAGTAATATGAGCACAAAGAATAATGAATATTATATTGCACAAGACGTGAAACGTGTGTGTCGGTGGGTGGAGAATAAAAACATTTACGGCATTTATCAGGCGCCCTTATCCAGAGCAACTTTCAATCAGTAGTTACAGGCAGTGTTGGGGGGGTAAAGGAATACATGTACCAGCATTACGTATTTAGAATACAAAATAAGAGTAACTGTATTTCATTACAGTTACCGTTTAAATCAGTGATAATCAGAATACAGTTTCTTTTTTTTTTTAAATAATCCATGCTACCCCTGAAATTGTAAATAAATATTATTTAATTTACTATTACACCATGATCTTTATACTCTTACAGTACACATGGACTGAGTGTGTGTAAGGTGACACGCCATCACCCGGTTTAACCTCGCCGTGTGGAATGGAGACGGCTGTAATTGGCGGTTTTCCGGCGCGAGGGAGGTGTGGTCCTAATCAAAAAGAAGGTCATTTTTCTTGTGCAAGGCTACTTTTTATTTTAATTGATGGAATATGTTGGTGACCATAACAGTAAATACTTTTCAATGGCATATTTTATGTTTCTCTTCCACTTTTCAGCTTTATAAATAAAGAAATATTTAGGGAAAAACAGGGCTTTTTTATTATCTGTGATTGCTACATTCATGTAGTTGTAAAAAACATGACAATATATTAAGTAATCCAAAGTATTCAGAATACGTTACTCACATTGAGTAATTTAACAGAATACGTTATAAACTACATTTTGGGGCATGTAGTCTGTAATCTGTAACGGAATACATTTTAAAAGTAACCACCCCAACACTGGTTACAGGGACAGCAATTTAGGGTTAAGTGTCTTGCTCAGGGACACGATGGTAGTAAGTGGGGTTTGAAACTTGGTCTTCAGGCGAAGTGTCTTAACCAAAAACAATATGATAAAAAGAAAATACAGGAAAATACAACCCCTTACCGCTATTGGCTCCGACAGAAGGTATGCTGCTGACATTGGAGGCTGCAGTGATGCTGTTGGCGATGCAGTTGCTGCTGCTGCTGCTCAGAGTGGACGCCGAGTTTGACGCGGCACCTCCTGCGGTGACTGGCTGCGGAGTATCAACGTTCATGTTGGCTGAGGCGGGCTAGAGTCGGAATCAGGTCACCGAGAGCGCAGCGACGCGAGAAGCCGGGTCGGAGTGTACTTCTGTGCGCCAAACGCGTTCCGCGCGTTCATGTAGGAACAGCCGATGAAGAGCAGCGACGTTCCTGTCAACAAAACGTTGCGGTCGCGAGTCCGCCCGATCGTCGTCCCTTCACTTCCGTGTGTAACAAAATCAGCGTCCGACTGGAAACATTTTCCTCTCGAATCGATTTCGTTTACATTTTTTTACTTCACCAGCTAACAATAGGAAATAAATGAAGATAATGATAGTATTCATGGTTTTACATACTAATCTAAAAGAAAAATACACAGTCTAATTTAATATTAGCAAACATTTCATAGCACATTGTTTCCAATTTCAGGGTAATCTTGGTTTTATTGGAAACAATAGTATCGTTCCACATTCCTTCATTTTTGTATACATATATGCCTCGTGTTTTAATTAAAAGGTAATGCTTCGCGTGCACATACATGAAGAATATTTGACGTTAAGATCATTCTAATCATGGACAATGCCTAAAGGACAATACAGTAAATACTCCCAATGGCATATACTCTTACTTTTATTGTTTCCATTGGCATATGTTCAACTCAAACTGTTCCATGATGTTCCATAAATATTCTCAAAAAATCAGTCTTTCAAAATAACATATACTGCGACCCTCTGGATTTATAACAATAGAGCTTAAAATAAAGCGCTTCGGTGTCGCAATGAATGTTGCCAGGTCTGTTAAAAATCTTGACATATTTATCTGTTATAGTTGTATAGAAAAATATTAAACATACAACTATATACACACATACATATTCAACCAATAACAGACAAATATAGCAATATTTTATGATCCGTGTTTATGAGCTAGCGAATGACAGTAGCCTAAAAAAAGCGGATTTGGCAACATCAGTGGAAGTCCGTCCCCTATTATTGTTTATCGGACGCGCAGTGCGATAGTGTGTCCTATAGTCGCGTTTCCCAGAAGCGAAGGCGGCCGACTGGGAAGTGAGCGAAAGGCTTCCGCATATTTATCGGTAAGTAAAAGGACCGACACAGAACAACACACGCCGGCCTAAATAGGCGAAGCATCAAAGTAATTAAGCGACGCATGCTAGGTGCCCTGACTCACTACAGATACCGAGCGTGTGTTTATGTGGATAAATTAGCTTTGCAGGCAAAAAAAAAAAAAAAAAAACAGCTGACGTCAACAGTGAAGCTAGTCTTCAAATGTGACCCAAAATTAATGCCGGTCTCGTATCCAACGACTTCGAATGTGTTGATAAAAACGAGGCTAGTAAAACTTGTGAAGAAACTGCTTTTTACCCCCATAATGTCCAGCAAGTTTTGGCAGGGAGCACTACTTTTAACTAAAGAAAATAGGCTAGGAATTAAACGTTAATAACCGTGGCACGTTTGGACTACGTAGCTCGATATAAATACTCGTGTTATATTGAGAGCATGTAGACAAAGTATTCTCGGTTTCAGTGATCCGTGGAAAGAACTATTTGTAATGTTTCGTTTCAAATTTAGGTGCAAACAATGAAAGATTTGACCAGATTTGCATGGACAAAATTGTTGTTGCATTCGTCAAACGAAGCATGTATTTATCACAGTCCCTTATCCTGAGCAACTGCAGGGACACAATGGTAGAAAGTAGGGTCTGAACCTGTGACTTTCTGGTGAGTGGGGTACCGTCCTCCTTGATTGCCGTTTTGAATAACTGCATGCGGTTGTCAAGAATGACAGGATCATCCATTCTTCATTCAAGGCATTTTCACACTACTGGACCGGACAGAACATTTACACAAACAGCAAATAAACAAACCATTAACATGCTTAAGTGGTAAGCAGGTGTGCTGAATCAAGGAACAGTATGTCCGCAAAAAGCTGGAGAATTTTTTTAAGTTCTAGGATTTGTCTGATTGGTGGTTATTTAAAATGCAGCAGGACCCGCTATGCCACAGACTGGCCGACAAGGATTTAAGCAATTCTACATCATTTACCTGCTGGTTATGGAATCGAGTGTACTTGTACTACCCCTTTCTCGACACTCATATAATAATTAATATATACTCTATGCGTCTTCACAGAAGTGCTACACAGATAGTGTGTGTGACCTTTCCAGGTGCGGAGTGCCAGCTGAGCGTGGTGGGGGCACCAAGGCCTTCAGCTGCTCTCCCCATGACCTCCTGCAGCAATGGTTCTCTCAGTGAAGCTGAGTGCCACATCTCAGAAGACACGGACAGTCAGGAAGATGTACAGCTTGCCGAGCTAGGTCCTCTGCTGGGGGGAGATGAAGGCCACCCCAAAGACCCTGTGGTAAGAGTTGCACAAATTCTCTCTCTAAAATGAAAAATTCATTTTGACGTTTATTTTCGAGTTACACAAATCCTCTTGTTTTTGTTGGTCACCAATCACTTGTTAGAGCATTGGTAGATCTTTGTTAATCTGTTATTTTTTGTGCATTTAGGGTGCTACCACTTTCCCTGAGGATGATGAAGAAGAAGAAGAAGAGGAGGAAGATGAAGAAACATGTGTGCGTTTAATGACTCTACCTTTGCAAGCACACCATGCCATGGAGAAAATGGAGGAGTTTGTGCACAAGGTATGTCTTCCACTCCATTACACATGCACAGCAATTGAGATGCTTGTAAAACTGTCATGTGTAACTGACAAAACATAAGGATGAAAGAAAAGTCACCAAACCAATCCAATGACAGGTATGGGAGGGTCGCTGGAGGGTGATACCATACCATGTGCTTCCAGAATGGCTGAAGGACAATGACTACCTGCTACATGGCCACCGCCCTCCCATGCCCTCCTTCCGAGCATGTTTCGGGAGCATCTTCAGGATCCACACTGAGACTGGTAACATCTGGACTCATTTACTCGGTAAGGTGATTTTCTGGGTTATCTGCTAAGTACAACATTCACAGACAACTTCCTTAATTGAGATCAAGGTTTGATGATCCTTTACGACTGAGGCCCCGTCCACATGGAAAATATTTTTTTTCTAGAATGGTTATTTTCTGAAACGGGTTCCAGAGCGAATTTCTCTTTTCCGCGTCTCCATGCTTTTTTATGACATATGCGAAATGATTGATTATGCAATGCAATTTGACAATTCAAAAACTGATTTGCAACAAAAAGCAACAGTTCTACAGTCTCGATACACACGGGTCTACACAATGATGATCAATTCTTAAAAGGTCTGACTGATGGAGCACTCCTATTTTTGCATAATCCTGTCATTTTTTAGTCTGTCTATTTATCTGAGTGATAAAATATGTCAGCATAGCCAAAGGTGCAAATGTAGTACAGTCAACCACTGTGTTGATATAATGTTAATTGTCTCACACATGTGGACAACCCAGGTTTCTTCATATGTGGGTATAGAGCAATAAACTTTTCATGCTCTGTCTCTTGCCAGGGCTGATCCTGTTCCTGTGTCTGGGCACACTCACCATGCTGCGGCCTAACGTGTCCTTCATGGCACCACTACAGGAGAAAGTGGTGTTTGGGATGTTCTTCCTTGGTGCTGTGCTCTGCCTCAGTTTCTCTTGGCTTTTTCACACCGTCTACTGCCACTCTGAGAAAGTGTCTCGCACATTCTCCAAGTACGTCGCTAGAAATTGATCGGATGCGTACATTGTGGACCAATACATGTCCCTCATTCTGGAGGACCACCTGAAATTCTCATTGGAGAATTTGGAGGACAGCATTCTTGTTCCTATAGGAACAGTGCTCATATTGTGTATTTACACTTGCCCATTTGCTGACTTAAAAACAGGTGTTATTATAACCAGGTGTTCAATGTTATTCACTTCACACGCCAGCAGATTGAATGTTGTGGCTTCTCAATATATTGAGTGTATAAATACATATATTAATGTAATTGTGCATATCTGTGTCTGTGTTAATAGGTTGGATTATTCCGGCATTGCTTTGCTGATCATGGGTTCGTTCGTGCCCTGGCTCTACTATTCTTTCTACTGTTCGCCACAGCCACGGCTGATCTACCTCTCTGTGGTGTGTGTGTTGGGCATCTCTGCCATTATCGTGGCCCAGTGGGATCGTTTTGCTACTCCACGTCACAGGCCCACCAGAGCTGGTAAGCAACAGTGACATTTAATAGTGGACATTTTCCTTTCTTCCTAGAATACAGTAATTGTTTTTTGATTCTCTTTGCAGGTGTGTTTCTGGGTCTCGGGTTGAGTGGCATAATTCCCACAATGCACTTCACCATTGCTGAAGGCTTTGTGAAGGCCACAACTGTGGGCCAAATGGGCTGGTTCTTCCTGATGGGTGCTATGTACATAACTGGAGCTGGTTTGTATGCAGCTAGGATCCCAGAGCGCTTCTTTCCAGGAAAATGTGACATATGGGTATGTATATTTACATCCTTTAGTCTTTATTGAATTTTGCACCTTTGTCTCTAGCTGTCTTCTAAGTGTTTATTCTCCATGTGCAGTTCCAGTCTCACCAGATCTTTCATGTACTGGTTGTGGCAGCTGCTTTCATCCACTTCTATGGCATCTCCAACCTCCAAGAGTTCCGCTATGGCCTTGGTGGTGGCTGCACAGATGACTCACTTCTCTGAGACGACACTGACTTTTGGTTCTTAACCACAACTGCTTCATGCCACGTTACAATATGGACAGACCCCAATGCATCACTTAAGCCCAGATCACAGCTATGACTGCCAACCTGTAAAGTTTTGCAAAAGGACATGCCAGGCACACAGTTCCAGCCAAACCTGAGTGAAATGTATATGTAATTCTTGTGAGCAAATTAAGATTCCGTGTTGTGAGTGTGGGTGGGGAGGCTGTGTTTGTGCATTGGTTAAAGAAACACACTGAATCATTCAAATGAACTACTTGAAGTGCTCAGTGATTTTTATATACAAGTACACTTCAGTCAATACTGAAGAATTCATATTTGAGTAAATGTGGGTGTATTTATGTTCGTCACAGGAGCTTCGGTGTCATTTTTATCGGTGTCTTGCATAATTTAGTACATTATATCAAACTTGTGTGTGTTCACTTTTTATCCCGTATTAATCTTACTTTGGAGGGTCTGAAGGGGAACAGTGGGACCTGTTGTATTATCAGACCGGGTCATGTTTCAGCTGTGACGTTTGCCTCAGTTAGGAATGATCTCAGCAAAAGCTTAACCTTTAGTCGAGAGTGTATAAAAACCTGAAGAACTACAGCACCAAATGTATATGACTGTGTTAAGTACAGATACTTGCCGTAAAATGAGATGATCTGTAAATATATGTATGGGTCTACATCGCACGTCTCCATGTCCGGGTGAAGAGCCTTTGTAAAGATTCCTTTACATTTAATAGCTCTCTCTGAGCTCCGGGGAAACATTACACGAACGCATGCATGTAGCTGACGTTGGACTCTGTCCTGGGGTGTTGTGGCGGGTAATAATTAGAATAACTTCATCAGTTGTGCACTGATATCGTTCACCTCTCAGCACTGGATCTTTTGCATAATGGATTTTCTAGGTGACCAAAACTATTTGGTTGCATCAGGGATTAAATAAAAAAAAAAAAAAAAAGCAAAACGCCACAGCCATTCGCCGCACGCACCCCTCAAACGTCTTGACGCTGCGTTTGTTTTGCGGAAATTGTGACTTTTTGTCGCGCGTTGACGCACACGCGCGTCGCGCCGGTTATGACGTAGTTGTGTTACGCTCGTGAGCGGCTCCCGTCTCACTACTTCAGATGCAAACGCGTCACAATAAATCAAGGTGACTGCAAACGCTCAGAACTCATTACGGTTTTTTTTCCCCACCTCTTCAAGTTGCCGTCATTTAGACAGGCCTCTGAAGCCAGAACCGACGTGGTGTCGGCGGACTATGAAGCTCCATCATCGGCGAGCGTAGCCTCGTATCCCCCTCACATACCTCCGCGAACGGTGGGTTCCGAGTGTTAAGTATAACCCGCGATTTAAAAGCGATGCAGATGTTACACATTACTTCATAATTTACGTCCTTGGTTGTTTGTTCTGCTCTGTTTTGTCCCCATCGGGTGTACCTGGCTAAGATGGCATGCTAGCAAGACGCACGTTTTGTCACTATTTCTTTTTGTCACGTTGATAATTAGCACTTGTAGAGTCACATGGTGAAATATATTGTTGCGTTTGCAGGAGAATTTTGTCAAATAAGACTGTACCTCATGTGTATGCTTGTTATTACCTCGTTAACTCATCTTAGCAGGGAAATGTCAGCATCTCGATTTCAGGGTAAACATTTATTTATTACCTGGATGAAATAAGCTCTGTTGTACCCAGTGTCGTGTTTACAGTATTTAACTTGTAGTTGGTATAGTTTACTTTAGTGTGGATATACATATACTTTACTGTACAGGCCAAAAGTTTGGACACACCTTCTCATTCAATGTGTTTTCTTTATTTTCATGACCATTTACATTGGTAGATTCTCACTGAAGGCATCAAAACTATGAATGAACACACATGGAGTTATGTACTTAACAAAAAAAGGTTGAATAACTGAAAACATGTTTTATATTCTAGTTTCTTCAAACTAGCCGCCCTTTACTATGATTACTGCTTTGCACACTCTTGGCATTCTCTCGATGAGCTTCAAGAGGTCGTCACCTGAAATGGTTCTCCAACAGTCTTGAAGGAGTTCCCAGAGGTGTTTAGCACTTGTTGGCCCCTTTGCCTTCACTCTGCGGTCCAGCTCACCCCAAACTATCTCGACTGGGTTCAGGTCTGGTGACCGTGGAGGTCAGCTCTCCACTTTTTGTTAAGTACATAACTCCACATGTAAATGGTCATGAAAATAAAGAAAGCACATTGAGTGTGTGTGTGTGTATAGATAGATAGATAGATAGATAGATATCTTTATTTTACGATTTCACTATGGGGGGTCTGTGTGAAACATTTCAATACACGGTATACTGTGTTAATCTTGAAGTAGCTGATGGGTCTGGCGTTACAGAAGCCAAGATACTATGATAGCAGGATCCTGCCCATTTAGTGATGATCAATATATTTATGGAACAGTCATGATGGAGATAATGATAACTGTTGGTTCTGGGCATTAAATAAACATCAGCACTGCGTACTGATTCAGTCTATCGATGTATATGGGGCAGTGGTGGCCTGCCAGGTAAGGAAGTGGTCCTGTAATCAGACGATTGCCGGTTTGAATCCCGATCTGCCAAGGTGCCACTGAGGTGCCACTGAGCAGAGCACCGTCCCCACACACTGCTCCCCGGGCGCCTGTCATGGCTGCCCACTGCTCACTCAGGGTGATTGGTTAAATGCAGAGGACACATTTCACTGTGTGCACCGTGTGCTGTGCTGCAGTGTCTCACAATGACAATCACTTCACTTCAACGCTCACCAAGGGTGATGAGATCAAAGCAGAGGACAGTTTCCCAATAACAATCACTTAAATTTTATATATTCATCAATTAATAATCCCACCTCTAGAAGAACTGCTAGTTCTGATTCAGATTTAAGGCATTGTATGGGAATTTGGGAAAGTATAAATGATCTGAAACTTCCTCTCCTTACAGGTAGCTGCATACTTGCCTGAGTTTGAATGGTGTTTCCAAACCGGGCGTCCCGGCCAGTAGAGATTCTGGAGACCCCTGGCCTGCCCCCCGCCGCTGCCATGGCTCCAAAAGACATTATGACTAACTCCCATGCCAAGTCAATCCTTAATGCCATGAACGCCTTGCGCAAAAGCAACACGCTATGCGACATCACCCTCCGAGTTGACAGCACTGACTTTCCTGCTCATCGGATTGTCCTGGCAGCCTGCAGTGATTATTTTTGTGCCATGTTTACCAGTGAGGTAACTATGCAAGGCATTGTTCGGGGTTCTTACAGTCATTAAATGTCATGGAATTGAAAAAAAAAAATTTTTGTATAGTTTTATATAGTTTTGTATGGGGACAGTGCTGTCCTTATCCTGCATCGTCCATTGTCCTTCTTGGTCCTGCTCACCTGGAATGTTTATAGTGTTCATGTCTTAAAACAAGTGCTCCTTAAATTGTTCCTTTTGTTTCTGATCTTCACAAGATTTAGAATTGGATTGTACAAATCTAACATATCCAGGTTGGTAAGGTTGTAGATTGTAAATGTACAATCGAGCGTGACTCAAAATGTGCTTGCAAAGAAACATACGATTTCTTGTATGGGAAAGGAGGCCAGAAAGCTCCTTGTTTGAAAATGAGCCTCTGGGGGAGCTTCATGTGTCATTTTCTTTGAAAGAGTGTTTGTTGAGCGTTTGTCTGAGGCTCAGTTGACCAAGATGATTTTGATGATTCCTTAGATGTGTTCTCAGAAATACCTGGTGAGCTATAAACTTTAATAACTTTAATAAATGTTTACACCGATTAGCCACAACATTGAACCAACCTGCCTGATATTGTGTAGCTCTTGCGCTGCACAAAACAGCTCTGACCTGTGGAGAGCTGGAGATCACAAGCCTGCTGAAGGTGTCCTGTGGTATCTGGCACCAATACGTTAACAGCAGAAACTTTAAGTCGTGCGAGGTGTGATGTGGGACCTCCATCATTCAGACATGTTTTCCCCAGCTCATCCCACTGTTGCTTGATCGAATTGAGCCCTGGGAAATGTGTGGGTTAAGTCAACATCTTTAGTGCTTTGACACCATTCTTGAACCACTTTTGCAGTCAGGCATGTAAAGCACAGCTACTGAAGAGCTGAAAGAAAACACTATTTCCATTTCTCTGGTTGTTTTTTCTCTGTACTAACCGATGCAGACCAGAACACAGCTCAGACCTCCGGACATAACAGTTCTCCTCACTAATCAAACATTCAACTGATTTCACTTGCTGCCTAAAATAATAAAAATAAGAATAAAAGTAAATAATATTGTCCTGTTGGGGTTTTTTATGTTGTAGTTGAACATGTTTCAGCTTGTTATGGCTTTTATGCTGTGCTTTTTTTTTTTTTTTAGCTCTCAGAAAAGGGAAAGTCATATGTGGATATTCAGGGCCTGACTGCATCTACAATGGAGATCCTTCTGGACTTTGTCTACACTGAGACGGTCCTAGTCACCGTAGAGAATGTACAGGAACTGCTGCCAGCTGCGTGCTTGTTGCAGTTGAAAGGTACCGATTACAAAGCATTTGAACGGGTTCCCTGTTAGCACACATTACAGCATGTCTGAGGTCCGGACAAGGCCGATTGTTATATCAGTGTACATCAGTCCGGAAGTGAGAGGAAATGGCAGCAGGCGGAAACAAGGCCTTGTGCTTCCTGAGATTAAAGCGCTCGAAGTTGACTCCATGTGGTACAAACTGACTGTGATGAGATTAACTGTAATTGAATTCTGACATTAAACCATTTAAGTTTTAACACGTTAATTTACTAATTTTGTGTGTATTGAAGTACAAAGTGACAGATGTCTTTGTCTGTGTGTTTTAGGTGTTAAAAGAGCTTGCTGCGATTTCCTGAACAGCCAGCTGGACCCTTCCAACTGCCTGGGCATCCGGGACTTTGCCGAAATGCACAACTGTCTGGATCTGATGCAAGCGGCGGAACTCTTTTCCCAGAAGCACTTTGCTGAGGTGGTTCAGCATGAGGAGTTCATGTTGCTCAATCAGACTGAGGTGGAGAAGCTAATTAAATGTGATGAGATACAGGTACGGAATGACCTAAGAGAGAAGGGTCATGTTCAGATCATGTGACCATTCTTTTTATGTGATACATCAGCTGATACATAAACACATACGCTAACTCAAATCAGCGGATGTATCATTAAAAGTTGACAGTTCTAAATTAAACCTATTGCTGGGGTGGGAATAAAAGCTTTTAAACTGCTGTGGCATTAGAATGTACAGAAGCTAATTACATGGTAAGCTCAACCTAACAATTAATATAACATTGTTAGAAAAAGAATGTTATATTAATGAAGTATTGTATGTTTTGCTCAATTTTGTATTCGTTGTATTCTGTGACACCGAAGCCCTGTGGTGCACGCAGTGTTACAAGTTCGAACCTGCTGCAGTGTTTCTCAGTGCCCCATCCCCCAACCCAGATACCTTTGCTCCTCCTGTGTGCGACTTTTGCTGCGGCACTCGGGGAAATTCCTGTCTGTAACTGTGCCCCTCACCTTGAGAAGGCTCAATTATCACTGTGGGAGGCTACATTTTATGATCTTCCAGCGGATGCGTACAGTGTCGCATGATTGCTGAGCCGGCCTTCTGCTGTTATCGTGTGCTTTTTAATCACGGTTTTGGTACGTGCAGAGATGAGCCTTCAGGCGGTTGCTTTTCGCCATAAAGCGCGGGAATTGTGGACTGCTTACGTTGTTCCACTTCTTTTGTTTTTCTTGAATGTACTCAGTCACGCAAAGCCTGCTCGTCTTCTTTTTTTCAGGCAGGTTAAGGCTAGTGAGCATCTGTAGGTGTCCTACACAGTTGGTGGTCTGTGATTGTTTTTACAGAATTGTGACCGAATAGTTTATTCATACACCATGTTTGTTCTTTTGTGTATTTATCAGTATTAATGTTGAGGTCGTGCGTGTTTTAGGTGGACTCTGAAGAACCCGTGTTTGAAGCTGTTCTGAACTGGGTGAAACACAACCGTAAAGAACGTGAGCCGTGCCTGCCCAGCATGCTGGAGTATGTGCGCATGCCCCTGCTGACCCCACGCTACATTACTGATGTCATTGACAACGAGGTGAGGCATGCAACACGTCGCCATTCCCCGATCAAGCCATTATGTTCCCTAGAAGCCTCCCTTTTTTAACCTCAGTTCCAAGCAAACTAAAGACCTGGACGTAAAGGTAATGTTATTCTTATGAGCTTAAACTGGAGTATGACAAATGAGGCCAACTTGTAGAGGTAAGATCTTGGCTGACAGATGCAAAATAACAAAAAAGAGAATTCCCCTACAGTGAAATTCATTAGTTTGTTCAGACAGAAAGTCATGTATAAACCAATCCAGAGCTGGCATGACACCAAGAGTTATAAGAGAACAGGAAATCGAGACCGCTCAGACTTCATCTTGGCTGTGTTGTGTCCTGCAGCCTCTGATCCGCTGCAGTTTGCCGTGTCGAGATCTTGTGGACGAGGCAAAGAAGTTCCACCTGAGGCCGGAGCTGCGGAGTGAGATGCAGGGCCCTCGAACGCAAGCCAGACTAGGCGAGACACCTCCAGCTGCATGACTATAATAACCTGTCTTAAATGACAGTTAATAGGAGACACGAGCCTTGTAGATATTTCAGACCCATTATTTGTGTTTTGCGGCTTTACAAAGAACATTTCATATGAAAATAGTCCTACATTCTTAAACTGTTAATGTATTTATACATTAGCCATGTCTAATAAAATCAACATTGAATTAGTTCTATTTGTTTAAAAATATTTCTTCATATAGGTGCCAAAGAAGTCCTGCTTGTGATTGGAGGGTTTGGGAGTCAGCAGTCCCCTATAGATGTGGTGGAAAAGTACGACCCCAAAACACAGGAATGGAGCTTTTTGCCAGTGAGTGCTTGAAAGAAGAGAAAGCGAAGTGCCTCAGATTTCCTCATTTTAGATAACTGTCCTGCTAAGTCTAGTCTGTGCTAAGTTGTGCTCTTGCATCATGTAATGAATGTCTTATTGTTCTCATGGTAAATTGAAATGCAATATGGGACTGTTACGGATAGATTTAAGATGTCATCTTTTTGTATTTGCAAGTGCTTCATTCTGAATATGCACCCACCACTCTACATCTCTACACATTTCAGAATATTGCCCGGAAAAGGCGTTACGTGGCCACTGTGGCTCTTAATGACCGAGTGTACGTAATCGGTGGGTACGATGGGCGCTCTCGACTTAGCTCAGTGGAGTGCTTGGATTATACCGCAGATGAGGATGGTGTCTGGTACACTGTGGCCACCATGAATGTCAGACGAGGCCTGGCAGGAGCCACCACACTGGGGGGTAAGATCAGTCGGCCTTTTCCTTCCTTAGATCTCACTTCTTATTCATAGAAAAAAATATATAAAAATAACTAACTGGCAAGAGTCTTGTTCACTATTTAAGTCTTACAATTTAGCAATGTGTTTGAGTAGTTGTAATCTGTAGAAAATCTTCACAGTATTGGTGTGTTCATTAAACTAGGTTCCATTAAACGTTAGCTACAGAGCAGGAAGTAGGAAGTTTGTTAAACGTTTTGAGAGAGAATGTGGTTCAGCTGGATCTGAATAGGGCTCACTGTTTCCCTACTGTTGCATGTAAATGCTGGAGCTCCCAGATTTTGCCGGTAGCATAAAAGCTCAGGTCAGCTGAAGAATTTAACAAGACATTATTGTCTCCGGTTTCCAGACATGATCTATGTGGCTGGTGGTTTCGACGGCAGCCGGCGTCATACCAGCATGGAGCGTTATGATCCCAACATCGACCAGTGGAGCATGTTGGGAGATATGCAGACAGCCCGGGAGGGAGCAGGCCTGGTTGTGGCCAGCGGGCTAATCTACTGTCTAGGTAGGGAGGGTTTGGATGCAGTGAGATTTGGTGGGTCTCACCATGTTTAAAGAACCAGACTGGTGCTACCTTACCAAAACAACTGGTCAGTTGTGTCCACTTTGACTGGCATTTACAGGTGGATACGATGGGCTAAATATACTGAACTCGGTAGAACGCTACGACCCGCACACAGGCCACTGGACAAGTGTCACCCCAATGGCTGCCAAACGCTCTGGTAGGTCAATGGCAAAAAATGAGAGAGAATAATTGTATGGGGTGGGTTAGTGTATTTTGTACAGACATAGTGATTGTAAACTGATAGAAGTGAAAAGCCTTTTATATTTTTGAGTGTTTGTAATGCTACGTTACCAAAATATAACACTCTCCCGATGATTTTTATTTATTTATTTTTTTGTTTGGTTTTGGCTAAATTGGCACGTATGCGCTCACACAGGAGCTGGGGTGGCCTTGCTAAATGACCACATCTATGTTGTGGGAGGCTTTGATGGCACATCACACCTGTCTTCGGTTGAAGTGTACAACATACGCACAGACTACTGGACCACTGTGGCCAGCATGACAACGCCACGCTGTTATGTTGGAGCCACCGTGCTGAGGGGCAGGCTGTACGCCATTGCAGGGTAAGATGCCATAGATGCCATTCCTTGTTGAAATCACCTTCTGAGCAAATTAGATTTGCGATTTATAGTTTATTATTATTATACATGAATTGGGTGCATTATTTGAAATACTGATCGTTTTGCTGAACGTTTTGCTGACCTTCTGCAGGTATGATGGCAACTCCCTTCTGAACAGCATAGAGTGTTACGACCCAGTCATAGACAGCTGGGAGGTGGTGACCTCCATGGCGACACAGCGCTGTGATGCAGGGGTCTGCGTTCTCCGGGAGAAGTGACCCTTTGAGCCACAGGACATAAAGTGGAACTTGGGGAAAGTTGAGGGAGGTTTAGGGGTGTCGGGTCCATGATTGTGGGAACCCTGCAGCTTTCACCTTACCCTGTTCTTTTATGAGCCTCTAGTGTGGGGTACAGTGAGAAGAGGGAGATGGAGACATCAAGCACACGTCTCTCTCTCTTTTTCCATGCGTACTACTGACCTAGTCGTCTGAATTGGTGTCTACATGCCTTTTTATTATGAGAAAGGTGTGCTGAATGACTAGATACATGGCCATTGGGAACATTGTGTCACTTGCCAGTATGTGATTGTTGTTCTGTGGTACTACCCGTCCTGCTCCCCCGTGAACCTGAACAATGAAGTGTGTTGAAGGAGAGGGAAAAACAGAAGTGCAATATTCAGTTTGTCTGCTGCTGCTGCTACAGCGGGGACAGCATGGCAGCGCGGGCACACACACTTCAGCTGCTGTATGCCTTATCGTAGCATGTGGCTTGACGTTGCACCAGCCCTGGTCTTTTTCTGACGTGTTCAATGCCTTTAGTGAAGAAACTGCAGTCGTTGCCTCTGAGAGTCATTGTGGTCGCCATGACATCATCCGTGCATTAACATTCACAGCATCACACCAATTTCTTTATAAAGGTGTACATGATTCGTGTGTGCGCTCACACACAAGGGTGTATTTCAGTCTGTTATAAGTGCATTTAGAATCTACCTGCCAGAGGGATTAAAGATTGTATTGTTCCATATTACTTTGTAGTTAAGTATGTTTGTCACTAACCTTGTAATTAGGCCCAATGCACCATGAAATGATGTCTGCTGACACAACCTTGGGCTATCCTTAAGGATCTGTACTTTATATAGAGGTTTTTTTTATCTTCCCAACAGGATCTCTGGTCTACAAATAAAGGGAACACTTAGTCACACTTCCGTAAAATCTAAGCAACACGGACACTCAATTTCACATGCTGTTGTGCAAATGTATTAGGCAACAGGTGGAAATTATAGGCAATTAGCAAGACGCCTCTGTCTTTGTGCAAGAAGAACAGGAGGAGCACTGCCAGAGCCTCCAGCAGGCCACAAATATGCATGTGTCTGCTCAAACGATCAGAAACAGACTCCATGGGAGTGGAAGGAGGTAAGCACAACCCAACACCATGCAGCACCAGAGGGCAGTGGTGGCCTGGCGGTTAAGAAAGCAGCCCCATAATCAGAAGGTTGCCAGTTCAAATCCCCATCTGCCAAGCAAAGCATCTTCCCCAGGCTGCCCACTGCTCAGCAAGGGTGATGGTTAAAAGCAAAGGACACATTTTGGTTAGTCACTGTTTTCTGTGCTGCAGTATTTCACAATGACAATTCACATTTTCTTTCACCAAGATTTACAGTTTTGCTACTGGCACCCTGTGCTCTTCACCGATGTGACATGTGTCAGTAATGGTGTGGGGTAGCATTTCTTTGAATCCAGTTTAGCACATCTGGGACATGATATCTCGCTTCATCCACCAACGTCACGTCACACCACAAACTCCAGGAGTTTGCTTTGGTCCAGGTCTGGGAGGAGATCCCTCAGGAGACTATTAGGAGGTGCTCACAGACACAGCACTGCACACAGTGAAATGTGTCCTCTGTATTTAATCCATCACCCATTAGTTATAAAAAGCACACAGGAAGCAGTGTGTGGGGATGTAATCTTGCTCAATGGGTCCTTAGTGGCACCTTGGAGGTTCAGAAGTCCTCTTCCTGACCCACAAATAATATTGATATCATTTAAGTTTTTCTTAAATCAAATGATTATATAGAGATGTGCTACAAGAACTGGGTGTTGGTCTCTTCCAACTCTGCAAACTAATGAATGATCTTCTACACGCAAATGTCTACATAATAGTATATTGCTGCCCAGAGAACAACAGGTTAATAGAGTCTCTTCCTCTACAAACACAATAAAGATTTGCCAATAAACAGCTTTGCTAAATCAATAATTGGTAAATGTTTGACAGTGTTTTTTCTTTTCAGTGGCTTTGTTTTCACCAGTTGGTATTGGTGCCTGTACTGTATACCAGCAGTTAAATACTCCAGATGTGGGTTGCACTATTCTTAGACATAAGCTAGAAGCCATGATAGTCCAATAATAACATAACTACACTATTCCTAAACCAATTGAGCCTATGAATCCTTTCTGTGCATATGATTTACAGTACAGGCCAAATATTTGGACACGACTTCTCATTCAATGTGTTTTCTTTATTTTCATGACTATTGGTCATGAAACTAAAGACTATCTGGTAGATTGGCCTCCACAATCACCGGAACTGAACTCAATCGAGGTTTGGGGTGAGCTGGACCGCAGACTGAAGGCAAAGGGGCCAATAAGTGCTAAACACCTCTGGGAACTCCTTCAAGACTGTTGGAAAACCATTTCAGGTGACGACCTCTTGAAGCTCATCGAGAGAATGCCAAGAGTGTGCAAAGCACCTGTGGTAGGGGCGGTAGTAGCCTAGTGGGTAACACACTCGCCTATGAACCAGAAGACCCAGGTTCAAATCCCACTTAATACCATTGTGTCCCTGAGCAAGACACTTAACCCTAAGTTGCTCCAGAGGGACTGTCCCCTGTAACTACTGATTGAAAGTCGCTCTGGATAAAAGTGTAAAAGTGCCTGTACTGTACATGTAGATAAAACCATGTAAACTTCAAGGATTAGGCAAAGAAAATATTCCAGGCCAAAGTTAACTTGACTTTAAACAAATTAGTCCCTTTGTCTAGTAGGAAATGAGTTAGTCTTCGCGCTGCAGACAACGCACTTAAATCCCTTTCGTTCAAAACTCCGTCGACGGGCGCTTCCAGCCAATGGCAGCAGGGGGGCGGGGTTCTGTCCTGCGGTATATAAGTGCAGGACGGCGGCCTACGGGTCTTCGTTGCTGTGTTGGCGGAGACACGTTGCGCGTCCGCGGTCAACTTTAGCAACTACTTTTATAAAATTATCATTGCAAGGTAAAAACAGTTTGAAAAACTTCAAAAATGGTAAGTGGTTTGTTTCTCGATTGCAGCTCACTGCATTTGCCTACTTTTTGATTGGGTTTATCGTCCGAAAGTGAATGCGCCAATTGTCTTAGCGATTCGTGATTTCTTTGCGTGAAATGGTACCTCAAACTAAAACGTGTTCTCCATTTCAAATGGTTTCTCTTGGCGAGCCTGGTTTTTAAAACCGGTGTAATCAACTTTATCAGGTATTGGGAGTCTTACGTGACTTCCTGATTTAAAAAAAGTTTACATGGCATTACGTTCTTTTGATAAGGTTGGGCTAAAAGTGAAGAACGTACATCAGGACATTAAAAAAGAATCTCTGGAATCTGTCGGCGAGACGCCCCCTCCAAGGTGAAAGGGGGGTGGGTGGCTTATATTGGTTCGTGTTTAGTATTCTTGTTAAAAACCTGGAGTGAAGGGGCAGACGTACGTACGTTCAATGAGATCTGTAAATTATAAAGTACTTCAGCTTTTTCAAGGTAACGTTGGTCGCATGTTGCTGTAATTATGATTTTTGTGTCGCGGTCCGCGGAAACTGGTGCGGCGGATTCCGTGTCATTTCGTCACGCCGGCAGTTCGGAATTTTTTTTATATATATCATATATTTTATATATATATATGAGAGAGAGGCCTCAGTGCCATTTTCTGCCTGGATTTGAATTAAGTGTTCGTATTTCCAAAAGGCGGGGGGGCTGTTAGGTGTCTTCTTACATAAATTCGATTCGCGTTTGAACGATTGTGACGTCACGAGGTTCACGTTCAAAAATCAAGCCCCTCCCCTTTTCGTATCTGCCTCTTTCACACGCCTTTTCTTGGATTGGTGGCCTTTGGTCCAAAGGAAGTATTGCGTATTCTATTCAAGTCATAAAACTTTTTTTTTTTTTTTTTTTTTTGTATGCCAGTGATTTTTGTAAGTGTCCTTGACTCATCTCATTTAGCCTTTGGGTCTTTTGGTTTCCGAGCCAAGTTCACCATGACGTCACCATGACTACTCGCATGCGTGACCTTTGAACCCAGCACATCATGATATCGTGTTCCAGAGTCCCCATAACCCACCCTCGTGTTCCTGCTTTCCTAGCGCGAGTGCATCTCCATCCACGTTGGCCAGGCCGGAGTGCAGATTGGAAATGCATGCTGGGAGCTCTACTGCCTGGAGCATGGCATCCAGCCCGATGGCAACATGCCAAGTGACAAGACGATTGGCGGTGGGGATGACTCCTTCAACACGTTCTTCAGTGAGACTGGTTCTGGAAAGCATGTCCCCCGTGCCGTGTTTGTGGACCTGGAACCTGCTGTGATTGGTAATAGTTTTATTTTATTTATTTATTTATTTATTTTTAAATTACTTTGCCAAATCTTATTCAAAGCCAACAGTGCCCACTAGTGGTCAAATTGGGAAGGAGTTTTTATTTTTTGTACATTTCCCTAAATGTTTCTCTTTTTCCTTTTGTAGATGAGGTTAGGACCGGAATATATCGGCAACTATTCCACCCAGAGCAGCTCATTTCTGGAAAGGAGGATGCCGCTAATAACTACGCACGTGGCCACTACACTGTCGGCAAGGAGATCATTGATGTGGTCCTGGAGCGTGTCCGCAAGCTGGTGTGCTTTTCCCCAATTTCCAGTAACATTCAGTTCTAAACTGTATTATGGTTGTATATTGGCAGCCAAATAAATTTTTTTCCCTTCCCTCTTCAGACAGATCAGTGCACAGGCCTTCAGGGATTTCTCATCTTCCACAGCTTTGGTGGTGGTACCGGCTCTGGGTTCACGTCCCTGCTGATGGAACGTCTGTCTGTCGACTATGGCAAGAAGTCCAAGCTGGAGTTTGCCATCTACCCAGCACCTCAGGTGTCCACTGCTGTGGTGGAGCCGTACAACTCCATCCTGACCACCCACACCACCCTGGAGCACTCTGACTGTGCCTTCATGGTGGACAATGAGGCCATCTACGACATCTGTCGCCGCAACCTGGACATTGAGCGGCCAACCTATACAAACCTCAACAGACTGATCGGGCAGATTGTGTCCTCCATCACCGCCTCTCTTCGATTTGATGGTGCTCTTAACGTTGACCTTACTGAATTCCAGACTAACCTGGTGCCTTATCCCCGAATCCACTTCCCATTGGTCACCTACTCCCCGATCATTTCTGCTGAGAAGGCCTACCACGAGCAGCTGTCTGTCGCCGAGATCACCAGTGCCTGCTTTGAGCCAGCCAACCAGATGGTGAAGTGTGACCCACGCCATGGCAAGTACATGGCCTGCTGCATGCTTTACCGTGGTGACGTGGTGCCAAAAGATGTCAATGCCGCCATTGCCAACATCAAAACCAAACGCTCTATCCAGTTTGTGGACTGGTGTCCTACTGGCTTCAAGGTGAGCAGAGAAACTTTTTAATCTAAATGAAAGGTTATGCAATTTTCAACAAACCTAATTTCATTTTTATATTTTATTGATAAAATATCAATAATCAATTACCCCCCCCCCCCCCCCCAAATCAGGTTGGAATCAACTACCAGCCCCCAACCGTTGTGCCAGGCGGTGACCTGGCCAAAGTTCAGAGAGCAGTCTGCATGCTCAGCAACACTACAGCCATTGCAGAAGCCTGGGCCCGCCTGGACCACAAGTTTGACCTGATGTATGCCAAGCGTGCCTTTGTGCACTGGTACGTGGGCGAAGGGATGGAAGAGGGCGAGTTCTCTGAGGCCCGCGAGGACCTGGCTGCTCTGGAAAAAGATTATGAGGAGGTTGGCACAGAGTCTGTGGAAGATGACCAGGAGGGAGAAGAGTATTAATGCTGAGCTGACATCCCTGATTTCCTGTTCTGATCTGTTCTTTGTCTGTCTTCTATGTTTTTTTTTCTATGTTTTCTTTTGTGTTCTTGTACTATTTTGTTAAGGCCATTAAAGAGCACTTTTTAAAACTATTCTATTAAGTGTGCATCTTTTCCTTTAAGTAAAGTGAAGTGATTGTCACATGTGATACACAGCAGCACAGCACACAATGCACACAGTGAAATTTGTCCTATGCATTGAATCCATCACCCTGAGTGAGCAGTGGGCAGCCATTACAAGCAGTGTGTGGGGACTAATTACATGATGTAAAATACCAATGGGTACTCATTTAAATGAGTTAATGTGTTAACTTAAGTGCATACACTCCCATATTCATTAAAACTGCACAAAGTGCTCTTCATGTTGCAGAAACTTTTCTCTCACAACAGGCTACGCAGCTCCTCGTCCAGGCAATGGTAATCTCCAAACTCGACTACTGTAACTCTCTCCTGGCTGGAGCCTCTGCAGTCACCATAAAACCACTCCAGATGGTCCAAAATATGGCAGCCCGCCTCATCTTCAATCAGCCAAAATACACCCATGTTACACCTCTCCTTACCTCCCTCCACTGGCTCCCGGTAGCTGCTCGCATTGAGTTCAAATCCTTGATGCTTACCTACAGGGCTGTAAATGGAACTGCGCCCTCCTACATCAACACACTACTACCTAGATACACTCCTACACGCTCTCTCAGATCGGCAAACGAAAGGAGACTAAAAATTCCTTCTTCACGGGGTCTCCGATTCCAATCATGTCTGTTCTCCGTTGTTGTCCCTGGCTGGTGGAACAACCTACCCTCCTCCACACGACTAGCCGAGACTATCACCACTTTTAAGAAGAAGGTGAAAACCCTCTTATTCCAAAAATATTACAGACAAATTTAACACATACACATGCATACACATTTAACAAACAAATACAAAATGTATAAATACATTATAATTTTTCTTAGTCTAGCACCCAACACTCTCCGAGCATGTTCTTCAATGACAAGTCTAAGCCTTATCAGGGCTCTTAGTTTGTATACTTGATATTCTATAGAAATCGAACGAGAATTGCTGGTGTCTTCCCATTGTAAGTCGCTTTGGATAAAAGCGTCTGCCAAATAAAGTAAAGTAAGAAACTTTTGACCAAAATAAACTTTAAAGGATAATCTTGATTTAGGCAGTGGTGGTAAAAAAATTGGACCTGTAATCAGGTTTCCATGCTGCTCCCTGGGTGCCTGTCATTGCTTTTTCAGTCTAAGATCTTGATCACAAAAGTGCACAAGTGTCCTCAGCTTTTAACCATCACCATCAACCAGCATATTTACATTTACAGCGTTTATACGCCCTTATCCAGAGGCACATACAATCAGTAGTTACAGTGACAGTCCCACTGGAGCAACTTAGGGTTAAGTGTCTTGCTCAGGGACGCAATGGTAGTAAGTGGGATTTGAACCTGGGTCTTCTGGTTCACAGGTGACTGTGTTACCCACTATCACTATATGTGCAGCCATGAAAGGGAGAAAGCAGGGTGTGGGGACGGTGCCTTGCTTTGTGGCATGTTGACGGTTCACGATTCGAACAGGGGTCGAACCCGTGACCTAGAATCTAACCCGGGCTGTGGCGGTGAGAGTGTTGCATCCTAACCTCCTAAGCACTAGACCACCAGGCACCGGGATTGACGTGTTGTCATTCCTCAAGATGCAGATGGACTAACAAACCCCCACAAATTGACAGCATGCCAGATATTGTAAATATTGACTCTTTGCATAATCTTGTATGCAAAAAAAAACCCTTTAAAATACTTATAATTATCCTTTAATGCACAACAGATCTAAAAACACTGACGCAGCAGAACCAGTATTTGTGTCATTCTTGAAACTTTTGGCCACGACTGTGCATCAGTCACATTAAATAACCAGGGTTACAATTACAGTTACAGTAAAACTGTAAGAATAATGGGTCTTATTCACGACCCCAGCGTGACCACTGGCAGGACGCGTGTCGGTGTTTTGCATGGAACTTTCACTTGAAACCTGAAAGACATTGAGTGCAACGACTAAACGTAGAATTATAACCGCGCGTATGCAAATCGCATTACATCAAATACCGAAGGCGCTCTCTCGACATACAGGATGCAGTCTGCTGACCTACTTTCCCCATTTGCTGCGGTGGAGATAATCCGCACCATGCGTTGCAATCGGATGTAAGAAGAAGAACAAAAACGTCGTATATTGTCCAAATAGCAAACGAGTGATATATATATATATATTTTTTTTGTGCTTCAAAAATCAACGAAGGTGTCTATGAATCTAATCTATTTAGCCACAAACCCCTCCCCTACCCACACGTCCGAGCTCGCAAGGGGCGACGTCCAATCAGCAACTCCACAGAGTCTATTTAAAGAACAAGTCCCGGCCACCGTGAGCTGTCACCTGGAGGTATCCCTCCGCGGGCGTAAACAGTGTTATTACGCCGTGAAAGGCGGTTGTGGCTCGATTCAATGAATAGAGTAGTTTTTTTTCAAGGCAGAGCATCGAATAAACATGATGGTTGTATTGCGTGGTTAAATTCGCCCCACTCCCCTTTTCAAGATAATGTGATGTGAGCTTCTCAAGGAAAATTTAGCCCTGGGAGTTGGCAACTTGATGGCTTGTAACGTCAAAGAATAAAATTGAGCCTTATTGTGTAAACGAAAACCTCGCATAGAACACGGCCGAAAGGAATCCGAATTGTATTTTAAGTAGAAATCGCAAAAGCGTTGAAAGCCGGCTGAACTTGGACGGCTCTCGAAGTTCCAGCGACCGTGACGGCGAGGAAACCTTCCAGCCCAGCGTCGATGGAGGAGAGAGGGGTGGGCGTCTTAAGAACGTCGGTCGAGGGAAATTGGATGTTGCTCCAATGCAACGGCGTGAATTAATCGAGGGAACGTGTGTCTATTTTTTTCGGCGGACGTGCTCGCTGCCGTAGAACGTTTGTCTCACGGTGTGTGTGTGTGTGTGTGTGTGTGTGTGTGTGTGTGTGTGTGTGTGTGTGTGTGTGTGTGTGTGTGTGACTAAGCCAGCGAATGTTGATGCTGATTGTTTGAGCCGAAGCGACTCCGATGACGGAGTGTCCCAGGGACTGACCCTCCACTCGAGCGCATCGCGGATTCGGCCCCCAGCGACCCCCGCGTCCACTTCGCCCCGGAGACCCGCGACGATGACCCAGCCGCGACCGGACGAGTTCAAGCCGCCTCCGGAGTGCCCGGTGTTCGAGCCCAGCCGGGAGGAATTCGCGGATCCCTTCGCGTTCATCAACAAGATCCGACCGATCGCGGAGAAATCGGGCATCTGCAAAGTCCGTCCGCCGCCGGTGAGTGCGGCCCCGGATGCTGCGGAGCCGGATCGGCCGCGTCGTCCGCGCCGCGCGTTTCTCGGCTCGCGTCTTAATCGGGTTTTAAAGGGAAACTTTCAACATGGCGGCGCGGTGAAGAACTGCGAGCCAGCTGGCTCGGTTGTCTTTTGTGCTCCCGCGGCTTCCCGTCCTCGAACCGCGGCCGGCGGTCGCCTCCGAGCAAAATTTACATCCGCGCACAACGTTAAACGGGGGACGTTTAATCTGCGTGGAATCTCGGAGAGATGCGGTAGCACATAGCGCGGGGGGGAGAGAGAAAAAGATCCTCGATGGAGCCGGCGTGGCCCTTCGGGTCCTGCTAAAACCGAAAGTGCTTTCATTCTCAGTATCGTCCTTTCATTCGATCGGCCGACGAGTTTTTTCTTTTTTTTTGTCTCGTTAACAACACGTTGCGACGCGACGCCATCGCTAAAGTTTTACGTGCTAATTTTAAAAGGCACCTGCGTGTTGTTCACATTAACATTAGCCCGATGGCTGCTTGGTTCGCGGTCGAGTTGAATATTTAGAGGTTCCCCCGGCGGGGAATGAAGCCCCGCGGGACCCCCGCGTCCGAAAGTTGGGCCACCGGCGGCGACAACTTGGCCACCGAACCCGGCGGCCTGCCGCTTCCGCCATCTGCAGCCCGCGTTTCGCGTCTGAAACGCCGTCCGTGGCTCGCAGCGGCCTTCTTTAAAAAAAAATTTTTTTATTATTATTATTATTTATCGTGCCAAAATGAGAATGAAAGCCGTCACCGACGGCAAGTTTGACGCGGTGGGCCGGCGTGGCCCGTCCAACTTGAACTACACCCGGCCAAAAAGAAACATGCAATAATATGACATCCTGTAGTATTTTAATAACAACGTGGGATTAAAAAATTGATCGTCTGGGATAAAATAGTTTTAAAAACGCGTTCCATCCATCGCCGGCGGGTCGGAACTCATCTTCGCCGCCATCATCTTCCACACTTGACATTGAAGTTCGGCCTGGGATGGGATGGGGTGGGATGGCGCTGTTTTAAAAATCGTGTTCATGCTACACGATGGGAATTTGGCGATAAGCGCAGAACTCTCGGTGTGGAGTTCTGGTTCTGGAGACCTCTTTAATCGCACGACGTTGTTGCGACAAAGCGTGGAAATAAAAGATGGGTCTATAAAAAAGGAACAACTCGTCCCTTTTCAAAATTTGAGGGGACCCGCGTTGTCGGCCGAGTTTCTTTTTCATGTCACCACGCGTCCTCGTGTCACCACGCGTATTTGTCGCCCGTCGGGGGGACGTTGTGACGGACTGGACTGAAATTCGCGTTTTGTTGCCATTTTTCACCCCCCCCCCCCCCCCCCCCCCCCCCCCCCCCCCCCCCCCCCCCCGTGCATCTGAAGGCCGGCGTGGATCTGAAGCTACGTGACAATTTCCACGCGACAATTTAACGATCCGTACAATTAGAAGAACAAAAAAATGTCCTAAAGAAAGCGCGCATTTCTGTATCGCCGGCTTGCAGGGTCCTGAGGACCCACGTAAACACCATTGCGCGGCCGCCGCACTGTATTTTTGCGAAGCGTCACGTTTCCCGTCGAGTTCGTGATAAACACGAACGAGTCGGTACTCCGCTATAAAGTTATGTCGGGGTCGGGGGTACTGTACTACTGTACTGCACCCCGCTCCGCCGCCATACTGCCATCATCCCGTCGACGGAGCGACGCGCACCCGCTCCGTGTTTACGTTCCAAAAAGAAAAAAGAAGAAAAGAAAGAAGGAGAAAAACGCGAAGGAAGCGGCCGCTTCGGTGCGAGGACAGTGGGGCGTGTGGCGGAGAAGCGCCGTGTGCCGCCTGTTGTCTTCCATGTTGTCTTTGTGGGAGGCTCTGGAGCCTCCATATGGCCATTTTGTGTGTCAGGGTTTGGGTTGGGGTTGGGGGGGTTGATTGTTGTGGTCGGACCCGGAGCGGGTGGGGTATGGGCGTGTTGGGTCCCGGGCGTTTCGGAGAACCGCCGTCGGGTCTCTCGTTCGGCCCTGAGGAGGACGTGGGGTCGGCAGGAGCGACGTGGACGAGGACGTGGTGGCTCCGCAACATGGCCACGGAAAAGAAATAAATAATCCCCGCATGTATGCATGTGGACCCGTACCCACTCAACGCTGCTCACAAGTTCCTCGCTTTGTATTATTATTTTTTTTGTGCGTGTGGAACCACGCCCAGTGTTGCGTCACACACACCTTTTGGCCACATTTTTACAAGAATTGCAGAATTTTTCTTACATCGCCTGTTTAATCCCCGACGACGACTTAATGGTTTTTTTTTAAGTGCATGTCTGCATTTAATACAAGCAAAATCCACAGCGTCCAGATTCGGGCCAACGAAATGCATTATTTATTTAAAAACAGAATTGTTCGTGCACAATGAGTTAATAAAGCTCATTGTTCTGGTCGTGTGTTGTTGGGAACGCTTTACAGGCCCAGGTTTTGTTCTGCCTGGTCGGTCTTATGCCGGTCGCATCTGTGTTGTTCAATTCAATGTCTGTGGAGTTTCTGTTCGGGAAACAAAGAGTGTGTGTGTGTGTGTGTGTGTGTGTGTGGGTTGGTTGGGTGAAAGCGGCATAGGGAGGGGGGCAGAGTGGAGAAGATGTCAACCTGGCGTACGTCTGAGGCAGCAGAGAGCTGTTCCACGTATAACACAACAGGGTTGAGGGGAAGGACGGTCTGGAGCAAGAGCTCCTTTTGTGTTCTCAGCCATGCAGTCAGTCATTATTTCACTTTCTAAATGTGTGCATGAGAGAGCGAGAGAGGCTGATTATTTTGTCTTCCATTGACTTTGCCCTGTCGACACACAGCATTGACTTGCACTGGTGATAGAAGATGCGAGGACTGATTATTGCCGTCCTATTTGCCTGTGATCGCAGATGTTGTGTAGACAGAATGAAGATTCCCCTCATGCTGCAAATCATCGGTGTTTGCAGTGGGACCCTCATGACATGATGTGTTACGTCGGTGGCTTTCCAAGGGGCCAATAAATGGTGAAGTGGTGGTGCAAACAGTGGTTTGATATGCTTTGAAAGAAAGTCTTTGCCTCCGTAAGATGTAACTTAATGGAAGGGCTGTAACCAGGGAAGAGGCACTAGTTCTTCACAGCTTTTATCACGACTCGCACGTTGCCGTCACTTGTCCGTGGTTAGGGCAGGATGCACAAGGTCCACCTCTTACACACTGCTGCCACTGTTTATAAAGTGTAAAACTTTGCCGGCCCCTTTTTTTGCGGTCAGCCCCCTCGTCTGTTGGGGAACAAGTTTGCACCTTTTTCCACACGGGCTGCGGTCAGCATGTATGGCCGAAGAGATCATCTTACTTCAGATGCGTTCCTTTATATTGCACCTTAACGAACAATGAGCTATTCACATTGAAATGAAGTCTATTACAATGTAGTATGTGGACTTCTTCTTTGTCTGCACGTCTGTGCCCAGAGTGGCCATTTTTTTTTTTTTCTAATTGGTGTGGAACCATTTATAAAACGGGTTGACGTGACTAATGTCTAATGCTTGTTGCTCCACAGGATTGGCAGCCTCCATTTGCATGTGACGTCGACCGGCTCCACTTCACCCCCCGCATCCAGAGACTCAATGAGCTGGAGGTAAGCTGCGTTTTTTTTTTTTTTTTTTTTTTACAAGGCCACATTCTCGCAGTATCTGCTGAAACGTGGCGTTGTGGTGCGTTGCACGCGGTTAATCAGTGCGCGCCCGTCTTTGTCGTGAGGATCTCGTCAGGATTGTCTGGGCAAGTGGCCTGTTGTGTCCTGCACTACAACTGCCCCAGCAATGCAGAGACCCTGTCTACAGCCAGGTCAAAGGCCACGGTTTAGCAGGGCCCATCAGCATACGTGTGTGTTCTCATTTTGCTTTAGATAGTGACAGAGGTGGAATTCGGTTAATGATTGTTGCAAGTTTTTGGACCAGTAACTAATGATGTGTAGTCCCATGGTACTGCTGAATTAAACCGTGGAAAAGGCACAAAAGGCAGCATTGTTGTGGTGAGAGGCATTGTCTCACATCAAACTTTATTTCACATTTTTACCTGAGAAATGTAGCTATGTTTATTAATGACGGAATATCTGCATACACGTAGAGTAACAATTACCAGGAACAATTCGTTGGAATGCTGTGTTCACTAATGCAAGTCTGTCACTTATAAAGGCTCAGTTGGTTATTAAATCCTTTCTTCAGAGATGAATGTACGAATGATCTTAGTATGAATAAAAACTTTTTGCAATAATCTCAGTACAGCCGAAACAGTTTCACTAATTAAAGAAGCTAAAAAACTGTATTATTTTTCAAGAACAGGTATGGGTTTTACTTAGTTGGGGGGTATTTTAAAATATTGGACTGTTTTACAGTACATCCTCAGCATTTTAAAAAAGTATGCTATCCCTCTCAACCATCTACCAGCATGTCCATCTTGAGCTGGTTGAGATGGTTAAGATGGCTGATGAGCTAGTTAATTCCGCTTGGGCCTGCATGGTTGACATGTGTTAACCTTTGCTAGTTAACAACATGATAATCACATGATAATTGCAGTCTGGATTTATGACTTTTGCTTTATGTTTTTTTTTTTTTTCAGGCCCAAACCAGAGTCAAGCTCAATTTCCTTGACAAGATTGCCAAGTTCTGGGAGCTTCAAGGCTGCACCCTCAAAATCCCTCATGTTGAGCGCAAAATTCTGGACCTGTATCATCTGAACAAGGTTAGCGGCTCTGAATACGTAGCATTATTGCTGTATCTTCGCAGTATCAATTCCTGCAGTGCCACATCCTTTAAAAAAATGTGATTATGTTGCTTTTTAGTGTGTATTTTCATCAGATGGGTGCTGTATTACTGTGTCCTTACCTCCCCCTCATTCCCTGTGTGTCTCTCTCCCTCCCGCTTTTTTCCCCCGTGCCAGCTGGTGGCCGACGAGGGAGGCTTTGACACAGTCTGTCAAGATCGGCGATGGACCAAGATAGCTATGAAGATGGGCTTCGCTCCAGGCAAAGCTGTGGGCTCCCACCTGAGAGGCCACTACGAGAGGATCCTGTACCCCTACCATCTCTTCCAGACGGGGTCCAGCCTCCTGGTAAGCATGGTCGGTAGAAAATTAGGGGTTGCAGGATGGACAGATAAAGGAATGAGAGCTTGGCTGGAATGAGTAATGTGCTTCTGGCTGCTTATGAGCTGCAAGCCACCTCACAAATGCCGTCTTATGCGATTGTGTCTCTCGGCTAGTCACGTTCTCCCACGTTCGGAAGCGCTCGTCCACATTCCTCACTGTATCATTTGTTTTTATTTTCAAAACTCGATTAGAATATTATGCTTTCTTTTCTGCTAGTTGGATTTGCAAGGTCGACCCTGTGACTTGTGGGTCAGCCGATTAATAGTTCAATTTACTTATAACCTGGGTAACATAAAACTAGGATTCATTTCATGTTAAACACGCATGCCTGCCTTGGAGAAACAAAATGGCGCCGTGCAACAGCAAGGAGAGCCGTGCATTGCAAACAGGTTGTCTCGGTGACCTCTTACCCTAGAGGTCACCGCCTTGTAACTTTGCTGGCTCTCTCTCGCATTAGGCACCAGAACTAAAATCCAAACTGATGCGTTTAGCAGCTGACCAGCAGATGGAAAAGGTACGTTGGTTTCTTGTTATGGAGTTAAAGGGTGTAGGATCTGTGGTCTATTATGTGGTGGTGGTGGTGGGGGTATTATTATAATTTTTTTATAAATAGCATGTGCATTGTTTGTTTATGTTTATGTTACATGTGCAGGGTTTTTGATTGACATCCTGTGCCATGCTACGCCCTCCCCATGTGTCTTCACCTTATCGCCTACCTTTCCCTATTCTCTTAATTTTTTCTGTTTGGCTCCTCTCCCTGCTCCCCGGCCCTGTCTCACCGTTTTCCTCCTTGGTGGTAACTCCAGACACCACCAACTTTCAATCCACGCCCC
This sequence comes from Denticeps clupeoides, assembly GCF_900700375.1. Lineage (NCBI taxonomy): Eukaryota > Metazoa > Chordata > Actinopteri > Clupeiformes > Denticipitidae > Denticeps > Denticeps clupeoides. The sequence continues at coordinate 7,089,720 of NC_041716.1, read as the reverse complement.
TGTTTCTGAAGATCTTCTTCACCTTAATTTTTTTTCTTTGTCTTGCACTGATTGTCGCCTCTCTTTTTTCATCATTACTCCATTTTATTCGTCTCCACCTCCTCCAACTCCCTCCGCCCCCAATGCCCTCTGCTCCTCTCAGAGGTGTGGCTAGCTGCAGCTTCCGTGGAAGCTAAGCTGTTTAAGCTGGCCGTTGCTGACTGACCGTCCCCTCTGGGTTGTCCTGCTTTCAGAACCCAGAGCCGGGGTTATCCCCATCCCTTTCTCTTCTAACCCAGTAATCCTGCTCCGCCCCACCCAGAATTTCTTACTATCATTAACTGTTAGAAACGGAATAATAGCTATAGTTATTATAATTCTGCCTGTCTGTAATCAGCAGAACAGATTTCTCTACTCGCTAATTTTCACTCAACAGTCGTGTTTCCATTGCAGTTGTGCACAAAAAGCAAGCAAATTCTAAAATGCACATATAATCTCAAATCACAAATTAACTGTCTTATGTTTCCATGCAGTTTGGTGATATACTTTATTATTATTATCATTGATGCAGTATTTTATTCTTTGCAACATCTCAGGTGCTCAGACTTTCTTACCTTGTGCAATTTCTGCAAAACAGGCAATGGAAACCCAGCTTAGGTTGTTTGCACTGTGATTTGTGCATGTGGGCAGGATATTTATTCATGCTTTATGTGTTTTTTTCTGTCAAACTCCTTATGTTATATTGATTCTCTGAAAGAGTGCCACAAAAAGCTTTTTGAATCTCAATAAAAAAAGATCAATTACACATTTTGATATTTTAAGTCATGATTTCAATTCAATTTCCGTTGCTGTGCTTGTGAGACCATCTTTTCAGCTAAAACACCATCAGAGCTTCATGTGGCATATTTGTTCTCCACAGTGTGTCCAGAAGCCCATGCTCGCCCAAAACACCAGCGATAAGGAGTACAAGTCACACGACTTGGTGCAACGACAGAACGCTTTGGCGGGCGACAGCTGTCCCCCCTCACGCCGGGCCAAGCGAATGAAAATGGAGCCAGAGGGGCCAGAACTGAACTTCACACAGCAGACCGACGAGCTGCAGGCCAAATCTGTAAATACCAATATGGTTTATTTAACACTCTTCAATTAAGTAGTTATGTTAATTGAATACTTTTTTACTATTTTCATCTTATATACGCTTGCCACGTAAAGAGAAACATCATTTGCATTTAAAAATGCCAACTGAACAAACCGAGCAGCTGCCATGTTGCACACAATAGGCATGTCTCCGCCTCTTTCTCTGAAAAGGAGAAAGAGAGAACAAGGGAAAAGGTCCATGGGGAAGAGAGGGTGTTTTGTTGAGTCTCTGCTGGTCAGGGGTAATGGAGATGTGACTCCTGAAAAGCTAACCACTCTCAATCATCAGACTGAAGACTCCCAACAGATTATTAGAAAGTCTTTCTCTCTGCATTTTGAATTTGATAAGTCATGTAGAACAAGGGCCTGCAAAAGCCGCAATTATTCCGTTATAACAGAGAAAACAGGCACTGTCCTCGAAGATCCGGTATCAAGTCATTCATGTCCAACTGTCGGCTTTTGGCTTGAGATAAGTATATGTGACTTCATGATAAAGGGGACAGGAGGACTGAATCTGCCGGGTCCCCCTCGTGGCAACTTGGCACCAGGGTATCCCCACTTGTTTGAAGAGATATGTTGCACTGATGGATGCTCGCCCGGTTTTCTGTCCACAGATGTCCTGTGTGAAGACTGAGCCAGGAGAGGTGTCTGAGAACAGACCCAACCTGAGGAGGAGGATGGGCTCTTTCGTGGCCAAACCTGAACCAGGTGAGGGAATGACTCTTTGGATTTCTTTTGCTGCATCCAAAGAAAATGACTCATTTGTGGAAAAGGACAATATTTCCTGGTTAACTCATTTGTTTTGGGGTATGCATCATTGTGGATAAGATGTTGCCTGTGATTTAATTTGATCACGTCATAATATCCATATTCACACCTATACGCATTCATACCTATAATGTATTCATCATATAATATGATGAAATGTGATGTAACAGTGCTTAATGTCTGTGCTTTATAGAGAAGGAAGTGCCCATTCAGGTCAAACAGGAGCCTGTGGAGACCAAGCTGACTGCTGAGACTGACAAAAGCAGGTCCCGCTATAAGAAGCCCCCTCCTGTCATGAGTGTAGTGAGTATTCCTAAATAAGAATGTTATAAACACAATTCCGTTCCACAGAGACAGAAATCTGAAATTGTTTTTCAGTAGAAGTTTTATCAGGCCTCCATGTCAGTAGGGTGGCCATATGGGAGCTGTAGCCCTAGTAGTTTGGTCCTTGGTCCTTGTGTCAAATGCTTCTAAAAGGGGATCAGAGGCCTACATGTGCTGTTGAAAAATTGTTTGTTTCTCTTTGGAGAATTGTAGTCAGATTAAAGCCGCATATGAGCTTCAAATAGGACCTTTAGGACCTTTCTTGGCATGATTCTGCAGTTGTGTGGTTCTGAGATCAGAGATTTTCTATGGTAAAATAGTGTTTTAACACTGGCTTTCTGGGTAGAATTATAGTTATTAGCAAATGAGCTACAAATGGTGATGGGGTGTGCCTGTTCTGTCCATTGTTGGTGCATGTTGGTGTCATTGTGTTGTGATTTATTCCAATGTTCTGTGTGAGTATGAGCATGGCCCAATAATATGTGTGTTCCTCTTGGATTAGGTGGATCTGTATGTGTGTCTGATCTGCGGCAGCGGCAGCGATGAGGACCGGCTGTTGCTATGTGACGGCTGTGATGACAGCTACCACACCTTCTGCTTGATCCCACCGCTCCATGATGTGCCCAAAGGAGACTGGAGGTGTCCCAAGTGTCTCTCTCAGGTAAAAGGGGCTCCATCTGTTTGCATCTGCACTATTTCTCCTCCTTAATGAGGTTACCCTTGCACTCATGACGCAAGCCTACTTTCCTCCATAAAGAAAAGAAAGACATACAGACATGAGAATACTTCCACCTCCACCAGAAGGCTGATTTGAGCTCCTCCATACGTAGATTTTATATAAAGAGTGATTTTCAATTGGTTCTTTTACTGTGCAGTTTTTTTGAAATGCGTAAATCCTGATGTCGTTTTGCTTTTAAAGTTTACCATTGATTATATTGTTTGAAGCAGGAGGCACACAACCCCCACTCTAAACTCTCTATTCTGAAAATGTTCCTGACAGGAGTGCGGGAAGCCGCAGGATGCATTTGGCTTCGAACAGGCGCAGAGAGATTACTCGCTGCGTGCGTTCGGAGAGATGGCCGACTCCTTCAAATCTGATTACTTCAACATGCCGGTTCATGTAAGTGTTGGGACAATTGAAAAAATATTGACATACGGTGATGGATAGTCCTGGCACTTTGTTTCAAAAGGAATTACTTGCTTCTGATATTATTGATTATGACACACAGTAAATTGCATATCAGTGCATTGAGAAATTATTATTTCATGAAAAAGGCAATTTGTTTAACGTCATTACATGGACCCATCAGCCTAACCAAAAACTGACCATATGAATGAACATAAGTTGGACATTCTGCACTTCTGCACATATTGGGTAAAACAAAAAGATGCGCTAGTATCAATCCAAATTACAGTTGTGTCAATTTAGTTATGAAACAGATTTTCATGTATAAATCTAATTTATCATAATATTATATAATAATGTTGTCATTTAATGTTTTATCCATTTTAGCTTTATCCTGAATTGTGAGCATGATTTGCATGGCTGGTGTTTGTTTTACTTTGCTGGATCTGGTTATGTAACAAGGATTTTAAAACTTTTTCACATTCACATAAAAAAAGTGAATGAGATCACTCTGACCCTACTCTCCGCATGCCCACACAGATGGTGCCTACAGAGCTGGTGGAGAAGGAGTTCTGGCGCCTGGTGAGCACCATTGAGGAGGACGTGACTGTCGAGTACGGGGCAGACATTGCGTCCAAGGAGTTTGGCAGCGGGTTCCCAATCAAGAACGGCAGGTTTAAAGTTGGCCCCGGAGATGAGGTAAGAAAATGAACATTTAATTAGGTTTTGGGAGAGCAGGTTATTCATGTCTTCGCCTCAGTTTATGGGATTTAATGTTGAAATTAGAGGCGTTTCTTTTATAGCTTGAAGCAGGAAGTGAGTTTTTTTCTCCCCAATGATATGCAGAAGTACCTGAATTGCGGCTGGAACTTGAACAACATGGCCATGATGACGCCATCAGTTCTCACCCACGTCACCGCAGACATCTGCGGCATGACCCTGCCCTGGCTCTACGTTGGCATGTGCTTCTCCTCATTCTGCTGGCACATTGAGGACCATTGGAGCTACTCCATCAACTACCTGCACTGGTACTAAATTAATAAATTATTGTGTGTCTGTGTGCGGGGGGTAATGGCGCTGGATGCACATGAACACTGAGATGTGTGCGTTTTAGGGGAGAGCCGAAGACGTGGTACGGAGCCCCAGGCTTTGCTGCAGTGCAGCTGGAGGCGGTGATGAAGAGACTGGCGCCTGAGCTGTTCGAGTCTCAACCCGACCTCCTGCACCAGCTGGTCACCATCATGAACCCCAACACACTCATGGAGCATGGAGTACCGGCGAGTCTCTCTCTCTCTTGCTGCATCTCTTGCACGCGTCATGGCCACCGCTAATGCGAAGTTGTTCTTCTATCATCTCAGATCTACAGGACCAATCAGTGTGCAGGAGAGTTTGTTATCACCTTCCCCAGGGCCTACCACAGTGGCTTCAACCAGGGCTTTAACTTTGCAGAGGCAGTTAACTTCTGCACCTTAGACTGGGTGAGTGCCATTGTCTATCTTTACCATCTTCTTTACCAAGGGTCTTATATAGCTCAGTATGGCCAGACAGCCAGCTCTAGGAAGGGTTCTGGTTGTTCCAAACATTTGACATGAATTTTGAGCTGTAAGGTCTTATATAGACAGATGTGTGGCTTTACTAATCAAGTCCAATAAGCATAATCAAACACAGCTGGACCCAAATGAAGGTGTAGAACCATCTCAAAGTTGATCAGAAGAAATGGACGGCACCCTAGTTAAATACATGAGTGTCACAGCAAATATTCTGAATACTTAGGACCATGTGATATTTCAGTTTTGTTAATAAATCTGCAAAAATCTGCTTAAATCCTTTTTTGCTAATGGGTGCAAAATAACAAAGAGTGAAAAATGTAAGGGGTCTGAATATCAAACCTACTGTATATTAAATACAGTTCAGTCCTGGGAATGACCTCAGATTGTGCATTATATTACAGTTTGTATTCTTGAACTGCTGCATATATGCATGTCAGTTACTGAATGTTTTTGTGTAAGGGAATTTTCTACAACTCTGTCACCATCTGTTATCTCAGATGCCGCTGGGCCGCCAGTGTGTTGACCACTACCGCCTCCTGAACCGTTACTGTGTCTTCTCCCATGATGAGATGGTCTGCAACATGGCCACCAAGGCAGACTGCCTGGATGTGGTGCTGGCTTCAGCCGTCCACAAGGACATGGCAGTGATGATCCGGGAGGAGCGGGAGCTGAGGGAGAAAGTCCGCAAAATGGTGAGGAGGAGGAATTTAGGACCTTTCTTGGCATGATTCTGCAGTTGTGTAGTTCTGAGATCAGAGATTTTCTATGGTACAATAGTGTTTTAACACTGGCTTTCTGGGTAGAATTATAGTTATTAGCAAATTCTGTTGAAGAGATTAAGGGTGACTATTGTAGGCTATTGCACTTTGACATAATAAAATCATTCATTGTTCTCCTGATTGTGACTTGAGCTTTACATTAACCCCCAGCTGCCCACCAATGGCTTATAGTGGCCATACCTGACCTGTGGTCCATGCTGCATACTGCATAAGGGGAAGTCACAGCATTATTGTGGCGTGTGTTTCACACATGTTAAAGGAAATGTTGTGTCTCAAATGTAATTGCTTTCAGGATTTAATTGGATGAGGTGTTACAAGAACAAAGCAGCATTCCCTTTGGGATGACCCCTCCCTACTCAACTACTCACTGACTGTGACTTTATCTCTGTCTTTCTCTCTTTTCATATATTTGCATATTTTTTATTATTTTATCCTACCAGTCTCTCTTTTGTGGCATCTCTCTTGTTGCCACCCACTTGTTCTCTTTATTACTCTAAAATTCTCATCTCAGTTTCCTCTTCTCCCTCCATTCCTCATGTACTGTGAGCGAAGAGTGGGACGTGTGTGTCAGAGTGGGATAAATAAGGGTGGGACTGAAGCACATTTGAAAAAAGTCTCTGTCTCTCTCTGTCGCTCCCTCACGCCCACTCACTCACTCTCTCTCTCCATCCCCCTGTCATAGGGAGTGGTGCAGTGTGAGCAGGCAGAGTACGACCTGCTGCAGGATGATGAGAGGCAGTGTTTGAAGTGCAGGACCACCTGCTACCTGTCAGCGCTCACCTGTCCCTGCCGGTCGGGGTTGCAGGTGTGTCTGCACCATGCCCTCGACCTCTGCTCCTGTCCCATCAGCAGCTACACACTGAGGTGAGTGGCTATCCACAGCATCTCCTTAGCAAAGCATATAACAAAATGTAGATGTAAACCATCATTACCATAATAAAAAAATATTGTGAAGGTAAGTAACTGAAACGTAGATGCAGTGTAGTCTAACTAAAAGGTACCATAAAAATAATCAAAATCTATCTCAATACAGACATATCATGTTGGTCTACAGAAATTCCTCTCTTGTTGAATGGATTATTTAGACTCATTTGTTTACATGTACTTTTATGGCATTTATCAGAGGCCATTATCCAGAGTGACATACAATCAGTAGGCAACTACCACCCTGTTAATTGTTTAGTAGAGGAACTGGTTGTGTATTTATTTAGATGGTTAATATGTTTAACCCATGACATGAATACTTTTAATTTTTTGGTATAAGAGCAAAGAGAATGTAGGTGTAACGAGCTGTTATGAGAAACCGCAGTAGTTAGCACTGTCTGGAGTGAGAATGGGACTGAAGTAGTAGAAATTTGCCTTTCCTGTCTTTACTCTGTTGTTCTATTTTAAGTGATGGTGACTTTTCACACCACACAGAGAGGTGTGAACATTTAGAAAAAACTTATCTAAAGAGACACAGAGCATCCGTTCACCCTCACAAAGCCTCTAGTTAGGTCTCCGCTAATGCCAACTTTCAGTAAGAGTGGCTTGTGCAAGATATGACATTTTCAAAATCACACTCACACACACTCTTTCATTTTCACACACCAACACAGGTATCGGTTTACACTGGATGATCTTTACCCCATGATGAATGCTGTAAAACAGAGGGCGGAGTCATATGATGGGTGGGCATGCCGCGTCACAGAAGTACTGGAGGCCAAACTGGACAAGAAGCGAAGTAAGTGACATCAAACATATTTTCATCTGTCAAATATATATTCAAATATAGAGTATATGATTTTGTTAAATTATTATAAACCAATGCAGTATTGAAATTTGGATTGAAGATGTGGCGCCCTCTCCTGTCAGGTGTAGCCATGTTCCGTTCTCTCCTTGAAGAGTCCGAGTCAAATTTGTTCCCTGATAATGACCTGCTGAGACACTTGCGGCTCATCACGCAGGATGCAGAGAAGTGCTGCTCAGTAGCCCAGCAGCTGCTCAATGGGAAGCGACAGACCAGGTACACAAGCACACACACGCACACGCACTTAATTTGCCGCCAGCTGTTCAACAGCAGGAAACAGACCAGAAACACCCACCACACATACACATGCACCTTTACACAGCAGCTGCTCAATGCTGAGACAAAAGTGACACACACACACAAGCCCTTTTATATACTCTTGGTAATTGTAGCACAGCAGATGTGTAAACCCAAGGCATTAAATATGCATGCCACATATGTGTCTTTAAGTCTTGGTCAATATTGTATTTCTATTGAAATTTATATAGATATGCAAGCACTTGTATTTCACTACGATTCCCAGTACCAATGTACTAGCATCATGTCAAAGTATAACCTTACTTCCAGTCTTATGTCTTATTTCATAGTTAAATATTCTGTAAATGATCTCTTCGGATTTTCTCATTTTGTTTGGCGCCCACTGCAATGATCGTACCTTCACATTCTGGTCAAACAAAGCAGCCGCAGCCTAACAGATGATTGACACCTGTACACATGTCCCTGAACTGAACACATGTCCTCCTCCTCGCCTGCTTTGTCCAGGTTCCGTTCAGGTGGGGGGAAGTCTCAGAACCAGCTCACGGTGGAGGAAATGCGGTCATTTGTCAGGCAGCTTTACAACTTGCCCTGCAGCCTTCCACAGGCCCCGTTACTAAAGGTACTAGAAGGAGACGACCACACCCTGGGCAACCTGTCCTACGTCTGTATCAGGGTGCCACTCTGCCTGGGCCATGCATAGTCAGTTTAAACCAAAATGCATGTTGTGTTTTTCCTTATACTGTAAACCATATACTGAAAAGTATCGACACACATGTACGTAAAAGTAGTCTTCATGTTGGATTTCATCTTGAGATATTTTAAGTGTAATTTTTGTTTCACGTTCTTTGAAGCTGAGTGTTGCCTGGTGAGTTGAAAAAGTAATGGGATCTGAAGAACAACACTTGTGTGTCTGTGTCTCCGTTGTCACAGGAGCTGCTGAACCGCATTGAGGATTTCCAGCAGCACAGTGAGAAGGTCCTGAATGAAGAAGTCAGCGTGGACTCCGTGCCCGAGATCCAGGGGCTGTTGGACATCAGTTTCCAGTTCGACGTGAGCCTGCCGGAGCTTCCGCTGCTGCGTGAGCGCCTGGAGCAGGCGCGCTGGTTACAGGCCGTACGACAGGCTGAAGAAGGGGCCGACACGTCCTCCTCCGGTCGTGGGCTCTCGCTGGACGTCATGCGCAAGCTGATTGACCAGGGCGTGGGTCTGAGCCCGCACCCTGTTCTGGAAAAGGCAATGGCGTGTCTCCAGGAGCTGCTTACCATCTCTGAGCTTTGGGAGGACAAAGCCAGAGCGCTGCTTAAGGACAGGTCAGCAGAGCAGCGTGGATTAGGGGTCATCAACACTCTACAGGAAATACATTTTAGCAGAAATTTAGCAGAAATGAAGTGATTGTCATTGTGAAACACTGTAGCACAGCACATGGTGACACAATGAAAGGTGTCCTCTGCTTTTAACCATCACCCTTAGTGAGAAGTGGGCAGCCATGACAGGCGCCCGAGGAGCAGTGAGTGGGGACGGTGCTTTGCTCAGTGGTACTTTGGTACTCAGTGGAACCCTATCTACCAACAGAATTTCCCACCCCTTCCCTAAAGCATTATCTCCACCGACCGTCATGGCTTCCAATTGTGCAAAGCATTGCAGTTGCTCTGTGATTGGATGTGAAAACGAGGACAATTTTTATTTTCACGTGAGATGCTGTAAAAACAGTGGGTTAATTTTATTTGTTTCTGCAAACAACGCTAACACTTAAAGACACTTTTAGCCAGTCCAAAAACGCCAGGATGTGCCGTTTCGGGGTGTGTAACTTTAAATGCTAATGAGAAGGAGAGAGGTGGGATGAGCGGGAATTCACAAAAATGACGTCATCAACACCATTCACCAACCACAATGTTTGCCGCAATTAGGAAGTCGTGTCATCATGTTTCCAGAATAAAACAAAGAGAATCGACTGGTTCTTCAGCGTCTCACGTGACGGAGGTAAAAAAAAACCAAAACATTTGTGCTCATTTTTACATGCAATCACCGAGCAACTGCAATGATTTGCACATTTGGAAGCCCTGATGGTTGGTGGAGATAATGTTTTAATGTTTTAAGGAAATTCTGTGGGCAGACAAAGCATGAGAAAGGGGAGGTAATCCTTTCCCCTTATGATAACATAAGGAGAGACATTCCAGATCTGACTGTCCAAGCTGCTGAACTCTAAATGGTGAAGCAGGATTTCCAAAGCACTCTTTACACCTATCACCATTTCGAGCCACTGCAGGACCATAGACAGACTGGGGAATTAATGTTAAATAATCTCACAAAGTGACATTTTCATGATAAGGGACCTTGAATATACAGGGTGGGCCATTTATATGGATACACCTTAATAAAATGGGAATGGTTGGTGATATTAACGTCCTGTTTGTGGCACATTTGTATATGTGAGGGGGCAAACTTTTCAAGATGGGTGGTGACCTTAGTGGCCATTTTGAAGTTGGCCATCTTGGATCCAACTTTTGTTTTTTCAATAGGAAGAGGGTCATGTGACACATCAAATTTATTGGTAATTTCACAAGAAAAATAATGGTGTGCTTGGTTTTAACGTTATTCTTTCATGAGTTATTTACAAGTTTCTGACCACTTATAAAATGTGTTCAATGTCACCAACCATTCCCATTTTATCAAGGTGTATCCATATAAATGGCTCACCCTGTGTTTTGTGTTTTATGTAAGTGATTTAAACTAATGTGTTTTGTGGTATGGTTTTGATTCAGAACTATATAATTTTACAATATTCCCTGATCAGTCATATCATACACATCCTCTGTTCTTGTAGGATCTATATGTATGCCATGCGTCTGAACTTTTGTACTAATTTGTGATTGTCTCCTCTAGGCCTCCCCACACCTTGGAGGAGCTGAGTTCTGCAGTGCGGGAGGTGGAGGGGATCCCAGCATACCTCCCCAACGGCCTCATCTTGCTGGACACCGTTAACAAGGCCAAAGAGTGGCTGCAGGAGGCTGAAGCCCTACAGGTAACACATACACCCTTATCCAGAGCAACTTACAATCAGTAGGTACAGGGACAGTCTCTCTGGAGACACTCAGATGGGCAGTGATGGCGTAGTGGTTAAGGTGCCACTGAATAAAGCTGTCAGTGCTGCCCACTTCTCACCAAGGGTGATGATTGAAAGCAGAGGACACATTTCGTTGTGTGCTGTGCTGCAGTGTATCACAATAACTATCACTTCACTTTCAATTAAGTATCTTCCCACAAGGCTGATCAAGATGGTTGATTCTGGTTATTTTCCGCTGTGTTGCCTCTGCAGCAGGGTGGGCGAATGCCGGTACTAGACCTTCTCACTGAGATGGTGCAGCGCGGCAGGGCTATCCCCATCCAACTGGACCCCCTGGAACGGCTGGAGGGTTTGGTGAATGAAGTGCAGGCCTGGAAGGAGTTGGCAGCTAAAACCTTCTTGATGAAGAACTCCCCATACACTCTGTTGGAGGTAACTCACTGATGACTTAACAGAAATAAATGGAAAATATTTCTGATTTCTGTGGTATAGCATTGCAATGCTACAGCAGAAGTAGCAGCTCTGTCTCTGGAACACACATATCTGGAAAATTGGTTTACAGTCCATGTTGTGTAATGTAGACCGCATGACTGTTTGCTTGACAGGTTTTGTGTCCGCGCTGCGAAGTGGGAGGGGCCTCTCTGAAGAGGAAGGCCAAAAAAGCGAAGGAGTCGCCGCTTCATGGGAAGAAGAAAGCGGCGAAACTGGAAAGTCTGAGTGACGTGGACAAGGCTCTGTCTGAGAGCAAGGACTCAGCGTCTGCTGTAAGCTCCTCATCTGCAAGGATTTATGTCATCTCACAGGGTTTTAATGGAGATGTGGTGAAGTGACTTCAGCATTCAGATCTTTAAGATCAGAATTACTGAGCTGGAAAGTACAACTGCAGATGCTGATTAATTTAGGCTTCTGGTTTATTGCTTTAAGCAAGCAGAAAGTAATAAGAGGCAGAGAATTTTATCATGGAATTTCATGACCGAAAGCCATGAAAGAACCACTGTAATGCATGGTCTTGAATTTATAATTGTTATTAGGGCACATTTAAATACAATGACATCAAAAATTATGATATGTTTATTTTATGTTTAAAATAGTACCAAAATGTATCTTTTTGAACAATATTATGTGTAGCTCTTAATAAAAAAATAAATAAATAAAAGAGTCCACTTAAAAAAACTGCCTTTCTATTTCTATGGCAGTCAGTGTATTATTCGTTGAACATCACCAAAGCACCTTCTTCAACATGATAAGCTGCTGATGAGATGATCAGCTCAACCAAAACCTACCAAACAAGGAAAGGTTTGACTGTTGAATCAAAGGTTATGGCCGTTGAAGCCTGTATAATTAAAGTTTATTATTGGCTAATGAAGTTTAGAGTGGCTATAAACTTGGTTACTTAATTGTTGAGCATTGTTGCAATGTTATTTTATTTTGTCAGATTTTATTGACGATTGGAGTTCTGATCCAAATGTGATCAACAGTTTATTGAAGTAAATAAAGCAAATGTTTTACACAGACACAAGCCCGTTAGTTGAGAAAAAATCTCATTTTTCTGTACTCTCTTAATATTTTTCCAGAGCTGTAATTCAGTTGAAAGAGATATGCAGATATCTATTATTTTATTATGTTCGAGATGTATCTGCCATCACCAGTCAGATGTTGGAACCAGAAGGAAGCACTCTTATCATTCTTCTCTGTCTAACTTGCAGATGGCAACGCTTGGGGAGGTGCGTCTGAAGGAACTGGAATCTCTGTCGACACTCCGGGCAGCCAACGAATCCAAGCTCCTCCCCGCTGCCGACTGCTCGGACGTCAAGGTGTGCGTGTGTCAGAAGCCGCCCATGGGCGCCATGCTGCAGTGCGAGCTGTGTCGCGACGCCTTCCACAGTGTGTGCGTGCGCGGCCCTGCGGAGGCCAAACCTGCGCATGCCTGGCTGTGCCCGCTGTGCCAGCGCTCGGAGAAACCTCCGCTGGAGAAGATCCTGCCTCTGCTGGCATCGCTGCAGCGCATCCGGGTGCGGGTGCCAGAAGGAGATGCCCTGCGCTACCTGATTGAACGTACAGTCAGCTGGCAGCGGCGGGCGCGGCAGGTTTCTACCCGTTGGGGGGACCCCGATGTTCAGTACCTAACGTCTAATGCAAACGTAAAGGTGAGATGCTGTGTATTTTTCTTTGGGAATTTACACTTACAAAACTGCTTTATTGCAAATTTGCTGAATTAGCAGAACAAATAATCCACAAGTGGCTGTAAGTGGCAGCATTAACATCTGACTGTCAGGCCTCATGGTTCCCCTTAAATATGACTGTATGATGTACATTGAAGCCTATGAAACATACACATAGCCTATGAAACTAATTCATTTAATAATACAATGATTTATATAAAATGGTTGTGTTTATGGAATATTCATGGAAACAAAATTTTTTTTTTACAGCACCTGAAACCTCCCATCTATAGCATTTAAAAAAAAAAAAAAAAATATATATATATATATATATATATATATATATATATATATATATATATATATATATATATATATATATATATATATATATATATATATATATATATACAGTGTGTGAATATATATATATATATATATATATATATATATATATATATATATATATATATCTATATATATATATATATATATATATATATATATATATATATATATATATATATATATATATATATATATATATATTCTTTTTATTTGGGGTGACCATGGCTCACTGTAAATGTTGCTGTTCTGCACAGGCTTTGCACAGCCCTGCAGCAGCTGTCAGTCCATCTCAGGAGTGGAGCAGGTCCAGTGCAGCGCAGACCGTCTTCTACACCGAGCAGCGCTGCATCCCACTGCAGGGTTCGTTTCCCAGCGCTTCTACTCTGCTAACAGCCCCTTTATAAATATGCAACTCGGTAGTTTTATTGCCGTTAGACGGGATAAAGAGTTCATATATCAGCATGGTCGCTGAGCGAGTGACTGATACTGGTGTGCTTTCTAGGCTTAAGTGCAGAGCTGGAGGAGCTGATGGTGGAGGGGCTCCTGCTGCAGGTTTCGCTGCCTGAGACCCAGCAGCTCTACCGGGTCTTACTGAATGGCATGACCTCACCTACTGGCAACGGTCACGGCAACACGTCGCCGAGGGAACCCGGCGACAAAAGCAAGCTGTTAAACTCTCAGGGAAAGAATGTGTCTCAGAGGGAGGTGAGACAAGAAGATAAACCACCACTATTGGAACTGAATTATAACCGAAGTTATTGGTGGATGTTTATTTTAATATATTTAATATATATGAATATATTAATGCATTTATTTACATAAATTCAAATGGACAGCATAAAAATGTACAGAATTTTTTTTGATAGTGTTGGGAACAGCACAAAATGAATGCAAGGTATATAACATGATTAGATGATTACATCACTGAGCGTACATGTATAGTTTACAGTTATACTTTTTTTCAATTAACATGCATATTAAAAATGTATTCGTTAGGCGTAATAGACATGATATAGACATTGTTCATTAAACTGTTCATCTGCTTTCACCAAACCGCCTGGCAGAAGGACGAGCGCAAGGTGAAGCATCGGGTGGAGTGGGAGGGCATGCCGGCGGGGGCGCGTGAACGCCTGCTGAAGCCACGCAGGAAGAAGGCGCGCATGAGCCGCGAGAAGAGATGCGAGCGCAGGCCCGCCTCCGCGTCCCCCACCGGCCTGTCAGACCTGTCCCAGTCCGACGACTCCGAGGAAGACATGATCGTCTGCCCTGCAGAGCGGTGTCTCCAGCCGGAGGGGGATGAGGTGCGTTATTTTTTAACACAGGAATACATCACTATCGTACATAATAAGTACTTTTTAAGTGCTACTTTTACACGGCCACTTCTCATGACCTTCGACCTCACATGTTGTATGATTGAGTGGGTTCTGTTTGGATTCAGGTGTTCTGGGTCCAGTGTGATGGCAGCTGTAACCAGTGGTTCCACATGGCGTGTGTGGGTGTGTCGGCGGAGCTGGCGGAGAAGGAAGACTACGTGTGCGTGAGCTGCGCCATTAAAGACGCTCGCCCGAGGAAGTGAGGACGAGGACCTCTCTTCTCGTCAGCTCCATCCCCCCACGTTCCCCTCAGGTGTAAAACTGACCCCACCCTCATAGGCCAACCCTCCTCATATCTCCTCTGTAACAACGGTGCTATCTCTTGCTCTTCTTGGGATTTTGTTGTGCAGAACTATACTATTTGGTCACTTTTTTGAATTTTTACAGATGTATTTCCTCTTACAAACTGTTTGTGGTTGTCTTAAAAAATATGAAAGAAAAAAAAATGTCAGAGGTGTGGAGCGTGTGCTGCATGGGTTTCCTTTGGAGATTGGGAGTTGGGAAGGGTGGTCAGCGTGTCAAATCGGTCATCTGGGGCTCCCCTGCATGCTAAACAAGAGAAACAATGTGCGGGACAGTAAATGAAATGAAACAAAAAAAATTATAATAATAACAAAAGAAAAAAACATTTTTCACCAAATATATACTAAATAACGAGTAAATAAGAAGAGAACCTATTTTTTGGAAACCCACTGTTTAGTACATGCATCTGGTTAATATAATGTTTGTTTTCTTTACCATTATAATTATTATTATTATTATTATTATTATTTTGTAGATTCCTTTTTATTTATCGGAGCAATAATGTCTGCATTGGATGGCTTGAGCTTCTCCTGGCGTCTCTGGACATTGTGTTGGTGCTTTAGCAGTGGAGTGATTGTACAGACAGGTCTCTAATAGACTGTGGGTGGGAAGTTGTGGACTAGTGATGTAGCAGACAGAGGGCTTTGTGTATTACGTTAACTGCCACAGACATACCCGGACGACTTCTTTGGGCTGGGCTGGGCTGGGCGGGGAGGGGGGTGTAGGGCCGGGGACTTGGACAGCTTGTTTAATGGAAATGTTGCAGTTTATAGTGTGGAATAAAAAAAAAAAACTTGGTTATAATGTCATACACACACACTCTGGTTACTGCATCAGCTCATGCAAGCTACTGGGAAGGAAGAAGCATTTGAGGGATTTGAAGTCAATCACGAATACATGACTTTACAATCCAGCGAGAAATGATAGTAAATGAAATTATACCACAATGCTATGCAACTGATAAGATTCATGAATTGATTTTGAGAGTCAGAAAGATTTGGGATTTGAAACCCACAGCTTGTGGCTGAAGAAAAAGAGAGTTCCACCTGGGGACATCATATGTGAATGAGGAGCAGAATCGTAAAAACTTTGTCCCCAGATAAAAGAAAAGAATGATATATACTATTCATACATGTAAGTTCAAATATGTACAACCTTAATCTCTCTCTCTCTCTCTCTCTCACACACACATATACAGTACAGGCCAAATGCTTGGACACACCTTCTCATTCAATGCGTTTTCTTTGTTTTCATGACCATTTACATGGTAGATACTCACTGAAGGCATCGAAACTGAATGAACACATGTGGAGTTAACAAACTTAACAAAAAGTGGAGACCTGGTCTCCACAGTCACTGGACCTGAACCCAGTCGAGATGGTTTGGGGTGAGCTGGACCGCAGAGTGAAGGCAAAGGGGCCAACAAGTGCTAAACACCTCTGGGAACTCCTTCAAGACTGTTGGAAAACCATTTCAGGTGACGACCTCTTGAAGCTCATCGAGAGAATGCCAAGAGTGTACAAAGCAGTAATCATAGTAAAGGGCGGCTAGTTTGAAGAAACTAGAATATAAAACATGTTTTAAGTTATTTCACCTTTTTTTGTTAAGTTTGTTAACTCCACATGTGTTCATTCATAGTTTAGATGCCTTCAGTGAGAATCTACCAACGTAAATGGCCATGAAAATAAAGAAAACACATTGAACGAGAAGGTGTCTCCAAACCTTTGGCCTGTACTGTATACACACACGTATGTATATATATATAAATACTCCACGTTGTAGCACGGCACCCTTAATCTGACATCATAAATCTGACATGTCTTCTCGACGCTTGTTAGCGGCATGCTGCTGCTCGTCTCCCGCGGGACTCGCCGTCCTCTCCTGCTCCGCCTGGCCTGGAATGTGCAGGTCAGCTGCTGCTCTTAAAGCGCAGGCGGCGCGCAGCGCCACCGCACACCGGAGCCCGCGGAGGTCCGGTCCGGTGGCGGGATTTCACTGCGTCGGGGTGGTGGGGAAGTCGCCATGTCCCGGGGAAAAGCGCGCAGCCTCGGCCGCGCCGACGCGCAGACGAGCGACGACTCCGACATCGACACCCTGCTGGCCGCGCTGTCGCCCGAGGAGGTGGAGGAGCTGGAGGACGAGATGACGGTCATCGACCCCGACCCCAGCGTGCCCGTCGGGCTCCGCCAGAGGAACCAGACGGAGAAGCAGCCGAGCCGGGGCTACGACCGGGAGGCGATGCTCAGCTACTGCGAGCGGCAGACCAAGAGGCTCATCAAGAGGGAGCTCTCCACCGAGGTGCGCCTCCACACTTCCACACTTCCACACGCCTCCAGGGTGGCGTTTAAAAAATGCATTTTTATTTGATTTATATGAGATGTCACCAGGCAAAATAACGAGATTAGAAAACGAATGAAGAGGTTTTTACAGGTAATGTATTCCTTGGCCATAATAAGTAAAAGCTCCCCTCCCACTTGATTTCTTGTGTGGTTGGTAGAGGCTTAAAAAGTCAGTAAAGTGGGCAATATAACCCCTGGTAGGCGAAAAATCTATTCTAAAACACATGGGAAGACGGGTACATTACATTTGTGTAAAAACTGAGTAAACGTATATGTATATATGTGTATGACTTATGTATATATATATATATTTTTCGTAAGCGCAAAAGCTGTTCTGCAATGTATTCATCATATTTAGTTTTTTTTTTTATGGGTTGCAATAATCAGTGCGGCTAACAATAATAAAAGCATGCATGAAGTTTTCAACGTCTTGTCAACCTTTTGAGTGTAACTAGAGTGTAAAAGTGTCGTCCGGAAGGACTTCTGACACAGCAGCATCCCCAAAATATCTTGCGGCCCGTGCAATGCCCCTTGGAAAAGAGCAAGATTGTTGTTTGAGTTTGTGTTTGTAGAAAGTTGACTTAAGGCAACGGCAGCCTTGGGAGACCGGCAAGGAGTGGCGCGGGGGTCAGCCTGTGTGATTACGAGGCTCAGCGAGCTAAACACGCTGTCAGTTGGACGTGCCAAACATTCTGCCGCGGTCCCGGGACTCAACGCGAGGCTTTCTGCCAGGCCATAGGCTAGTTGGAGCTGCCGATCCCCGTTCAGATCCAGAACGAACATGTGTGTGGTGTTTCAATGCAAATTGAAGCATAAAATATAAATCAGGTGACTGTGGAGATGATTATTTTCCATGCTCCAGGTATCATTAACACACGGTAGCAGTGGTCAACCGTGGAGTCATTTGTTCTTGCCCGGTGCATTAATAGTGCAGCTCATGACTCACAGATGAGGCTTAGGTTGTAATGTTCTGATGGCGGAGTGAGGACTGATCAAACCGAACGCTGACCGAATGTTTGGATTAGCAAGGTGGCGAGTGCAAGTTCGAGCAGCTGCTCAGAGCTCCGGGAAACTCGAGCTCGGCCTGAGACACGCCGCATCAGGCCAAACAGCCCCCCAGGACACCCCAAGAGCGCTTTTCCCGAGTGGGTGCAGGGCAAGGCGATGCCTGAACCTACAAAATGTCACTCACGTCGTTGGGCCATCCTGGCACTATGGGTTGCCGGGCAACGCTGTCTTCATCATAAACAAAAGCTGCTGTGTTCCACTCGGGCAAGCAAAAGCGCACAAGCGAAGCAACAAATTAATCACCGGATTTTCTGCAACAAGCAAGTGCAGCATGACACTTGGCGACTGGAAAGGAGTGTATAAATCTGACCCCGCTAGGTGCACTTTGGTTCCAGGCCTACATCATCTAGCCTCTATCTGAATTCATTCTTCCAAAAGACTTGTATAGCGTTACAGATTGTATTTGTCATTTTAATTGTTACTTTTGCATTGTTTACCATTCAGATGTATTGTTTTGGTAATGGATTTGGCTGCAAAAATGCATGAAATTGTTAGAATTGTGAATTGCCAGCATGGCCTGGAGAGGATTATGTAAATGGGCTTGCTGCAGAATGGTCTACGCATCTTACGCATGCAGCTGTACATGATTGCCTCCGGACAGAATTCCTGGGCAGACGGCTTGCACCTCACTGCCATTTATGGACACATCTACGAGATCTGGGAGTTCTTCAAACAATGGCTTACAGTTCACTTGGCGAGTCGGTAATGGATGCTAAAAATGGCTCGGTATGTGCAACTCAATCTACGTGTGACCGCCGATCGTGCGTAATTTCATAGCTATTATGTAATAAGTCGGCGGGGGAATATAAAAATATGATAAAACTCGCTTTCTAGATCAGACAGGACCAGAAAGAATTGAAAAATAAACTGTCCCGATCCCTGTGAACACTGGCAGACTGTACTCATCTTCACATTCCTTGATTACATTTACATTTACATTTACATTTACAGCATTTATCAGACGCCCTTATCAGATCGTCTTACAATCAGTAGTTACAGGGACAGTCCCCCCCTGGAGCAACTTAGGGTTAAGTGTCATGCTCAGGGACACAATGGTAGTAAGTGGGATTTGAACCTGGGTCTTCTGGTTAATAGGCAAGTGTGTTACCCACTAGGCTACTACCACTCCATTGATTAGTCAATTGATTTGTCTTTTTTATCCTTCAGGGCGAGTCCCAGGGTGAAAACAAAAAGGACCGCTTGAAGAAGCTGGGCAAGAGTCAAGACAGAAGTTTCTCAAGAACGGACAGCCTGGACGGGCCAGACAACACTAATGATGCTGGAAAAACCTTGAAACGTGAGGGCATATTGAGTTCTGAAAAAAAGGACGAACAGACATTTAGAGAGAGTGACACCTCTAGCAGGCTCAGGAAGACAGAACGTGGAGAAAAAGACAGAGAGAAGGATGACAACAAAGGTCGAGTTCAGGTAACGGAAGAAATCCGAGACAAAAGCCAGACAAAGGAGAGGACAGAGGAGCTTGTCTCCAAGCTACAGGTCAAAAAGGAGGACAGAAGAGAAATAGAGGGGAAGGAGGATAACTGCAAGTGTAGAGAAGACTCAAAGGCAAAAGGAATGGTGCCCAAACCACAAGAACAGAAAGCCAAAGAAGAGGTAAAAGAGAAGTTTGAAGTGTTAAAAAGGTCTGGAGAAGACAGGACAAAGAGTCTCGTGTGTAAGGTAGAAGAGAAGAAAAGCCAGGTAGGACACCGGAAACTGGAGGAAAGCAGGGAGGGGACACCTAATTTAAGAAATGCAGCCAACATTCAAGCTGAAAGAGCCACAACTCATGAAAAGGCACTGAAAGGTGTAGACAGGACTTCAGAAAAAACACCCCAACTCAGAGATGAACCCCCTACAAACAGTAACACCAAAACTGCTCAAGACTCAGGAGAGGAAGATGATGATGATGATGATGATGAGGATGATGATGATGACAGCAGTGATGATGATGATGATGATGGTGATGATGACAGCAGCGATGAGGACGATGATGAGGATGACGATGATGAGGAAGAGGACAGTGACGATACGTCCAGCATATTCAACGAGCTTTTGGAAAAGGTCCGTAACAATAACCCTGAGCTCACAGAGCTGAACATCAACAACTCGGACGCGATTAAGGCAGAAACGCTCATCCAGTTTGCTGAAGGCCTGCGGAAGAACACGCACGTGAAATGTTTCGCCTTGGCGAACACGCGGGCAGACGACCACGTCGCGTATGCTGTGGCTGACGCTCTGAGGGACAACGTTGCCCTGACCAGCGTCAACCTTGATTCCAACCATCTGACGGGCAAAGGTATCTTGGCCATCGCCGAGGCTCTCCAACACAACGCCACGCTGACGGAACTCCGCTTCCACAACCAGCGCCACATCTGTGGGGGCAAGACCGAGATGGAATTGGTCAAAGTTCTTAGAGACAACATGACCCTTCTGAAGCTGGGCTACCACTTTGAACTTGCTGGTCCAAGGTTTACCATGACCAACATCCTGAGTCGGAATATGGACCGCCAGCGGCAAAAGCGACAGGCACAAAGACAGGCCCAGCAGCAGGCTGAGCAAAACCAGAACCCCCAGCAAAATCTGAAACCTCAGCCACATCAACCATCTCAGCAAAAGCCTCAAGTTCACAGAGCCCCACAAAACCAGCAAGTACAAAAACCCCACTTAAACCAACCCAACCAGAAAGCTGAGCATGTCCAAAAGCCCCAGTCCAACCAGCAAATTCAGAAACAGAAACCACCCGTCCAAAACGTGAAACCCCAAACGAGTCAACAGAACCAAAAGCAACCATCTCAACTAAAAGAAAGACAGCTAAAGCAACACAATCAGAACAATCAGCAACCCTCAAAAAACCAAGCAATGGATACTGGGAAGAAGGCTCCCTTTGAGATGTTAAAGCAGAGATTCACTCAACAACCCAACCATCTAGAGAAGAAAGAAAGTGGGCCTTCTGCCAAGGTGCCCAAAACTGTCCATACGGTGTCACAGACAGCATCCAAATCTTCAACTGAACCCTCTACTAAGGACATCAGCAAAACGCGAACTAGACAAGGCGATTCTAGACCAGCTCTTCCTAACGCAGCCCCTCCTCCAGCTCCAGTTTTGGATGTCTTGGCCCTGCGGAAGTCCCTAATGCCTGTCTCTCAGAGGAAAATTGAGAACCGCATGGAGGCCCGTGGAACAGAGAACTCCAGGGACCAGCTGCTTGCTTCCATTCGCAAGAACAACTTGAAAACCCTCAAAAAGGTATGAAATTGTTCAGAATGATGAAAACGAGGCTTCATCTTCCAGATCAACTTACAATCACTTGGAAAAGGAACAGACCACCTTGGGCTCCTCTGGGTGGAGTGTCTTGCTCAGCAAGCTGGGGCCATCTGGTTCTCAGGTGGTTCAAGCTGTGGCATTATTTTTACATAAGAAGTGGTTGGAAGAAAGCCCATGATGCATTAAAAAAATTCTTCCACCGCTTTTTAAAATATATTTTAATATCAGCACATAAGAACCATAAATGTTCCCGAGCATTCCAACTGCCTCAGTTGAACTCAGACTCATACACGTATTGCTCATGACTGAAATATTTCAGGCATTCATGAAATGTCCTTTGAAAAGATGAAAAGACCTTTTTAAACGCTCCCAGATGCTTAGGCATTCTTTTTATCTGCACACAGGTGGAGGTTCCCAAACTCCTGCAATAGCAGCAAGAAGAAGGTTCCAGTTTCCACAACAGACTTATCTTCAACGAAAACAGCCTTTTCACTTATTGGACGTGGATCTGTCAGTTGTGTTACTGGTCAAGAAGATGCATTTGTTTTGCGCCCCGAATGTTCAGTTAGCAGCCATGATCATCTTGGAATGTTCACTGCATCTCATTTTAGTAATAATGTTATATTAAACTGAGTGGCTGACCCTGTTTGAACCTGTGTATGGAGACCATGTTGGGGTTGATGTTACCTGGAACAGACATCTCTCTTTGAGAGACACATTATTTTCCTAAACTAAATTGTCTTAAAGCTGTGTTTTTTTCATGCTTTATAGGCATTTATGAATTAAGTGAGCAATACTGATGTGACCTGCAGTTTTTAAAACTTTATTTTACGTGGTATGATGCGTGTTATTTTACATCATAATTAAGAGATTTATATTGTAGAAATATGAAATAAGATTTTTTGATTATTGTATTTTTCTGTATGTGCATGGTATGTATACTATGCAGCATTTCTAGTATTAAATGCTCATTACATTTTTCATGAAAATATTTTATTCATATTAATGTGCATTTAAATTAAACACATTGTGTTTTAAATATTAATAATCTAACATTAAAAAAATCATCCACTTACCAATTAACGATTGTTTTAATCTTTCTTATCCAGTTCAAGGTCATAGGGTGCATTGTGGAAATCTTTCATTTAAGATTTAATTAATCTGGCAATCTTTAAGTTTTTTAAACAATACCTGCATATATTTGGAGGTTGAATAATACCATTAGATGCTAATATTTTCTGTACTAACACAGTTTCAGTTTGTTTTCTGAATTTCTGCTGTAAATCTGCTGAAACACAAAGGTGATAGGGTCAGATATAACTGTCCACAAGGGGGCAGCACTCCATTTTAGTTGCTCAGTTGTTAATGTATCATAATAATATTTGTCATTGTCTTTTGAAATGAACTTTTATTAACAAGAAAACCTTTTGTCAACTTCAGAAGATTCACAATGGGTGCATGATGGATGAATTTAAATGTCAACCCATGCTCAGATGCCCTCATCCAGAATGACTTGATGTCAGTAGTTACATATGAGGGGCATATTTAGGAAATATTTCAGACTTTTATTACACAAACACATGTGAAACATACACACATTCACATATGAAACTGACAAGCATGCATTTATACTACTGACAACTCGCACACACACACATATGAAATGCTCACACAGATACAGGTGAAAAGGACTCTTATGTAACAAAAATTAAACTTAAACTGTGTTAAAGGCCCATATAAAGTAAAGTGAATGTCATTGTGATACACAGCAGCACAGCACACGGTGCACACAGTAAAATGTGTCCTCTACATTTAACCATCACACTTGGTGAGCAGTGACAGGCGCCTGGGGAGCAGTGTGTGGGGACGGCGATTTGCTCAGTGGGACCTTGGCGGATCGGGTTTCAAAAATGGCAACCCTCTGATTACGGGGCCACTTCCTTAACTGCTAGGGCACCACTACTCCATGAGCTAAGTAAAAAAAATTGGCGTGTCGTACGGCTGACTTCAGCAACCAGCATGTACAAATAAAAAGCCATATTTTTCAAATGTGCACGTGCACACAGCTCTTTAGTTTTGTCAAGAATATGTCGTTTACACAGTACAGGCCATTCAAGAGGTCGTCACCTGAAATGTTTTTCCAACAGTGTTGAAGGAGTTCACAGAGGTGTTTAGCACTTGTTGGACCCTTTGCCTTCACTCTGCGGTCCAGCTCACCCCAAACCATCTCGACTGGGTTCAGGTCCGGTGACTGTGGAGGCCAGGTCTCCACTTTTTGTTAAGTACATAACTCCACATGTGTTCATTTATAGTTTTGATGCCTTCAGTGAGAATCTACCAATGTAAATGGTCATGAAAATAAAGAAAACACATTGAATGAGAAGTTTTGTCCAAACCTGTGGCCTGTAATGTACATTTATTAACATTGTGGTCAAAGTTGTCCCACACCCCAGACATGACTTTCATAATGTGCAACCAAAACATAATCGCAACAGGCTAGAGTCCGTTTGAACTCCACGCCTCCTCACCATTTTTTCATCTTTCTCGATAGTCGAAACGCATCACCTGACCGCTTACACCAATGAAAAAATCCAAGTCGCGGACACGCAGACCTCGTTCTCGAAAGATGTTGTAATGCTTTTGTACCGAACAAATGTCATTCTAGGTTAAACAACAACAGAGATTTACTTCTCTATGTAAATGCAATATTTCTACTCTAACTAAAGCAAAACTCACAACTTAATCCACCTTGGCAGGATTCGAACCGACAACCTTCTGATTACGGGGCCACTTCCTTAACCGCTAGGCCACCACTGCCCTGTGGCCACATCATTAATGATGTTATCATTGATGTTAAAGATAAACCACATTAAACCCTAACATACAAACCTCTGCTTTTGGCAAACAAGCAAGAGTGGGAAAAACTTTCTGCATTTGGAGATTTACGGCGTAATGTGGATGCGCTTTAGCGCTTAGTAGCAGAAAAAAGGGCAGAACACCTGTTGCGGACCGCAGTTTGCCCACTCCTGGCCTGGATATTTTGAATGCATTTCTGAAGAGAATCCGTGAAACAAGTCGGCGAGCTGACGGCGAAGGAAGCGCAGAGGCGGGACATAATGGGAACGAGGATTTATTTATTTACAAACACAAATAAACACGGCACGATGACCGAAAAAAGGGGAGAACTTAAACCAACCCACCATACGCATACGTTTTAGGGTCCACAAAAGAGTTCACGAAAGAATGTTGGAGCCACCAATGGGCGGAACCACAGCGCTTCTTATCCGCAGTCTGGATTGGGCACAGGTGATGTCTCCAGCTGAAGCCAATCCTGACAAATACTAAGAACAGCAATTAACTGACTATTTACTGAAGAGTGAGCTTTTCAGAAACTAGTCATTCACTCACCATCCATTCTGACTTGGTTATAATCGGGGTTGTGAGTGCTGGATGCCATATTGGGACATGGAGCACAGGGTGGACAGTCCCCACAGGGTGCACGCATACACACACACTCACATTCACACACCATTAACACAAGCAGGACTATGGACAACTTGGAGTCACCAATTCACCAAGTATGGACACCGTTGGACTGCAGGAGGAAACTGGAGAACCCAAAGGAAACCTGCACCAACAAACTCCACATAACTACTTTTAAATAAGCCAAATATTAATTAACGAGTTCATTTGTAAAGTATTTCTATGTAATGTATAGTTTGGCACAGTGATGTGTAGCAGTTCACTTTTTTTCTGCCATGTTTCCTGTCCACCACCAAAAGAAGGAAGTGGAGCTTCTCTGTGTTGCAGCGCTGTGATGATCAGATGAGCTGAAGACGGACAATGAGAGCAACTCTGGAATTTCTGCTCTTCTTACAAGGTCAGTGAGCAGCTGAAACAGGAAATATTTATTTGAGCATTAAGGCTTTTTATTTCTGACAGTGATTATAAACATAATGTGTTGTGAATTTCAGGCCTGAGCTGTGTTGTAATGAAGATATATGTGAGTGGAGTTGAGGGCGGCAGCGTGAAGATCCAGTGTCGTTATCGAGCAGACTACATACACAGACCCAAGTACTTTTGTAGAGATCCATGTGGGAAACAGGATGTTCTGATTGATTAAATCAGAAAAACCTGAGGACTTTAAATCAGTGGGAAAATATTCTATATATGACGACTCACCAGGACGGAGTTTTACTGTAACTATCTATAAACTGACTGTACGAGACTCTGGGATTTATTACTGTGCCCCTGATCAGTGGTTCATAGACACAAAAACAAGAATTAATGTGTCAGTTAGTAAAGGTAAGTACAATCTTTATGTCTGTGTTGCAACTTACATCAGTGTTGTATTAAATGTATAATTATATTCAGTTGTATATTACCACAATGTAGGAGTGTTTCTTCTATATTTTAAACTTTAGATTTTAAATCCATGTTCTGCAGCTGTTCCAGTCTCACAAAGGCCCCTGTCTGTAGCCAGGACCAGTCTGCAGGACATCAGCACCAGCAGCTCCACATGGTCCACAGCTCAAACATCTACAGGTACAGATCACAACAGTGCTGGTGGTACACAAAGAACAAGTCGACCTTGGGGTGTGGGGAGTCTGCATTCTTTCCATAAAAGAAACAGATCGTGTTTAAACCAATTAGAATTGAAAAGGTAACTATTAAAGGATGATATTTATAAAAAACGTATTCATGTTCATACTGCAAGGTGACGCCTTCATTGTGTGAAGTGTGGTGGTGAAATCATGTTGAGCTGCTTTTAAACTTTGTTAAACTTCATGTATTCACTACACTGTTCCTCTATTATCTGACTTGAAAGATTTATTAAAACGTTATGAGTTATCTTTACAGACAAAAAAGGGACGTCCCATAACTCATTTAGGCTTATCAGACCACAAAACATTTTAATAAGAAATATGTATGTCTGTGTTCACTAACTAAATGTATGCTCCTGATATCAGATATTCAAAGCAAAAGTCTGATACGTAATGTGTCATACACGTACCAGTTAATACTCTTTTTGGGTGAATGTTTGTTAGCAGGTTCTGTTGCAGCCTGTGGGGCAGTTCTTGCATTGCTGATCACGTGTATCCTGCTGTCACTCTTCAATGTGCACACAAGATGTGCAGGTAAGATAAGCCGCCTGCTCTACTACTCCAGATATACAAAAACATAGATATAACAAAAAATTACAAGATGTACGTGTCTCTTGCATCTTTTCTCCTTCAATTTTAAAAAAGTCCAATCCTGATGATCAAGCTGTAGATGTTCAGGTAAATAAGAACTACCTGAATGAATTTACTGATTCTGTTCTGATGTAGCAGATGGACTCCATCTGTGTAATTTTATAGCAAACTGAGGACGTCAGAGGTCCAGCTTGACATTCTATTCTCTTCTTCTTTCATTCAACACTGTTCTTTTAGATGGACCAGTACAACGTTGTTCTATATGCTGCAGTTAATGTATACAGCATGGTTCATCCTCCTCAGAAAGAAACTCAAGGACTGATTTACAACCTAATTCAACCAGAGACTTTTTCAATATCTGATCATGAACTATATTCTCTGGTACTTCCACACTGAAATGGTACTTCCTGTTGAAGTGCTCTTCAAACCTGCTGCATGAAAATGCTGTCTTGAGTTGAAGAGTTCTGGACACGTTTGCAGAAGGGTCAAGTGTGGAGGGGGGGGGGGACTGTAGGGCCTTGCAAAGCCCATTGAGACATACTGTATGTAATTTTGGGCTATATAAGAAATAAATGTTGTTGTTGTTTGCAGTTTTTTGCTCTCATGATGGACACTGTATTTGTATCTAAGCTGTATGCTGAAGCAAAAACAACTGAATACGTCTTTTCAAGATGTCAAGCGTGTGTGGTGTATGAGATAATGGGGTCTTGACTTGTTAAAGGAAATCATCCACCAACCATAACTCCACGTGTTAATTAATAGTTTTGATGCCTTCAGTGAGAATCTACCAATGTAAATGGTCATGAAAATAAAGAAAACGCATTGAATGAGAAGATTTGTCCAAACTTTTGGCCTGTACTGTACATTTATTAACATCATGGTCAAAGTTGTCCCACACCCCAGACATGACTTTTGTAATGTGCAACCAAAACATAATCGCAACAGGCTAGAGTTCGTTTCAACTCGGCGCCTCCTCACCAGTTTTTCATCGTCCTCGATAGTCGAAACGCATCACCTGACCACTTACACCAATGAAAAAACCCAACTCTGCCTTTCTCAAATTGTAAGATGCGGACATGTAGGCCTGGTTCCCAAATGTAATTCTAGGTTAAACAACAACAGAGATTTACTTTTCTATGTAAATTTAATATAAATAAAGCAAAACTCACAATTTAAAGTAGTCCCATCGAGCAAATGAAATACACTTGTACACTGAAGTTTAATGGTAGAATTTAATCCCATACATACAGAATTCGAAGTCCGTAAGAAGGTAAACAGCATAATAACAATCACCTCAGTGTGTCTAATGCACAAAATAAACACAAATATAACAAATCATTAATAATGTTTTAAGATAAACCATGTTAAACCTAACATACAAACCTCTGCTTTTAGCAAACAAGCAAGAGTGGCAAAAACGTTCTGTGTTTGGAGATTTACGGCGTAATGTGGACGTGTGCATGCGCTTTAGCGCTTAGTAGCAGTTTTTGGCAGGTAGCAAAAAAGGGCAGAACACCTGTTGTGGACCGCGGGCCGTAGTTTGCCCACCCCTGGCCTGGATAGTTTGAATGCATTTCTGAAGAGAATCCGTGAAATAAAACTAAGAACAGAAATTAACTGGTATTGTATTTGTGAAGAGTGAGACTTTCAGAAACTAGTCATCCACTCACTATCCGGGTCCCCACAGTGTGCACGCATACACACACACTTGCATTCACACCCACACACACACCATTAATACAAACAGGACTATGGACAACTTGGAGTCACCAATTCACCAAGTATGGACACCGTTGGACTGCAGGAGGAAACTGGAGAACCCAAAGGAAACCTGCACCAACAAACTCCACAGAACTACTTTTAAATAAGCCACATATTCATTAATGAGTACAACGGTAAGGTATTTCTACCAGGGACGTGCAGAGACCCTTGAAGGGGCAGGTGCTCAAAATAAAAAAAAAAGGGGCACATACAAGATTTTATAAGACCATATAGCAGTATAACTTACAGTATTCCAAGCTGAATAAACAATCCATATCCACACACACACACACCAGCTCATATCTCTTTGTCAGTTGCCACAAGACAACTTAACAACATGCATAATAGCCTGATACTCATGTGTAGTATAGTGGTATAGCAACCTGTTTAAAAATGTGGGGACTGGGGAATGTTGCTGAGAGCATCGCTTACACCTGACATGCACGCATGTGTTTGGACACACACACACACACACACACAGTATGCATTAATTGACTTTGTTCACAAACTGTAACTAAAAACTACACTGTATTAAACCTATATTTATTGAATTGCTGACAGGTAAACCTTATTTTTTTCTCTCTGAACCAGATGCCTCCTGCAGCTACCTGTCCTAAACCAGAAATCTGCAAACCAACAAGCTTTGAATGATTTGAATTATTTACAGTTCAGTTTACACAAAAATGTTTAACACCACAAATTAATATATTTTTAATTTAAAATTACTTTCAGTAATTTCACCTAAAGGATGTCTGCCTTTTTCTTTTCAGCATCAGTGGAAAAAAGCTTGGCAGTGACATGATGAATCTGACAAACATCTGCTAACACGTCGCTCAGAAATACTATATTACACTGGACTGGAGACTGGAGGGAATATATTCTTCGTTCAGCAGGTGAAAGTTACGTGATGAACTTGAATGCAACAAGAGCTGTCTGAACTGAAGCAGGCTGTGCATGTGTGTGTGTCTCGCGGGACGAGACTAGAGAAGAGAGAGGCTTGTGTAGCTGTTCGCTAGTAAAGCAACGACAATGAGTGAAAGCATCAAATAAGCAACTTCAGTGTCAGTAGCACTGGAGTTGTGTGATCTAACTTTATCTTTTTTGCTGATCTAATTTTAGTGATTCAAGAAGATGGGAAAACTAATCCGGTCAGATGGACGGGGACGGGGAGGGGGAGAGGAGGCAACACACACTGAATGGAGAAAGAATAGCCATTTTTTAATAAACCGGGGTTAAACCATGTCACTGAAAAAGCCTGGGTGTTAAAATACCCACATGTCCCAGTCCCACAGACCCATGCCTGCCTTGTCTACACTTACTGGCGGTTTTTACCAGCTCCACATTGGTACTATTTGCTGGCTCATTTCCGGAAACTCGTGTCCGCTCGGCCAACAATAAGCATTCATTGGTTATTGGTCATCATGTGACTGAAGGCGTCCTGATGATTTTATTGAACTAGAATTGTTTTTAATAGTTAAATGTTATTGTTGAGGGGCACAGGCAGGCCTACACATACACTGTTCATAATACATTTATTAAAAATAATAATAAAAAAAAAAAAGCAGATGAAAAGGGCACTTGGGGCATCAAAGACAAAGGGGGCAGGTGCTCAAGCACTCACCCCCCCCCGCACGTGCCTGACTTATAAATTATGTTTCCTGTCCACCACAACAAGAAGGAAGTTCTTGCTGTAAATGTGAGTGGATCTATCACCGGACTGTGTAAAAAAATCTAAATGGTGAAAATTCTCAATCAAGAGACACACAGAGAGTTACTTTTAACTAAACAGAAACACTGAATATTCAAGATGTAAACGTGGAACTTCAACATCGCAATTTTTTATTTTAAATCCTAAAATAAATCTTCTCTGTTCTCAGCATTGCTTTAGTAAGGTGCAGCAGTGCAGTTCATTTATATCATGTTACAGTTATTATTCTTGTTTTCCACCATGTTTCCTCTCCGCCACTGAAGAAGGAAGTGGAGCTTCTCTGTGTTGCAGCGCTGTGATGATCAGATGAGCTGAAGACGGACGATGAGAGCAACTCTGGAATTTCTGCTCTTCTTACAAGGTCAGTGAGCAGCTGAAACAGGAAATATTTATTTGAGCATTAAGGCTTTTTATTTCTGACAGTGATCATAAACATGTGTTGTGAGTTTCAGGTCTGAGCTGTGTTGTAATGAAGATACATGTGAGTGGAGTTGAGGGCGGCAGCGTGAAGATCCAGTGTCGTTATCGAGCAGACTACATACACAGACCCAAGTACTTTTGTAGAGATCCATGTGGGAATAAGGATGTTCTGATTAAATCAGAAAAATCTGACGAATTTAAATCAGTGGGAAAGTATTCTATATATGACGACTCACCAGGACGGAGTTTTACTGTAACTATCTATAAACTGACTGTACGAGACTCTGGGATTTATTACTGTGGCCTTGATCAGTGGTTCAAAGACACAAAAACAAGAATTAATGTGTCAGTGAGTAAAGGTAAGTACAACCTTTATGTCTGTGTTGCAACTTACATCAGTGTTGTATTAAATGTATAATTATATTCAGTTGTATATTACCACAATGTATGAGTGTTTCTTCTATATATTTTAAACTTTATATTTTAAATCCCTGTTCTGCAGCTGTTCCAGTCTCACAAAGGCCCCTGTCTGTAGCCAGGACCAGTCTGCAGGACATCAGCACCAGCAGCTCCACATGGTCCACAGCTCAAACATCTACAGGTACAGATCACAACAGTGCTGGTGGTACACAAAGAACAAGTCGACCTTGGGGTGTGGGGAGTCTGCATTCTTTCCATAAAAGAAACAGACCGTGTTTAAACCAATTAGAATTGAAAAGTTAACTATTAAAGGATGATATTTATAAAATACGTATTCATGTTCATACTGCAAGGTGACGCCTTCATTGTGTGAAATGTGGTGGTGAAATCATGTTGAGCTGCTTTTAAACTTTGTTAAACTTCATGTATTCACTACACTGTTCCTCTATTATCTGACTTGAAAGATTTATTAAAACTTTATGAGTTATCTTTACAGACAAAAAAGGGACGTCCCAAAACCAGACAACACCAGCAGCATCTGTAACCGGTTCAGGACAATCAGGTAACTTTAACTCATTTAGGCTTATCAGACCACAAAACATTTTAATAAGAAATATGTATGTCTGTGCTCACTAACTAAATGTATGCTCCTGATATCAGATATTCAAAGCAAAAGTCTGACACGTAATTTGGTTACCAGTTAATACTCTTTTTTGGGTGAATGTTTGTTAGCAGGTTCTGTTGCAGCCTGTGGGGCAGTTCTTGCATTGCTGATCACGTGTATCCTGCTGGCACTCTTCAATGTGCACACAAGATGTGCAGGTAAGATAAGCTGCCTGCTCTACTACTCCAGATATACAAAAACATAGATATAACAAAAAATTACAAGATGCACGTGTCTCTTGTGTCTTTTCTCCTTCAGTGTTAAAAAAGTCCAATCCTGATGATCAAGCTGTAGATGTTCAGGTAAATATGAACAACCTGAATGAATTTACTGATTCTGTTCTGATGGACTCCGTCTGTGTAATTTTATAGCAAACTGAGGACATCGGAGGCCCAGCTTGACACTCTATTCACTTCTTTTTTCATTCAATACTGTTCTTTTAGATGGACCAGGACAACGGTGTTCTATATGCTGAAGTTAATCCTCCTCAGGAAGAAACTCCAGAAAGGATTTACAGTCTAATTCAACCAGAGACTTGTTCAATATCTGATCATAAACTATATTCTCTGGTAAATCCACACTGAAATAGTACTTCCTGTTGAAGTGCTCTTCAAACCTGCTGCATGAAAATGCTGCCTTGAGTTGGACATTGAAGAGGTCTGGATACATTTGCAGAAGTGTCAAGTGTGGGAGGTGTCAATAGTAGGGCCTGTCAAAGCCCATTGAGACATACTGTATGTAATTTTGGGCAATTTAAGAGATAAATGTTGTTGTTGTTTGCAGTTTTTTGCTCTCATGATAGACACTGTATTTGTATCTAAGCTGTATGCTGAAGCAAAAACAACTGAATACGTCTTTTCAAGATGTCAAGCCTGTGTGGTGTATGAGATAATGGGGTCTTGACCTCCTAAAAGAAATCAGCCACCAACCTGGGCCGTTTCCTCTAAATACACAGAGCACTACAGTATCTGTTTTAATGAAAAAGATTTTTACCTACAACAGCTCTCTCCTTCTACAACATCCCGCAACCTTGGAGTAACAATAGATAACCAACTCACCTTCTCAACTCACATCAGCAATCTTTCCAGCTCATGTAGATTCCTTCTCTGCAATATCAGACGAATCCGCCCTTATCTGTCAACCCAGGCCACCCAGATACTGGTTCAGTCCTTAGTAATCTCACGACTGGATTACTGTAACTCCCTTCTAGCTGGTCTACCTCTACGTACCATCCGACCTCTACAAATAATACAAAATGCAGCAGCATAACTGATCTACAACCTTCCAAATACTCCCACACCACCCCACTGCTACGCTCCCTCCACTGGCTCCCAGTAGCTGCACGCATCAGATTCAAAATACTGATGCTGGCCTACACAGCCAAACATGGAGTAGCACCATCCTACCTCACAGCCCTTATTACACCTCACACTGCACCTCGTATACTCCGAGCCTCCAGTACTGCTCGCCTGGTCCCTTCATCTCTGAAGGTACAAGGAAGACACTCATCTAGACTCTTCTCTGTCTTGGCCCCTCGGTGGTGGAATGAACTTCCCTTTATGGTCATTACTGAGTCATTGAGTATTTTCAAATGGCAGCTCAAGACCTTCCTCTTTAGAGAATATTTAGATTAACTTGTAACCTTCTTATTGTCTGACTTATGTATAGAAACTACAACGTAGTGAATAAAAGATTGTATTCATAGTTGGGGGTCCTAGTGAACCAGAATTGATCACTTCATCGATGGTAACATGAAAGCACGTTGTAAGTTGCTCTGGATAAGAGCGTCTGCCAAATGCCTTACATGTAAACAACTTGAATGTTTGATTTTGTACTTTTATGTGATGATTGATATCAGAATTGACAAATACAATACCAGTTTTTGCTTAACATGGTAACCTTTGGATTTTGACACTGACAACTGTTTGAACCTTTGTATGGAGGCCATGTTGGGGTTGATGTTACCTGGAACAGACCTTGTTCTTATTGCAGGGCAAGTCTCTTGGAGAGAAACACTATTATCCTAAACTAAATTGTCTTAAAGCTGTGTTTTTTTCATGCTTTCCAGGCGTTTATGAATTAAGTGAGCAATACTGGTGTGACCTGCAGTTTTTAAAACTTTAATTGACGTGGTATGATGCGTGTTATTTTACATCATAATTAAGGTCACATCAAAGAGATTTATATGTAGAAATATGAAATAAGATTTTTTTATTGTATTTTTCTGTATGTGCATGGTATGTATGCTATGAAGCATTTCTAGTATTAAATGCTCATTACATTTTTCATTGAAAGATTTTATTCATATTAATGTGCATTTAAATTAAATACATTATGTTTTAAAGAATTATAATATAACATGAAAAACATTTTCATCCACTTACCGATTCATCTATGTTTTAATCTTTCTTATCCAGTTCAAGGTCATAGGGTGAATTGTGGAAATCTTTCATTCAAGGTTTAATTAATGAGGGAATATGCTAAATATGCTAATATGTCCTATACTAACACAGTTTGTTTTCTGCCTTCTGCTGTTAAGTTTGTCAGCTGAAACTCAAAGGTGATAGGGTCAGATATAACTGTCCACAAGGGGGCAGCAGTCCATTTTAGTTGCTCAGTTGTTAATGTATCATAATAGGTTTTTTGTCATTGTCTTTAGAAATGAACCTTTATTAACAAACAAGAATTTTATTTGTCAAGTTCAGAAGATTCACAATGGATGTATAATCGATGAATTTAAATGTCAACCCATGCTCAATGCTACTGTCCACAGTTAGAAAATGCCCTTATCCAGAGTGACTTGCTGTCAGTAATTACAGGGACGTGTGACTTCATTGTTTTACCCGCTGGGCTTTTACCACCAGGTATGTGGGACTAGAGCAGGGGTGGGCAAACTTTAAAGCTCAGGGGCTACATTGACTTTTTACAAATTTTCAGACGGGCCGGGCCAGCACCAGATGCATACATATCAGACATAAAAATAAAAAAGACAATACAGTGTTAATATTTACATTCGCTTTTAGTGGGAAATGTGTTGATTATCAGCCTTCACTTCAGAGAAATGCTTGCTAAGTAAATAAAACAATGAAAGCTGAAGGAAGAAGGAAATCAGCAGGTTGGATGTAAGTAGTTGTATGTTTCATGACGAGATGTGTTACATGAGGGGGAAAAAACGCAGTTTAGTTTAGGTCGGTGGTAGTGCAACGACTCCACTGCGTGGTGCCAAAGAGTAAGAGCAGCCGCGTTCTTGCTGGTCAACCATTTTTTTTTTCAAATGTGCGTGTGCACACAGCTCTTTAGCTTTGTCAAGAATATGTCATTTACACAGTGCAGGCCAAACGTTTGGACACACGTTCTCATTCAATGTGTTTTCTTTATTTTCCTGACCATTTACGTTGGTAGATTCTCACTGAAGGCATCAAAACTATGAATGAACACATGTGGAGTTATGTACACTGTGTACACTTGTACACTGAAGTTTAATGGTAGAATTTCACCCGATATGTACAGAAATCAAAGTGCGTAAGAACGTAAACAGTATAATAACAATCACCTCAATGTGTCTAATGTACGAAATAAACACAAACATAACAAATAATTAATTATGTTTAAGATAAACCATGTTAAATCTAACATACAAACCTCTGCTTTTGGCAAACAAGCAAGAGTGGCAAAAACGTTCTGCGTTTGGAGATTTACGGCGTAATGTGGACGTGTGCATGCGCTTTAGCTCTTAGTAGCAGTTTTTGGCAGGTAGCAAAAAAGAGCAGAACACCTGTTGTGGACTGCGGACCGTAGTTTGCCCACCCCTGGCCTGGATATTTTGAATGCATTTCTGAAGAGAATCCGTGAAATAAAACTAAGAACAGAAATTAACTGGTATTGTATTTGTGAAGAGTGAGACTTTCAGAAACTAGTTATCCACTCACTATCCGGGTCCCCATACACACACACTCGCATTCACACCCACACACACACCATTAATACAAACAGGACTATGGACAATTTGGAGCCACCAATTCACCAAGAACCCAAAGGAAACCTGCACCAACAAACTCCACAGAACACAGAACTACTTTTAAATAAGCAACATATTCATTAACGAGTTCAACGGTAAGGTATTTCTACATTATGTTTCCTGTCCACCACAACAAGAAGGAAGTTCTTGCTGTAAATGCTGTAAATGTGAGTGGATCTATCACCTGACTGTGTAAAAAAATCTAAATGGTGAAAATTCTCAATCAGAGACACACAGAGAGTTACTTTTAACTAAACAGAAACACTGAATATTCAAGATGTAAACGTGGAACTTCAACATCGCAATTTTTTATTTTAAATCCTAAAATAAATCTTCTCTGTTCTCAGCATTGCTTTAGTAAGGTGCAGCAGTGCAGTTCATTTATATCATGTTACAGTTATTATTCTTGTTTTCCACCATGTTTCCTCTCCGCCACTGAAGAAGGAAGTGAGCTTCTCTGTGTTGCAGCGCTGTGATGATCAGATGAGCTGAAGACGGACAATGAGAGCGACTCTGGAATTTCTGCTCTTCTTACAAGGTCAGTGAGCAGCTGAAACAGGAAATATTTATTTGAGCATTAAGACTTTTTATTTCTGACAGTGATTATAAACGTGACATAATGTGTTTTGAGTTTCAGGTCTGAGCTGTGTTGTAATGAAGATACATGTGAGTGGAGTTGAGGGCGGCAGCGTGAAGATCCAGTGTCCTTATCGAGCAGACTACATACACAGACCCAAGTACTTTTGTAGAGATCCATGTGGGAATAAGGATGTTCTGATTAAATCAGAAAAATCTGACGACTTTAAATCAGTGGGAAAATATTCTATATATGACAACTCACCAGGACGGAGTTTTACTGTAACTATCTATCAACTGACTGTACGAGACTCTGGGATTTATTACTGTGCCCCTGATCAGTGGTTCATAGACACAAAAACAAGAATTAATGTGTCAGTGAGTAAAGGTAAGTACAATCTTTATGTCTGTGTTGCACCTTACATCAGTATAATTATAATGTATAATAATATACATTATATAGTTGTATATTAATACAACGTAGGAGTGTTTCTTCTATATATTTTAAACTTTATATTTTAAATCCCTGTTCTGCAGCTGTTCCAGTCTCACAAAGGCCCTTGTCTGTAGCCAGGACCAGTCTGCAGGACATCAGCACCAGCAGCTCCACATGGTCCACAGCTCAAACATCTACAGGTACAGATCACAACAGCGCTGGTGGTACACAAAGAACAAGTCGACCTTGGGGTGTGGGGAGTCTGCATTCTTTCCATAAAAGAAACAGACCATGTTTAAACCACTTAAAATTGAAAGGGTAACTATTAAAGGATGATATTTATAAAAAACGTATTCATGTTCATACTGCAAGGTGACGCCTTCATTGTGTGAAATGTGGTGGTGAAATCATGTTGAGCTGCTTTTAAACTTTGTTAAACTTCATGTATTCACTACACTGTTCCTCTATTATCTGACTTGAAAGATTTATTAAAACTTTATGAGTTATCTTTACAGACAAAAAAGGGACGTCCCAAAACCAGACAACACCAGCAGCATCTGTAACCGGTTCAGGACAATCAGGTAACTTTAACTCATTTAGGCTTATCAGACCTCAAAACATTTTAATAAGAAATATGTATGTCTGTGCTCACTAACTAAATGTATGCTCCTGATATCAGATATTCAAAGCAAAAGTCTGACATGTAATATGGTTGTCAGTTAATACTCTTTTTGGGTGAATGTTTGTTAGCAGGTTCTGTTGCAGCCTGTGGGGCAGTTCTTGCATTGCTGATCATGTGTATCCTGCTGGCACTCTTCAATGTGCACACAAGATGTGCAGGTAAGATAAGCTGCCTGCTCTACTACTCCAGATATACAAAAACATAGATATAACAAACATTTACAAGATGTACGTGTCTCTTGCATCTTTTCCCCTTCAGTTTTAAAAAAATCCAATCCTGATGATCAAGCTGTAGATGTTCAGGTAAATATGAACAACCTGAATTAATTTACTGATTCTGTTCTACTGTAGCAGATGGACTCCGTCTGTGTAATTTTATAGCAAACTGAGGACGTCGGAGGCCCAGCTTGACACTCTATTCACTTCTTTTTTCATTCAACACTGTTCTTTTAGATGGACCAGGACAACGCTACTCTATATGCTGAAGTTAATTTTCCTCAGGAAGAAACTCCAGAAACGATTTGCAGCCTAATTCAACCAGAGACTTGTTCAATATCTGATCATGAACTATATTCTCTGGTAAATCCACACTGAAATGGTACTTCCTGTTGAAGTGCTCTTCAAACCCACTGCATGAAAATGCTGCCTTGAGTTGGACATTGAAGAGGTCTGGACACATTTGCAGAAGGGTCAAGTGTGGGGGGTTTCGACTGTATGGCCTGTCATAGCCCATTGAGACATACTGTATGTAATTTTGGGCTATTTAAGAGATAAATGTTGTTGTTGTTTGCAGTTTTTGCTCTCATGATGGACACTGTATTTGTATCTAAGCTGTATGCTAAAGCAAAAACAACTGTGTAAGATGGGACATCTTGGAGACATGACACTCCTGTGCCTTTGTTGTGCATAGAGATTCAACACCTCCGTTTTTGCACGCCTTTGTCAAACTGCATTCCCCCATCCCCCAAGCCAAACGTGTGAGGTGCCGGCCGTCGGGACCACCCACTCTCTTTGTCTTCCCCAGACGGGAGGCACCGGGGGCGTGACATGAGAAACAACATATTCTGATTGGTCTGTGATAGCTTCCTGTTGGCCAGGGGTATAAAGATATGTTCACATGTGGGGACTTCACTTTCTCTCCCAGCTGGCTTTCCATCGAAACCGGATTTTCCGGTTTTCGAGTCTGCTCTATCCTCTCATTATTTCTCATGGCTTTTCTCTCTCTCTCTCTCCCTTTACTCCAACTTCTCATTTTTGTTTTTTCTGTAACATTGGATCCTTTTTACATATGATATTCACATGTAACTGCAATAATAATTTATCATAAATTATTAATAAATTAGAAACTGTTCATTTTTTAACCTCTATTGTGCCATGCCTCTTTCTGCCAGGTGACATAAGAGTGGTTTGAATACAGTGCTTTTGTGTATAGAGAGTGAGTTTTTTACTCGGTTATCTACCCTCTTTTTACAACTGTATACATCTTTTCAAGATGTCAAACCTGTGTGGTTTGAGGTAATGGGGTCTTGACTTGTTAAAGGAAATCAACCACCAACCAGGGCCGTTTCCTCTAAAAACACAGAGCCCTACAGTATCTGTTTTAATGAAAAAGATTTTTTACCTACAACAGCTCTCTCCTACTACAAAAGCCCGCAACCTAACAATAGACAACCAACTCTCCTTCTCAACTCACATCAGCAGTCTTTCCCGCTCATGTAGATTCCTTGTCTACAATATCAGACGAATCCGCCCTTATCTGTCAACACAGGCCACCCAGATACAGGTTCAGTCATCTCATGACTGGATTACTGTAACTCCCTTCTAGCTGGTCTACCTCTACGTACCATCCGACCTCTACAAATAATACAAAATGCAGCAGTACGACTGATCTTCAACCTTCCCAAGTTCTCCCACACCACTGTAAGATTGGAAGTCACAAGTCCATGATGTTCTACACTTTCTGTCTTGTGTAGAGGTTCATCACCTCTGTGATCTCCATATCTTTGTCAAATGGCCTCCCCTGAGCACGAGGTGTGAAAGGCCAGCCATTTGTTTGGGGTCCCCCGCTTCTGCAACACCACCCAAACAGGAGACGCCAAGGGCCGGCAAATGACAATAAGAGCAAAGGGGCAGGAACAACAAATTTTTATTGGTCTGTGGCAACTACCTGGGAGTCAAATGTATAAAAGGATTTTCCCTTGTGGACACTGGGAACTACTTTTTCCTCCCCATCGGGAGTGTTTGGGCCTTTGCCTCTCTGTTTCTCCTGGACCAGGTGACCTCTCTGTAGCTTGGCTCCTGGCTATTCAATATCTTTTTCTATCCTTTTCTCCGTTCTTTTATTTTGGTCTTTTCTGTAACATTGGTACCTTTTTTTACATACAATACTTACATGTAACCGCAATAGTAATCTACTGATGTTAATAAATTAGAAATTGTTCATTCTTTTAACCTCTATTGTGTCTCATGCCTCAGGTAACAAAGAGTTTATACCTCTTTTTACACCACCCCTCTGCTACGTTCCCTCCACTGGCTCCCAGTAGCTCCACGCATCAGATTCAAAATACTGATGCTGGCCTACAAAGCCAAACATGGAGTAGCACCATCCTACCTCACAGCCCTTATTACACCTCGCACTGCACCTTGTATACTCCGAGCCTCCAGTACTGCTCGCCTGGTCCCTCCATCTCTGAAGATACGAGGAAGACACTCATCTAGACTCTTCTCTGTCTTGGCCCCTCGGTGGTGGAATGAACTTCCCCTTGTGGTCAGAACTGAGTCACTGAGTATTTTCAAACGGCAGCTCAAGACCTTCCTCTTTAGAGAATATTTAGATTAACTTGTAGCCCTCTTATTGTCTGACTTATGTATAGAAACTACAACGTAGTGAATAAAAAGATTTTATTCATAGTTGGGGGTCCTAGTGAACCAGAATTGATCACTTCATTGATGGTAACATGAAAGCATGTTGTAAGTTGCTCTGGATAAAGTCTGCCAAATGCCTTAAATGTAAATGTAAACAACTTGAATGTTTGACATTGTACTTTTATGTGATTCTGATATCAGAATTGACAAATACAACACCAGTTTTGCTTAACATGGTTACCTTTGGATTTTTGACACTGACAATCTAAGAAATCAGGGGGAAAAAAAGAATTATTGCAAGATATGCAGAATTTTACTGAT
Source organism: Denticeps clupeoides (assembly GCF_900700375.1). Lineage (NCBI taxonomy): Eukaryota > Metazoa > Chordata > Actinopteri > Clupeiformes > Denticipitidae > Denticeps > Denticeps clupeoides. The sequence goes on along the minus strand of NC_041716.1, from coordinate 7,049,021 downwards.
TAATTGCATTCCCCTCCTGAAGCGAGACCGAAATCCCAGAATAGGATATATAATGTTTATCTCACAGCTAGGGAAGGCGGTTACATAAGGACACCACTGTCTGTTCTCGTCAGTGTCGGTCTCGCTGTAGCGTGGGCTTTGCAGATGGGCCTGCTGCATCAGCTGTGGTGAGAAGGTGGTGTTTTGCAAGGCGTGTGTCAAGAATACTTGTTGACCCCCCGCCATCTCTGCAAATGCCTTTATAACTGTGGAGGCAGAGCTGGGCCAGTGTAACAATGGTTCATCACTGAAAGTGAAGCGTTGACAAAACTTCATGCAACGTATTTCGTTTCAACTTGACTATCCCACTGAATTGTTCAACAGACTAAACTGACTTGGGGTTAAATGGTGGAAGGCTTTTCCTATCTAAGCCTGCATCACTACTATAACAAAAGAATTACTTTTGACAACAAAATTAGCTTTAATCCACCTCTGTTAACTTTTAGAAGGTTAGTTATCATAAGCCCATAATCTTTTGGAGTCAACCATCCTCATGTCTTCTCTTTAACTGAGATACCCATTTATCACTTCTACTGTATTCATATACTAAAAATACATTTATTGTGTTAACTCCATTTTAAATGTTTAAAACTATACTAATAACTCGTGATCTCTTTTTATTACTCTGCTATTTTCATGCTTTGAAGTAAAATCTGTTTTTGCACATGAAACTGGTGACATGACTTCAGTTAAATAAGCGAAGTAAAACATGGTGGGTCAACATATTCTGCTGCTGTTTTGTATGTTGTGTAGATGTGAAATATCTGTTTCTGTAAAATCTGGTGCTTTAATAATAGTTTTTGTCACCTGCCAGACGGCCTGTTGTGCTGCTGTTTTTTATGTTGTGTAGATGTGAAATATCTGTATCTGTAAATTCTGGCGCTTTAATAATAGTTTTGTAGCCTGCCAGGCGGTCTGTTGTGCTGCTGTTTTGTATGTTGTGTAGATGTGAAATATCTGTAAATTCTGGCGCATTAATAGTAGTTTTGTCGCCTGCCAGGCGGCCTGTTGTGCTGCTGTTTTGTATGTTGTGTAGATGTGAAATATCTGTAAATTCTGGCGCTTTAATAATAGTTTTGTCGCCTGCCAGGCGGCCTGTTGTGCTGCTGTTTTGTATGTTGTGTAGATGTGAAATATTTGTTCTGTATCTGTAAATTCTGGCGCTTTAATAATAGTTTTGTCGCCTGCCAGGCGGCCTGTTGTGCTGCTGTTTTGTATGTTGTGTAGATGTGAAATATCTGTAAATTCTGGCGCTTTAATAATAGTTTTGTCGCCTGCCAGGCGGCCTGTTGTGCTGCTGTTTTGTATGTTGTGTAGATGTGAAATATCTGTATCTGTAAATTCTGGCGCTTTAATAATAGCTTTGTCGCCTGCCAGGCGGCCTGTTGTGCTGCTGTTTTGTATGTTGTGTAGATGTGAAATATCTGTATCTGTAAATTCTGGCGCTTTAATAGTAGTTTTGTCGCCTGCCAGGCGGCCTGTTGTAACTCCGCGGTAGAAACCGGGACTTCGGCTTGTCACCATGTGGACGCTCCTCCAGCGCCCGTCGCGCGTCCATCCCTGCCCTTTTAAGGACGCCAAGTGGGAAGCTGGGGAATGACGTCCGCGCCGCGGAGCCCGGAGTTGGTCTGTTGCCGGAGCGGCGGGGAGAGCGAGCAGCAGTAGTCGGTGAGCACCGCGGACAACTTTTTGTTTGGTCGCGATCTTCGCGACCGCTCCCCCCTCCCAAAAAAAAAACCCAAAAAACGAACAACCAGGCCGATTCTGCCTAGGCGCGGCGAGGTCGGAGATGCCCTCAGCAGCTCGGCGCTCCGGTCGAGAACAGGCGCGCTGTACTTCACAGGTCCGGCCCGGGCGGAAGGGAGGCTACGAGGCGGCACGCTAGAGCTAGCGTGCTAGGCTAACGCAAAGCGCCATTAAGGAAAACCGTACGCGCCCATTCGCCCGCGTTTTTGTCGGCGTGCTCAGAAGAGACGCGGACCGCTTTCTGCCTCAATGTCTGTACTCCCGGTTACGACGTTCGATGCTTTCGGAGCTGAAGTCGCCTCGCGTTTACAAGCTGTCACTGTGCAGGGCAGAATTGGGTGGCGCTAGCTTAGCACCTCGACCGGAGTTGGTAAACACGGCTAATCTCGCAGCTCTTATGCCGATTTTATGCGGCGTTTATTTGGGTCGGTGTTGGCGGACCAGGACGCGAAGTGCCACGGCGGGCGTCTTTCTCGACCGGCTTCCAATTCGGATCAGCAAGCCCGCAAGCTACCTCGGCATTTTGACATGTTGGCTCAACGAGGTGGAGCATGAATGCTTCGGCGTAATATTCGCACAAGATATCCGACTAAAAGTTCACAGTGTAATGGCTTCGTTGAATAATTGTAAAAGAACAAGACATTTCCGGACTCCATGACTGCTTGTGCATGGCACGATGGGAGGATGCTCCTGTGGGTATTCGTGCTTCTGCACCTTAGATTGTACAGCCCCACACCCCCAATCTTTGTCCTTTGTGGCTGATCCTTCTTTTTTGGCCCTTGTGGCATTTCTGAAGAAATCCTGAAACTTATCTGTTACACAGACGACTCTGTTTTTCTTTCGTCATTGTCATCCACTGTTTTATCCTTCATGCAAATACAGTGAAGTATTTATTTGTTTATTATATATATTTTTTATTATGGTTTATTAGTGGTCAGACTGGTGAAGCCCGGTGGTGGCGAATCCTTATCCGCCACACACTGCTCCCCGGGCTTAGTGCCCACTAAGGCAGATGAGTTAAATCCAGAGGACACATTTCGTTGTGTACAGTGCTGTGTATCACAATGACAATCACTTCACTTATTAGCCAAGCGGTAGTCACCTATGAACAAGAAGGACTGTCCCTGTAACTACTGATTATGAGGGCATTTGATCTGTAACCATAGTAATCATAATCCTGTAATCTTTCAGAAACATCTGACTTGCTGTGCTGTAACTTCCAGATAAGATGAAAATGGGGGGAAAAAAACCCTCCTGATCAGATCGATTTTTTTTTTTTTTTTCTACCATTCATTTCCTCTTTTGCTGGCTTATTTTTATTTTGCGGTTCTCTATAGAGCGGTAACTGGCTGAAAGGCTTAAAAGGCTCTTGTGTTTGTGTTGCGCGCTCCATCAGCCCGTATATGACATCTCTTAGCGATCGGACACCATGCTTGCAGTGTCTGACCCACTGTACAAATGGCCAAACAATAAACTGCGTATCTAACATAACGCCAAGCCCAGGTCATGAATATTTTAAGTCTTGGGCTTTAGTCTCTTCCAAAAGCACAACGCTGATAAATGTTAATTGCTGAAGTGTCATCATGTGTTCCGTTCAGAGCCCAAATGATGAAACTACGAGCCACATGCTTTGCAAGTCCCACGACTGCCACAGGCTAAAACCAGCTATGTGGTATCGTTATTGTCAAAAATGTGAAGACGTTTCCTGTCAACAAGTCCAATTGTATCAGGAAGCGTTTGCAAGTTCAGGGAGACATTGTGACATTGCCATTCGTGTCGGCCGTGACATCTCTCTCCTCTATGTGCTCGTACACGGACACTCGTCCTTCGCTTGCCGTGCTCCAGACGCATTCTCCTTCTCGACCAGATGTACTTCTTTCACCATGGGCCGTACCCTGATGCTGACAGCAGGAGGATATATTACTCAGTGTGAGGTGCCGGTTGTGACTGTGAATGGGTGTAACTTGGCCCACTGTCTGTTGACATCATCTGCATTCTCATCTGTCAGACCTTTTTCCCTTTTCTCTTGAGAGAGCAGAACATTCTATAACAGACCACCAGGGTAGATTACCTTCAGGAAGGAACATATAGACCATAGGGCTTTCAAAATGCACTGGATATCCTATTAAATCTGAGGTGAAGAGTATGTTTGTGTGTTGCTATGGGATCGGCCAAGATTGCAAAACGGGGTTGTGGAAAAAGAAACAGCAAAAGTATGCATGAGAAGGAGAATTGGTTTTTGCTGACTGGGCGGAACTCTTAAAACTCAATGCATAAATGTTTCTGAGGAAGTTTGTATTATTTATTTATATATCCTTTAGACATACTCCATCTTGTAGGATTAATTTAAGAAAGGCCAGAAGAGAATAAAGCCCCATGAACCCCCACTCCCCACCTGTTTACATGTTGCGGCAGGGTTCGGTTTTTGTCAAAGCAAGTAAAAGTTGACATCATAAACAGACGTTTTTCCATAAACACTTACATTTGAATGCCCTTGCTAAATATCATGGCTGCCAATCAGTTCATGTTAGAGTGTCCACCACCATTCATTTCACTATGATAAGGCTTACATGAAATTTGTTCTATTTTTTCCTAAAATCCGTTTTTATTTTTCTGACTTCCATGTTTTCTGTTATAAACCTATTTCTTCACCTAAAAACCATGTGATTAGGGAGTGGGGACAACAAATGCGAAACGAAAAATGACATTTAATCACTTCAAAGTGCTTGGGCATTTACTGTTTGCTTCTGTAAACCATTTACATGTAAATAATATGAATAATATTTCATGCAAATAACTATTTTGCAATGTTACATTCTTCTTTTTGTAAAATGCTTCACATTTGAAATCAACATAAAAATATCAAACCAATAAACATTGGGAAAAAATGCATAATGCACATAGGAACCATATGAAAACCTTGGAAATCCTAGCTTGCCTTTCTTGATGCTTCTACTGAGGCAAGGCCCAGGTACCAGGCTTAGGTACCTGAACATTGCTGCCATACATTTAACAATTTACCATATTACATTTCACAGATAGTGTGGATTACTTGATGCTAGCACTTTTTGCCTTTGCCCAGACTGACACAATAGCAGCTATTGTTTGTGTGCAGAGAGAAGTAATGTAGATTTACTGAGCCAGCACTGAATATTTATGGTAAGCACGGTAATGCTGAAATAGAAACTCAAATGCACAGCATGTTGCTTCAGAGGTTACTGTAATGAACCCTAAAGCCTTTTTTTTTTTTGCTGAATACCTAATTAGATTAACAAATAGAATATGTTGATTAGTACAAAGGCTATTAGACAAGCGACATAAGCAGTTGCCATCAACAACCAATCTTGTAGATTGACAGACTAGATTGGCATATTCTGTTGTGTTGATTTATATGTCAGGTCTACACTAAAAAAAGTCAAGATTATTAAAGGTCCCCTATTATGATATTTTTGGGGGATTTTATATCTGCCTTATACTACATCCGAAGTCTCATTTCCAAAGTTGAGCCTTGGTGCAGAATTACAGACACTTTTAGCGAGACCCACAATGAGATTTGTGTCTGTGTCTGTAGCTTTAAATGATAACGGGTTGGAAAGAGGTGGGATGAGGAGCAATGATGTCATCAACACCATTCACCAACCACAGACAGGAAGTCGTGGCAGCGTTTTCCCAGAAAAAAATATAAAATTAACCCACTGATTCTTCAGCTGACTAAGTCAGCAGAGAAAATGTTTTATGGGACATTCTCTGGGTGGACAAAGTATGAGAAAGGGGAGGTAAACTTTCCCCTTATGACAACATAAGGGGAGACATTCCAGATCCAACCGTTTGAGCTCCTGCTCTCTGAACAGCAAAACAGAATGGCCAAAGCACACTTTATACTTAATGCCATTTCACCATAGCAGCCCCATAGACAGGCTAGGGGAACAATTAATAATGTTAAATAATCTCACGGTTACATTTTTATAATAGGGGACCTTCAAGTTCTGTTGAAAAATGAGTGTAGGTTGTCAACACTTTGCCTGTTTAATTTTGGTGTCTGTGGTGCGCTCTCTCACACCTTTCTGGGGCTCATAGCCACATTGCATTAACTGCTAAATGTGTGTTTTCAGTGTTGCTTGGTTTTGACTAGTTCCAAAGTATTGGTCTTTTGATGTGCAACTCAAAAGCTTGTTTTGCCACATTTAATGCCCACCAGTTCACCCAGCAGGCAGCTGTGTGTACAAGATACCGATAAAGGCTTAATGTGTTTTAATAGGCTGTTTGCATTGATGTTTATTGGCAGAGAGAGAACAAGTGCAGATAAGGCCACTTTGCTGCCGTTCTCCACACAGATCCCAGTTGTTTCACCTTGCAGCATGGGCTGCCAAGCCCTTATCATAGCAGCTGACTTTCATGTGCCACATGGCGTGGGTATCTGAGCTAATGTGCACCCAGCATCACGCCCCTTGGTTGCTTCTCTGAGCACCTGATGGCCCCTGATATATATAATTAACGTAGTAATAAAATGTGGCCTGGATTCGGTCCAGAATGACAAGATTATTTTTTCCACAAAAGGTATGTAATTTGGTGCATTGAAGACTTCTAGATAACTGAAATTATGATAATTGTCATTGTTTATTTTGGGGTTTTGATCTTCATGGCTGTTTCATAGGTGGAAGAGCTCAGTCCGGTTTATGGTGGCTGCGGTTTTAAAGTTTTAAGGACATGCTCTCATGTCTCGTGTTATTCTCTTCTTCTTTTCCACTTCCATATTAATGTTGACCAAAAGGTATTTTTGACTTGTGAGGTTGCTTTACTTTTTAATTATTTTGAATAATTATTTATTATATATTTTATTTATTATAATTATTTTGATCTGTATGTATTAAATGTGTGACTACACACCTCTGTTAAAAAGTCTTATCTTATTTTGACACCACAATAAATAACTTTAAAACTTTTTCAATCATTCATGTGACCTTTTAGCCAGCACAATTAAATTGAAAACCAAACAAAACAATGGTTGCATAATCTATTCTTTTTATTCATGTGGTCTGTATTTGCATTTGCTGTCTTTTTGTGTGCATGACTCTTTGCACTGGTGTACCTTTTTCTTGTTAGGTGCACCTAATTTTATACGTTAACTTTTTTTTTTTTTGGTAATCACTAGTGCTGCACGATTAATCTAATCGCAATCGTAATCGTGATGTCAGTCTGTGCGATTACATGAACGCAAAAAGATGCGATTTAAATGATTAGTACATGTATTGGATCGGATATGTCGCATGCTACACCAGACCAGACAGCATAGAATATGTGCAAATGAAAGTGCACAACCACTTTCAGTATTTTCACAGTATTCGTTTCTCTTTTGTCAGTGTGTCGTGCTGAGGAGTGAAGTCACCCCACCATGCGTGAATACAAGCTAGTGGTGCTAGGCTCTGGCGGTGTGGGGAAGTCTGCACTGGTGAGTATGTTATCTGGGCTTGTGCGTATGTATTTTTGCACCTGTGTTTTTATTTCATTTTGAATTCTCGCACCAAAAACTTAAGAAGAGCTATTACATTTTATTCGGCCTATTAAAATGGCTGCATGTTGCCTAAGAACAGCATAGATCGACAGTAGTCGGAATAGGAAGTCAATAGGAGGCCTGGACCACCATAGCTACGCTGGGTTCTCTTACTGTTACTGTATTCTTGTATGCATTTGGACTGCTGTTGGATAAACTAATACATCCCATACACCTATTTATGTGATTGTATTTTTTTTTTGGTCCTTTATTAACTTACAATTTTTTGAAATTGTTAAGCTGTTAATAAGTATTAATTGGTAATGTGTGATGTAATTTTATAGATGGTTATATATCAATTCATTTGGCCTTTTGTTGTGTTACCACAACCAGTATCAACATATGAAGTTATAAGTATATGCATTTGCTCGTAGAGGAATAAAAAAATAAAAAATAATTCTTGTGTCTCCCAGACAGTGCAATTTGTACAAGGAATTTTCGTGGAAAAATATGACCCAACAATAGAAGATTCTTACAGAAAAGTAAGCTCTTAAGTGACTCATAATCAAGCAATCATAGTCCAGTGCTTCACTGTTGAATATCTCACATGCTCCATCTCTCTCTCTCTCTCTCTCTCTCTCTCTCTCTCTCTCTCTCTCTCTCTCTCTCTCTCTCTCTCTCTCTCTCTGCCTCTCTGTCTGCTTGTTCTCAGCAAGTTGAAGTTGATGGCCAGCAGTGTATGCTAGAGATTCTGGACACTGCTGGAACAGTAAGTGAAACTCCCGATGGCACCCACCCAGCCCTCTCTCAAATTCTGACGGTTTCATTAAGGAGCTCAGTGAACGATTAATCGCGACTAATGGGGGGGGGGTTTGCTGTGCGAAGGTTTTGCAAGCGAGTGACAACCAAGAATCCTAAAATCAAAGCAAGGAATGTTAAAATAATTTTAGAAGGGTTTCAACGAGGGGATGCTAAATTTTCCTAATGAATGACTGTTATTGACTGGGGCTGATTTGCCTTAACCGCTCCCTCCCCCTTGACTGTGTGGTGTTGTAGGAGCAGTTCACCGCCATGAGAGATCTGTACATGAAAAATGGCCAGGGCTTCGCACTGGTCTACTCAATCACCGCACAGTCGACGTTCAATGACCTGCAGGACCTCCGTGAGCAGATCCTGCGAGTAAAGGATACAGAAGATGTGAGTAGGGCTCGGTACCAGCATTCCTCCAGATTGTCACATAGGTCTGCCTCTGTGCACAGTGATTTCGACCCTTTAAAATAGAGTAATGGCTATAAATCCATAATGAAATGTTGGCAGGAATGTGTAGTGCTCTCGTGATTGGAGACATTCTCCCCTTCAGGTCCCCATGATTCTGGTGGGTAATAAATGCGATCTGGAGGATGAGCGCGTGGTCGGGAAGGAGCAGGGCCAGAACCTGGCCAGACAGTGGAACAGCTGTGCCTTTTTAGAGTCCTCCGCGAAGTCAAAGATCAACGTTAATGAGGTCAGTGGCGTCTGAGCTCGTTTGCTACCTGCTACGGTTTATAGTGGTGAGCTGTGGTGCGTCATCTGCCGGGTTAATGTTGAGCTGGTGAGCTTGTACATGTGGGTGGCTTTGTGTTACCTCTCCCATTTCATTAGTTGCAAGCTTTGTTACCTTTCGCTCACACCAGTGGCAGCCCAGAGCGCCTAATGGAATATTTCCCCTTCCCACAGATCTTTTACGACCTGGTGAGACAGATCAGTAGGAAAACGCCAGCGGAAAAGGCAAAGAAGCCGAAGCCCAGCTGCACATTGCTGTAAAGCCCCCCCCCCCCCACCCGCCAGCAGCAGGTCTGAGCCAGGTAAGGCTTGGATTGTCTTCTGACGTCAGGTTGCCAAGTCTCCTGTTCTGTTCACATTCACAACAGGTACCGTGAGAGCTGCGGTGGGCTTTCAGTCGACAGACTTTCTCCATCTGATTTGCTGTTGTGCAACTGCATCATCTGTGGCTTTTGTGTTCTGGATTCATGTTTGAATGTGCTGTCATATCAAACCACTCAAATAGGGAATTAATAACACTATTTTCTTCTCCGGCTCATACAGAATGAAGAACCGTCGCCCAACTGGACAGCATTCCCACCCCCTTCACCTGTTAACGGGAAAAATGATGATGATTCGCTCCATCCCTTCCAACAGAATGCGGGCCCGGGTGAAACAAGGGGACAAACAAAAGGGAACGATGATTCATCTTGCAGCGTCTTCTGCTATTTTTAAAATTTTTTTTTTTTTTTCCTCCTCTTTTCTTTGAAACATTGTTGATCGTTTTCACCGTTCTTACTTTGCCACTGCTATGAAAACTGCTTATGGAAATAATGCTCTGAGCACTTACCAATTTTTTATAGGAATTGCCTTCATAACAACAGAAAAAAGGAAGGAACGAGGAATCACACAGATGCCGGGGAGCTTTGTATTTGATCAGAGATCTGTAGATCAACTGATTCAGAGATCAAATAGTCTGATCTAACATGCTTCCTTCTGCACTAGTTATTATCATCATCAATGTTAAACCAGAGTCCACCCATGACTACTGTGTGTGCCTCAAATTATTCTCTCATTAAATGACTTGGATTCAGAATGTTTTTATAACACCAGTAATATATTCAAATAACATTTTCCCTAAACAAGGCTTCTTTAATAGGGCAGAAAATAAGGTGGGATGAATGCGAATCAGATTTCTATGTCTCTTGAAAAAAAATGTATTGTATTAAACCAACTGTATTATCATTTCTGTCATGAAAAACTTTTACGAATTATTTTACATTTTTTTTCCCCTTTATCCTTCCCCCCCCCCCATCATTTTTATTATTTTTTTAGAAGGCTGTGCTTTATGATGGATGGTTTGTAAAGCCGCGATGTGCCTCGTCAGAGAAGGATGACATAAGAGATGGACTATATTGACTTCTCTGAAGCTCGCTGATGTTCCAAGGGGACTGCGAGATCGTTTTTTTTTTTTTTTTTTTCTTAACTAATCAGTCATGCCTCCTGTTTTTTATTACCTCGCTGTAATAGGTTGAGTTAAAATACCACAGTGCACTGTGACCATCTGGACCATTGTTGCACCTGGGCAGGCTTACGGTCTTTATTTCAGAGTTTTTATGTTTCTCTTTTTAATTTTCTTTTCATTTGTTTGATTTTAAATAAATGTATTTCATATTTGACTGGAGTTTTATTTTTTCTTTTATTATTTATATATATATATATATATATATATGCTTAAGTTTCTGTACCTCTTACCATCTTCTGGTTTGTTTAGATCAGAAGGAACTTCAACACCTTCTGCTGTTCAGAGGAATTAGAAGCAATAACCCACAACGGAACTTGCAAAACTTGCCATAAGCTCGTAGCCAAGTCTGGTCTTAGCTCAGGTCTAGCACAAAGTTCCCAAAAGTCTTGAACCGAGGTGTGGAGCGCAAACAGGACTCCTGTTCTCTGTGACCACTAGATGGCAGTAAGAGTACAGCAAGTGCTGCTGTGAACTGCAATCTGTGCTGGCATGGTGGTGGATCTATTTCTCCACGTCTTGACTGCTGAAGTAAGGCAAATATATGGATGTCCTGGAACCGTGCACCTCGCTTCAGGCGTTACCCTCGGTACTGCTATTGAAATGAGTGCAAAGACATGGATGACTTTCATTTGGGGGATTAAACAAGTATTTGTTCTGCATGAAAATTTATATAATTATCTCTCTCAAAAAGTGCCTTTCAGATTAGGAGGCCATTAGGGTTTGTGGCCTTGAATCCCGCTGATCTAATTTGATTGCACGTGTTCTTTCTGAATTGCTGCTAATCAGTGTCTGTCCCTCTTTTAGAGGGTCTCCTCGGACCTTTGAGGTTTAATGTGTCGAGTGCAGAGCAGCCAGCGTAGCTAATGCTGCGTGTGAAGAGGCCTTCAGTAATCAGAGGTCAAACGCTCAGTAAGGCATTCGCCTGGTTTCTTTTTATAATGAAGGGGAAGCAGTGTGACCTTTCAGAACGGGGCAGGCCTGCCGCCAGCTCGCAACCTGGCAGTATTGTCGCGGCAGGAGCCCCCTGAAGCTCCCATCCTCACCATGCTGCAGCAGGAAGTGGGTCAGGCGTGGTGGATGTGCACTCCTGCGTGAGGAACGAGCGTGCTTTCTGGAGTCTGCAGGGGTGTTGAGTGAAACAACACGATTCCAGTTCAGCATTGCAGCAATCATACACTTATCATACCTGGGTGTTCACACGAAGCCATCCAGCTATGTTGCCCACTAACATAGCACAAGATCGCGCCTTAATTTAAACGATTCCAGTATACAGTAATGTCACACCATCCCTTTCACGCTTCATGCTGGATCAGCTGAGATAACTGAGTCTATGCGGCCCACTGCACAATTTACCATGTCAGATCAAGCGAATGTGTAATAAATCAGTTGACTGGAAATATAAAAATACATTTAAGCGCATTAGGAAATAGTTCTCTGTATTTTGAGGGTTGGGCAAAATGGAAATTTGGTTAAACGTCATTTCTCACGCCTGGACATGTCACTGTGAGCTGCGGGTAAGCGAGAACGGGAATATACATTTCACATGAGCTTTGAGATCCGCTGAGAGAATCATGAGACCGAACCTGTTTTCAGCCGAGTATACGTAACTCATTAAAACACACATCAACACACAGCCACACTCCCACATCTCAGTCCAAGGCAGGTTTTCCGGAAGCGTGAGGCCCTCTACACATCTCTGGAAGCCTTGGCATGAAAATGACGCATCTCAGTTTTCAGGGGCTGAGGCTCAGTGCGCGGTTTTGGGTTTGATGAAACAGAGGCAGACATGCATGGAAGATGTGACCTCACCAGGTCGTGAAAGACAGTGAAGAGATGTATATTCATATATTTTTCTGATTTTCAAAATACAACATTTGCTGAACACTTTAGAGTACTACATTATGATGATGATGAAAAAAAAGTACTTCCGTAATTGCGCTTCAGATGTTCTCACGACAAAATGACAAAATATGGACATGGCGGAATTTATCTCTCTGATCACTTCTGGACTCTCATGAGAACTGGGAGATGAACAGAACGTTGTTCTTCCTGACTCTTATGCTGCTCAGGCCTCAGGCGTTCAGGGTGAGTTTGAGCAAGCCGGATGAAGTTCACCACCTCTTCAAACTGGAAACGTGTATAAATACATCAGAGGCTGGATGACCTTCCTTATGATAAGACATAAGTGCTAGTGGGGCAGAAAATAGATTAGATTGTGTTGGTCATTCCTAGCGCATCAGTAAAGATCTTGGGAGTGACCTTTCATTCTGATCTGTTATTTGATTGTAATATTCGTAATATTTCCTGGACGGCATACTTTCACCTAAGAAACATTTCTAAGATTTTGAAAGATCTCTCTTTTGCTGAGCAGAGAAATTTGGATTATTGCAATTGTCTAGTTTCTGGTTGTTCTGCTTACTCACTGAACAGGTTCCAGCTTGTTCAAAACTCTGCAGCTAGGGTTCTTACATGTACAAGAAAATATGACCACATTACTCCAGTATTGTCTTTCCGACACTGACTTCCAGGTAAAAATATCGTATTTTCTTAAAGTGAAGGATGAAGTGATTGTCATTGTGAAACACTGCAGCACAGCACCCTGTGACAGAATGAAATGTGTCCTCTGCTTTTAACCATCACCCTTGGTGATCACTGGGCAACCATGACAGGAGCGGAGTATGGCACCTCAGTGGCAACCCTTCGATTATAAGTCTGCTTCTTTACGTGCTAGGCCACCACGTATAAAACATTGCCATGCATTGCATTGCCATGGTCCTGGTTACCTTTAGTAAACTGAGGAGCAGGCTTACTTGTTGTCCCGCATGTATGAAAAGTATTTTTTTGCACAGGCTCGAAACTATGGAACAAGCTTGGACACAGTCTCAAATATTTAAATGTAAGCTAAGAACTGATCTATACTCTCAAGCATTTAATCGACACGCCCTTCCCCGTTAGCAAAGCTGCTTTAGTGAGTGGCACCAGAAATATAGTTTCAAACCTTCTTGTCTTTTTACATGTGATTATCACAGAATCTTCCTGCTTACATCTGCATGGTCTCTCAAGTCCTATGCTGATACCTGTGTAGAACTCTCTCATTTACTACCTCAATAGACTTAAAAACTGGACCCTGCTACCTTCTAACTTCCTGGCAATCCCTGGATGCAGCTGACACTGCACTACATCTGTGACCTGACATGAACAATCCAGGTTTATCCACTGCTGGCCACAGGAGGATGGGTTCCTCTCAAGGTTTCTTCCTTTTTCAGGGAGTCTTTCCTCAATAGGGGCCTCGAGCACTGTTCTAATGTGAGGTGCTTTGTGCCAATGTATATTGTAAAAAGCGCTGGACAATTAAAATTGATTTATTGATTGGCTGACTGTAAGCCTTGTAACTGCGCTTTCTATGGCAGAGCATGAAATCCAGTTGATATTATGCAATTGTCTAAAACAATGAACGGTTACATTTTTATAATGGTTTTGTAGTTTATTAACTCTGAACAGCCTTGTTCGAGTGTGTGCCAGCTCTTCACGAGGACAGCGCCCGCTGACAACTCGTATCATCTCCACTGGCCAGCTTCTCTCCGGTGCCGCCCTATTCTGGGACACACGCCCGATCCGATTCCATCAGCCCGTTTCCCATGAGCCCCAGCGCTCTCGGCTCACGCGGAGAAAGCAGGAGACGAGTGTGAGAACTGGAGCATGAGGCACGAGTGGACCGCAGGGCTCCCTCCCCCATCCTCCACTTAAACGGAAACAAACAGAAAAACGTTCCCAGGCTCAGTCCCAGCCCGGATGTTCCCTGTCATGTGTCCCCGTTGCTGTCTTGTTAGTAGATCTTTCATGATCTCACCCTGTGATGGACCAAGTGATTTAACAGTTAAATTGCAAGTTTTAATTAACTTGTCATATTGCACAGTCCTTGCCTATTTAAACATATTCACACTACCTCCTATCTGATTAGTAATTCTTGCTTTCAAGAAGCAAGGTGGCCTGGTGCCCCGCCCATGTGCTCAATGTCCATGGATTGGCCCCATATGTGTATTAAACAGTCATAAAAGTGAATGAATGAAGTCATCTCAGATAACCATCCTCATCATCTATCCTTGCAGGGCTCCTGTTACCAATTCTTTTGCACAAATCTTTCCAGACAGTCAGGTGGTTGAACCTCATGTGATGCAGATACATTACATAAGCTCCTCCTCCTATGAATATGTCCGGTCGTGTCATGGTTGTCACATATTTGGCGCAAATGGACTCGTCAGCTGTGACATTGTTCTGCAGACCCATGACTAACGGCCTCTCGGTGGTGCCGTGACTTCATGTGACTTCTTAGACATGGTCCCGTACGCAAGGCTGAACCAGCCAGTCAGACCCTTGCTTGTGTAATGGGAATTAGGTCAGTATTCCTAAAATTATAACACCTATACCACGTCCAGCAACAATATGGGTATCATAAGTAAAGATATTACAGCATGAAACAGCAGTGATTCTCAAAACTTATCACAATGTAGAAGATGCCGTGTTGTCATGTCATGTAATATCTGGAGGGGAAATATAAGTGGACTGACTGACCTTGTTGTAGTTTTATACAATTTTAAATGCTCAATGTTGTTCATAGTTTATGAATAATTCATAGTTTATAAGCATAGTTTATTATTTAATCAAGGTGGTGATTGCTTTTCTCTTTTCTTCTTCATATTGTGGATCCGTATCTGTCCCGTCATCTTCCTTGGTATTTTCCTACTTCCTTTTCTGGACCAGTCACCATCTTGTTAATGAACATTTGCTGATGGTGACGGTTATTGACAGCTCCCCACGACGTCAGCAAAGACTGCAGAAACATCGGCTCGCCAGTGAGTGTAGTTTCACTCTCTTGTTTCATCTATCCTTTAATCCTTGTTTCATCATTTCTTTGTTCAAGAAAGTTTTACTAAATTATTTCGGATTACAAACACACACGTGATGGGGAAAACGTACAAACGTTGTCCACCATTAATCATTATTAACGTGTCTACGATTTCCTCACAGATGCCCAGTCTTCTGAACGCTTAGAAAGTCTCCAACAGAAACACTTATGAAGTTTTATTACACTTTAAAAACACTTTCCACTACAATTCTAACAAATTTGAATGGCTCATGATAAAATGACAATAGGACAAAGAATATTGACTTTACCTAAATACAAGATGTCACAAATCTTTTAAGTTGGGTCGAGAATTGTAAACAGACTAAATAGACTTGTGGGTTATTGCTTTTGATTGAGTGCTGAAAAGTGTGGTCATACTGATCCTCACACACACACACACACACACACACACACACTCACACACAAATACAGCTGTGTAGGAAGGATGAGGAACGACTATTTCAGTGATTTCCTTTAAAACAGGTGTGTGTGTGTGTGTGTGTGTGTGTGTGTATGAGAGAGCCTGAAAAAAGCGCTTTTGCGCCTGTTTTTTATTTTCCATCCTGGCAACTTCCTGTTCACACCACTGTACAAATGTCACGATTTATATTTCATTCACACACCTGCACAAGCATATTGCTTTCTTTATTATGTAAGCATGCGGCTCGACGTGCAGTGACTGCAGTTCACATTGACATGATTGGCTTGTACCGACAGCACTTTACCCGACAGAGATTTTCTCTGTCAGTCCACCAGCGAGACCTGAGTCAGGTCCAGTCAGCAGGACCAGGCCAAAGCTGTCGCCTCCTTTTTTAAAAATAAGTAATCACTGAGAGAGAAAAAATAAACTGTCTATTATTTATATGGATGTACTGCTGTGTTTGTTATTGTGACCATGTAGTAAATTTTACATGAAACAGATTTTAGTTTGAGCCCATAAAATAGTAATAGTGGTCTAATTAAACAGAAATTTAAAATGCATGCATCTAGATTGTGTAAAGTGTATAAATAATGCTTCTCTCATCCTCTTGTAAGAGATTGAACGAATCAAAAGATTTTCTAAATAAAATGCACACGTCTGCACAGATTAAGGTTTCTGGGTGCTGGGTGACCTCTCTCAAGACCCCGCTTGTAATATGAAAGGTCAGTGGAAATGTCACTTATCCATAAATTAAACCGAGGTCAACAGGAAGTGAAGCCATCTGATGTGGTCATGAAGAGGGTCGCATGATGAAATATGAGTTTTTATTGTTATGGATGGATTATGTTGCGTTCTACAGAATATTTTAATTTTAGAATGCATAAACTCCTCCATGAGGCGGTTAGGACCGTCGAGCTATTTCTGCAAGACCATTGGACGGAGGCCTGAGTTCAGTTTTTGAAAACACCTTTATTGACCTTCGCTCCTTCCTGTTTACACAGTGCATTTGTCACAGGAAGTGGTACATTGAATTAGAGGAAGTTGTGAGCCCTGTCGTGATGTCCTGCAACCGTCCACTCCACCCACATTGTCACATATGGCCAATAAGTGTGTGTAAAGTTTTTGAACAGGAGTTGTGCAGGGAGTACGTGCATAGAGATTTCTAAATATTTAATTGTTGAATAGTTGTTAAATCAGTGAAACATATTTTTATCCGGCAAAATTCCCCACGTGTATATTTTGCTGATTATTTGCAGGTATATTACACAGATAAGGTTTCATTGTAGGGTCTCAGATATATTGTGTTTTTCATAATAGCCCAGTATAGTTTTGTGAAACATATTCATATAGACAAAGTAGTACAGACGAAATTATTTTAAATTGTCAACAGTCAAGACACAACTTTAAAGGAGACATGTGCTTCATTCTGCATAGCAAAACAAACTTTTTTGAAAAAAAATTCTTTATAAAAAAAACAGCGTTTTGGTTTCCAGTCTGGCAACAGTGGCCAGTTCACCAGAAGAACATTACTCCACAAACACACGAGCTTCGATTTCATGGGTGATTAAATACAAAAGAAACGACACCAGAGGCGGTTTGGCAGAGAGGGCCCTGCTCTGGCAATCTGACGCACAGTGTAACGCAGAAAACTTTACGTCCATTTTCTTCATTTGAAGGCAAAAATACCCCAAAAACAGCCACACCACATATAAAAAATGTGAAACATGGAACATACATATAAAATACACACATTTGTTATTAGAGGATGTAAGCACATGGCCAGAAAATGAGCAACAAGCCTAAAAACATGTTCAGACTGTGAAACAGGGTTTTAAAATGCATCTTAAATGGTTAAAATAGAGCCCCCAGTAGCACACACACACGTTCAGTACAGCATATAATGCATTTTTCCAATGAATGGCCAAACCTTAAACTACATAGACACATAAGAGCATGTGCGGCATTCAGTTGAAACACAAAACACAAAGTAAATGGGTGCATTTTTGTTAACAAAAGCGTTGTGTGCATGCATGTGGTCAATTTGTGGCTGTTTTATATACCTGAGGATAAAAGTGTCCAGCTGTGGGATTACATGATGCAATGATTTAAAATAAATATATTCGTTTTTTTCTGTCTGATTGACATCTCCATGATACAACTGATACACGTTGGTCAGGCTCACAACCAGTTCCCTCTGCAGAGCCTTGCGAACGTTTACCCGGATCGGAGAACGTAGGAATGTACCGTAGTCCACAGACTTCCTTCAGTCCATGACACAGTCCGTTTGTCCATTTTCCTTCGGGTCTTTGGAATAACAAATATTACACAAAGGCAATTATTACCAAACTCAAGCATTTGCACACTTACCCTATTTATTACAAAGGTCTTTTTTTCTGTTTGTGAAGCTATTGGGGTTTTTTGTAGGAAGTGTCATACCCATATAGCAGAGTCATAATCAAACATAGGATGGTGTTTTCCACCATGGGGCCATGCTCTGTCGTACATGTTAATCCCTGAGGTCGGGAAACTCTCGGAATTTTGTTTGCCTTTGTGTTTGCTGCCCCTGGACCAAAATGGCCGATAGAAGCTTCCCTTGGGTTTGGCTGTGGTCTTCTTTGACCTCTTCTGCAGCCTCTCCTCGTCCTCTGCAGCCATCCATCCTGGTCGTTCCTTTAGCAGCTTGTCCCGGTCAGGCCTCACACTGCGGAGGACCTTCTTGAAGATGTTGGCGGTGAGCGAAAGCTTCTTGCAGAACTCCTGTGAGCGACTGAGACGCAAGGGATGGGTCCCATCTCCAGGCCTTCCATCCATCTGTTCGGGTCTCTCCAGTTCAGGCAGGTCCAGCCAATTTCCTACCAGATCTGCAAAGAAATTGTCGCCCAAAACCAGTGGCTGGCGGTTGCGACTGTGGCTCATCAAAGACGAGGTCCAGTCACTAGCATCATCAGCTCCATCGTCCTGGGAGAAGTCGCTGTCTATCGATGGACCCTCTCTGGAGAGGTTACGTAGGATGGCCTGAAGTTCAGCCATCTGTGCTGGGTCGAATGTTGACCTTGGCTCCTGCAAGGAGAGCCCTGAGGCAGAACTGGAGCAGGAGGACTCATACGATGAGGTGCTTTCCTCAGAGCTCCTCCGTGACAAGGAGAGGCTGTCATCCTCTGAACTGGAGATGGAAGGAGAGGTGCTGAGACTTCCTCTGCGAGGAACCCCCCTTGCCTTGGGTTCCTTTCCCAGGAGGGGTTTTCGAGGCATGACAGGACTTTGGTTTTCCATGGAAGAGTCTGAATGGAGCATGGCCTCCTCTACCAGCTGGGATGCCACTGGACCGCTGGGCTGAGTCGAAAGTGTCTGCGAGACAAGAGCGGGCTTCGCCGAGATCTCCAGGTGCTCTAAAGCTGTCTGGACCTGGAGGAGTTTCAGTTCCTGCAGGGCTCCCATCATAGAGTTCATCTGAGCATGGAGTCCATCGCCGGCCTCACGCATGGACAGCTTCAGAAGACAGAAAGGAAACATGCAGGTCAGCAGAGGGATAAAAATTGTCATGAACCTCAAACAGCTACGTTGTCATAGGATCATAGTATGGGCATGATACAAGTCCTAAAAAATGAAGATCAAGGTCAAATCTGGCTAATCACCATGAAAACCCAGGTACCGGTTGATTTCAGACCTTTAAAAACCAAAATCCCACTTACCACTATTGTGTCCCCGAGCAAGTGTCTCTAGGTTAACTGTCCCTGTCATTATTTACTGCAAGTCGCTCTGGATAAGGGGGCCTGGTAAATGCCATAAATGTGAAATGTAATGATCATATATATCAACTTTGATACACAGCTTATTAAATTTATCGCAAGGTTTCTTTTTTTTTAGGCTGTCGTGTGCTTGTTGAAGTGATAATTGATGAGATGCCTGAAAAGTGATTAATCGCCACTTAGCAAATCGTTAAGTGATTATTAAGTGCTGAGGACGCAGGCCTCTGCCGTTAACCTGCCCCCCCTGGCTCAGAAAAGGAGGTGGGCGGAGGGGTGGGCGTGTACCGCGCGGTTCGCGGCCTAAAAGCCACGCAGGGAACACAGGGACGAGGACAGCGCTGCTCGGGTTGCCCGCCTCGCACCTGACACCACCGGCTCGCCCTCAGCAGTGGGTATAGAGTGACGCGCCCTCCAGATGGCTTCCGCTCTACAAAGCGCACCTTCCACCGTGTCGGCCTCGGGCCTCTGACACATTTCGCATTTTTCTTTCTTTCTTTCTTTTTTTTTTTGCGGGTCGTTGCGAGTAGCCGTTACACAACTGTTACGTTTATCCTGCTGTTTGTCCCGCTTTGTTGCGGAGTCAGGGATTCGATCTTTGGAATCAATGCTGCCCAACGAGGAGGCAATCTAATTACTTTATATCTTAAACGGCACGTTTTAAAGCTACAGCAAAAAGTGTATGTAAAACAAAATAAAACTATACACACACACATCTGTGATATTTTCATGAAGATCCATGACTTTTTAGGATCTTTGAAATACATTTTTAAACCAACACCAAAACATTTTACATACTTGATCCACCCCAGATTTTGGAAGATGAAATGGAATAATGACGTAACTGTCGAAGTGTCGCAACGAAAAAAGTCAACAAGCCGGGTCTCCGAGCTAAAACTCGAAGGCTTTACGGACCTCATTTGCTTAAGTCCGCTGGCCAGGCTATAAATATCGATGCTCGTGTTCTAATCACTCAGTCTATTCCACGATGAAACAAACCGATTTCTTTTCCCAATTAACCCTAAAAGCAACGTCGGCAAGTACGCGACCTGTACATAAACACGCGCAAATGATAACGGGCCATTATAACGTATCGACAGCAAAATGCGCTTAAATACGCACAATTATGAGTCCAGGCTGTTGTGACCTCGCCCCAGTCTGGGACGCGGCTATCATCTTACCTCACCTCGGAGCCAGCGGTGCTTCTGCCGTCTGCCTCTCTAATCCCTCTCTGCTCCTGCCTGTATTATGTTCCACTGATTCCTGCCAGTCCCACGCCCAGCTCGGCCAGTGGGAGGCGGCTATCGATCGCAACAAGAGGGCCACAGTGCTGATAAGCTGAATGGGAACGTCAGAAGGGGCGAATGGTTGAATAAAAATGACATAAATGAAGACGCACGCTTGTACGCTGAATGATTTGCCACATGAAAGGCCTTTTTCCGTGATGTCACAGGGCGCATGAGACCGAGAGAAGTGTGTACTTCTGTCAACGCTGTGATGTGTGAGACGACAGCTGTGGTCTTCAGGCCATGATGTGATCCTTTTCATGTGAGCGTGAAACCAGGGGCAGTGGTGGCCTAGCGGTTAAGGAAGCGGGCCCATAATCAGAAGGTTGCCGGTTCGAATCCCGATCGCGATTGAGTAATGCACCCTCCCGACACACTGCTCCCCGGACGCCTGTCATGGCTGCCCACTGCTGGGTGCTAGGTGATGGTTAAAAGCAGAGGACATATTTTGTTGTGTCACCATGTGCTGCGGTGTGTATCACAATGACGATCACTTCCACTTTCCCCTCCAACTGGGCATATTTTATATGAATGTAAACTGGCTGCTTTATTTTAGATTCAATTTAAAAAGCAAAAATTTAAGGGAGGATTGATTCTGGGTGATAAAAGGACGATTCAGGCCAGCATCGTGTGAATTATGTAAATCTGCTTGTTTGTGAAAAGTGTCAAGGTCAGCACATGGTTTTGAGACGATGGGAAGCCATGCTTTTTTCAGGTGGCTCATTAAATATGAACGTGGTTTTGAAAGGTCGGACGAGGAAATGCTATCTCTTTCCTCCGGATGCTCGGTGCATTACGGCAGCTTTTATCCGTCAAGTCAGCGTCTGAGAGGCTACAGCACTCAGCACTGTGACATCACGACTCCCTGTGGCTCTACACCAACTCTGATGTCACAGAGCCACTGTGACAGTACCATTAGGGTGTCACAGCAGATATTATCACTCTTCATAATCACATTGTAATGTCTTACTGCACACACAATGGCAAATTTGAAAGGAAAAAGTTACTATATGTTAACTGTGGTTAATTAAGCCATTTATTTAGTAATAGTTATAATTTGTACAGTACTGTGTATACAGTATGCCAGGAAGCATGTCATATTATAACCTTACAGCCTAAAGAATGATATTAATGTAATAAAACCTGATGTGTATTATGTGTATCAATAAGGATGGAAGGATGGCTTAGTATTAGTATTTATTTATGTATAGAATGTACATAAGATTTCAGCAGCATTTCAGTAAATATACATGAATAAATAAGTGAATTTAACTTATTTAACTCAGGACGTATACTCAATGCCAATAAATAAATAGTCGCAGTTCGACTGACTCAGACCACATCGCGTGCAGGAGACCCTCCACAGACACAGCCTGTCTCATGGCAGACAGACCGCCCCATGGCGGGCATGTCCAGGCCGGGCGCTTTCATGCGACTTTGTGTGAGTAACGCTGCATGACTTCAACATCCTGTGGTTCACGGCGGAGCTTGTGCATAAGCTCATAAGCCCTGAGGTTCAGTCATCAACAGTTCACTCTTTAAAATATATTCTTCTATTTTCACAAACATTTTCCATACATCATATATTCTTTTTTTTTTTGGTGGGTGGAAATCCCCTTTTCCCCAGCATTTTGACATTAAATGATAGGTTTCTCTAATGATAAATATAACTGAATGGGATGATTAATGGAAATGACATTGGAAATGTGAAGATGTCAAGAGCCAAATGCTCACGATTAAGCTAAATAAAAAGCTTTATGTGCTAGAGAGAGGAGTGGCGCACCAGTGAACCATAAAGTACTGAACTCCTTGATCGTTTCAATAATTCAAACAAACCAACCCATTTGTGTTTTGCTTCGGCTTTTTGTGGCTGTGAGCCAAATTTAGACAAGCTGGAGAAATGATAAAAGTGAAAGAGCGATGAAAGATGGAACAGCTTCACGCCAAATTGAATCTTAGAAATATTCTTTTTTTTTTTTGCCATTCTCATTTCAGTTGTCATGTAATGTGACTGTATGGCCTTTAAAAGGCCAGTTCTGCATGAATTCCTGACATTTTAATGTGGCAGCTGATGGAAGTGACTAATGCCTCTAAGGACACTGGGATATCTGTGAATAGTATTTTGAGACAGATGACAAATGGACATTTAGATTAATTGTACATAATTTTCTGTAATTTGAGATTTGACACTGAATTTCTCATTATTATGAGATATTAATTGTGAAGCACAGCACAGCACACGGTGCACAAAATGAAATGTGTCCTCTGCATTTAACCCATCATCCTTTAATCATAATCATCAGAAATTATTTCACTTTAATGAATATTGAACATATGAAGAAAACAAATGACCTTTTTATGTTTTTCAGTTTTTTGGAGATTGTACAAATACCAGGTGCAAAAATCTGGATTATTCTAATTAATTTGCCATACCTTATGTCCATAAACCATCATACATAGAGCTCAGAGTTAAATTATTATCAGAAAAGATTGCTGCATATATTCTTTCCCTCATTCTGAACTTGAACCTTGTTCCAGTGGGTGCATCCAGTTCTGTGCTCAAAACCCGTACAAAATCAGGCACTTGGTAAGATGCCTTGGGGGTCAAAGGGCACCAAGTCTCAGTCAGTTTTAAAGAGCAGCAGACTCAACCTCTCCACAAAAGCAGCCTTTGTTTTCCCGGCCTTTCCTACAAGAGGGAGCAGGGCATCAGTGCTGGATGCACAATGAGCAGATTAAGCTTTAAAAGGCCAAACTGAAATCCATGACGATGGCGGGGTGGGGGGTGAGTGGGAGGGAGGGGGGTTGACTCTTGTCATGACTGAAAATCTGACTCTGGTGTATGCAGAAAATGCGACTGATTTCTGAAGAAAAAAAGCCCAGTAGAAATGCCACTGTGGCCGTGGTTCTGCAGCCCACCCCCAACAGGAAGCTCCACAACTCATACAAAATTAAGGTCAGTGTTCTTCCGCCTCCGTCTGCATTTAAGCAGAAGAAATCAGCTGTGGCCTGCTGGGTAACAGTCTCTGTAAATGCTGCCGATGTTGTTCTATCTATCTATCTGTCTATCTGTCTGTCTATCTATCCATCCATATATCTAGTCTGTCTATCTATCTATCTGTCACAAATAGTTCTTCATTTCCTTGAAATCACGTTCACGAGGAGAAGTTAATAGCACTCACTCAAGTCTGCTGATGCTTCATTCAATTACAATAAATTAACTTAGACAGTAAAAAAATGGACTGTGAAGTACTTCAGTGTCCTGCCCCTGATGTCTCAGTTTCACGTGGGTGTTCATCACATCGCTGCTCTCCCTGATATGAACAACCTAAAGATTTAATCTCATCATTTGCAGGATGTTGTAAAGCCAATTAAACAGGCTGTTCAGAAAGGGATCGTGTAAAAGTGTAAAACGCACAAGAAACGCACGAAAAGTGAAAGTGGTAATAATTTCACGTTGGTCCCCCAACTCTGTAAACTGATTACTACAGTCTACAGATGGAGAACAATACTCCAATACTGCTCAGAGAACAACAGGAGAACAGAGTCGGAGAACAGCGTTCAGCACACGGTGTTAACAGTTTAAAAAAATCTACACAGTTTGCTAAATAAAAACTTTCAGCTGCACGTTGGTAAAGTGGGACAATTAAAGCAGAGAGGAGCCAATCACGGCCGAGCATTTCAAACATTTACAGGACTCTAGAACGCGGCGTTTACTGGTTCTAATGCATTTGCGTCATTCTGGATGAGAATTCGTTCGTTTTGGTGTTGATGTTGTTAAAGAACATCTCCACTCACCAGCTCCTGTTTCAAACGCCGCAGACAGGTATCCATGCTGCCACTTCAAATGAAAAAACGCCAATTCTGCTTCTACCCCAGTTCCACCCCTCTCTCAGTCCGCGTTGTTCCTGCGACCATCGTGGTTCTGCCGCAGAACAATCTCCACTTTTCCTTACATTCGCTATTCCCGACGTCTGCCCCGCTTCTCTGGAATTCTGGGACGCTGCCTGGGAGTGAGGGAGGGAGGGAGGGAGGGAGGGAGGGTGTTCATCCGCGGTCACCACGCCTCCGTTCTATTACAGTTCTAATACAGTTCCGCTGAGGTTCTAATACAGTTCTACTGAGGTTCTAATACAGTTCCACTGAGGTTCTAATACAGTTCTACTGAGGTTCTACTACAGACCAACTGGGGTTCTAATACAGTTCCGCTGAGGTTCTAATACAGTTCCACTGAGGTTCTAATACAGTTCTACTGAGGTTCTAATAAAGTTTTACTGAGGTTCTACTACAAGCCAACTGGGGTTCTAATACAGTTCCACTGAGGTTCTAATACAGTTCTACTGAGGTTCTAATACAGTTCCACTGAGTTTCTACTACAGTTCCACTGAGGTTCTACTACAAGCCCACTGAGGTTCTAATACAGTTCTACTGAGGTTCTAATACAGTTCTACTGAGGTTCTAATACAGTTCCACTGAGGTTCTAATACAGTTCTACTGAGGTTCTAATACAGTTCCACCGAGTTTCTACTACAGTTCCACTGAGGTTCTACTACAAGCCCACTGAGGTTCTAATACAGTTCTACTGAGGTTCTACTACAAGCCCACTTAGGTTCTAATACAGTTCTACTGAGGTTCGAATACAGTTCCACTGAGGTTCTACTGAGGTTCTACCACAAGCCCACTTAGGTTCTAATACAGTTCTACTGAGATTCTAATACAGTTCCACCAAGTTTCTACTACAGTTCCACTGAGGTTCTAATACAGTTCTACTGAGGTTCTGCTGAGGTTCTAATACAGTTCTACTGAGGTTCTACTACAAGCCAACTGGGGTTCTAATACAGTTCTACTGAGGTTCTAATACAGTTCCACCGAGTTTCTACTGAGGTTCTACTACAAGCCCACTTAGGTTCTAATACAGTTCTACTGGGGTTGTAATACAGTTCCACTGAGGTTCTAATACAGTTCTACTGAGGTTCTACTTCAAACCCACTGGGGTTCTAGTACAGTTCCACTAAGGTTCTACTACAGTTCTAAAACAATTCTACTGAGGTTCTAATACAGTTCCAATGAGTTTCTAATACAGTTTCACGGAGGTTCTAATACAGTTCTACTGAGGTTCTACTAAAAACCCACTGGGGTTGTAATGCAGTTCTACTACAAGCCCACTGGGGTTCTAATACAGTTCCAGTAAGGTACTACTACAATTCTAATACAATTCTACTGAGGTTCTACTACAAGCCCACTGGGCTTGTAATACAGTTCCACGGAGGTTCTAATACAGTTCTACTGATGTTGTAATACAGTTCCACTGAGGTTCTAAAACAGTTCTACTGAGGTTCTAATACAGTTCCAACGAGTTTCTACTACAGTTCCACCTAGGTTATAATACAGTTCCACGGAGGTTCTAATACAGTTCTACTGAGGTTCTACTGAGGTTCTACTTCAAGCCCACTGGGGTTCTAATACAATTCTACTGAGGTTCTACTACAAGCCCACTGGGGTTGTAATGCAGTTCCACTGAGGTTTTAATACAGTTTTACTGAGGTTCTACAACGGTTCTACTGAGGATCTAATACAGTTCCACTGAGGTACCTCACTGTACCGCTCTGTACTAGTACTACTACTGACACAACATTTAAAATCTATCTATGAGATAAAATCCTGGGATTTAGTCAGGCAGGTCTCGCGGGGTCAGAGGTCGCTGGGCTCTGTAATGGACCTGTGGTTCTCCGCAGGGTTCCAGCCATTGTGTCGCGTACAGTGGCAGGGTGATGTGTTCCGATTGGGTACCGGGCTCGAGGCCTTTATTCATTTGAATTTAAACGCCGGCAGATGATTGGAGGCCTTCTGGACTTTTCAGCCAATCGTCGTTTTCGCATCAGCACCAATCTGATCAGTTTAAGCGCCTATGAACCAGAAGAACCAGGTTCAAATCCCACTTACTAAGTTGCTCCAGGGGGGGACTGTCCCTGTAACTACTGATTGTAAGTCACTCTGGATAAAGGCGTCTGATAAATGCTGTAAATGTAAATGTAAATGTAAATGTAAGCGCATCGGCTGTTTCACAAGTGAAAAGAAGGAGAAGAAGAAGTGAAGCACGTCCATCATGCTGAATTCCACCCCTGTATAATTTAGAAATGTTTTTTTCCAAGTTGCCTCCAGGTTCATTGCAATATTTATGTATTAATCTCTTTTGTATTAAACTGCATTATTTATTTATAGTGAATTTGGTGTAATGTATTTTATGCCTTGCATATTTTTAATAACTAGGTCTAATAAAAGACCTGGGTGTTTTCTTTCGTAGGACGATGTAGGGGATTCATGTTGGGGAATGTTTTCTGTTACTGCGAATTTTCGGATGCTTGGTGCGAAGGCGGGACGTATAAATAAATCACGCTGTAAAATGCACCGACGCCCGTCTTGTGAGGGGCTTTCAGGGCGTCGGGGGTTCGGTGTCGTTCACTCGGTGGAAGAACTTTTCTTCTCCGGCCCACCGGGCACGAATGGCCACAAAGCCAGAACCTTCAAGTGGGAACAATCGGACTAATGAAAACAAACACCGTGATTAACATTAACCCAGTTAGCTCAGTAGATACCGGGTAACTTCATTACAGAAGATAGATTTTAATAATTTGCAATAAATTACACTGAAAGTTGTTGGGTTGTTGCTATCGAAAAAAAAAAAAAAAACATTACACCTGGGATTACAGGATAGCAAATGAACGAAACTTTAAGAATCACTTAATTAATGAACAAATCTATCTGACTCAACTGAGATGACTGAACCGGCCTGATTCAGGACATGCATGCTGTTCTTTTGTATGTGTTCTGTTTTTTCTGCTGAATATGACATGATACATAATGCAATGACAAATCTTCTTCGTCATTAAAATTACACGTTGTAAAAAGGATATGAATATAACGACGTGTTCAAGTGACAATACATGTGACAATGTCGTACTGCCACTCCGCGGTCTTCTCCAACACCAGCGTGTGCGCACATGGCCATTCTTTACTCTGTCCGCTGGGGGGCGCCAATGCAGCGTCCAAGTCGGCAGGAACACTGACAGTCAATTCACCGACGAGGAAGAGCAAAGCGGAAGTGGAACAATGGCCGCGCCCGTGAGGAAGGCGGCTCATGAAATCGACGGGAGGAAACGCACGGACGACGTCCTGCTCTCTGACGGAGTCGAGTTCGGCTCGCTGCTGCTGTCCCAGCCGGTGCTGGAGGGGCTGTCGTCGGCCGGCTTTCAGAGGCCCTCCCCGATTCAGCTCAAGGCGATCCCGCTAGGACGGTGCGGCCTGGGTAAATCCAACCTGCACATCCAGAGGTGAAATCCAGAGGTGCACATCGAACCTGCACCTCTGTCCAAAGTTCAGCCAGAGGCTCCAAGTCTTCCTGCCTCTTGACTGTTTTTACATTTGTGTGTGTACTTATACACACAATGATTTTAGACAAATTCCGGCCGACCAATAGATGGCGCTCTCGTGCCACCAATTTGGGAACCACTGGGTTAATACAAGCGACAAAATTGGGGTTTCTCTGTCTCTTTTTAAGTAACTACTCAAAATACTGCCTTTTAAATGCCGACTATGTTACCATTCTTTGTGTCAACCTTTCATTTAACATCAGGCCTGCTGGACAAAATAAAGCTTGCACCTATTTACGTGTCTTTCTACTTAATTTCCAGCCATTTGCCAGCTGGCACAATGATATCTTGCATAATAATGTGGTTAAGATGTTAATCATCATCATCGTAGTCATCTTCCTCCGCTTATCTGGGTCCGGGTCACAGGGGCAGCATACCAAGTAGGGAATCCCAGACAGCCCTCTCCCCGGCCGCCTTCTTCCGGCAGGACTCCAAGGCGTTCCCAGACCAGACTGGAGATATGATTTCTCCAGCGTGTCCTGGGTTGACCCGGGGGCCTCCTGCCAGCAGGACATGCCCGAAACACCTCCCTGGGGAGGCTGAGTTAATATGTTAATATAAATTATAACAAACTTTATACTAAGGGTGTTAGAAAATATCAATACAGCAATATATTGTGATATATCAATATTGTGTATTGATACATGGACACCAAATATCAATATTTTTGTATTTAAATTTACTTCACCGGGTGATGCTGTCCAGCATTTTCTTTAGGTCAGCAGAGGTGAATCAGAGTGTGACTACAGCCTCCGCTCCTGTAGATGGCACTGTACAGCTGGGTACTTTGAATTACTGTGAATTACAGAGTGATTGTCATTGTAGCGGCCTGTTCAACATGTAAAAATAAACCTGACAGTATGGTCTTGGATAAAGGAAACTGACTAAGTAAGCTGGATCTCGCAAACAAACTCCCATCCACCTTGCTCCTCGTGGTCAAAAAATGACAGTGACTAGTACATTTGCAGCACAGCATTGTAAAAAAAATAAAATAAATAAATTGTGCTTTGTTTTTCAGATCTTATTGTTCAAGCCAAGTCTGGTACGGGGAAAACATGCGTATTTGCCACCATTGCTTTGGATTCACTAATCCCTGAAAATGCAACAACACAGGTGACACACATTTAATTTGACTTTCTAAATCCTTGCGTTTGCTAAAGATTTATTTAAAACAGGAAAACTAATTTGACTGAAGTCTGCAGATGATAGAATGTTTCTGATTGTGAATATTTTTCAGTATTGTTTTACCTCTATGTGCTTTCATCCAGGTGCTTGTGCTGGCGCCCACCAGAGAGATTGCTGTTCAGATCCACTCAGTTATCATGGCCATTGGCAGTGCCATCGAGGGCCTTGAGTGCCACGTATTCATTGGTGGCACACCAGTGAGCCAGGACAAGGTTCGACTTAAGAAATGCCAAATAGCTGTGGGCTCACCAGGTTGGTTCTGGGGCCTGAGCATTTATATTTATTCATTTGTCACTGTTCTGACCAAGTCTTCTTTAACCATCTCTGTGATTTATCTTTATTTATTTATTTTTTGCCTCTCAAGTACAGTAAGCAGCATTCCAGTTATGTGAACCATGTTCTTTTTCTCTTCTTTCAAACAATTTGTGTTTGTTTCTGTGTGTGAAGGACGCATTAAGCAGCTGATTGAGTTGGGTTTCCTGCACACAACCAGCATCCGGCTCTTTGTGTTGGACGAGGCCGACAAGTTGCTGGAGGAGGGCAGCTTTCAGGACCAGATCAAGTGAGCTGTGGTTCTGTGGTTGGGATTTTTAGCAGAAGTGGGAATGCTTCATCAGCCCATAACATCCTTTCACTGGCCCACAGCTGGATCTTCTCATCCCTCCCTGTAAACAAGCAGATGCTTGCCCTCTCGGCCACCTACCCAGAGTCCCTTGCCCGTCACCTGGCTCACTACATGAGGGAGCCCACCTTTGTCCGATTGAATCCCACTGACCCTGGTCTCATAGGTGACTCTTTATACCGGAAAGCAAACGATGAGAAATGTTACAATTTATAGGCTCTTAATGTAAGTTGTAATTCTTTCTCTTCTGTTTGTGTGTGTGTGTTTTTGTGCAGGTTTAAAGCAGTACTATAAGTTGGTGCATTCCCATGCTCTACCCCACAAGGTGTTTGAAGAGAAAGTCCAGAACCTTTTAGAACTCTTCAGCAAGGTTCCTTTCAACCAGGCTCTGGTGTTCTCCAATTTGCACAGCAGGTAAAACTCAATAAGAGAAAGAAGCGTTGTCTTTCCAGCTGTTCTATCTGTTTTTCTGACTGTGTGTGTGTGTTATATGTCTGTCTGCACAGGGCCCAGCAGTTGGCAGATATCCTAAGCTCTAAAGGTTTGCCTTCTGTCTGCATTTCTGGTGAGGAACCATGTAGCCCTGGAAGAACTGTTTATTTTTATAGATGGATGCATGGATAGTGCTGGATGATATGGCCTGGAAATAGCTCAAATTAATTGTATAATCGACGCATCATGATGCAGACGTGGACTATTCTGCATCGATACAGTGCTGGTAGTGACTGTGGCTGCCTGATCGGGGTACAGTGCCCCGTGTGAATCAAAGCGGGCTAATGTTCTGCCACATGACGTGGGAATGGAGGAAAAGCTGATCTTAACAGTCTCTGAGCGTCCAGAGATCTACAACACACATTATTGTCTTACTGGGAAACCACTCATATTTTCTCATGCTGAGCCCCATCGTGAGTTCAGCACGTGCCACGTTTGGTCTGAAAACAGCTTTAGATTTTCTCCAATCAGCAGAAAACGCTCTGTACAGTCCACGCGCACCTGACGCCAAGGACGTCTGAACCCAGTGTTTTTCCGGCGTTTGTGGCTTCAGGTTGTAACGGGTTTGGGTTGTGTGTAGTCTCTATATATATGATAATATATTTCCTAAGATAAAATACAATCAACACTGTATTTTAGAAGAGCATTTGGCCCTCAGTGTCTGCAGAGAAAAGCTCTGGCCCTTGGATAAATGTAGTTGGCCAAATTTGATGAGAGTGGCTTTAAAAAGGTCTTCAATTTGGCTTTCTCATACCTGCAGAAGCCCTGCATTTACTACATCGCACATGGAACGAGCTGAGCTGCATCCAGTATAAATGATGTAACGCCCCGCCCTGTGCATGGATTAATATGTTTGCATTCTTGTGTATGTTGGCTTTGTGTACAACAGTGCTTCATTCATTAAATCTGAGTTTGTATGTTTAGGAGGTTTAAGTCAGGAGCAGCGGCTGGACGCCATGTCGAAACTGAAGCAGTATCAGTGCAGGGTGCTGATCTCCACTGACCTGGTGTGTTCACCATCGCTGCGTAACATACATCCCTGTCTGCAGTAAATATGAAAGCATGGGTTTTGTTATGCTGGATGAACTCACGAACTCTGATGCTCATCTCTTTCTCCTTTTGTTTGCTCAGACATCACGGGGCATTGATGCCGAGAAGGTGAACCTGGTTATTAATCTGGATGTACCACACGACTGGGAGACCTACATGCATCGCATCGGCCGTGCTGGACGCTTTGGTGAGTTGCATTATGGTAAAAGAAAGAAAGAAAGTGAAGTGAATTTGAAACGCTGCAGCACAGCACAAGGTGCACACAACGAAATATGTCCTCTGGTTTTAACCATCACCCTTGGTGAGCAGTGGGCAGCCATGTCAGGCACCCGGGGAGCAGTGTGTGGGGACGGTGCTTTGCTCAGTGGCACCTTGGCGGATCGGGATTCGAACCGGCAACCTTCTGATTACAGGGCCGCTTCCTTAACTGCTGGGCCACCACTGACACTTGATGTGCTTGATTCAGCGCTGTTTACAAATTACAGCAGATTACAAATTGGTGGCTTTAGTTTTGTTTTTATCGCCGCTTTTGTTGTCGCTGCTCTTGAGGTGGAATACGTAAAGAGCTCCTTTAACCCTTTCTGTAGTTGTCAGGACAACCAGAGGTCACCTTTGCTCATTTGCTCATTCGTACCTGATCTTTCTACATGTTAATGCATGAGAGGAGGTCAGCATGACTCCACTAATTTCATGGCCTTCATGTAACCATGGTGATTTTCAGGGGTGAAGTACATCTCGTCTTCTACACCTGTGATAATGGAAATGGTCTTGGATTTTTTGGGTCGGCACCTGGTTGCTCATCAAATTCCATGTTGTGACACGTTATAGATGAGCTCCCATTGTAAGTCTTATAGTGTGGAGCTTTAGATGTGAAGAATAATCAGGAAACTGTCACCCAGCTCTGTTTCTGGGCCACTGTCCTCAGTCCGCTGTCGACTGAGCATGCTCCATGTGTTCCAGGCACTCATGGATTGGCAGTGACCTACTGTTGCCATGGAGAAGAGGAGAACAAGATGATGGCCATTGCTCAGAAGTGTAGTTTGAACCTTGCAGTCTTACCAGGTACAAATTCACATCAGGTCCACTGTGAAGTTTTGTGTTTTTATAAAATACGTAACTAGCTTGATGCCAATAAATAACTAACCAGAGTGAAATTTAGTAAAATGTATACATAGGAGATGATTTAAAATAAATAATTTGGGCATTTAATTTTAAATTTAAGTTTTGCCCAAATTAACAATTGTGATATGCCATTTGCTGCAGGACACACAGCTCTTGGCTTATTGAGCACCAGGCTTGACTTTTAACCTATTTAATTGTGAGCACTTAGTGGTTTTAATGGATTGATTGCATTGATTTTCTTTTTCTCCTCTTGAATCCCCTGCTAGAACCCATCCCAGCAGGGCTGATAGAAGAGACATCTGACTGGGACGTCACGATCGATCCTCCGGCGAAGGCCGACCTCGCTCTCCTCTCCCGTCCTAAGACTGAGAAGGCGAGGAAGCAGAAAACAGAGGCTACGGTGCTCACAACGGCCAAGCAAGTCACAACAACAGCTTCAGATTGTCATGAAGTGAAACAAGCATATAATAAAGCAGCCATATCAGGGAAATCTTTCAAATCCAGCTTGGCATCTGATGGCTCCTTGATCGGTGGCGATCAGATGGACACTCACACCCCCTCACGGAAGGAGCTGCAGGATGCCCTGCCTAAAATCCCCCCCTTGTCCTTTTTCAAACCCAGACTGCAAAACCCCATGTCATTTGAAGAGGCTGTGAAAGACTTTGAAGACTTCATCACACATGGACCCGGAAGGTTTGTGGAGATCATCAGACAGTTTGGAGGTCGCGATGAAGGGGACCAGTCGCCAGTCAATGGGCAGTATCGACCTGACCATGATCTACAAAATGATCCTCCTGTACAGAGGTCATCAGAGGTGAACTCTTACCTGTCACCCTCAAAGTCTCCATCAAGCAGTTCTAGCTCGGATTCAGAGTCTGACATGGATGTAGAACAGGTAGTCCAGATGCCTTCACAGAACATTCCAGGACCAAGCATTCACCCAAAATATAAGCAAGTGAAATCAGAGATTGTGCTTAGACATGATGTCCCTAAAATGTCCAGCAGACCCCAGATAAAACAAGTTAAGGCAGCTGCATTTTCATCAAGCCAAAGACAACAGGCTCCTACAAAGTCTAAAGAACTGCCTGGTTCCACATCCCAATGGAGAGGTCAGAAGAAGAGCAAAGAAGCCAGACAGGTCTGGAAAGATGAGGAGGATGAGGTGCAGGAGGAGTGGGGGGGAGCAGATGAGTATTGGAGGTCCTACTACAGATCCTGGAAGGACTACTACACTTCCCTGCCTCCATCTTATCAACAGGCCTATCACTCAGCCCATGCCTGGATGGCAGCGTACCGCATGAACACCGTCTACATGAGGGAGATGATGAGGTACTGATGAAGGTCCAAAGGACACTCTTCACCTTCTCTTAGTCGTCATGACTGATTTTGATTTTTTTGATTTTGAACCATGTATTTTCTCATTATAATAAAACATTAAAATATGATTTATGTTTCATATTATTCAGTAGTGTGCATATTTTGCATGAAAATGTTGATTGAACAATTAATTAACTATGCAAATTGCTTGCAATAATATAAAGTGGGTACGGAAAGTATTCAGCCATTTACTAAAATATTTTAAGTAGAATTTTTTTCCTCAATGTACACACAGCAGCCCATATTGACAGAAAAACACAGAATTGTTGACATTTTTGCAGATTTATTAACCAAGAAAAAGTGATATCACATGGTCCAAAGGATTCAAACCCTTCTGATGCTGTCCATTTCTTCTGTCCATCTTTGAGATGGTTCTGCACCTTTTATTTGAGTCACACTGATTATACTGATTGGACTTGCACCACACCCCTGTCTATATATACCTTACAGCTCACAATGCAGAGCAAATGAGAATCATGAGGTCAAAGGAACTGCCTGAAGAGCTCAGAGACAGAATTGTGGCAAGGCACAGATCTGGCCAAGGTTACAAAAAAAATTCTCATGCACCCTAACCCTAAGCGCACAGTGTCCTCCATAATCCTTAAATGGAAGATGTTTGGGATGACCAGAACCGTTCCTAGAGCTGGCTGTCCGGCCTAACTGAGCATTCAGGGGAGAAGAGCGTTGGTGAGAGAGGTAAAGAAGAACCTGGAGATGCAGTCGGGAGACGGGAGAAAGTTGTAGAAAGTCATCACTGCAGCCCTCCACCAGTTGGGGCTTTATGGTCGAGTGGCCCAACAGAAGTGTAAGACACATGAAAACACCTGAAGGACTCTCAAGATGGTGAGAAATAAGATTCTCTGGTCTGATGAGCCTTAATTCATAATTCTAAATAGTATGTGTGCTGAAAACCAGGCACTGTTCATCACTTGTCCAATACAGTTCCAACAGTGGTTTTGCAGCTGTGGTGTAGTGGTGGCCTAGCGGTTAAGGAAGTGGCCCTGTAATCAGTAGGTTGCCGGTTCAAATCCCGATCCATTTACATTAACATTTATGGCATTTATCAGAGGCTCTTATCCAGAGCCTTATCCAGAGCGACTTACAGTAGTTACAGGGACAGTCCCCCTGGAGCAACTTAGGGTTAAGTGTCTTGCTCAGGGACACAATGGTATTAAGTGGGGTTTGAACCTGTGACTCTGTAGTCTTCTGGTTCATAGGCAAGTGTGTTACCCACTAGGCTACTACCATCCCTTATCCGCCAAGGTGCCACTGAGGAGCCACTGAGCAAAGCACCGTCCCCACACACGGCTCCCCGGGCGCCTGTTATGGCTGCCCACTGTTCACTCAGGGTGATGGGTTAAATGCAGAGGACAAATTTCACTGTGTGCTGCTGTGTATCACATGTGACAATCACTTCACTTAAAAAAAAAAAAAGACTGGTTGCAATCAAGGGAAAGATCACGTACAGTAGATCAAGTACAGGGACATTCTGGACGAAAACCCTCTCCAGAGTGCTCAGGACCTCAGACCAGGCCAAAGCACACAGACCCTAAGCACACAGCTAAAACAAGGAAGTAGTGGCTTTACAACATCTCCGTGACTGTTCTTGAATGGCCCAGCCAGAGCCCTGACTTAAACTGTCCACCAATGTTGACCATCAACCTGCCAGAACTGGAGAGGATCTGCAAGGAGGAATGCCAGTGGACCCCCAAATCCAGGTGTGAAACACTGAAAAAAAAAATCCAGGTGTGTCACATCTTTCCCTAAAAGGCTGTATTAGATCAAATGGGTGCTTCTACTAAACACTGAACAAAGGGTCTGAATACTTGGAGTTTTGGATTGTTAAAGTTACAGATAAGCCTTTGTTGTGTGTTAGTGATTAGTGTGGTTAGTTGTGGCTTTGTTGTGTATTTGTATTGTCTCTCCTTTCATGGTCTGTTGTCCTCCTGTAAATTGTGTAGTTGTTGTATATAGCACTTTAGGTTTGGTTGGTTGTTCACTACTCACTGTAAATAAAAGCACAATATTTCACTTGGGCCTGATATCTGTGTATTCCCACCACACACATTCCCCTTGTTTGTTGTCATGTTTCCCAACCCCTAGACGGGGACGTGACAATCCTGCATTGCGACAACTGTGCTTAAACAAGTATGTCTGCGCAGCCAGATGAAAACAGATACCTTTTCATATTAATGAAATAACCATACAGTGAGGGGGTAAAATTATAGTGCATTATGGCAAAAATGATTGTACAAATACAATAATTATCATACATCTGGCAACACTGACTGGCACCTTTATAAGGCACGGTTTTCTGATGGTTAGAGGAAGCTATTTTTTATCTTTTATGAAACTAATTTCAAAATAAAATGGTAAGCGAATGAGCGCAATACTGTCCTCTGCTGGTGGAGTTTACTGCCACAGCCTTTAAATACAAGGCCTTGCCTTGTAAAATCATGTGTAGTACAAAAATGAAGCAAAGACAAAATCTCCCAAATTAAATGTATTTATTGCCACAAGAATAATTATACACTTTAGTAAGAAAATCAAAAATAAAATGTTTAAATCTTTTAAGCCTATATGATGACACTGAAATCATCATAACCATAAAACACACAACCAGGAGATGCTGGCTGCCCCATATTTAAACCTGCTGGGTTGCCAGAGCCAAGTGAGGGCAGAACCAAGATTAATGAAAAGAATGAAACAAATGACAATGTTGCCTACAGAAGCCAATAAGCACTGCATCTGCATCATCTAAACATGGACACACTGAGGTTAACAAGACAATGAACACGGCCAACAAATCTCATTTTAAAACATGCCTGACAGAATTCAAGGTCTCATAAAGAGGCACTGTCACATTTGCCATTTCAGGACTGGAGTGGTCACGATTGACACAAGCACTTTGCCATTCGCATGATGGACCAGCTGCAAAGTTGTTTTATGGGGAGGAAAAAGGCATAAAAGTGGCACCCAGTCACATAGCTGAAATAAAGTTTTGGCAGCCGATGGCCGATCAACAAAAATGTAAGTAATTTTGTTAAGACACCTCTACTAAAACAATACACAATATAATATTAAAGTATCCAGATGGTTGGCTCAGTTTTTTGTGTGTGCATATATTAAGCCAAGTGGGGCAATGGGGTATCCGGCTTGGTTGAAACAATTTATTGTCTTGTAACATCATGTAAAAACAAGTGTTGCGGTGATGGTGTTGACAATTAAACATGGTCAAACATTTTACTTTTACTTATAAAAGTAAACTTAAATAGGTTAACCTATGCCTATGGACTATTTTTTAAAGTCTTTGCTAAACAAACTACAGTTATAGTTCAGTTCATTTGAAAAGCAGGACTGGCTTTGGGTATAACATCAGCAGCAATGTTGAGCTGGAACTGGTGATAAAGAAGGCTATTAAATACACTGTGGGGTTAGCAGCAATGCTGAGCATTACAGAGATACATCAGTAATATCCATTTGTGTTTTAGTGCAAGTTCTGGAATTAAGAAAACTCAGCTCTGGTTCTTTTGGTATGCACGTCCATCTGTACATTACAAAAAAGGTGCAGATGAGTGACTTGGGAAACATTAAGCGAGACGACCTTCAAACTACAAGCTTAAATCATCGAGCCGGCGTCAGTACCGAGTCCAACAGACAGGGACGACTTTCACTACTTCCTGCTGGCCCGAAACAGTTAAAGTAAGCACACCCTAAAATGCATTTTGGCACAAAGTCTCCATGGAACAGCGAGGGATACATAGAGAGAAAAAGTATAAAAATGAAGCCTACGCTATAGAAGCAGAGCTGTGATTTTGGCCACTCAGACCAGCAAACATCAGATCCCTGGGGGGGGGTTTAACAGAAAACACTTATAGTCCCACAAAACTGGAAGCAGGGACGGGTGGACTGTAATGCGAAGCCAGTCTAATTTCACATGTAGCCAAATACATGAATTTTTCATCTCATCACTGTTGGCAAAGAAGAGCACACAGTACATAAAAACAAAAAAAAACTGTCAAATCAAAGAAATTAAAGATTACAATATGCACATGAATTCAAAGATTTTTTTTTTTACACCACTAAAAGTCTAGGTTATCTTTATGGTGAAATAAATGACTTTTTTTTTTTTTTTTTGTACATGACTGTTGGTGGACACGAAATTAATGAGAAAAGTCAGTTTATATTTCACAGAGACTCCTCTCCATAAAAAACTAAAAGCATTTCTCATGAAAAAATATTTGACTCTTTATACACAACCTCTCAGTTATCCATGCCTCACGGTGCATCCATTACCCATCGCTTTAAAAAGAAGTGACAAGAAAACAAATCAAAATAAAGTTTATTTAGTATGTACTGTGTTAATTTACAGTACATTTGATAAAATCAGTGTTAAAAGGCCCTCTGTGCCCTGAAGTGAGGATGTACTTTAACCACAAAAGAAAGTCACATTTGGCAAAGGCCATATAAGGGAATAAATCACCATTAAATGAAGAATCAACTGGCCTTCAGTATTGGCATGTCTAGCACCCCACCCCAGGTTTTGGATCATATTAATAGTGCCAGTCATGCACCCAACATTAAATATCACACACAAGAGGCAGAATAACTGAGGTTAAAAAGTCTTGACCCTTTCCAGACCCCACCCTGTACACAGTTACAGTGACAAACGCAAACACTACAGCAACTATTGCGCCTTAATTATGAGGGGAATAAAAGGCAGAAATCAGCAGAGTTTAATATGTAGGGTTCAAACTTAGTGCATCTAGATGATTAAGATCGCCCTGCCGAACTGCTGAAAGAAGAAACCCAAACGAAACACAACCAAACTCTGCACAATCTACAGAAAAAAATGTATTACATTTCAGGGCAATTTTGTATTTAAAAAGGCCCATAAGTTTAGTGACCCATCAAACCCACCAAGTTGTGCTTGCACTTCACCAAAGATGATAAAGGAAGAAAAAAAAAAAAAAAAAAGATATATAATATAAACTGAACAGAGTGTGTGAAATGGGAAAGGATTGTCAGAACCTCACAGTGACCATGCGAAAGACAGACAACCAATCACCATGCATGCAAACATACCCACCCACATACGTTACAAATATTCACCAGATATTTCAGGTACTGAACATTTAGCCAACTATTGTGAAACACAGGGAGCAGTTTTACAATAGCCCAACCTCCACAAATTTACCTACACAAAATAAATGTTAAAAGGAAGTACAATTTGAGAATTAAAAACACTTTCGAGTGTATTTGCTGCAGAATGAGACCAGTGTCACCACAGGGTCCTCCACTTCCTGCCCTTTCAGGAAGTGACATCATGCGCAGTCTAATACGCTGTTTCATGACTGAGCGGTAGTACAGTAGAGTGGAGTAAAGTTGAGCAGATATGGTCATCTGAACCATGTTGGTGCAGCAATTAAAATACAACTGATATTCAAGTCATCATTCTGCACTCGGCTTGGAATATTTGTGCCTGAAACAAAACAGGACAGTTTACACAGAAACGCACCACGTTGTGATGAGGAATGCTTCAACCCAGTCCACTGTACTCTGCATTTATTAAAATAATAAAAAGAATCTACAACAAGGAGCAGCTTTAAAAAAAAAAAAAAATTCCCCACTAGATGCTTTCATTTCAACAAACCAGTCCAAGAAACTGGCTGGTTGGAACAAAAATCCCAGACTCTGGCTCCTGAAATGTCCACCTCTGTCTAGGACACGCAGAAAAGGCCTTGCATAAGATATAGCGTACAGAGTTCACTCTGCAGTGCGAGTGAAGGGAGGGCGGGGGTGGGGGTGGGACTAGACAGACAGATGGACAGGTGGAAAAGCCGCGGGAACCGCTGCTCCGTCACTTGAAGGCGGACTGCAAGTTCTTGAAGGCGGCCTGCCTCTGCTTCTTCTCCTCAGCCAGCTTCTTCTTCTCCTCCTGCTCTTGGCGAATCTCTGCCTCAAAGCGGTTAGACTCATTGATGGCCTGGACCTGAAGATGAAAGGTCAGAGGTCATTATTTGAGCCTAGTCATTTGTGTGACCCTATTAACTGCATTTTGCCTGAAGTTTTGTTGCACATTGCCGGGTAAAATCAGTCAAAGCAAAATCAAGATATTCAATCTCCAGATGGGATCTTACGGTGTGAGAAACGAGGATAAGAACTTCCTAGTTCAGTGTGCAACCTCTAAATATGCAAAATGCAAACAGATACATACTTAAAAAAAGGCCTTTTTGGAAGGAGAATGTACCTTTGCCTCAAAAAAGGACTTGGCCCCTTTCACCCCCTCTGTGGACACGTCAATCTCAGACAGACGAGCCAAAGCATGAAGGCCACTGTCCTCCGCGAGCTCTCCAGCGGCAGCCTTTCTGAAGATGAGGAGGAACTGCAGCACAGAGAGCAGAAACTGAATAAAACATTATATGGCACATCGTTGCTGACCATGGCCACAATTTTTTTTTATTTTAATCAATTTTATAAAAAGCAGACTGAAAAACATACCTATTATTTCAACGTCATCTCTAAATGACCAAAACTCCATACATTTATTGAGCAAAATAATATAGTTACATTGATTTTTGTTATATTTCTGCATTGTATCAGTCATGTTTGATATGTGATGATATAGTATGCGTCCCCTGTGGTTATACCTCTCTGAAGCTCAGCTTGCCATCCAGGTCCTCATCCACCTCCTTGATCATGTTCTTCAGGCCAAGGTGGGTCTGTGGGGCTCCCAGCTTCTCCATCATCAGTTTCAGCTCCATCAGGTCTATAAAGTTGTCTTTTTCTGAGTCATACCTGCAAAAAAAAAATAAAATAAATAAATATATATAGGGTTTTGTCCCCACAGATGTATATTAAATCACGCAGAATTTTATTCAGTCCAGCAAATAGTTTTTTGAACAAAAACAGGACAGAGTTGTTAAACTTTCTAGCTGATTCTAGCTGGCCAACTGACGAGGAACAAACATCAAAGTCAAAATCAAAGTCTACTTTATTGTCATCTCACTATATACAAGTACACAGAGAGACGAGATTGCAAAGCTTTGGAGATTCACACTGTGCAAAAAGACATAGTGCAAACGGAATAACACACAACACAAAATCATGACAAGGTGACCCATAAAATAGTGCAGATCGAGACAAACTAGACAAACCAGGCAGATAAGTAGCAGCAATGAGTGTATGTGGTATATAACATGCTATGACAATAATGGCAGTAGTAGTGATGGAAAATTATACGATGAGCATAACATAGCAGCATAGTGTGAGGTAGGAAGATTAAATATTAAAGTGCAGCGTGTAATACTTCATTTAAAAAGTGCAGAGTGCAGTACTGATGTTCAGCTTGTAATGTGCAGTTTGGGAGGGAGAAAAACATCTGTAGACGGCTTAGGGCTTCAGTGGTTGAGGATGTGGATGATCCTGGGAAATATGGGATAGATTTTACAACAATTCAGTTCATAAACCCTTTTTTGTAAAAAATAAATCACCATCAAATCATTATGTTGTAATTATCAATTTATGGAGGGGAGAATTTAATCAAAATTAAAAAAATGCACTAACAAAGACCAGCAGAGGGCAGTAGAGAAGTATAAACTGATTGGTGGATCATGAACTAAAGCACAGACCTCTTTACTTGATTCATGATACGGTACAACAGAAGTACATCATTTACGTCTGTTCTTTTCGCTAATTCATAAGGGCTGAAAATTTGTGGTGGTGAGTTTAAAGTGCTGCTTGAGGAAGTCTCTGTGGACCTCTGTGGAGGCGCTGACTTCCTCCTCTCTGCTCCCCGCCACAGCTAAACAAGACGGCATCTCAAAACCCAACAAAAAAAGCGCTGAACTCAGCAGTACTGTCTACAGAAATAACTTTTTACTTCGGTTACACACACAAAGTGAGAATCACAAGCTCGAATCAGCATTCCTCCTCCAAATTCCTTCAAGTCACCGCCCATGAACTTCCTGTTATGGGCATATTTACTGTAATCAAAAATAACCCAAAAATTCTGACTGGAGAAAGCCGCGACAGCGACTGAATCTCTAGCACCGAGAGAACGGTGGTAATGTTGCCCCCACGACAGGGACAGGGACAATCAATCTGGCAACATTTAGGCTGGACACAAACACGCAATGAAAAGTCTGCAGTGAGCACCAGCTTCCCGTTCCCTCAGTCATTACTTCTCCAACCACTTCCTCCTCGCACACTCCCTTGTTCCAAGTCACCGTAGCCATAGCAACAGGCAGTTATTGCTTCAGCCGAGTCAGTGTGGGAGACGCCTTGCCTTGTACACTCAATTTTCACATCACAGAAACACAACAATATCACACAAACACAAACAGTAAGGCAGTTAGTGATGGAATCCTCTTCCTGAGGCACATTAACCCACTTCCTCTTGATCACTTCTGCTTTATAAACTGAGCAGGAGTCAGACTGCATTGGAACGAAACAGAACTGTGTGCTTAGAAAGGTGTGGCTGGCCAGATCCAGATCAAACACGCCTGTCTTGTAAAATAAGGCTGTCATCATAATAAGATTCAGCAGACGATCAAAGATCATGCAAATAACTGGGATAAATGACTTTCAAGTTCATATTAAACCTACTCACAGTTTAATAGATCCTACACATACACCTAATGATCCCCTGAAATTAAGAAAAAATTAAATTACTGTGGAAACTGTTCCAGGAGAGGCGGGGTATCTCATCTGGGCTTCTGATGTGCCCCATACAGCTTAAACTCCACTTAAAACTTACTTCCTGTGCAGTCTTGAAATATACTTACATATATAGGAACCCACAAGAATGTCAACAAACAAAAGGCAGAGAAAACAAC
Organism: Denticeps clupeoides; assembly: GCF_900700375.1. Taxonomy (NCBI): domain Eukaryota; kingdom Metazoa; phylum Chordata; class Actinopteri; order Clupeiformes; family Denticipitidae; genus Denticeps; species Denticeps clupeoides. Next base: position 7,006,225 of record NC_041716.1, on the reverse strand, counting down.
AGCAGAGAAAACAAAGAACGTCCTGAAACTCTTCCCATGAGAAATTAATCTAGAGTCTGTGGTTCTCCATGGACCATAATATCATTAATATCAAAGTGTTCTAAGTTGCAGGAGTGTTAGAAATCTCTGATGCAGCAATATTTCATGATATTTTATATGGCGATATTGTATCAAAACAAGGACATCAATATTTTTGTATACAAATGAAGTCCATGGGGTGGTGCAAGCGATTTCTTTAGTGCAGTCGGCAAAGATGAGAAACCGCATGCGACTACAGCCTCCACTCCTGTAGATGGCGATGTACAGCTGGGTATTTTGAATTACTGCTTGGCATTTCAGGCAGTGTGAAAACGCAAAACACAACAGACCGATCACAGCACCTTGTATTTCAGCTCTGTTTTTACATTTTCAGTGAACTGTAGATTATCACAATATCATGATATAATCGTATTGTGACCGAGTATCGTGATACGTATTGTATAGAAAGATCTTTGCCAATACACACCCCTAACAGGTTCGTTAGAGGATACTTGAGTGGTTCAACCAACTAAGAATTTCCAGGTGGTTCTTTCTACTCACATAAAAAAGTGTGTGTGTATATTTCACTCTGTAGAAGGTAGGTGTCATATGTCCAGCTGTCCACCCCCACCACCCACTCACAGAAGGAGATTTCTATTACGTTCTACTCCTAGAGCCATTGTATTCTCATCATACATCTAACCATTGACATGCATGAACTGAGAAACTGGGATAAAGACCCAAACATAACCCAAAAATACTTGAAAAATTTAGGTTACAATCCAATCCAATAATCTAAGTTAAGACCATTTATTTTTAGAGACTGTGACCTGAAACTTGAAAATTAGAGGAATATGAACTGTAATGGTTGGGTGACATCATTTTGTACAGTTAAAAAGCCGTAATACTGTTTAATGAAGCAGACAGTGCAAACACACTGAAGTCACCATGTCATTTTCAGTTCATATTTAATGCACATACAGGCTTTGGAACACAACAATGGTGTGTATTTTGCTAATAAAATATTAAAATCTCTTTAAAAAAAAAAAAAAAAAAAAGTTCTCGCTCACTCAAGCTCTCCTCCATTTCCTTAATTTCCCCCCCCCCCGTTCTCCTTTTTTCTCCGCAATCAGCTGCATCTTGGTGGGGAGGACTCATTCCGCACATATCCTTCCTCCCCCCGAGGGGTGGTCAGCGGCAGATATAAACACTCGTTTCGCCCGTCCACTCACTCTCCCGGCCGCCTCTGCACCGCAGCAGCCGAGTCGGGAGAGGAGAGATGGCTGCGCGGCACGCCGAGGATCTAAATTCCCCAGCTTCCAGCCACGTCCAGTCATGTTGGAACCTCAGTTTGTGTGTGAGTGTGTGTGTGTGTGTGTGTGTTGCATAACCATGGTCATAGCAACTCCATCGAGGGGATACACCAGCTGCAAAATATGCAGGCCACAAGCTCAGGCATGTTCAATTAAGCCGTTCAAGTGAAGGAATATAATACCGGAATAGGAATATAATAACACAAGGTGTGCAGCGGGACTAAAACACAAAATTGACCATGTTTTCATGTCAATTTCGAAAAACCTATTTTTTTTGTGCAGTAGAAAGAATTCTCGAACTTATTTACATCAATTTCAGTCCTCAGATATCCATCAGGTCAACTTTACCAGAACGAGACTTGAATTTCCAAACACTCAAGTATGTACACTTTAACGCAGAAATATGGATAATATTCCATATGTGGTTGTGGTGGAAAAATTACCCATTTATTCAATCATTCCCTTTTTAATAGGGTGGAGTGGTAGAGAGGAATACAGGAGGCGAGCAGGATCAGTAAAAACAAGCACAAGGTAGACATGCAGTAACACGCATCCGCTTACTGTATCTCAGCTATTACAGTCAGAAAATGCTGCCGTTTATCCATTTCTCTCATTACGGGATGGGGAACTACAGGTTGCTTGATCGTCCTCCCCCCACTGCGGCTTTTGCACAACACTGGAGAAAACGTCGGCAATTTCCTGTTGCGCGTCGACAGAAAAACTTGACGTCCCACCTCTGAAATCATGACTCAACTTCAAAACTCCGACTGGAGACTGAAGGCCGGAGTCACGTTCTGAGCGGCTTCTGCTAAAAGGTTCGAAAGTTGTTGTTGTTTTTTTTTGGCAGTCTATAGGATTGAAATCAGGTCTTCTATTTTTAACGTTTACAGTGACGTAGTCAATAGTTCGGAGACATGCTGGCACAAGGGTGAGGAGGTAATAAATGTGCAAGTGCATGTGCAAAATGCTGCAGAATCTAATGATGGTACTAAGTATGATAGTACTGCAGTATCTAACTGATGGTACCATGGTAACTAAGTTCCTTATTTTCAGTCCACTTCCTGAATTTTTTTAGATGATCAAATAAGCCTCTCTCTCTCTCTCTCTCTCTCTCTCTCTCTCTGAGAAGCTAGTCATTTTTATCCATAATTACTCTACATGTATGTGGTCATTGGGTCATCATTGGTTTATATTTAATTTGTTGAATAAAGAGATGAACGCAGTTGTTGGAGGAAGTGGAGGTGGTGTGAGGGGCTTTGGTACCACCCTTCAGAAAGAAAGAAAGAAAAAACCAAAAAAAAGGACTGAATGTGTGTGTTGCCCCCCAACTGTGCTCCAATGTGATTAATTCTTTCCATCCAAATCATCTGTCACCAATCCAACCCACCAACTCTCCTGAGAGACCCTTCAAACAGCCGTGTGTGTCAGTGCAACATCTGAATATTTATGTGATGTACAGAGAACAAAAAAAGAATCTGACAAATTTGTGTGTGCGCGGGGGGGGTGTTTAGTTAATGAGCTGGTTAATCCTTGGTTCACTGCTGTCTGGAGTCCAGAGCTGTGACAGTCGATACCAAATGAGTGTGCAGATGGACAAAAGGGCTCAGTGGTGACATGACACAGCAGAGCAGCGATGACAACTGTCCAGGGCATCCCCACAGTGCGCGCGCACGCACACACACACACACACACACACACACACAGGTAAGTTGGGGTCAGGGTTATAGAGTAATCAAGCATTTGTATTAAATTAATCCAACTAGTCACTTAAAACCAGAAAAGGTAGAGTTATTGTGACAATTAATGTCTCAAACACAAACACACGTGATTCATTTTGGCAGCAGTAAGATGTTGGCCCCAATGTCACAGACTACAGTCAGAGCAACGGGACAAAGATTTTAATGACCGGCCCTATTGATTAAAGTGGTTCAGATTTGATCCTGTAACTGATGTCAGAGTCTCCGCCCCTGTGGCCAGACATTACTGCAGCCTTCCCTAGGCTGTGGCGTTTCCTCCACCAACATCACTCATGCCTAATCCGCACCAAACCCTGCCAAACGGTTGCTAGGTAACCTGTAATAGAAGAGAGAAGGGGGAACCCCTCACGCCCCTCTCCTTTTGTCTCGTCTCCTGCCAGCTGAGTTACAATAACTGGCGGCGTGAATGACTTACTACAAGCAGAACGGGCTGGAGTAGATTTACTCTGGAATTATAAACACTGGCACGGCTCGCCCGGACTCACTCCAGCGCGTCATTTATCTCACGCTCACACAGGACCACGATTAACCTGTCGTGGCGGATAAACACATCTGCACAATATTTTGTCCCAAGCACGCCTTTGTGCACTTATTAATAACTGGAAGGTTAAAGGTCAATAAATGGGTGATTACTCCGGCCACCTCAGTGAGGTTTTTGCAGACATGGTTCAACATCTGATAAGCACTGTAATAGCTGCAAAGGACAATGCAGTTTGTACCGGTCTACTGTGATGTTACATTAAATTAAATGATTCACAGCTCTCATTTACATTACGGCATTTATCCAAAGCAACTATTTACAGGGACAGCCCCCGCCCCGAGACACTCAGGGTTAAGAGTCTTGCTCAGGAACTTGGGTCTTCTGGTCTGTAGGTGAGTGTTTTACCCACTAAGCTACTACCACTGTCTCTCTTGAACTTCACACGACCAGTGTCGCCCCCATGCCTTGGCAGACTGAACTGCAAAGCAAATGCCAAACTACAAGTCAACCATCAACTGGAACTTTTTCACCCTGTTTAGTAAACATACACATTTCTCCAAGATTAAAAATACAGACATCTTGTAAGCATGTGGGTTTTTCAGATTTCTAAGCACCCAGATATAAGCGTTGCAGGACGCAACCTGGACACAGGACGCCACCAGACTCCCCCCCACCATATGATACATGATGAAACATTCCTTTCACCGAATGGTCGCCAGTCCTGCCAGATGTGAGACCATCCTCCCTACAGCAGAGGCAGCGAGTCTCCCGTAAAAGAACCAGTGGCTTCTGTTCCCCCCCCTCAAACTTGTCTACTTGTCAGGCGACATACAAAAATATACATAGCGTTTCTCTGTGATGGCTGAAGTCTGTGTCAGGCATGAAGTAACTCCTCATTACGGACTCAAACGTGCCCATTTCTGCGCGATTATATACGGCTTGGTGAACATTCCACAGGAACGCTCGTCTCGCAATAAAAAGCCCCGAGGGTGAATGAAGGAGGGACAAGTGAACATGGAGAGGTAGAACACATGGGCGGAAGGCGTAGAGCACAGCTGTAGGAATACGTTGTCCCTTCCAAAGCTGCCGACTGTGTATGTGCATGAAGGACTGCCGGGGGTACTCCAGGCCTTCAGACCACATGACCAGTCTCCAATGCTTCAAAGTCCTCTCTTGTTATCAAACTGAACTGAGATGATGATTCTCCATCATCCATCCAGTTTTAGTGACATTTTTCAGTTCAAATTAAATAACATGTTGCCACCAGAAACATTAAAATCACAGCAGAAATAGAGAGCTTGCGTGAAAGTGTGACAGTTCAGTGATGTACAGCCCTGCCCTGGTTTAAGTAATGACGGAGGAGCTGAACCCTACGTGTGTGGCGGCCAATCAGGCAAGTGCAGCAGCCGTTCATTCATTCATACCCTGCACTGTACAGGGTGGTATTGTCCTCCTTTCCACCAAAACAATGTCCCTCTTTCTGGCCTGATTGCTCTGCATGTCCCCCCCGTCACCAGCGCTTATTCACAGATTCTCTAGATTCCAAGGCTTCTCTGGAATTAAAAGTGCATTACTGAAATATCACAGGGAAGCAGAAGATACGCCATGAACTAAAATTTTTAGACTAATGTTTACATGAGAGACACGCTTTAAACATGGCAGTGGGTGAAAGCAGCTCCAGAGTTAATTCTGCAGCAGCAGCACTAGAAAATGTAAATAAAAAAAATAAAAAAATTATATATTGTTAGCCTCAAAAATATATTTAAATATTTTTTTCATTTAATCATTTACTTTCATTTATTTATTTATTTATTACGACCAAATTCAGAGCATTCCAGACAACATGGGGGGGTGCTGAAGGACAAACGCAACCCAGCCTCCTCCGGCCAGATGGGCTCCCCATCAGGTCGTGGTGCATCACTCAGGGGTCGTGAGAACTGGTGCAGCACAGCCACACACAGACAGTGAGAGACAGTCCAAGAGCTTCACGCGAGCATGTAACTTTCTTTAGTTTCACTGTGTACTGTCTAACATGTACGTATGTAGCAAAAATGACAAAGCTCCCCTTGAACTTGAATAAAAGCAGGAGAAAGAGGAGGTGGCAGAAATGAACTAAAGGAAAAAATAAAGTAACTGTAACTGTAACTTGTAACTTCACAGCACAGATAAGGGACTGAAGTGTGTGGTCTGAGATGGTCGTGAAATAAGGGTGTCAGATAATTCATGTGCATGAAAAACTAGGTCCAAATGTGTGTAAACCAAGCGCTGACTTGCAAGAAAATCAGACAATAAAATATCATAATGAAACGAGGCTGTGACAATTATAAAAAAACAATAGTTAAGCATCAATACACTTCAATGGTTCGTTCAGGCTGCAGTTGGGTCACATGACACTGCTCTCTTTGAGCTCTCTCTTAATGTTCAATCACAGTGACATTATCATGAAGATTCTTCTCAGCCAGAAGGGACACCTGGTCAGAGCAAACTAAAATGAAAATGCACCTTCATTACATGAAGGCCTATGGATCAATGTACTGTATGTAAAAAAAATTGCTTATTCATAATGCAACAAACAAGAAGTCCCTCTATAAAAATCTCGTCATAATGTCTTTTTAAAAAAAAAATTTTTGTTTGCCTCTCATCACATTTAAATTTCTGATCTGAATATGTGAGTGGGCACCAGTATTCAGAATACTATGATAATGTTTCTTGCTAAAAGGATCTTATGCGAGTTAGAAAGCATAATATGGAGCCAGTCCTGCCACAACGGCATCAGACGCCGTGCAGCGAACGTGCAGCGAACGTGCAGCGAACGTGCAGCGAACGTGCAGCGAACGTGCAGAAGGTTCAGCCAGGCAGGTTGACCCGCGTTGCTGCCGACTTGCAGGCCGGGAGGACGGGATTAGCGTCCAGGTGACTAATCGTTCGCGCTTAAACCCAATCCTCGCTGGATCAGCCAACGCAGTGTGGATATTTATAGCCGCGGTGTGATGCACTGGATTCTCCTGTGGCATCAACGAGAGCAATGCATTGTGGGATGGCCAGAGTGGGACAAAGCGTAAAAGGACGCTGCTCTGAGCAGATTGGGAGCCTAGAGAGTAAAAAGCAAATGGGGTAAACTAATGCATGAAGCCATGATAACATTAGTGATTGTCACATGTGACACCCCACAGCACATGTGGCCTCTGCATTTAACACTTCACCCCTGGTGAGCAGTGGGCAGCCACGAAAGGTGCCTGGGGAGCAGCGTGTGTGGACGGTACCTTGCTCAGTGGCACCTTGGCGGTTTGGGATTTGAAACCTTCCGATTACAGGTCTGTTCCCTTACCCGCTAGGCCGCCACTGCCCCAACCACCATTAGCAAATAGACTAATATATTAATTGCTAATGTAATGTAAAGTCTTACTTAGCCCGTTCTTAACAGAAACAAATGACAGTATGTGGTTTGTCTGCGGCTCAGTGAAACACTAGTGTGGTCAACGATATCCTGATCCGGCAGATATGGTTCCTGGGGTGGGTGAAGCACTTTAAGCAATAATCCCATCATTCCACTCCCCGAGGAGAGAGAGGGGGGTGGGGCGGAATAGAAAGCACCTCGAGTACAGGATTAAAACAGCGGCTCTCAGAGCAGAATCCTGACCATTCGTACGCTTTCATTCAGCTCGTCGTAACCGAGCCACAGCATGAGGACCAATCACACGTTGCCTGGACGATCAGATGCAGATAAGCCCATTACTCCTGACAGTAATGTTCATCCATCTGACCACCACGCTAAATCAGGGGTAACTCGGCAGGGGCTCGCTGTACAAGGGTGCACAGTCTGTGGTATCATATGTGAGCCCAGCATGGTGCTGAGAGTCAGAATTCAGGCAATTAAGCAATCTGGAGAAATGCAGCGTGAAGAGATTACTGACATTTAAAAATACTCATTTTGCTGTTGCAATATACTCCATAGTTAATACTCTATAGTTTTATTACATTAAAATAGCAAAGATTAGAATTTTATCAAACACACGGGGAAATGTATTTCACAAGCTTGTCGATGAAACCCATGACCTTGGAGAGACACACACACACACACGGCCATGCCACCATGAGGCCAGAGAATTTGTAATGAGGAATCTGTATGTGTGCATTTTTTTTAAGTGCTCATTGTTGGCTTAAACAGTTACACACCTGGCAACACTTCTAATGCTACTTTGTGCATGTGGCATATTGGATGTTTAAATAGTCCAGAATGAGGTAGCATTGAAAGAACTACCAAAAGTCAACTTCTCACATTTTTCATTTATTATTATATAGCTTATAAAAACATCTATATATTTGGGTGTCAAAAAAAAAGGTGTGGGTGGATGGTTACAGATAACAAGCAGTCACTTTAATTTTCTGTAAGTCCTGAAGACACACTTGATGTGACATTTTCCAATCTTGACACACCATCAGGGGCAGTGGTTGGCCTAGCGTTAAGGAAACGGACCCGAGACGCCAACGTGCCACTGAGCAAGGCACCGTACCCACATTCTGCTCCTCGGGCGCCTGCCATGGCTGCCCACTGCTCATTAAGGGTGAAGGATTAAAAGCAGAGGACATTTTGTTGTGTCACTGTGTGCTGTGCTGTTTCCCACTGACAATCACTACACTCCACCCCCACACTCACTCATATACAGAAGAATCAATCCTCATAGTATAACAATAATCCTATTTTACGTAACACAAGTACCTGACATCCAGCCTGGCCATCCTACAAACCTCAGACAGGCCCCACAATGCCTTTCTGCCAGCTGTACAGGGGCCCGGCCTCTATATGGGCACCTTGGAGAAGAAGGCTGTTTACCCTGCCGGCCTGAGATAAAGTGGCCACTTCACAATGAACCATTGAGAGACTAAAAGAGCCTGGCGTGCTACCTGGCCATGGCCATGGCGAGGCCCCGCCCACTTCCTGACCCGAGGGGCCAGACCGCTTCCTCTTATCGCCATGCAGATAATGTACACTGGGTAAAAACAGGACTCGCATTGTTTTACTTTTTCTATTAAAAATGTAAGCGTGTGGGCCAACAAAAACCCGGCAAGTATAAAAGAAGACCTTGTCTACATCTTAAAGAACGAAGTAAAAAGAAAATAATGCAGATGCATGTGTGGCCAAGTTGGAAAACCAAAACGTTCACTGTGAAGAACAAAGCAAAAAATCACCAGTGGACTCCTCAAAAGCAACTGCGGTCCGGCAACTTCTACAAGAAAAGGAGCTGAACTCAGCTCCACAGGACAGGGGCAACGTTTTTAACCTCCGGACCAAATAAAGATTCAGGCTACATCAGGGCCAGTCACTGACTTCTCATTTGAGTTCACCATTCCAAGCCACTGGGTGTGGAAACCATCTGAACTTTGAGACGGGTGACTGGAGTTCCGGCTGCAGACGCGGAAGAAGCCGTCCTGACGAAAGGAGAGACATGTTGAGACCTGGGAGGAGGATCGTTACCAGGAAAAGATAAAAAAAAAAAAAAAAAAAATCTCCCTTTGGGGGAGATTTTTAAGATGATAGAAGCTGTGCCAGTCGTTCAGCTTCAGTGTCTTCAGGCTGAATATCAGAACAATAGAACAGTTGTGCAAAAAATGACATGCCTGAGCAACTGGACTAGAATATGGCAAATAATGGTTCAATTAAGGACGGGATAACATTCCAAATAGTCAAAATGACAGAAGATTAATATTGCCTGAGAAAAGTCAGCCAAATGCTCTGAATTAAAGTACTCAGTTCTCATAATTACTTTTAAGTGCATGTTTATGGAAGACGAACCACTGTGGACCAGGGAAACACGGTCAGGTGACCAAGAAGGGCAGGAACTAACCCTAACCCAATAGATGATAATAGCAACAACTGGATGTGTCAAATTCATGGGTCCTTCAGAAAAAAAAATAGGAAAAACTGATCATCACAACATATTTTGCCAAACACACACAAACAGAAATTCTTTGGAAGCCAGTGGGCACGTTATCCCAGAACAAAGCTCTTTAAACTGTCGATTGCTGTGGCAGTCCGTCATCCTCCCCGTTACAATGGACGCCCTGTTCCGGCGCAGAAAAGCCGGCCCTCCTCCTGCCCGCCGCACCGCGGCCCTGCTCCCACGCTGCCGGGCCTTTGTGAGGCCAAAGCTGGCACAGACAGGGCCGTGCCAATTTGGGACAAGGCCTCGGGAACGGCCCGGGACAAAAAAAAAGAAGCCGGTCACCCCTCTGTCTGCACCACCGGATACCAGGCCGGACCCGGGAGGGGTGTTTGTAGCTGAAATTAGTATTACATAATGAGGGCTGCCTTGGCACTGGCCGGGGTTCCAGTTCACACAAGAAGGGCCCCCGAGAAAAACTAAAAGAAACTACAAAGGAGACTGACCTAAAGGGATGGATGGATAAATAAATAAATAAATAAATAAATAAATAAGATCTGGTGGTTACTTCAAAACACTATTCATAATATCATGGAATTATTTCTATTAAAAGCAACAAATGCGACTTCACGGCAACAAACCAAAATTGATCCATGTGACTGCAAAGTGAGAGGTTTGAACCCCAATTACTACCACTGAGTCGCCCCCAAAAATTCAATATGTGCTTACTTTGTGAAGTTGCGTGCATGATAATAAACAGGTATTAGCAGGACACACAGATGCTCATAATGACACACACACACATACACACACACACACACTTTACTGAGAAAAGATGATAGTTATCTGATGTTCGATACACATCATGCCCCAAAAGACCGAGAAATCCCAGACAACAGAACTTATCGCGCTGCACCGTGCTGTCTGAGCAAAAAAAAAAAAAAAAAAAAAAGTTAAACGCGCTTCGACCAGCCCGGAGCCACGATCCCACGAACATAACATCCCACCTGCGCGCTTGTCCAGAGTCCATCTGGTTAAACTAATTTGCTGTAAAATACATGTAATACCCGCGCATGCCTCTCTGCACGGCGGACTGCGAGGAAGCGTCACGCCGCGATGACAGCTGCTGACCCCGCGCGTCCACGCACGCCCCGGCGCCCCACTCACTGTTTGAACATCTTCTCCATGTCTTTGATCTGCTTCCGCGAGAACTCCTTGAACTCGGTGTACGGGTTGAACACCTTCATGCTGGGCTGGTGGTGCTCGCCGACGCCGTCGTTCAGCTCGCCGCGCCGCATCAGCTTGGCGCCCAGCTCCGTGTCCGCGTTCGCCGTGGCCGACTTCTCGTGCTCGTCGTCGGCGCCGTTGGCGTGGCCGGCGCCGACCGCCGCCTCCGGCCCGCCCTCCTCGATCTTCAGGCGTCGGTTGAGCTTGGATGACAGCTCGTCAGAGGCCATTTTCGCGTCTCTTCTCTGTTACGTCGCTAACTATTCACCAGGCGCGCGTGACGGCATAAACACGCGAAACGACGCAGCGCCCGCGGTCCATACGCGGCCCGAGAGCCGCAGAAGGAGGTGGGGGGGGGTTCGGCAGAGCAGCAAAAAACGCCCACAAACAAGACGAGCTCGTCGTCGCTTCCAAACCGCGGATAATCCCGCCGGACGCGCGCGACCTCGCGCACCCTGCGCTCGCGGATTCAAAGTCGTGAGCGCGCACTGCCGCGCGCCGCAGTCAGGTCCTCACGCGCGCGGCCGCCACGCCTTTTAAAGGGACAGCGCACGTCGCCCGGTACATATACAGTGCAGGCCAAAAGTTTGGACACGCCTACTCATTCCATGTGTTTTCTTTATTTTCATGACCATTTACGTTGGTAGATTCTCACTGAAGGCATCAAAACTACGAATGGACACATCTGGAGTTATGTACTTAACAAAAAAAGGTGAAATTAATGTATTCTGGTTTCTTCAAACTAGCCGCCCTTTGCTCTGATTACTGCTTTGTACACTCTTGGCATTCTCTCGATGAGAGACCTTGCAGAGGTCGTCACCTGAAATGGTTCTCCAACAGTCTTGAAGGAGTTCCCAGAGGTGTTTAGCACTTGTTGGCCCCTTTGCCTTCACTCTGCGGTCCAGCTCACCCCAAACCATCTCGACTGGGTTCAGGTCCGGTGACTGTGGAGACCAGGTCTCCAATTTTTGTTAAGTTTGTTAACTCCACATGTGTTCATTCAGTTTCGATGCCTTCAGTGAGCATCTACCATGTAAATGGTCATGAAAACAAAGAAAACGCATTGAATGAAGATGTGTCCAAACTTTTGGCCTGTATTGTGTATTCTCCATTTTACCGCTGACTAGAACTATTTTATCTCTGCATTTCTGCAGATAATTCAATTTGTTTGTGAACTAGCATCAATCATGGATGCCATCCTTTAACAATTTGCACAAGGAATAAAAATGCCTAGCTACATCAGACATATTGTTTTGATTATTTTTTTATTATTCAGGTTGATGGTACAATCAATGTACACACAGATCATATTTTTATTTTAAAGTCTATGAAGGGGGCACAAGTTAAATGCAGCTCCAGACCAATTGTTCTATGCCTGCATTTACATTTTACATTTAGAACATTTATCAGACAATCTTATCCAGAGCGACTTCCAATCAGTATTTACAGGGACAGTCCCCCCCTGGAGCATCTTAGGGTTAAGTGTCTAGCTCAGGGACACAATGGTAGTAAGTGGGAATTGAACCTGGGTCTTTTGGTTCATAGGCGAGTGTGTTACCCACTAGGCTACTACCACCCTGCAGTTTTAGGACAATACAATATATGGTGAGAGATTGGGTTAGGAGTCAAGCGTATAAGCATCTTGTCAAGGCCCAATAATAAACAAAGATTTTCCTGAAACTGCAGCTATGAAACTTTGGCTTAAAATCGTGGTTACACATGGCGCTGTGGCTCTGCAAATATATGTAGCTCAAGTTCTCTTGTGCTTTGACTGGCCTGAAAGGCACATCTGTCTATTTCACATTAATGTAGGTGACAGACGCATGATGATGACAGCACACAAGATCATCAGCATAAAACTCATGCATTGGTGACATTCAGACTGTTTAGATTAATAGGCCTGTCCTAGCCAATAATATTGTTTCTTTTCATAAATTGTTTTTTTGCGGGAATGATGTTGACAGGCTAAATTCCAGATCCATAAATCTGAGCTGTCACTCTCTGAATGGCGAAGCAGAATCACCAAAGCACTCTTTATTTCGAGGACCATAGGACTGATGCTCAGTCCAGGCTCTCATGCTTATGGTCCACATGCAAAGTACCTTAACATGCTTTGTATATGGACATTCTCACTTCATTTCTGCATCTCCCCACCCTCCCTCCTCTTCTCACTCTCTTTGGCATGCCATATGAATCCACCCAGAGATTCGCTAAAGTGCACCAGGGAGCGTCTGAGGAATTAGTTTGCAGGATGTACGGCAGATAAAGCACCAAAGGCCTGTGCAAACAGACCCTCAGCTGTTTCATCTCTGACATGCCACAACCTGTACTGAGGCACACTGACAACTGGACAGCACCATTGCTCTGTGCTGCCAGATCTTGTGAAAGAAACAGAAAAACAGCTGGTGACGAGGCTCTCGAAATTAACATCACAGAACAGTTTTCTTGGTTTTGGGTCAATTAGACAGCAGAATTTATTCTGCAGAAATTTAACAGAGATTTAACACATTTAACAGAGTGCTCTCAAGCACACTTAAGCACTAAACACAGTCAGCAGTTGTCAACGTTGTAAGTTGTATTACGGAGATCAAACTACGACGACGACAGAATACGCTTAAAAAAAAGCAGACCTGGCAACACATTTTTTGTCATGTTTGATGCACAAGCGAGAACTTGTCACTTCAGACTGAGCAGAGCTCTGGCAATAAAATCACATGAAAGGTCAAATCTGCAATAAAAAGATAAAATCTGTATTTACTGCCCACTGGTGTGTTCGGAGATGCATGAATGAAGCACGGTTTATGATTAAACAAGCTGCCGTATCCTCGTGCAACATATTTCCATTCATCAATTTTACATTCAAATAAGCTTGACACCATAGAATGTAACGGTAACTCTTTGTGGTGACAGTAAGAGAGAGAGAGAGAGAGAGAGAGAGAGAGCGAGAGAGAGAATATCAGCAGTATGAGTCAGTAAAATCTGATTCGTGACTCAAAGGAAGCTCTGACCCCCCCTTCCACCACCCTGAAAGGAGGGGCTACGCACACATTCACTCTCCGCCCAGCCTACCTGGGTTTTCACCATATATGGAAAGAGACAGAGAGAACAGAGGATTCCTCTACAGAAGAGAGGAAGGACCTTCACTCCTATATGTACACACACAAGCATACACAGCTGTTATGAGTGGGCTGGGCGGTTTATGAACGGCTGTTTGAATCACCATTTGTTCCACCACATGCCTGTCACTTGCACTTTTGTTTAGGTCAGTAATACGAAACATTTAAACCCCTTAATCCAAAATGAATAGTCTGAAGGAAATAATACATATTGATGTAAGTAGTGAACAACCATGTGGCTGTGTCAGCCTGCCATGTTAAATACATTCTGTGTGTGCGTGAGAGAGATAGAGGAAGGCTGCAATGGCCTGGAGAAGAACAGAAAAAATGCTGGGAAACAATCACCGTCTGCCCGAGTGGACAGATCTGGGTCAGGGCAACGAGTGCAGGCCTGATTTTTTTGTGCCGGAAAACGAGATAGTGAGGCGCTGCTCCCTGGCTTCAGTCTCGCTTAGGGCTGTCAGCATGAGATAAAAACACCACACGACGAATCTCCATGAAATGCTAATAATATCCCGAAGCGAGAGCTTGCGCAGACCTCTCTCACTGTCACTACCCATTTCCTCTAAGCATACAAGGTGCTCTTTGTCTCTTCAGTTCTTCTTTTTTTTCTTTTTGAATTTATCTTCTCTCATTCTCTATCAGTCTGTCTCGCCACCTCTTTTGCTTTATCAGTTTCTTCCCTTCTTCTCTATCCTCTACCAGTCTGTGTGTATCTCTCTATGTCTTTCTTTACCTCTCACCCTCCAAAACCGCCGGCCTGTCCTCTCCGTGTCCCGTGTTTCCAGTTTTCTGATGAAGGGAGCATGCCTGATGCCTGAATTATAAAATCCCATACCACAGACACACACAGTGGTCAAGTCAAAGTCTGTCAAAAAAAAAAAAAAAGGCTTGGAGATATTATTTTAGGAATGGTGGCAGTACACGTGCATAAATAATCACAAATTATGCTGAACAGAAACGGTATAAATTGATGATGGTTTTGCGATGAGTCACCAGCGATTAGAGACAAGCGAAGAGCTGCAAGGTTGCAGCCCGGTGACGCTGTGTGTGTGTGTGTGTGTGTGTCGAGGTTTGTAAAAATGTGACGCAGCAGTGTCCCTGAGAAGCGCCAGCACAGGACACGGCTCGCAGCAGTGGGTTTTGGCACGACCCGGCGCACAGGAACACTCCGCCTGAGTCAGCGCATGGCCGCGTCCACAGAATTCGGTTTACCGACGACTGTGGGACAACAACTGAGCGTAAACAGGACTGATGTCAGACGACCTTTATACCGCAGCGCCAGGGACTGACACAGCCAAATCTCTGGATACATCTTAAACACACAGCATCACAAAGCGCAGCTATTTTCTCCTGACCCCTGACCTTTCCATTGTTTTAACTGACCAACGACAAACAAAGACATGATTTTACCCACTGTGCATTTTTCCTCTTTGTAAGCAAGTTATCCTAAGAACACTGAAAATGATATGGAAATCTTGGTTCTCAAAATTGGTCCTATTTTCATACTCCTCACTTATTCTGGGATGTCCTGTTCAGACTTTTATTAAATATTGTGCAGTAATTACATATATTAAGTTTTCAATTAGTTAATATTCCCAAATCAAATAATTCAGTTTTTTTACTGAACTCCATCACTTTACAAAAATGGGTTAATAGATCTTGAAAAAGTCAGAATCAATGCCCCCCGAGCCCTGACATTTGACATTTTTGGCATGAACAGTGTAATTATTTTTGACCTTTCTGTGTAATACCAACATGTATTACCATACAATGAGCTAAGGGTGTGGAAATAAGGTAACAAATAACCAGGGCCCCATTGGTGGGTGTAATGAAGCCTGGATCAAGAGAAAGAGGACCCTCTGTGGTCTTGTGTTACACTTCCTGCAATGAACAAAAATAAAAATGCCCATGTTGGGTGATCAAGATAACATCGCCAATGGAAAGACTCTAAACAGCATTTTCTATGAAGCCGTGTATAAAAAGTACAAATTGCAGTGTTGCACCTATATTATTGCTATATTCATGCTATGTTGATTATTAATCAGTTGCTCTCTGCACATGGCTCCGTCGAGGGACTTTGCCTGGGGTTGGCCATTTGTATATGCCTAGGTGGTGATGTCACACATGCCAACTCCTCTTCTTTGGCTCTTAGCTGCTTCTTGAGGGTTTCCACCTCAAACTCCCTCTTCCTGAGCTTCTCCTGAAGGCCAAAGGCCCTTTTCACAACTGATAGCTGAAAAGAAACATACACATAGATATACTATTACACAATAATGCTTAAGGTCTTACAGACAGACTCAAATGCTTACATGCAAATATGTTTAATTATCATTTCTGTAATATTATACAATCAAACACAATCAAACACAATGATGTGTAAACACACGGAGAGGAGGAGTAAAGTTTAGTTCTAGGTAATAACAGCTGAAAAGCCAATTGCTGGGGGTGCCGTGTACTGCACACATCATTAATGACACAGTAGGATGGGAGAGAGTAAAACAACAGTCCACACACACACACACACACACACACACACACACACACACACACACACACACACACACACACACACACACACACAGCCACCCAGCTCAATAAGAGATGTAATGGCAGCAAGCCGATATACACTGATGTGTGTGTGTGTGTGTGTGTACTGTTCAGTGATGACTGGTGGTAGTTGCCTAGTGGGTAACACACTCACCTATGAACCAGAAGACCCAGGTTCAAATCCCACTTACTACCACTGTGTCCCTGAATAAGACACTTAACTTCAGGGGGACTGTCCCTGTAACTACTGATTGTAAGTTGCTCTGGATAAGGCCGTCTGGTAAATGCAGTAAATGTAATTATGTATTCATGCCTGTGTAAAGACTCAAAATCACAGCACAATGTGAAAGGTGAGGCATGGCGCACACACACACACACACACACACACACACACACACACACACACACACACACACACACACACACACACACACCTTCTCTGTGCTCTCAGACTTCTGCTCACAGCTGTTAGGTCCTGCTCTCCCTGCTCTTTTCTCTGTACTTCCAGCCTGTAATACAATGAGATTTCATAGAAGATTCATACTGGTTAAATAATGACTTTTGAATCCACAACCTTATTATTTTCCAAATTATGCACTAGCAATTATGTTCCTTAATTGCAAGCCTACTGAAGATGTGCAGTTGTGTTCTGGGAACTGTGCAGTAAGCAGTGCAATTGTCCATAACAGATGCTCAGGTTAGAGCACATAATAATGCAAACACACACACACACACACACACACACACACACACACACACACACACACACACACACACACAGATGGGGACCTGTATGGCAGGCTTAGCTTAATTAATTAAATACAAACACAGGTTTGGGTTCAATTTTAAAGTAACCTGATCTTAGGCAGATAAATTCCATGTGAAGTGCTACTGATGCTACATGGAGTGAAAAAAACGAGAATTTCATTGTCATTCTTATCATATGTACACAGTTCATAGTAAAACCGAAACAAATTTCCTCTGGGCTCATGGAGCAACATTGGACAAGAAGTGCAAACAGCCCTTCGTAGGAACTATATTTAAGAAATTATGAATGGTACCTTTTCCTAAAAACACAAAGTAAGAACTGATGCAATTTCAGTGCTACACTAGTAACAATATGAAATGTAATAAAATGTAACCTAATCTTTTGTGAAAAAAATACTAGGTAGCAGATGCATCTCGCAGTATTGGAGGAACTATATGAAGACAAAATTCAAAGGTTTTTACTTCTTTACCTAATGAACCTAAACTATACAGCTCCGTCACACAACGTAAAGATGTCCCTGCTGTGCAAAAAGTCCTCACACCATACAGCATAGAGACTCATGACACAGCACAAATAAGTGCAAAGGTGTAGAACATTCTGCTTCCTCAACAAATTAAGATATTTTCCATAGCAAACTTCAATGTGCTGCTTCATTCAGTGGAAAAAACACACATGGGTGGGTCATGGGTGCAGATCACTGTGCAATTCTAGCTTTAATGCATCTGCATTAAAATGCTTAAATGATATATAATGAAGAACAATAAAAACAATAATGGCAGACATTTCTAATGAGTTGGGATATAGATTTAATGTCTTTTTTTTGTGAGGCATACAGAATAGCATAAGGTGGAGCTCAACACTCCCACCACCATTCACCACATGTAAGGCCCTTGGGAAGGTATAACAGTTACCACCAACCCAGCTTTTACTTTAGGCCTAACCTGGATCAGTAAATCTACCCTCATCTAAACCTGTCTGGCTTTACCCTGAGGAGAAAACAATTGTAAGCAGACACCATCACACCACACTCCTCTCTCCCACTGGTGACCACTCCTGTCCAAACTGTCTCTGTGGAGTGTAGTTGAAAACCTAGCCCCACAGCTCTGTGTAAATCTATATAGGTATGAATCATACATCAAACAGCCCTACAGTCCAACCCTGCCTCTTGGCTCTTTGGTATTCCGCCGAGGCTGTTTTCCTCCGAGCTACACATACCACTGAGTGCAATTATATTTCCTACAATCTTTCTGTGTTTTTGCAGAAACAGGGTCAGGACTGAACCTTTGTGTACAGTGTACACGAAGAGCAGCTAGAATCCCAGTCTAGCCTTTTCTAGTCAGGCCTGGGGATAAATTATAACAGCATAAATAGTTAATAAAAATTAACTATTAACTAATGCCATCAAGCCTCACTGGTTTCACAGAAATAAGATATTTGCAGATATTTCCCCAATGCTGACTCTGAAAGTTCTTCCTCACGTTGTCAACACAACGCTAACCTTGCGTTGAGTTGTTCTTTTGCAGATGGTCTCCAGACGTGTGCTTGAGTGCTCCAGCTCTTCTCTGAGCAGGGCACTCTCCTCTCTCTCCTTCTGCAGTTCCAAACACACACTTTCCAGTTTGGCCTGCTGCTGGTCTGCCACACCCTGGTTCTCCCTGCATGAGATGGTGGGAGAGATTATATTTCTGATGAATTTGTGCATGTAGGTATGTTGTTAATGACTCGGTTTGCAAGAAAGTGCATGAATTTGGGTGTTGTAGTGAGTATGTGGCCTTTTGATACTATCTCTCATATGCATGTGTATGCATATATATTTTATGTATGTTGTGCGCATGTGTGTGTAGCGAACCAATGATGAGTCACCCAGCCCAGCCTGGGTACCATGTGACTTGTCTGAGAGAGCAGCATGAATAATAACTTCCAATTCTTGAATACTGCAAATAAAGCTACCCGAAGGATGGAAGGAAGGATTGAGGGAGGATTTCATCCAACATGTGTGTACCTGAGTGTGTGCATCTCTCTCTGGCTCTCCTGCAGCTGTAGTTGTGTACGCTTAGTGAGGCTGTGCTGCAGGGCGAGGCGAGTGCGGAGAAGCTCCAGGTCTCTGTCTCTCAGGGAGCCCAGCTTCTCTCGCTCACGGGGGGTAAGGTGCCGCATGGGGCTGCAGCCGGTCAGCTGCTCCTCACTCATCTCCAGAGCCTCACAGAGAACTCGTGCCAGGTCCATATACTAAACAATCATACCCCAGATGTAAATACAGCAATGCAAAAGTAATGTAGACAAACAAAATACATTGACAATGGGCACGTTCATTTTCACTGAGCTCAAACATTCAAGACTCACTGTTCTCTCACTGAGCTCCAGGGCGTCAGTCATGTCTAGTCTTGCAGACCTCTCCAGACTTACTTCGCTCAGAACTCCTGAGGACAAAGGGAACCCACACTGCTTCCACATACACACACAGACACACACAGTGCGTTATGTAAACAGAAAAAGCTGCATACTGTGATCAGTGTAACAAGAACATTCATTTATTGCATGGTTCAGGATATCTTTATTTAAAAGTAAAAGAAAGGTCAAGGTCAGTAAGGTCAACTGCAACAATAGTTACCATGGAAGCTATCACTGCTTTCTTCTCCATTGAGTTCTGGGACTTTTTCTTTTTATTGAGCTCCTGTTTCACAGAGTGCCCTTGCTGTTCTAATAGCTCTACGGACAATAGAAATGGAGACATGGGGAGAAAGCGAGATAGAGGGGAGAGAGAGAGACATGGAATTTCATTACATTCAGACCATTAACTTAAAGCCCTAGCACCCCACAAAGGACTATAGCAGCAATATAGCTTATACTTACATGTATTACACACTCACATAAGTGCAGGCTATGCTACTCTAGTGAACATAATCACTCCCCATTCTTTAAGTGCAGCTTGCCTACAAACCAGTGAGACCAGGTACATTTGTTTCACTCCAGTGGACATGCCAATAGATGTCACAAGCACTGCATCACTGTGCACTGGATTTTGCACTATTTTAACAACGTACTTTTAACAACATAACAAAGACATGTGCACTACACACACTATGAATACACAAGACATTGTGCCACTGCACTGCTCAGACTCACGGATTTGCCAGTTTATCTCCAGAGCTTTGATCCTGCGCCTCATCTCACTGAGCACTTCCTGCTGTTGGCGGATCACTTCCTCATGCCGGCCACCTCTGCATTTTGAGCCCTGCTCTGACAAGTCATCTGTGGAAGCCACCATAAGCACATCCTGGAGCACGGAAGAAACAAATCAAATGTACAGGTACCATGGGTTAAAGACATATAAGTGGTGTGACCTTGCATCTACTTTCAGCCTGTATGATTGGCGCCACTGAGTCCTCCAACATGAAACATTCCTTTCGTTACACTAAGTCGTCATGAATTTCATGAGCAGCCAGCTGACTTGGCTGGTGTTTCAAACGAGGCATCCTCACTCTGAGAGACTGATGTAGAAACAAGGGCTTACATATAGAGTGGCATTAGGAACGACGGCAGGTCCCAGAGCTCTGATTGCAGGCCACGCCCCCTTGATTCCTCACAATCCACCCTTTTTCAGTGTGCCTCCATCAGGGCTCTGGGTTCTGGTATTGAACCAAACCGTTTGAGGGAATAGATACGGGATATGTGCTCAGCCTCTCTTATATTGTTTCTTATTTTTGTTTTGAAGAAAGTCTTGGTTTAATAACCACCGGGAAGCAGCCTGTTCCATTTACTCACACAGTATTTTTTCATAAGACATCCTGACAAAGAGGACTCTTTAAAATACTGATTTGGCAACAGTCCAAGATATTTCTGAGAAATTTGCTGTTCGAAGATCTGACCAAAATTCTAATCTAAATTAACATTCACCCTGTGCAGGATTCAAATGATAAAAATACCAGTCTAACACAAGTCAAGTGTGCTTTAAAGAAGAAGTTCTGCAAGATATCATTAGAGATGTCAAGGCGTTGGTCATAGTACAGCTAAACCTGATGTATTGTACTGGTTGGCTCTTCTCTTTCCTTATCACTGACAGCATACCAGCAAAGACATTACTTCTTTCAGAGATGATTCTATTAGCCGCATTGAATGCTCATGTTATGTTATAATGGTCAAATGCTGCTGTGGATTACATCACAATTAAATGAAGAAAATTAGGGCCCTAACGTACCTCACCCCTGCCGTCAATGGAGTAGTTCTATAAGGGTGAAATGCCTTTTCAGTTGTACATCATTTTCTCCACTGCCACTCGTGATCCAGGGTTTAATAATCCTATTGCTCCTAATGCTGTCACATAAATCTACTTTATTATACATTTTTGCAATTATGTTTCATCATTAAAATAAACTAGACTTTTTTTTTCAATGTGTGAGTACTTCCAAAGTATATGAACATTAATGTCCATAGCATTGTGTCACGGCTGAGGCCCGATGCATGGTTCAGGATATCTGAACCATGGCCCCTTGGCGTCACACATTGATTCTAAGGAATGAAGAAATTCCTCACAAAAAAAACTCAGACTAATAATTCTGACATTAGTAAACATAGATGCAGCAGTGTTGATATGAGAATTTATTCATAAGATAAATGGCATAATGGCCCCTCATTGGACTGACCTGTGGGTGTGATGGCTGTGCTGGGCTCTGATTGCTCAGGGCTGGATGTATATATTCCCCATCTTTGCTATTCTGTTTCTCTGAAGCAATGTCAGCAGATATCTTCTGCGTTCGTCCCTGGCTCAGCCTATTAGAACAGAATATTTTTGGTTTATAGTGAACACCTACACATTGGTAGTGAAGGAGCCTGTCTGTACTCTGGTTGCAGAAGTAAATCTGCTATTTATTTTTATTTTAAAGGAACAGTCAGACACTGTGTCATGCTGCAGTGAAGGGTGTTCTGTTCTCTCTCTCTCTCTCTCTCTCTCTCTCTCTCTCACCTCAGTTCTTCCTTCACCTCCTTCAGCTCTGCATCCTTTTGTTCCACCAGCTGTGACATCATGCTCAGCTTCTGCGTCATTGTGCTCAGTTCGACTCGCTGGTCCACCGCAAGAGCCCTATGTCTCTCCAGTTCCAGCTTCTGCTGCTCACTCAGCTCACCTGCACACACACACACACACACACACACACACACACACACACACACACACATTTAAATACACTTACAAAAAGGTGATGGATATAAATATGGAGAGTTCTGCACAACACCTGTCATATCTGAGATCCTGGCGTGGGTATGAGCCAGATCTCGACTCAGTCCAGCAATGATGCCTCCCCGAGAGGCCACTTCCTGCTGTGACTGGACAAGCAAGGCCCTAATGACACAGGATAGAGAAGGTGTGATTGTGTTAGAGGTAAACAGGAACATCAAGTGCACTCTTGAGCCGTAAAAGGTGGAAGAAATTAAATTGGAAAAATATGAAAATATGTCACTGGCAACCCAAAAAATGAACAAGATAACAATTAAAGATTACATGCTCTCCTACTGCACTCATTCAGCCTGCAGCAGACATTTGTTAAACTGCAGAAATCATCCTCAGACACGCTCTCCTCTTCTGGGAGGAACAGGAGGAAATCCCTACCTCCATTATTAGTGAAAGAAAGAGAGAATCAATTATCATTCTGGAAGAGCCTCCCCCCACATACTCAGGAATGGAGAAATAAGTTAACGATTTTTGCATGGCAGGCTGAATGGCACTAGACAGCTGAACGTACATCGCAACGAGCGTGTGAGCCAAAACAAGGACTCTTTGTGTTATTTAAGAGCTCGCTTTCACAGGGCTTGATAGTGTAAGCCAACACAGGAGGCTGTGGGCCACTGAGATTGCTGCCTCGTGAAACATTCATGCTTGGCTGCTGCAATATTCATCAGGAGAGCACATGGTGCAGAGATTGGGCCGAATGCTCCAACCCTGCCGGTGAGGAATGACATCACTTGGAGTTTCGGAATGGGCTCCAGAGCTTATTCTTGAAAAGATCATGCATGACATCAGCAACACAGCTGAAACACCCAAAGTCATAGCAAGCACACAATGCAAATGTCCACATGCCATAATAACTTAAACCGTGGCTAACCGGTGTGGATTAATGCAGTAAATTTAGAGGTTCAATTTATTTCTTAATATTTTAGGGAATTACAATGAACAATGAAGATGCACCTCAATTTTGTAAATTTCCCACTTGTGGGACTAATAAAGGATCATCTTATCTTATTTTATTGACCATGTATGCTGACCCACCTGAGAGAAGCCATGTTCTCAGGGTCATCAACTGGTGCAGGAGGAGCTTTTTTCCTCGTGCTGTTTTCTGTAGAACATTGACAGAACTGTAATCACACTAATCATTAATATTTGACAGCCTCAAGGTTTCTTTGGGGCTTCTTCAAGTGTCCTGAGTGAATCAGCAACTAGATTTCCATTACATTTCTAACTCATTCATTCCCCCTAGTGGCAAATTGTAGATTTACTGGATAATATTGACAGGCACTTCCACATACAACCCATGCACATCTACAATGTAAAAGCATAAAGGGAAGCTTTAAATATTGAACTATACTTTATACTCTGTAAATATACTGTATACTCTGAAGGAAGAGTTTTTAAAACATTTCATTTACATCTTTATATTCCAACATGGAAAGGTACCTGTGTTTTATTATGTGAAATATGTGTATATATATCTACTCTGTACATATGTACACGTACATATATTCTATGTACATATACATACATTATATATTTTTTGTGGAACCAATAAAAGATCATCTCATCTTAAAAAAGCCACACACAAAGACCTGAACCAGTACTGAAGATCCGATTGATTAAGTTCTTCTTATCTATTCTTATCTTTCAATCTTTTCCTCCTCACCTCTTAGTTGCTCTCTCAGTGCATCCCTCTCTATCTCCATCTCCAGTCTTTTCTGGTTTTCAGTGTTCCAGCTCCCCCGGAGTTCTTCGATGGTGTGAGTGTGCTGCTGTACCTCTTCCCTGTACTCCTCTTCTCTCTTCCTGTATCTTTCCCTCTCTTCCTCTGCTCCTTTCTCTAGGGCCGCCTCTACATTTCTCATCATCTCCTCCACTCCTTCCTGCACTTTCATGCTTTGTTCTTGTAGTCTGTTTTCTGTGGCCTCTAGACTTATCTTCAACTCCTCTTCTCTCTGTCTGGCCTGCTCCAGTTTGGCAGAAAACTCAGCCTCCATGGAGCAGCTCTGCAGCCTCAGCCTGGATTCATTTTCTGTTACCTAGCATAACACACACGCACATTTACAATATACACACAATGCAACACATTAGAAGACCACTTCAGATCTTTATTCCATCTGTTATTATTAATTATTATAAACGCAGGTGGTACCTGCTGTTTCTCTCTCTCCATCTCTTGCCTCTCGGAGCTCAACTTGTCTAGCAGCTCTCTGCTCCCTGTCTCTCTCTGCTGAAGAGCCTCAAATTCTACCTGCAACAAAGATCAAACTTATGATACATATTTACAACACTTACAACAGGAACTAACATATGCATCATAAAAAAAAAACATAAAAATCAACAGTAAGGAAACACACTCAGTGATGCCAGTGCACATGTCTAACCTGCAAATGCTGGAGTTTTCTTTCACAATCCTGATGCTGCTGCCACAAGACCCTAATGGCAGCAGCAACACCTGGGTAACATAAACAGTTATTATATTTTTTAGCATAACTAATTACAGCAACGTGCCACAGCATCATATTAAGATCGCGTATAAAGGCTTTTCTCACCATCAGAGGTATTTGGCACATCTATCCCTGCATTCTTTAGAGCCAGGGCTGCTTCCTGTAATGGGGTGATAAGCGTGATCAGCAGGGAGTGTGTTAATACCATGACCCAGTCCAGGGAGGTACATGCACACGTGTTCGTATGCAGAGCAGAGATTTCTTTCTGCAGCGCGTCCACTGAGTCTGACTCCTGCAGTCGACTCTGTACAGAAACACAGGAGATAAGATGATGAACACGAGAACACCACCTGTTGATATCATGTAATTGTACCTTGTATGCATGTAATTGTGTACTTTAAAATCCTCTAGCCGACTCTCTAATGCCTGGGTTTCCTGCTTTCTCCTCGCCACCTCCTCGTCTTGTTTCTGGAGTTTCTCCTCAAGCTCCTGCATCTTGCTCCTCAGCACCTCTTTCTGACCGAGCACCGACTTCACCTCCTCCAGCACCTGTGGCGATGAACCAAAGCTGAGCGTGAGAAACAAAATCAAATTCAAATTCAAATTATGGTTTTAAAAATGTGTTTTCATTAGATTAGAACCAGAAGAAGAATGGTACACCCAACTAAATATTATTCAGTAAGTGTCATTGTCACAGCCAATACACCTCCAGCCCACCAGAGAGCACCAGACCAGCCAGGGATACGGCGACCCCGAAGCGGAGATGAGAGCGGGCAGCGGCGAGTATAAAAGTCATGTAATCCCGCCTCCCGCTCTTTGAGTTGAATTTGTTCCCAGAGACGCTAGCCTTATCCACCCACGCCCAGCTGATTAGAGTCCACGACCACGACCTTTGCCTGACCCTGACCTCGAGCCTTGCCTGCCCTCTTCGTTACGACGATCTCCAGACGGATTCTACATCGTGACCACGACCCTTGCCTGCCACTGACATTGAGTTTGTCTGCCCCTTTTTGCCAAGACGATCTCCCATGATCTCCCGCCACCCCCGACGTCCTCCAGATTAGCCTCCTTCCCCCGCCTCCATCCCCGCTAACCCCCACGAAGCCCGAGTTCCCTCCCCGCCACGCTGCGGCGCGTCCACGGCTACACTCCCCTCCCAACTCACCTCTGGCCTCCCTCTCCCCGACCAAACGCCTCCGGTCCTCCTCCCCAGCTCGTCCAGGGTCTACTCCCCGCACGACGACTTGTCCCCTCGCTCCAAGCATGTCTGCAAATGCGTCCCCGAACTCGGCCAGTGACAGCCATGTATAAACAAACTAACTGAATACCTCACCCAGTAATCCACATAATAACCCGCCATCTTCAAGCCAAGTAGAAACAAAATTTGATTATAAATGAATTTATGTCGACAAATGAAGGCTCCTGGAATTGTTTGTACAAAGACCAATGTTGACAATGTCCAAATGATTTAACAGCAGAACTGAAATTTGAGGATTCTGTCATTAGGAAAATACTGCCAAAATGAATTAAAAGAGTCAAGCAGGTAGCCACTGAATTCAAGCAGGACTCATTGCGGACTCGTGATTTGGAATGAACCGACCTGCTGGTCTGGCGGCGTCTCCTCCGGTGCCACAGACAGTTGTGATGCTGACCTCATTGCCTGAACAATCTGAGTGCGAAAACCCTCCAGCTGATAAGAGAATGAATGTGAGAATTAAGACCATAATGCAGTGGTTCCCAACATTTTTCCCTGAAGCCCCCCTGCCTGTGTCCAAGACAAGCCAGTGTGTGCGTTCTGGCATTAGGTATGTGTTATTATGTAAATTCTGTGTATTTATGTATATGATGTATTATGTATATTTATGTAAATGTGGGTGGTAGTAGCCTAGTGGGAAAGACACTCGCCTATGAACCA
Source organism: Denticeps clupeoides (assembly GCF_900700375.1). Classification (NCBI taxonomy): domain Eukaryota; kingdom Metazoa; phylum Chordata; class Actinopteri; order Clupeiformes; family Denticipitidae; genus Denticeps; species Denticeps clupeoides. The sequence goes on along the minus strand of NC_041716.1, from coordinate 6,979,526 downwards.
AAAGACTCACATTCAAACCCCACTTACTACCATTGTGTCCCTGAGCAAGACACTTAACTGTAAGTGTGTCCTGGGGGACTGTAACTGTCCCTATAACTACTGATTTTAAGTCTCTCTGGATAAGGGCATCTGTTAAATGCCATAAATGTAAATGTACTGTAAATGTCTGTTTGTAATGTATTTACATTTAGTATTGGTGTTTGTGTGCACGAAATGTGTGTGTATGTGTGTGTGAGAGAGAGAGAGAAAGAGAGAGAGAGAGTTTGATACCTGACTTTGTGTGCTTTGCAGCTCAGTCTGTACTTCCTCCTTCTTCTGCTCTGAAACCTGCTGCTGCTGCCTCACTCGGCCCACTTCGGCCTGAAGAGATAGCAGCTCCTGCGAACACACAGACTCTGAAACCTTTTCTTCTAGACACAACAAATCCAGTCAAAGTTTCACAGTGAAGCTGTAAGAATCTGACCAGAGTCTTTTTCTGTAGTCTGTTTTTGAGCAAGTTTCTCTCTGTGTTGAGTATTTTATTCTCATTTTCTTTTTCTCCAAGGTTCTTCACCAGTTTCTCCACATCCTGTATGTCATAGCATCACTCACAAAATCAACATTTGTAGTAATCACTTCATAAATATTTTTTACATAAAATTAGTGAACAAATCAATTAAAGTTCAAATTAAAACACAATTTACACCTATTGCTATTTCTATTCACTGCAGGACCATAGACAGGCTAGGGGAACTCTTATTAATGTTAAATAATCTCACAAACTAAAATTTGACCTTTTTTGGACATGAATATGGACACTGAATGTCTATAGTAGGTGTAATAACCTAAATTACTAAAGCATTATCTGCAACTCATAATTACAATAAAATTGCGTTGCACCTTCTTCAGGGAGTAGACTTCATTTTCTCTGGCAAAGAGCTCTTCCTGCTGCTTCTTGTTCTCTTTCATTGTAGAGATCTGCAGGTCACACCGTATTTCTGTCAGGGCGAGATTTCTTGCTAAGTGACCAATGCTGATTGTGAGAATGTCGTGAGACCTTATTGTGCAGGTTCCCCAGCTGGGCATCTTTGTGTCGGACATCCTGTCTGAGCCGGTCCACTTCAGCCGACAGCTTCAGCGCCTGCCTCTCCCTTGTTGCCAGGTCACTCTGCAGGCTGGATACCAGGCCTAATATGGCAGAAGGCAGCATAACACAGTAGACAGGAGGACGCTGAAGATCAGATCGAAATCAGTCTGTGAAGACTGGGTTCGGAGCCCCGGGGACCAGATAATGCGAATGTAACTCATCACTCCACAACTCGAAACACCACATGGCAGTATTATACCTGAAATCTTGCTGTTGTCGTTCCTTAGCTTCTCTATTAAAGCTCTAAGACCGGAGATCTTCAAATCTTTCTCCGTCACAGCCTGCTTCACCTCCTCACCAGATGCCTGTAGCACCACCATCTGCATCAGAAGGTTTGGTTCAGAATTGTATTACCATAGTCAGAATCACAAGGGAGCTCAGCTATCCCTGAGACTTTACAGGGAGCTTCAAAAAGTGTCAGAGGAAATATTTTATTTTCCATGCATTAAAGTTCCTAAAATAAAGAACATCATGGTACATTTATACTGTGTTAATTAAGCTTATATTTAGATATAAGTTTAGACATGCATGTGATGGAAAATATGAACGCACACTGCCACATGTACAGCAAAGCTCTGAAAGGAAATGTATTGTGGAAATATGAGTAAACACTGAATAAAAGTGTGTGTGTGTGTGTGTGTGTGTGTGTACAGCAGCACCTGCTCTCTGAGCTGCTGAATCTGCTCACTCTTGTGATTGATCTCAGTCTCCATGCTGCAAAGAGCGAGTCTGACATCTGGGCACGTCTGGAGGTCTGACAGACGGTGTGTGAGGGCAGACACCTCACCTTGAAGTTTGGCGATTAGGTGGTCCTTCTGTATGCACTCGACGTGAAACATGTTTAGACGGCCCACCTCGCCCTCCAGACGCAGGAGGCGCTCCTCCTAAAGACGACAGCGCAACAGTCAAAGCCACACATGCCACAATGTTCTCTTCCCTTTCGTAGAAACAACGCACCTTCTCCTGCAGGAGGTGCTGCAGGGACTGCACGCTTTGAAACAGACCCCCTTTGACAGAGGGTCCACTTCCTGCATCAAGCAAAAACAAATTTTTTTGAATATATTTACAGAGTAGAAAAAATATTTCAATATTTACAGCTTCCCTTTATTTTTTTACGGTCTCACATTCTGTAGAATTTAGGGCGGGGAGGGGTCTATTCTCATCCAGATGATTATAGTCCGGACTATAATGCTTCCAGTTTTGCACTAATTAATTTGTTGATTTGACTCTCAGTGCCCTAAAGGTCATGTCAAAAACCTTCGCTTGTGGAAGAGGTGAAACTCAAACCCATACCTGGCCGTTGAGAAGAAGCAGTGGCTTTAGAAGGGTGGCCCTGGCCTGGCCTTTTCCCTCCGGCACTAATGGGCCGTGTACGGACTGGTGGGCGTGGTTTGAGGGAAGCGTCTCCCCATGTCCACGAAGGAGACACGGGGCCCTGCTCTTTACCCAGTAATGGAAGCTGCAGTGAAAAATTAGTTCTGAGTTATATCAATAATTGTATGCCTTGTTCTATTCATGGCTGGTGATTGCACTTATTGCACTTCAAAAGCATTTTCTTTAACAGATGGCGTCTGTATGGCCTTCGGAGATAAAAATAAATGCATGGATGAGAGTGATAGACCAACCGGTGAGGCATTCTCCAGTGACAGCTCGTATGTGGAGCCTCCATAACCAAAGTGCAGCTGGTCACCAGGAGCCAGACGCACGCTGGCATTATGGATGCGGCAGTCGTTGACGTAAGTGCCGTGGGCAGAATTGAGATCGCTCAGGACATAGCAGCGGTGAGCGTCGCTCCATTCAATCACGGCGTGGTGCTCCTCCACGCCACCATTCTGAAGGTGAGTAGTTTTAGTCACTGTGATACACGAGGCACACAGTGAAATGTCTTCTCTGCTTTTAACCCATCACAGTTAGTGAGCAGTGGGCAGCCATGAAAGGTGCCCGGGGAGCAGTGAGTGGGGACAGTTGTTTTATACTGGAGTCTATTTGGGTCACATTAAATCAATGCTTCTCCATTATTATCCTGAATTTTTTTGTTTTATTTTGCATACCGTCAAAAGGGCAGCAAGTGGAAGAGAGGTAGTATTATTTAGCTTTTTCACAGTTAATCGGCTGCAGTGACTGTAAAACCAGCAGGTTCACAGTTCACGGGGTGGTAGTAGCCTAGTGGATAACACACTCGTCTACAAACCAGAAGACACAGCTTCAAATCCCACTTACTACCATTGTGTCCCTGAGCAAGAAACTTAACCCTAAGTTGCTCCAGGGGGGGGACTGTCCCTGTAACTACTGATTGTAAGTCTCTATGGATAAGGGCATCTGATAAATGCTGTAAATGTAAATACACAACTTTGTGAAAGTGGAAATTTCTAGGCTTTTTTTTAATGAGCAAGAGAAAATCCAACAAAGTTCTATTAATGTCTGTTGAATACAGAACTCACTGGGAACTTTACTCAGGTTAAAAAAAGCATGATTTGATCTCTGAGCCTCCTACAACTTTACGAATCCATGCAGCTCATCCTCACTACAGGCCATTACACCATGCCTCATGCCAGGGTGCCACTGTATATTGTGCAACATATGGCGCAGTGGTGGTTAAAGAATGTGGCCCCGTAATCAAAAGGTTGCCGGTTCGAATCTCGATCCGCCAAGGTGCCACTGAGGTGCCACTGAGCAAAGCACCATCCCCACACACTGCTCCCCAGGCGCCTGTCATGGCTGCCGACTGCTCACCAAGGGTGATGGTTAAAAGCAGAGGACATGTGCACCGTGTGCTGTGCTGCAGTGCATCACAATGACAATGACTTCACTTTCACTTTAAACATACCCAGATTCTGTAGTTTTATTGTAGGCTAATGATGAAACACGAAACCCTCCAGTCTTACCAGTAAGCAAAGGTCCGAGTCCTTGTGTTTTCCAACTTCGGTCGTTTTGGGCTGGAGTTTGAACACCCAGCCCTGCGTTCGCAGGAAGCCCTTCATGCCAGCCGGGACAGAAACACGCTCCACGACACGCCGCCAGCGTTCTATAAAGTCGTCAGCGCCGAGGAAACGCCGCGGGGACACTTACACGCGAAGAGGGGGGACGAAACGCGTGCCGGGATCGAGCGATAAAGCGGCCCGGACTCCTCGCGCGGACTGTATACGACGGGCACCATGGAAACCCGCGGGAAACCCCGCCCACTCGGGCTTTTTGCAGATTCAATGTAGCAAATCAGTGTTGCGTTTGTTGATACATTTGAACACAACTACATAACAACCGACACACACAAATCAATTGAAACTAGCTTTAATATTTTCGAGGTGGACAGTCACCTGGAATTCATATTCTGCTGCTCATACAGTCAAATGAGAGCTTATTGACAAACTGTATATTTCAGGGGCCGTTCATGGAGAAGCATGACTTCTTCGTTTGTGTCTAAATTTGTATGAATAATTTATGTCCCGTTGTTAGACCGGCTCAGTTCCTCACCATCACCTGTTAGAAAGAGAAAAGCAGATGTTACTGTCGTGACCAGATGTGGCTACAGAGTGTGTGTGGCGTGTGTCTGAACTCACGTTGCTGATCCAGGAACTGTAGGCGCTGACGCGGGTGAAAACCGAGGGCTTCTTGGGGTAGTTGCACCCCAAGCTGGAGCCGAAGCTCACGATGCCGTGGACCTCCCAGATACCCTGAGAATTCTGGCAGTTCAGAGGGCCACCGGAGTCTCCCTGTGTGAAAACAACACGCAGGCCGCGGTCAGTGAGTCTCTCTCTCTCTCTCTCTCTCTCTCTCTCTCTCTCAGCAGAGCAGTTGCACTGAGTGAGTGGTGAGCAGACTCACATTGCAGCTGGCCAGCTGGCCGTCACCTCCGGCACACACCATGCTGTTGGTCACCAGGGTGCCCCACCAGTCAGGCTGAGAGCAGACGCTGTAGCTGACCACAGGGAGGCGAGCCTGCTGCAAGATATCAGCAATAGGTCCACCGGCTAGAAACAAAGACAGTGGTGTTGTTGTCAGCATATTTTAATCTATCCATCACTAACAAGTGGCTGCCCACTGCTCACTCAGGGTGATGGGTTAAATGCAGAGGACAAATTTCACTGTGTGCACCGTGTGCTGTGCTGCTGTATATCACAAGTGACAAGCACTTCACTTCACTTCAATACTTCAGCAATATATGAAGTGTAAGCAATAACTGTCTGTCATTCAGTGACATCAGGGTCACATTTAGGCCAACGGTGAATGAGATCAAGCAAATTGAAGATTGAAATCGATGAAAGCTTGAGAATGAGGTGCTGCGACGGCAACTGAGCACAACAAAGTGTGCTAAGGGCACTCACTCCAGAGGCGACCCCAGCCAGTGACATAGCAAGGAGTGTTGTGGCCCAGAACCGCGCCGGACTGAGGCAGGCAGGAGGGCATGATGGTGTTGGAGGCGGCCACAGGGGTCTGCAGCTTGATCAAAGCAATGTCGTTGCTGTTGAACAAGCAGATGGTTGACAGAGTTAGATGAGGACACATGAGCATTGTCACATGCACATTATCTAAAAGATGTTTATTGGAGACTACAGCAGAGTTGGCAGTTGCCACAGGAGAAATAATTCACACATTTCATGTTTGAAACGAGACAGACACAAAGTTTTGTGAAGGGAGACCCACCGGATCCGGGCGGAGTCCCAGTTCTCATGAACCACAATCTTGGCAGGAGCGATGGCCATAGATCCGGCCTCATTGCTCGCCTGCAGGTTGTGCTTGCCCAGGTAAACTCTGTAGGTGTTGGAGCTGCTGCAGAGGTGCAAAGGAACACAGACGAGCCCTTCAGAAAGACCACATTTCCCACAGCAATTCAGGCAGTCCTGAAAAAAACCCCCCAAAAAGCGACGCTGTACCTGATGCAGTGGGCGGCGGTCAGGACCCAGGTGTTGGAGATCAGGGTCCCGCCGCAGGTGTGGTGGTAGCTGCCACTGCTGCCTCTGTACTGGAGAGACACCTACAGAAAAGAGCAAGAGGTGAGATGCTAGTTCTACTGAAGCCCGTGGCAGAGTTCCAAAAGGTCGAAACAACATTCACGTAATACATTAGATGCAATGAAAGACGATACAGAACCTGCCAGGGCCAGCTGTGGGGTCTGACATCGTCTCCCCCAACCACTCTGTTCACCGATGGGGGGAAGGTGGGTCGGCCACAGCCGTAGGCTACACGTATATGCAAAAAACATGTACAGCACCAATGAAAGGTGTAAAATTGTAAAAAAAACGACATAAATCAAATGTAATAAAAATGCTAAATAAATAAAACACGTTCAATAAAATGTTTAAGCTAAATATAAAATGGAAAGAATGAATTATGTTATTATTAGCTTCAGAACAAAAATGGGCCGGGATAACATGAAATTCTGTATGTAAAGCCTGTGTAGATCTTCATAACTGTTCTAAAATTCATCTAATTTCTTTGGGCAAAAGTTGTTCTTACCACCAGCAACAAACAAGGCCAAGACCAGGAACATCATGATGACGGTGGTGAGTTTGGACGCTGGACTGCATTTTATACGGGAACGCTCAGTTGCTTGGCCATGGTCTGGGAGACGTTGCTTAAGAACCAGTTGCTGTCTTGGTGCAAACAGCCCCGCCCCAAAAAACAGCCAATCTTACAGATAAAGTATCCAAATTTACTCTGTATTGCTGCACAGTGGCTCAATCTGTGAGAATCCAACAGCTGAAACAAAAATGTATATGAGATAAATGTGTATTTATGTCTGTCTTTATGAGGAATTAGACTGATTTATGAATTGCTACTAAAGAAATTCCTTAATCAAAACATAATCCTTCTTATTTGAAGGCTCTTTTATTTCGTTTTGCATGCTTTATATTAGAATTTTTTTTATATAGCAAATGCAAATATAAATGTACATGATATAGTTTGAAAACATGGTAGAGCTGCATTCTGACTGATTTAGGGTGTTTTTAGTCAATCGATGTGAAAATGGATGTGGGAAAATCTTATCGCTCCACACCTGGTCACCCTACTGGGGTGGTGGGGGGCAACTTTCTCCCCTCTTTTGTACACGTGTCGTGGGTATATAAGGAACCGTGAAGGAGAGCAGGACCTGAAGATAACAGGATGATGAAGTTTGTGGTGCTCGCTGTTCTTGTTGTTGGTGGTAAGAAATCTTCTTTTTTGATTCTATATTAAATCTGACGTCTGACTCCATGGAATACGCACTTATTATTGCATATTATTATGGCAATAATGTTTGTGTCCTAAGAATGATAAATGTATTCTCTGCAGATTTTAACTTTATTGCAATTATTTTTTTTTTGCATATGTGACATTCTAAAATGCATTGTGCATTTTCCATATACTATTAAATGCTGGTATCTGATGTGGGTTATTCTGTGTCTCTGTAGCCTACAGCTGTGGGCTGCCCACTTTCCCACCCATCGTCACAAGGGTGGTTGGAGGCGAGGATGCCAGACCCCACAGCTGGCCCTGGCAGGTCAGGGACACTCTCAGATTGTTACACCTTCATAACAAACAGCCATCTAAATGAGTGCATTTGTACAGGGGCGCCTTTTTGTTAAAGAGCCACAGTTTTGTATGAGAGGTAGATGAACTGGACATGAGAATGAGGATTTTGAGAGCGCGCCCCTCTGCCGTCTGTTTTCAGATCTCTCTGCAGTACACCAGGAACGGTCAGTGGTACCACACCTGCGGTGGAACCCTGATCTCTCCTGAGTGGGTCCTCACTGCCGCCCACTGCATCAGGTACAAAAAGGCCAAAAGCTTGAATGCACCTACTCTGTGGCAGTTATGGAGACCAACATGGAGCCATTTTAATAAAATCAATGCATGAAACATATTTATAATTTTTGTATCAGGAAAAAGTGAAGTATGTTTGATAGTGTTCAGCATAAACTGCTGTCTAACTTAAGGAGGATGAGAGAAGCCAAGAGTGTGAAATGCTGCCATCGCAACAAAAGCTCCATGTATTGGAGACTCAACTTCTTTTTCTGTATTATTTCATAGTTCTGTGTATTCAATTTTATTCTATAATGAAAAAAATGCAAGACCCATAAATAAGTAGGTACATACAAACTTTTGAATGGTAGTGTACATCAATAAAATAGTAATATATATAAAGACACATAATTCATATAAAAAAGCAGCATTACTATTGCATTATATTATGCAGATTATATCAATTTAAAGGATGAATGGCTAATGCTCACTCTCTCTCCAATACTATATGCAGCAACACCAACACCTACAGAGTATTCCTGGGCAAACACAACCTGGAGGAGACAGAGGAAGGGTCTGTGGCCATCGCTGCTGGAAACATCATTGTGCATGAAAAATGGAACCCCTTGTTCATCCGGTACAAACATGCAACTATTCATATATTTTTTTTGTTTATAACAATTGGCACGAGGACTGATTTAATAAGATACCGTCTCTGTACTCCACAGCAATGACATCGCCCTCATCAAGCTGGAGACCCCTGTCCCTGTCTCTGACACCGTCACTCCTGCCTGTCTTCCCGAGCCTGAATTCATTCTTCCCCACGATGAATCCTGCTATGTCACTGGCTGGGGACGCATCAAGAGTGAGTCCCCATGGGCATAAAACCCGCAAGTCCCTAATCCTTTTTTTTTTTTTTTTAAAACACAATATAATATTCTTTGCTGGGTTTTGGCATTTGTGCAAATCTCTTTCTGGATCTGCTGTAGCTGGTGGTCCCCTCGCTGAGAACCTCCAGCAGGCTCTGCTGCCCGTGGTGGACCACGCCACCTGCACCAAGCCTGACTGGTGGGGCAGCCAGGTGAAGGAGACCATGGTCTGTGCCGGTGGGGATGGTGTTGTGTCAGGCTGCAACGTGAGCTTTCCCACACCCGTAGAGCACATAACCAAAAAGAAAAAAATACAATATTAACAGATATTTCCCTCCACAATGCAGGGAGACTCTGGTGGACCCTTGAACTGTGTGAACCGTGACGGTGCCTGGGAGGTCCACGGCATCGTGAGCTTCGGTTCAGGCCTCAGCTGCAACTTCCCCAAGAAGCCCACCGTGTTCACCAGAGTCAGCGCCTACATGGACTGGATCAACGCTGTAAGCAGATTTTTTTTTGTTTCCTGGAAAACATAGAAGAATAACACAAAATGAAACTCTAACAAACTTTTAGTATATCCAGTATATACTGTCCAAAATGCCTAAAAAAAACCAAACTTAAATAGTATAGTATTTATGTCCAAAAAATAGTGTGTAATTCTTTTGGTGGAACAGGTGTTTGAGAAGGTGTTTGTGAAAATTTGTCAGTAATTATGTGCTGTACAACCACACAGAGCTCAACCGGACTAGTGTTTCCATATCCTGAGCATGCAATATGCGATTGTGAAACATTAACTATTGCACATGGTGGAAAAAAAAAACAATTATAATTATTATTTTTTATTAAAGGTTAACTTATATTGTATAGATTTATATTACAGGCCTCATGGTCTCAATGAGAAACAATTCTGATCAATCTCAATCTTCTCTCTTTTCAGCACATGCTCAACTTCTAAGCAAGTTGTGATGAATGAAGGAAATACCATCATGTGTCTTCAGTAATAAACCATTAAATGAACGGCTCCCCTGTGTCAGTTCCTGTAGCTTCCAGTCAAGCAAACATATATCACAAGTTTCCAACAGTAAATCAGTTATGTCATTTATGATGGCAGCCAGTAAACAAAAACAAAAAAAAAAGGATTTAAACGAACGGAATTAAAACGAATATTTTCTTTCAGTTATATAAATCTTATGTATAACTAGATGCATGAGCAACTTTTTAGCTCACGTTTGACCATATACTCTGTGGTGCAGCTGCTTTTGCTCTTAAGACCCCTTCACCTTCAGAAAAGGGAATGAAATCCCTAATAGCTTTTACTGCAAATCCCGATTAACCATTAACCTGCTCTCAGATAACAGTCCTCTATGCATACAGCCCCTGCGATCCCAGAAAACCCCCACAACCATAGCACCCTTCCTACTAATGCCGCATAGCCAGATTGAGCAAGGCAGGTACTTACAAAGTGCTACTGCTTCACCATTAGAGGGACTCTGCAGCATAAATAATCCCAGACACAAGATGGATATTTTTCACAATGAGTTAACAGGTAGCCATTTTGAGTGGCATTGGAAAAACAGTAGTGTGGGCCTATTTAACTTGCATGGAATCTTATTCCTAATATGAAGATGATTTATTAATGGCCGTCAATAATGCAGTAAAACAAGTGATGATAATATCCTCAATGTAATACAGTTAGTTAGGACAATAGCATTAATATTCAAATCTACACATACACCGCTAGAGGGAGCCCAAGTACGGTGTTTAAGAACCAGTGACACAACATAATGCAACAGATTGTTTTAATACCACATTTTCTTTACTTGCCAAGATTTTGGAAAAAATCCATACAGTTAGTATAGTAAAAAATAAAAAAAAATTATACAATGACTAGAGTGTTCAGGAGTTAAATAAGTGAAACAAATACCAACATATGTGTGCTTTTTTGTGACTAAGGGTCCAGACACATCATGATTAATGAACTATTCAGATTAAATAAATAACATAATTCAATAACTCGAGGAATGATTTGTGACTTCCTGTAATAGGAAATACTGCTTTGTTCCTTATGGAGGTCAAGTTTCCTGTACGTATCAGTAACCTGAGCCCAGTGAGGGGCAGGTGCACTTTCTGCCCAACAATATGTGTAACACACAAAGGGCAGTCACAAAATATGACAAGTCCATTGTTTTACTATGTTTAAAACCACACTAGATTTACTTCTGGGTGTTTATTTCAGTGCACTGACCATTACTCACACATTTTTTCCTCAATTTACTGTTTCCAAAAACAAGGTAAAGGGGGTTTAAAGCAGCATGTTCAATATGAAACAGCGATAAACAAATCAGCCAGCCAATAAGGTCTGACGGTGGAGTCCAAACAGTCACTGTGCGTGTGCTGATGCCAGATTCCATGCTGAGGGAATCCAAGACCACAGCTGGACCATGAAAGAGCCCCACTGTGCACTCAGCCAATCAGACAGCGCCACCCAGGAAGCCTAAGAGGCTGGACCTGCTGCCAAGACAACTGAGAAACCATCTCAAGGCCTTAATTTCCCGCTCTCATGCTTTCTGTCGTTCGTTCTTTCTCCTGAGGCTCAATCTGAACAGTACATACACTGGCTTATTACTAACAAAATGCACCCCCAAACACACAAGGGGCAGTCTCTCCAGATGTTTTTTTTTTTTTTTTGGTGCAGTCTAGTAAGCAGACTGGTTGGCGTCTCTTTTTGCTGCACGAATGAGTCCACTTCCTCTTCTTTCTAGCTGGGGTTCGATGACCTCTGTGACTCCAGAAGTAATTAAGAACTGTTCCTTCTCATTGGCAATCCATAATATGCCATGTTCCTCTATGGAACAGCTGTAGAACTTCCTCGCTCCTCTCCCTCAGAGGTCAGGAGGCTTGTCTTCGTACCGCGGTGGCGGGGTCAGTGGTTCGATGCTGAAGACGGTCGTCGGGTTTGAGTCGCTAGCGCACTTCACGTGGAGCTTCTCTGACTTGATGCGGCGGATGTTGAGGAGATTGATACTGGGCCGACCGCCACGCTTGTTTGTCTGCAAAGCCACCACGGGAACTATCTGAGAAGGATGGGATCCGGTGGTCGGCGCCCCCTCCACCTCCAGCTCCACCTCCAGCCGGCCCTGTTCCAGCACGTCCTCGTAGGAAGGCAGCTGGGAGCTGCTGTTGCTGAGCCTGGGAGCCTGGCCTTCAGGATAACGACTGGTGCCCACCACCTCCTCATAACTGGGAACATTATATCGGTGCAGCTGCTCCTCATTCCTGCAAACACATACAGTCAATAAGACAATAAGACAAATAAAACTCACTGCGCACGGATCTTAAAAGTTTTACAATCTACAAGCTTATTTACACCATCACTTGCCTTTAAAACAAACAAATAAATAAATAAAATTCCTTTTTTTAATGGGGGGGAAGCATACGCTATATCTAATTAACCCCCAAAAAGACCATTAGACGAAAAAAATGTTTTGCCAAAAAAAAGGTGAATTTAAGTTGAAAGCCAGTTAGAAAAGCTCAGCCAAATGTGTTTGGACATTGGAGTTAATGAGTAAATGCAGATTCTGCTTTTTGTGGTTTGAGGATTTTCTCCAAAATTACATTTTTGCAAAAGCAACAAGACTTTGTGCTGGTGTTCAAGAAACTTTGATCAAAATAAAACCACCCAGTAATATAATGGAAAACACTCAATACAATTATAAAATGCTGAGAATTTTCATTTTAAGGACAATTAAACACCCAAAGGTATTGCGGTTTTGTTTCTAGACCACAAATGGAAGATGACACCACTCTTTCAGAATAATTTTGAGAGGAATATTATATTCAGGACATTGTATTATGCTCAAAGCTCATGAAAGTCTAGACGCTCAAAGTGCTAAAATATTATTTACTACTAATGAACAAATTTAGGATTTTTCACAATACAGAAATGTTTGTCATTTAGAATGAAACTACAGAAATAAATCACCTTATTACGGTTTTTGGAAATGTAATGCCAACTTACATAGCGGGCCCATTCTCGCCAGATGCCTGAACGTTGCCGTCCACGCCGAGTGACTGTGCCTGCAGTTGGCGTCGCTTGTTCCTCATGCCTAGACACAGGGACAGCAGGAGCATCCCGATGCCGCCGCTTACCAGCACAAACGCCACCGACGACGTCTTCCCTCGCGAGTCCGGCCCCGGCCGACTGCCGTTGCCCACCGCCTCTGAGGGCACCACGCTCCACGCGATCATCACAACGCCAAGCGCCACCAGCCCCACGCCCAGGGCGCACAGGGCGTACTGGGAGCCTGAGCTGCTGCTGTTCGGGGCGTGGGAGCTAAAGTCACTCTGCCCACTGTAGCTCATGGTCCCGAAGGGAAGTCACTTCAACCTGCGTAAAAGGAAGAGCGAAAAGGAGAACTTATAAACACAGGTGGCACGTCGGACAACGTCACAGCAAATATGGCTTCCGGGTTTTCAGAAACCACCACTCACTACAGCAGGGGTCTACAAGTTCCATTTATTTCTCATTACAGATCAAACCGCAAGGTCCATCATTACCTTCATCTGTCATTATCTGTCTTTCATTTGGTAAAATGAGTCAGTCACTAACTTTATTGCAAATTTTAAATTGCTGTCTGAAAGATCACCAAAAGTAGCCCTTCAGGCCTAAACATGATGGAGACAATAAAAAAAAAAAAAAAATTGGCACTCTAGACACACTCCTGTCTGGGCCTTTAGGAATATAAATCCCCAATTTGACAAATACGCATACACAAGCAGATACATGCAGGAAATCTGCAACTTTTACTGCATGAGTCAAACTGTAGCCTCTAGCATATATATAAATAAAAAAAAAACCCACATACATACATACATATAAATAAATAAGCATAAACAGCTACACTTGCAACATGTTGTCCCAGTCCAATGAACACAAGTGCACAACGCAAGCTGTCTGGTTTCATCATTCGCACAGAGCAACCGAGACTGAAGACCGCATTTCAATTCAGGTATAATAACATAATGTTTATTGCAACTGCATACATACATACATATAGATAAATAAATATACTGAATTCTTAGTGTAGAGCTAAGAACACACCTCCCTTAGAGAGAAAAAAAAATCCCTTGATACCAAATGAACAATTTGTAATAATTTACTCATTACGCCCTGGCTGTGCTCTTTACAATTCGATGTTTATTTTAAAAAAAATGTTTAGCACACTATGCTAGTATGCTAACTATTGGTCGCAGTAAAATCACATGGAAATTCTGGCAATGCCACGGCAGGGGCTACTTTACAAGGTTGTTCTTACATCAGACCTAGGTGCCATGTGACTGTAGCATGTATGATATGAAAGCGCACCGGTTTACAGGGCACCAAGAAGTCCATTTCTCTTTCTGACAACAGTGCGACAGAGCCAAACACGCGAACAGTCCAGACACTTGCGCAGGCAAGCAAAGCTGCATGCATCTTAATACACCTCAGATCGTGCCTCAAAACCTGGCACAAAAAGGAGTCGAAAAACAAGGCTACACCAGTTCCAACTTGAATTGGAACGGAGAAGAACCCCAGGAGGGTTGAGATCACATCTCAACCGGGCTAATTCATCCACCGTATTTACCTTGTTTTACCAACGACAATGTAATGCGACAAGCGTCTGAGGCCTACACCACCGCCAACTGGCAACGAGTAGCTACACCAGAGCCCTTCTGTTGTTGCCGCGACAGCGATCTAGTTCCACGTCGGCTTCCGGGTACTTCGTCTTCAGCCCAGGCAACAAACAGCTACACTTGCAACATGTCGTCCCGGTCCAATGAACACAAGTGCACAACGCAAGCTGTCTGGTTTCATCATTCGCACAGAGCAACCGAGACAGAAGACCGCATTACAATTCAGGTATAATACCGTAAAAATCGCATCTGCTAAATTGATATATTTACCACATTCAAGCCGGTTAGGGGGTCTTGCTGCTTCGGCCCTACAGTCAGTGGTTTAGTGCTACCCTGCTTGGACATATTCACGTGGTTTCGTAGAGAGAAACAGAGTCGTGGAGTTAAACTTCCTGCGCTGGAATGGGCCACGAATCAGTGACACGGACCGACTCTTTCTGCATCCATCATTTTTAACTACTGAATTATAGCATCGTTTCCTGTGGGAAAGAACGCTCCCTTGCTGATTGGCCGTAAACATTTCAGACAGCGCGTAAGTCGCGCAAATCCACACGAACGCGCTTTAAATGCCCCTGTTAATACCCATTCATTCCTACCCCTGGAGGAACAGTGTTGGTCAGCCTACACGACAGGGCTACTTAAAATGAGCTTTTGTGACTAATGAGCGGGATTCTGCAGGCAGACAAAACACGAATTTTTATCCGCTACGGATTTAAGGAGCCCTGGCACCCCCGAAATAGGATCTTACAGCAGGAGTTTCATTCATGTGTCTAGGGTTTCCAACGCTGTACAATAGCTCCCTGTGAGCATCAAGGAGCAGCCAGTGAGTCACGAATCGGCTTGCTCGGCGGCAACGCCCCGCTCACGGCCCCTAAAACCGAACCACCGACCGTCACGGTGGGACTGTTTTCAGGGTCAAGGGTGAATGCATGCAACAAGTGGGCAAACTGGTGAAACAGTAACATTTTTTTTTTATTGGCTTTGCCTGCATGCAAATGTCCGGGCCGGCTTTCCTCACCAAACCTTCCCTAAAGCGGGTGGGTGAAGCCTGGGGGCAAACAAAAACTCGCACCCGCAGAAAAACAAGACACCATGGGCGACCCTAAACTGCGAAAACAGTCACATGACATTCTAAAATACAATGGCAAGGTGTGTCTGGAGAAGGAACTCCTTTTTTCACTGCATCACACATAAATCACAGTCATTTTGCAACAGTCTTACAGACATTAAAAAAAATAATAAAAAAATTGTGTTTCAGGTCAGCACAACACTATAATGAAAACGACTGTAGATTCATTTGACATTCAAACCATGTGTGTACATGTGTGTCTAAAAATACAAATCTGCTTATTGTGACAGTAAAAACCACCAATATACATATTGATATACACTACAGGCCAAAAGGTTTGGACACACCTTCTCATTCAATGGGTTTTCTTTATTTTCATGACCATTTACATTGGTAGATTCTCACTGAAGGCATCAAAACTATGAATGAACAAATGTGGAGCTATGTACTTGTGTATACATGTGTATATATACACACACACACACACACACACACACATACATATCTCTACATATATAATTTCCACGAATTAACATGCAACGTTTACAGCAACACAGAAATGTAAAGGTATGCAGATTCATAAAAGGTTGTCATTGGGGTCTTTCCCCAAGTGGAGATTTAAGTCAGCTTCCAGACCCAGTTAGTGCTTTAAAAAAAAAAAAAAAGAAAAAAAAAAAAAAAAAGAAATTCATTTTCTGGTTGCCAGGAGCAACCACTTGTGTAAAGTGGTGCAATAGAACGTCCCTTGCCGTTAAGACCACAATTAAAATCAATTGCCTTTGCTTCAATTTAACAAGCATAAGTAGTCTGGTAATCTGATAGAGGAGAGCATGTAGGGGTCTCCCTACATTCCTTTATTTTACGAGGTGACATGCCACTCGTACAACGATGGACTTCCTGTTGAACCGTATCTGCCGTTACTGGCCTGTCCTCGATATTTGTGGAACGAATTTTCAAACTTCTCCAGAGACAGAGAACACAACTGAATACACAGACTAGACGGGGGTGCTTGGGGAGAACTGGGAACCCGGGTACCGTCTGACCTGACGACCCGACAGAGCCAAGTTTCAGAAAGAGGGCGAGAGACTAAACAAAACAGGACGAACGGCAAACATTTTTCAACCAGCTAGTTTTCGCTCAGCTGAAAGGAACCACGATCCAGAGGATCTGACATGTTTGGGCTGGAGAAAGATATCGTGTATCATGATGGACCATCACAGCAATGATGAGAAGACATGCATCCAGGAAGCAGGGATAAATTTGACTGATTTCCAGATTTTTTCCACCCCATTTAGAACCCAAGACAAGACACATTCAATTTGTTGCTAAATTAAATATATTTAAACTCATTTAAAAGTAAAAGAGTACAATAACATATAAGGCTCATATCTATGTACATGTATCTTGTATTATTTTAATGGCACTACTATCGATTTGGTGATACGTGATTTTCCGAAAGATTAAAAAAGGTCCAACCTGCTAGGAAAACACGGCCGGTTTGTTCGTACCGAATCGATGCGGTGCATTAATAATGCACAATTAGAGGAAGCATCATTAAATACCGCCATCTCGTCACTTTTAACAGCGTCCAGGACTCATTCTGCTTCTGTTCGGTCCGCTGAAATAAAATCTCGCAATCACGCAAAACCTGCGAACTTTCCAACACATTTTCGACCTCCTTCGGACCGCTGAAGTTGCGAACTTTTAAGAGCCGGGACGGGGGTGATGGCCGCCACGTGGAGCGTTCTAGTTATCGCCGCTTTTTTTGTTGCGTTCAGACGAACTGGACCGTCGTGGCCGGACTGAGTTCGAGGACGACGGCGGTTCCAGATTTTATTTTATTTATTTATTTTTTTTAAACGACACAACTTATTAATACGCAGATGAACGGAAACGCGATAAGAGAAGCAACGTCACCTCGGGCAATAATTCTAATCGCAAGGCGAGTCCAAGAAAAAAAAAAAAAAAAAAAAAAAGATAAACGTTTAACAAGAAAGCAAATGTTGTATTAAACCGGACACGGTGATACACGCGCAACAGACTTTACCGTCAGTGATTTTCCGCGCTTCGAGCCCACGGATCCATTGTCTTCGGGGTTTTTCTTAAACGCGACGGGGAATAGAAATCACGTCAAAACGTCACTTTGTTCATTTTGTTGACTTTGATGACGCAGCGGCGCTGATAGTCCAGTAAATGACGCCAGAACTTTTATCCTGAGAGAGACAGAGAGAGAGAGAAAGAAAGAAAGAAAGAAAGAGGGGGAGAGACACATCTTCCTCCGCCACCAACGCCGGAGACTCGGCTTAACCCCTTCATCCCCGCTCGGCCACCGTGGCCTTATTTGGAAGCGGTTTTATTCATTCATTTATTAGTTTATTTTTGGTTACCACAAACAATATACAGTACAGGCCAAAAGTCTGGACACACCTTCTCGTTCAATGTGTTTTCTTTATTTTCATGACCATTTACGTTGGTAGATTCTCACTGAAGGCATCAAAACTATGAATGAACACATGTGGAGTTATGTACTTAACAAAAAAAGGTGAAATAACTGAAAACATGTTTTATTTTCTAGTTTCTTTGCTCTGATTACTGCTTTGCACACTCTTGGCATTCTCTCGATGAGCTTCAAGATGTCGTCACCTGAAATGGTTCTCCAACAGTCTTGAAGGAGTTCCCAGAGGTGTTTAGCACTTGTTGGCCCCTTTGCCTTCACTCTGCGGTCCAGCTCCCCCCAAACCATCTTGATTGGGTTCAGGTCCGGTGACTGTGGAGGCCAGGTCTCCACTTTTTGTTAAGTACAGAACTCCACATGTGTTCATTCATAGTTTTGATGTCTTCAGTGATAATCTACCAATGTGAATGCTCATGAAAATAAAAAAAAAACACATTGAATCAGAAGGTTTGTTTTGGTCTGTACTGTATAATCAGGTCGATATTTATTATAAGATTCTATTATTAGCTCAAGTTCACAACCCCACTTCCAGATAAATTAAATGTAGAAAACAAACAGTGGACTTTCCCTCGTTTAGATATTTCACTGATATACTGACACCTCTCTTGTCTTGCTGTCGTGGTTTCTTCTCCAAAATGATGATTCTCTTCTACAACCACACAAGCGCACCTATCTTTGCATTATTGTGCATACGCAGTAATACTGTTAGTGTACCGAACTGTGAAGGTTTCTGTGTTCTACGTTCCACCACACATGATTCAGATCAGGAAACATGTGGCGATGAGCAGAGAGGCCAATTCAGGTCTGTTAAATGAAGGTAAAACCCAAAAAAGTGCAGGAGATGTTGCATGCGGGTGACCACTGCTGTATATGGTTGAAAAAAGGCCACTTGACTATATTTTCCGCTATAGAAATGATGGACGCATGTATTTTAAGTACTGCTAATTTGCTTCCTGATGTTAATGCTGGTATTCTTAATAATGTGATGTCAATTAAAACATATTTAATATTACCCTGGAATGAGAGTGGCTTTTAGGCTTAAACAGCATAAATGTAGAAAAACGGCTTGTAAACTGGGGAGAAACAATACAGATCTTGTGTGTTACACAGATATATGTCCTTATCCTGTCCAAACAAGGTTAAAGTCTAGCCTACATGCTTTTTTTATTGCCTAGTCAGCTCTTATGGTTGTAGTGGGCTCAGACTCATATTCAATACTGATTTTGGCTTTGTGACAGAATCAACCACAAGAGCCACAATACAACTGTGTGCACAATTATTATGCAAGTGTGTATTTTGAGGATAAATGTTAATATCAAGCAAATGATAGTACTGCTCGCCTGGTCCCCCCATCTCTGAAGGTAAAAGGAAAACATTCATCTAGACTCTTCTCCGTCTTGGCCCCTCAGTCACTGAGCACCTTCAAACGGCAGCTCAAGACCTTCCTCTTTAAAGAATATTTAGATTAAATTGTAATTTTCGTGTTGTCGAACTTTGTGTACAGAATCTACAACAGAGTGAATAAAATAGATGTATTCATAGTTGGGGTCCTAGTGAACCGGAATTGATCTCTTCATCGATGGTAACTTGAAAGCACGTTGTAAGTCGCTCTGGATAAGGGCGTCTGCCAAATGCCGTAAATGTAAAATGTAATGTAAATGCAAATGCAGCGCTCTCAGAAATGTTAACAAACCTGAAACCTTTTTTTTTTTGCAAAGGAAATGTGGGTGCTGACAATCAACTTGGCAGCAACTATAGCCTCCCAGACACTGTTCAGAGATGTGAGCTATTTTCCATCCCCATAAATCTCCCATTTAAGAAGGGCCCACAAGTTCTCAATAGGGTTTAGGTCAGGTGAGGAAGGGGGGCGTGTCATTATTCTTTCATCTTTTAGGCTTTTACTGGCTAGTCATGCATTGGAGTACTTTGATGCATGTGATGGAACATTGTCCTGCATAAAAATCATGGTCTCCTTGAAAGACCTTTTCCTGTACTGGCAGTAGGTTTGGGAGTTGATTTTGTATCCATCTTGAACCCGAAAAGGTCCAACTAGTTAATCTTTAGTAATACCAGCCCACACCAGTACATTGCTGGTGTCTGAGTCAAAGCCCTGTGCCCATTACTGTGCCCACATTTCAACGTGTGTGTCTTGTTCAGTGATGGTCGGGTTTCAGCCCTCCTTACCATGGCCTTGTCTCTGAGTACTGAACATCTTGTACTTCCGGGCACTTCAGGTAGGTTGCAGGTCCGGAATATGGTGGAACTGGAGGATAATGGGTTCCTGGTAACTTCACATTTGATTCTTCTCAAATCTTTGGTGCATAATTTGTGTCTTTTTTTCTCAAGACGTTTCTTGCGACCCTGTCCACTATGTGCAACAAAACATTTGATGGTTCTGTGATCACGGCCAAATACTTTAGTAATTTCAAGAGTGCAGCATCCCTCAAAAAGACTTTGACTTTTCCGAGTCAGTTAAATCTTTTTGCTCATTTTGTCTGTGGAAAAGAAGCTGCCTAATAATTATGCACATGCTGATATAGGGTGTTGGTCTCCTTAGGCCACACCCTCCCTCATTACACAACTACACATCACCATAATATGCTTAAATCCAATAAACATTCAAGTTTATACACCTTGGAGTGGGAATACATGTAATGTAAATTATGATATGGTCAAAATACTCACTTGAATAACAATTGTGCACACAGTGTAATATTACAACATTGTACCCTGCACACCATGACTCACCTGCATTATATGCATCTGCCACCCATTGGTGATGTCATATGGGGCCATCAGTTTCTAGCTGGTAGTCATCTTTACGTGCCCAAGAAAGGTCTATAAAAAACTTCCTACTGAATTCACTGAAAAAAATAATATCATTTTAATTTAACAGCTTTAACCATGTATTGATGTCATGACCTGTCATAAACTCGTGTATCATAGGAAATTTGTGTTTCCAACTACTAAATATGACTTTTGTTTGTGGTTGGAACTCACAATTAAGACAGCATATGACCAAGAATGTTTTTTTATATTGTACATTACTGACTGCATGATATCACTTTGATTCCAATCAATGTTAAAATTCACAAAGAAGTCAGATATTAAATGTCAAGATTTCTGTCATATTGGATTTCAGTAACTGTTGGGCTGCTGTTGTATTTTTTTCCCAACATCTGGGCAAAAGAGATAAACATCCTTATTATGCCACATATGTTTGTGTAGAATTTCCCTCTTTAAGTACCCCGCAGTGTCTAATGAACATCTTTTGGGAAACTGAACAATCCGTACAATGTCCCTGTGGAGACGGAGAAACAGCAGCTTCCTAAAGAAAGCACAGCAGAGGAAAGGACCACATAGGAAGGAAGATGTTTCCCTCATTGTATATTTATGTCGTTTGCATGACAATGCTCGTATCACCCAACAATACCTGGGATTCGTCTGACAGAAAGAAAAGATGTCAATAAACATGTGGTAGTAGCCAAGTCGGTAACACACTCGCCTATGAACCAGAAGACCCAGGTTCAAATCCCACTTACTACCATTGTGTCGCTGACACTTAACCCTAAGTGTCTCCAGGGGGACTGTCCCTGTAACTACTGATTGTAAGTCGCTCTGGATAAGGGCGTCTGATAAATGCCATAAATGTAAAATGTAAATGTTTGTGACATGTGGATCACAATACTTTATTAAAAACGACAGAACGATTTCTTTTACACTTACACTGTTTTACTACACCACACTGTTTTAAGTTATGCTATGCACAGTGTAATTGTTTACAATTGCTACATCTTGCCTGAAGTGAGCACCCCATAATAATTAACCCTGGGCGTATTTAGAGGAAGTGGTGAGTTATGCAACACCGGCCGGCACAGAAACCGGTTTTACAGAGCGCAAGGTTTGCACAGGTCATTCTGCTCATGCAGTAACTCTGGTTAATTAAACAATGCATTTATTGGTGGGCATGACAGAGTTATGATAAATGCTGTCGGTCCCTTGGACTCTTCGGACCGTTTTATGACTGCAGGGGCAGAGGTCACCGCTGTTTAAAAGTGGCACAGATCAGGGGTGAGACACGAAAAATGACATCATTGTGATCATCCTTTCAAAGTTGAATCCCTGTGGGTGAGAAATGGTGGTAGCAGCCTAGTGGGTACGACATTTGCCCATGTACAATAAATGTTAAAACCCTTGTCTATTGTATTGTTTTATGATGAAATTATGCTATTCAATTCTGCAAATTCTGCAAACTCAAGTTTCTGTTGTGTAGTGGTTATCATGTTCACCTAACACGCAAAAGGTCCTCGGTTCGAAACGGGCAGAAACAGACCTCATTTACATTTATGCCATTTATCAGACGCCCTTATCCAGAGCGACTTACAACCTGTAGTTACATTGACAGTCCCCCTGGAGCAACTTAGGGTTAAGTGTCTTGCTCAGGGACACAATGGTAGTAAGCGGGATTTGAACCTGGGTCTTCTGGTTCATAGGCGAGTGTGTTACCCACTGGGCCACTACCACCCATCACGAAAGTGTCAGATAATCCTTCAGATGTTAGTAACCTCGATTCCTGGACTTCCTTCAGTCCTCCAGCTCTAGGGAGAGACCTGCAGCTGCCATGGTAACTCATGTCCTGTCCACCTAGTGCCTTCGGGCTCAGGCCGACAGAGGAACAGACCTCTGGGGCAGTGGTGGCCTAGTGGTTAAGAAAGTGGCCCCATAATCAGAAGGTTGCTGGTTTGAATCATGATCCTCCAAGGTGCCACTAAGATGCCACTGAGCAAAGTACCGTCCCCACACTCTGCTCCCCGGGCACCTGTCATGGCTGCCCACTGCTCACCAATTGTGATGGGTTAAAAGCAGAGGACACATTTCATTGTGTCACCGTGTGCTGTGGTGCAGTGTATGACAATCACTTCACTTTCACTTTCACTTCATTTGTACTTAAAGATACAAAGATACTATGATTGATTTTTTTACAGACATTTTTATTGGTTTGTGGCATCCTTTGTGATTCACACACCCCTACCCGACAGAGGATCAGCATGATGCGTGACCTCTTCAGCGTCCAAAGCTGCAGACAAAAGCTCCTGAGCCTCAGCCCCACGTGGTGGGGCTTCCTGTTTACCCCACATGACCTGAATAAGGGACATGTGCCTTCACCGCTTTCCTCCGGGAGTATTACTTCAATTACTACACCCAACACCTCACATGTTCTCAGAACAACAAGCACCTCTGTGGTTATTCTCTGAAGATCACAGCAACAGCAGATGCGCGGTCATCTTGTTCCTTTCCCAGGCAGCGACTAACATGTTGGACCTGCGATGTTTGAGATGAGGCTCTTTTAAATGTGCTGATGGTCATCACAAAGTGTACTGTCCAAAAAAATTACACGTTAAAAAATACTCCCTTAACTGGACGATTCATCAAAAAAGCAAAAACTTCATCTTGTTGATAAAAAAAAGGTCATAGTTCATTCCCTTCACTCCTTCAGAATCATATACCAGAGGGAATTCCCCCCACTCCCAAGAAGAAGACAGTTGAAAGTGTCTGCAGATAATCCTTCAGACGTTAGTGACCTCGATTCCTGGGTAAGTGTGTGACGGGCTTCCTTCAGTCCTGGGTGGTGCCTCCGTCCGTCCAGCTCTTGGGAGAGACCCGCAGCTGCCATGGTAACTCATGTCCCGTCCACCTAGTGCCTTCGGGCTCAGGCCGATTGGTGGCTGAAGCAGGAACAGAGAGAGTCAGCTCAAAAAGAAGAATACAAGAGCATGGCATATGTAATAATACGGGCCAGACCTTAAATGGTCGCCAAACTTTTGGTCCAAAGCTGCAGATACAGATGGATACATTTTAAATATGAATAGATGTAAATGAATGTGTAAAGGAAAGTTTTCCATTGTACTCTGGATGGCCTTTTATAACTTTTTGGTATTTGCATTAGACTGGAAAAAAGTCATAGCGCAAGCACTAAGTCATAGTGGATGATCTCAGGGAGAACAGTTTCAGTTAGTAATGCACCAACATCTACTTCACGCTCAAGCACTTCAGACAGTGTATTACTTTGTTATTCAAGGGCCAGTTGTGATACGTGCTCTGTTCTGACTGCACACACACATATACACGTACACACACCTTAACTGCTCGTCTCCTGAGGGACAGTTCGTCATCAGGGTGCCAACTGGCCAGGGGCTGTCCTACGACTAATGAGCTGTGGCGAGGTAGAGTGGGCGTGTCCAACCTTTCCGGTTCTTGCTGAGGACTGCACCTGCAGCCAGAGAGACAATTAATAACGGCGCACATGTGCTTCAGAGTCACACACTGCATAAACACACACACACACACACACACACACACACACACACACACACACACACATACTGTATCTCAATTTAATCTTCTGATGTTCACCTGACTGAGCCAATGAGCGTCTTCATCTCCTCATTGAGGTGCCGTCGGACCATCTGCTTATTGCTGGGGATACCCAGGGCCGTCGCCATGGTGTCAGCATTAAAGGAGGGGTCCAAAACCATTACCGCACCGTGCAGCCCGCTGCTGATGAGGCTGTCAGCGAACTCCTGCATTTAAAAAGAAGCCTGCGGCGTCACCAAGATCCTGCCAGAGGACAGTTCACCTGTATCTTCTCCACGCAACAGTGAGAGAGGGTTCTCTAGACCGAAGCGTCCTGGATGTTCAAAATACTTGTATCTTTGGTATATACATATATAAGGGACACTGCTATAGCGTTCCAAATGTGCTATTGGTTGACCTGCATCAAAAGATGCATGTGCTTGTCTACACCCTCCCAGAGTGATGCAGGAGACTGGTAGTGATGGAGGGACCTATTAAATCTGGCTGGGGGGAAAACTGTGGTGAAAAAACAATAACGGTAATCCTTAGATCCCGAGGTACAGCAATTTTCTGAGACTTCTTCTATTTCTACACTTTCTGTGGCCAGTGTGGAGAATCTCTGTCTCTATCTCCGATTGTGTTCAGCCGGTGAGGTCACACACAAGTGGCATCGGAGTCGCTGTGTGGCTGTTATTGTACCTCTGGATGGTGAAACAATCCCTTCATTCTTGAAGTCAGGCAAGACAGCCTTCATCCCCCAGGCTGTCCACAGCTTCGTCAAGAATTTACGTAGTGTAAAGTACACTTTTGAGAAGTGTGGCCTGGTTAATGTTTGTCATAAAATCATGACTGAGTGCTGTGGAGTAGTGATCAGAATGACACCGAATATTCCAGCTCAGTAACTACATTTACATTTACATTTACAGCATTTATCAGACGCCCTTAACCAGAGCGACTTACAGTCAGTAGTTACAGGGACAGTCCCCCTGGAGCAACTTTTATGTTAAGTGTTCATAGGCGAGTGTGTTACCCACTAGGCTACTACCACCCTAGAACAACCAATGCAGAGCTCATTACAGAACTAAAGCGTAGGCAACTTTTTGCATGAACAAGTTCACTGCAAAAAAACAAAAATCGATTAAACAAAGTATAGTGATTTCTCAATGAAATAAACACAGATATCCACGATTTCATATAGTTACAACACAGTAGTGGCCAATAAAATCATGTCTACAAGGATTACAGTTCTGGGTTGCTACACACTGTGATGGTTCAAAGTAGGGCTGTGTGATGTGACCAATTGATATCAGGAATATGGGCAAGTCCAAGACCATTTTGCAATTTCAATGGTTTTCCAAAATGGTTTTCATGATCATGGTACAGTACAGTAATATGACTTTCTGTGTACTAGCAATTTTAGCTTCTCTGGCTTCTCTGGGACATCCGTTGATCCATTGCTTTCATTGAAATGTAGCTACTGTATCAATGTGGAACACTTGATTGGGATGTTCTTTTCAAATTACTTTATAGTAATACAAATCTTCTAGTTCATGACAAATGTGCGATGTATTTTAGTATGCATATCAAGGACCAGACCAAATTGATGGAAATGCTGCTGAAAGTAATGGGGAAGTGGGACGAGCAGGAATGGGAAAATAAAAAAAAAAATAGAATCTATAGAGTCTTCCCTTCAAAGAACTCCAAATTCATTCCAAATCATTGTGTTGATGGACCAGTGGTAACAAACCTCCAATGGTCAAAGGAATCGAAACCATGACCTCAGAATTCACATTTATGTGGTTTAACCACAATGCAGGTCCAGGAAGTTTTTGGTGGTTATGACGGATATCAAGACAGGTTTCAGTAAGATACCACAGTTTTCAACCAAACTAATGGCAAAAAGCCACAAACTATGAGGTGACACTGTCATTTCCTAGTCTTTTGCCCATAAAAACATTAATTGTATCACATCAGTTATTAAAGTGACTTCAGGTTTGGGACTAAAGAAGCCAGTTACTTTTCTGCATTTACACCTGTGTTTGATGATACACAGCATCTGTTAGTGGTTTGACCTCAGCACTGATGAGTAATGATGTGTTATCCCACCTTCAGGTCAATGTCTCTGACCCATTTTATGATCCTATGACAGGTCCACAGCAAAGGGTCCGTATTCTGCTGCTCACACTGGGCCCTTCTCGCCTGCAGTGACTACAAACCATTGGACAAAAACGCAACAGTTATATTAATCAATTCTTCTGCAAATCTCTAGCCGCTTTTGGTCTGAGAACGCACATCTTTGTCAAAGTTGAGCATATGCAGAAGCTCGATGCCCAGCAGCAGACTCGTCTGGTGGAACTTCTTGTTGACGCTGAGATGCTCCTCCAGGTCTCTCCGCGTGAGAGAGCACAAGACGCGGCCATCCACCAGGTTTGTGTGAAATGTCTGAGAGTGTTGCGGTAAACCCACATCACTGAGCCATGCCTTTGCCACCCAGTGATGGTCCATATCTGCAGCATTCGAGAGTCTGAGGAACAACAGAACCAGATAAGAACTAGTGTTCTGGTTGTCTATTATAGCTTATACATATGTGGAGTTATAATGTAAATTTGGAATTTCTATGCATCATTAATATTTCCTTATGTTAGATGATGTACCAGTTATGTAGCAATACGATTTCTGCACATACATTTATAAATCAGTTAATACATTAGATGTACTTATTAACAGTAAATTATAAATTATTTATACATTTTATTAATATATCTTTAGGAAAAAATAATGTCATGTGATGAAAATAATAATGCTAATGCTGAACCTGTAAAAAAAAAAATATGCTTTTGATCACCAGGTGGTGCTGTAACACTCCTAATCAAAGGAAGTGGGCGCTTTCTAAAATCTTTTTCCATAGTAATATGGATGGGACCAAAGATTTGCGGAATGTTAATATGCTGCAAGTTAAATATGCTACAAAATATGTTTCAATATATCTGTGGAATTAATGTAGATAAATACATAGGTTGCCTGTACATTCCCTAATATTTCAACCTCTGAGACAGAATGGGGGGAATTTGTTACCCTCTGCCTGACTCCGCCTCTCTGTAATCCTCGATGGCCAGGCGTAGTTTCCTGCGATGCATATAGCTGCTGACCCCCAGCCCAACCTCCAGTTCTTCATCACTCAAACCCAGCAGAACCTGCAGAGCATTGACCTTTTACCCTCTTTTGGGCCAGTCACACAATCTCAAACACACCACACAATAATTCACAAACAATCATTCACACAACACATTTCAATAATTGGCCTTTTCCATCAGTCCAGTCTTAGATATGGTCTAATTGTATCCCATAATTCCAGTCCTGATTGAAATCAACTGATTTTCTGTCCTTTGTGATTACCTGAGTAAACAGTAAAGCTTTGCAAGCTTCCCTGGGTGAGTCCTTGCTTCTTACTGATTGCACGGTTTTATCAAACAGAAAAGATGACTGATGGGCCGTGTAGAAGACTTACCCTTCCACTTCTGACGTTTTCTGTGCAGGCGCGCACATACATGGGCATGGCCATGATGACCTCCAGCCACGCCTGCACTGTGGCTGCCCTCCACTGTGACATAGGCATAGTCCTGGCCAGCTCCACCTGCTGCAGGCGGTCCAGCTGCTCCTCAGCGTCCGATAGGCTGAGACTGAGGTGGGTGGGGCTTGAGAGATTGTCTGAGTCTGGATTTGGTGAATGAGGGAAGGACGAGAGGTCAAGGGACTAGGGAGAGTGTTCATATTTTTGTGTAGTCTGAGGGTGAGGGCTTTTTATTAAAAGCCAGTCTCAGAAGCCTAATTTTATCTAAGTAAAATAATAGAGCACTATTTTCAAAGGGTGCAGCACTATGCGCTAAGATTTGGGATTTAAACAGATAAAAAAAAAAAAAAAAAAAAAAAACTGAAGCCTAGCACCACAATTGACACCAGTTTGAAAATAGAGCCACTAATCTTTAATCTCAAAAGAGGGTGGTAGTAAGTGGTGGCCTAGCGGTTATGGAAGCGGCCCAGTAATCAGAAGGTTGCCGGTTCGAATCCCGATCCGCCAAGGTGCCACTGAGCAAAGCACCGTCCCCACACACTGCTCCCCGGGCGCCTGTCAAGGGTGATGGGTTACATGCAGAGGACACATTGGGGAGGACACTGTAACTACTGATTTTAAGTCTGCTGAATGTAAACGTGATTCCTGTCAGGAACACCAGTTTAAATGTGTGATCTCGACAGTGGCACGCTGCATAGTGGTGCATAGCAAAAGAGCTTTCCTGGGGTTTTCAGGCAGTTGTTTTGTTTCAGGCAAAACAGCCAACAAAGGCGAGGAAATTGTAGATTCTGTTCAAGTATGTTAATAATAAGTCAGTAGGCAAGAGTCTATTGTTTGCCAAAAACGAATGGGCTATTAGACAGGAAATGAAAGAGGATGTTGTGCAGCTGTGCTGCAAGAAATAAGAAGGTTATTTAAACTGAGAGACACAAAGAAGCGAAATAATGCTCACAGGAGGCCAAAACAAATCCATGAATGTAAGATTTTAAACAAAGGATCACACATGCTGAGAATTAGTGCCACATAATCTACACTCTTTATAGTCACATCACGTACACTCTTATTATGAAAACAGATATTTGAAATATTAATCTTAAATATTTGAAAATAATAATAATTAATAAAACAACAATAATAATTTCTGGGATATTGTATATTTGTGTGGATTTGTGTGGAGATTCCCAGAGAGGTGGGATATGTGAGACAGAACACTATTTATCCACGGTAAACTGTAAAATTAGGCAACAAATTGCATCGTGTTGAGTTAAATAGAGCCAGCTGATTGACACAGCACAGCACAGTATACGGTGACACAGTGAAATGTGTCCTCTGCTTTTAACCCATCACCCTTGGTGAGCAGTGGGTAGCGATGAAAGGCGCCCGGGGAGCAGTGTGTGGGGACGGTACTTTGGTCAGTGGCACCTCAGTGGCGGATTGGGATTCGAACCGACAACATTCTGATTATGGGGCCGCTTCCTTAACCACTAGGCTACCACTGGACTAATTTCGATGATAAGTTATAATGATGTATCTAGTGCAGAGGTGGAAAGTAACGAATTACATTTGCTCACGTTACCGTAATTAATTAGCAATTTTTTAAGTTTTTTTTTTTACTCAAAAAATGTACTCAATTACATTTTTACCCAAGTATTTTACTTTTCTACACTGGAAAAAATCCTGTTACTGAGTAAAAAAAGAAATGCAGGAAAATTAGGTTTTGGCAAATTTATTTAAACCAAAAAAAAAATAAAAATGAGAAAGCACATGTTCATCACATGTATTCACAGCCAATGCGCAATACTTTGTCGGTACACGTTTGGCAACAACGGCACCCTCAAGTCTTTGTAAATATGATGCCACAAGCTTGGCACACCTGTCTTTGGCCAGTTTGGCCCATTCCTCTTTGCAGCATCTCTGAACTTTACTTTACTTTACTTTACTTTACTTTACTTTATTTGGCAGACGCTTTTATCCAAAGCGACTTACAATGGGAAGACACCAGCAATTCTCGTTCGATTTCTATAGAATATCAAGTATACAAACTAAGAGCCCTGATAAGGCTTAGACTTGTCATTGAAGAACATGCTCGGAGAGTGTTGGGTGCTAGACTAAGAAAAATTATAATGTATTTATACATCTTGTATTTGTTTGTTAAATGTGTATGCATGTGTATGTGTTAAATTTATCTGTAATATTTTTGGAATAAGAGGGTTTTCACCTTCTTCTTAAAAGTGGTGATAGTCTCGGCTAGTCGTGTGGAGGAGGGTAGGTTGTTCCACCAGCCAGGGACAACAACGGAGAACAGACATGATTGGAATCGGAGACCCCGTGAAGGAGGAATTTTTAGTCTCCTTTCGTTTGCCGATCTGAGAGAGCGTGTAGGAGTGTATCTAGGTAGTAGTGTGTTGATGTAGGAGGGCGCAGTTCCATTTACAGCCCTGTAGGCAAGCATCAAGGATTTGAACTCAATGCGAGCAGCTACCGGGAGCCAGTGGAGGGAGGTAAGAAGAGGTGTAACATGGGTGTATTTTGGCTGATTGAAGATGAGGCGGGCTGCCATATTTTGGACCATCTGGAGTGGTTTTATGGTGACTGCAGAGGCTCCAGCCAGGAGAGAGTTACAGTAGTCGAGTTTGGAGATGACCATTGCCTGGACGAGGAGCTGCGTAGCCTGTTGTGAGAGAAAAGGCCGAATCTTGCGAATGTTGTAGAGAGTGAACCTGCAGGATCTGGAGATCGCAGCAACATGATGGTTCAAACTCAGTTTGTTATCTATCCAAACCCCAAGGCTTTTTGCAGATGCCGTGGGTGTTAACAATAGCGATCCAATTTGAATTGAAAGGTTTTGCTGAGGAGAATTGTTGCCCGGAAAGATCAGAATCTTGGTTTTGGATAGGTTGAGTTGGAGGTGTCGCTCAGACATCCATGCCGATATGTCTGAGAGGCAGGCCGAAATTTTTGTTGCTATAGTAGCATCTTCTGGTGGGAATGACAGATAGAGCTGGGTGTCATCAGCATAGGAGTGATAGGAGAAGCCATGTGATTGGATGATGTGACCAAGTGAGCGAGTGTATATTGAGAATAGAAGGGGGCCAAGGACAGAGCCTTGTGGAACCCCTGTGGTTACCCTAGAGAGGACAGATGTCTCACCTCCCCATGATACCTTGAAGGACCTGTCGTAGAGATAAGAGGTGAACCAATCTAGTGCGGTTCCTGTGACTCCTAAATCAGAGAGTGTGGTGAGAAGGATTGAAAGTGTCGGTGCAAAGCGTCCATTTTAAGATCTCTCCAGAGATGTTCAATCGGAGCTCCGGCTGGGCCACCCAAGGACATTCACTGGGTTGTCCTGAAGCCACTCCTTTATTATCTTGGCTGTGTGCCCTGGTCATTGCCCTGCTGTCCTGACTAGTCTCTCAGTTCCTGCAGCTGAAAAACATCCCCAGAGTATGATGTTGCCACCAGTCTTTGGTGTCATTTTTCTGTACCTTCCCCAGATTTGTGCCTCAAGACAATCGAGTCTCGGAGGTCTACAGACAATTCCTTTGACTTCATCCTTGGTTTGTTCTCTGACAAGAACTGTCGTCTGTGGGACCGAATATAGACAGTTGTGTGTCTCTCCAAATGAAGATAAAATCAAGTGTTTTCTCCACAGGTGGACTCCAGTTAAGCTGCAGAAACATCTCAAGGATGATCAAGGAGGCACCTGAGATCAATTTTGAGTTTCAAGGCAAAGGCTATAAATACTGATGTACGTGTACTTTCTCAGATTTTTATTTTTAATATATTTCCAAAACCTCAATTAAATTTTGTTTACTTTGTCATTATGGGGTATTGTGTGTATAGAAGTCTGAGGAAACAATTATTTAATCAATATTGGAATAAGGCTGCAACATATGTAGAAAACATGATGTGCTGTGAATACTTTCTGGATGCACTGTATATGCTTTTTGCCTGTGTATTTAATACATTATATTGCTCAAACTGAACAAGAGTTTTACAGTCTATTACTGTAATATTCTGTGTGGCAGGGTCCTTTATTTCGTTTCTTATATCAGCAGTCAGTGGGCTCATTTGTCAGTAAAGACAACTGATATACAGTACAGGCAAAACATTTGGACACACCTTCTCATTCAATGTGCATTCTTTATTTTCATGACCATTTACATTGGAAGATTCTCACTGAAGGCATCAAAACTATGAATGAACACATGTGGAGTTATGTACTTAACAAAAAGTGGAGACCTGGCCTCCACAGTCACCGGATCTGAACCCAGTCGAGATGGTTTGGGGTGAGCTGGACCAACAAGTGCTAAACACCTCTGGGAACTCCTTCAAGACTGTTGGAAAACCATTTCAGGTGACGACCTCTTGAAGTTCATCGAAAGAATGCCAAGAGTGAGCAAAGCAGTAATCAGAGTAAAGGGCGGCTAGTTTGAAGAAACTAGAATATAAAACATGTTTTCAGTTATTTCACCTTTTTTTGTTAAGTACATAACTCCACATGTGTTCATTCATAGTTTTGATGCCTTCAGTGAGAATCTACCAATGTAAATGGTCATGAAAATAAAGAAAACACAGAAGAAGGTACTTCCAAACCTTTGGCCTGTACTGTATTCATGTTTGCCATAGAAAGGACAAAAAGCGCAGTTTATTAATAAGGAATTGTTGAATATGCACAGTTTTGGATAATTTGATTTTGGCTTCATTTTTTTATTGAATTTGGTACTTTTGTTGCCAACTGCACTTATAAATGTTATATGGGGTGGTCTGAAGTTTGCACATTATACTCCCTAAAAGTTAAATAAAAATGTCTAGTGCTGTATTTGATTCATGATTAGTAATTTTTACATAATGTAATTGAAAGTAACTTTCACTCAAAGTAAATGTTATATTAAGTAGTTTTTTAAAAAAACTTTATTTAAGTAGATTTTTACTTGAGTAGAATTTAAGCAAAGTACATTTACTTAATTACATTCTTTCCACCTCTGCATATTTCAGTGTGCATGTGAGGCTTCTTCTGTATTCAAATGTAGCATGTAGCTCAAGTAAGCTTATTTTGTAATGCAGGGTTTAAAATGCATAAGTTTAATGCAATTTGTAGGATCTGACAGGGTACAAATATTAAATTTAGATTTTCCGGTAACAGCAGAAAAGGCCACAACTGTGACTTTAATGTCGGTACTTTCACAGAATCAAGACTTTGAATTCATGAATTACCAAAGTGCAAACTAGAGAACAACAAAGAGGAGGGGAAAAAAGTTTCTTAACTATAATTACATTTTGACTAAGACGTGGCTAATACCCTTGAGCAATCAAACGCCATGGCATTGCAAGCATCCAGCTGCTTCCAGACAAAGCCAGCATCACGTGTCATTGTGGCACACTTATCCTGTGGGCCCAGCAAGACCTGCCAAAAACGGCAGCTTCTAATCCCGCCTATCCACCGAAACGCAGGTGTTCAACGGCTATCGGCAACGGATAATACCGACTAATCATCCCCTCTGAGCCCCTTCTGCACTTGCACCGCCCCCACCTCCTCCTTCAGTCTCCTCCTCTTTCATCAGAACAAAACAAATATCTGGCGAACTTGAAGCAGGGCTGAGATCTTGTTAGGTGGCCGCTATCACACATCTGGTCTGCAGACACACTCTCCAGATCCCAGGGCTTGAAATGGGATGACTGTTGAATTCACATACAAGCAATTGACCAACTAGGTCTGAGTACCCATACAAAGCCTGTGGGTTAGAAGAGTTCCGAGTGCCATCAGAGCCACACACACACACACACACACACACACGGTATTAGAGGTGTTTAGTAATGGCAGTGTTACTGACAGTATATGTGTTCATACACACCACAAGCAGAGGAGCCACCATAACTATACATGGCTAATCACAGCTTGGTGTGTGTGTGCGTGTGTGAGATGGAAGTCATCAGTTATCACACTCACACTTACAAAAACACACACACCACACAAAGGGAAAAGACAACGGCCCATGTGAATATTTCATTTTTATTTTATTTTATTTTAAAATATGTTTCTTGTCTCTGCATCATTTATAATATTATTATCTTTTTGCCATGCCAACGAGAACCATTCACCACTCCCGAAACACGAGAGTGACACTGTTAATCCTTTTATCTTAACTATTGAGGCCTAGAATCCTTTTCTGTTTTTTTTTAAATAAAAATGTTCTGATAATAGATCATGAATATTTTCAAATATACAAAGCATAGAATATCTCTAAATGAAATAAAAGGGAGGGAAATTAAAATGAGATGGGCACCATCTGATAGGAAAGGAGAGAAGGGCACGCTACTGTGTAAAACTTGGCCCATGCAGCTCCTTATGCATAACAGCATGAGTTTCTTTTACCCATTATTTAACAATGTCCCATCCCTTCAGAGGTCAGGTGAGCAGCTAGCCAGATGTTAAATGAAAAGAAGAAGAAGAAGAAGGGAAGGAAAAGAAAGGACAAAAAAGAAAACCTGAAAAGCTTTCCTGGAGGCAAAGACGGCTATCTGGTCAGGAGGTTTCTTTGCATGGACAGAAACTTCATTAAATTTCTGCGTTTGCTGCAAACACCATTAACCTTTGGCACGTCTTTAATTGCTTTTTGAAGGCAGCGTGAAGATCAGATTTTTTTCGAGGGGGGGGGGGCAGAGTAGGAATATTTGTTTCTGTAACGCGAGATTTGATGAAGGGAGACCTTTTTTGCTTAGGTAGCAGTTAACCTCATCTGGATTTAACCCTGAGGGCATGGTTTTATTACAGAGTCTTAATTTCTGCTGGAGGTTTAACTCCAGGGCCTTGAAGTAACACTGCAGTACTGCAGAGGGCGCCATTCTCTGAGAGATGGAGGTGCTCACATCCAAAAACGAATCCGTTACGAGTGCAGAGGCATCGCTGTGCTCCCATCACAAGGATGTAACGCATTAAAGCTTTATAAACACACTTTTAGGAAGCGTGGTGTGTGTGCACGAGGACACACAGAGGTACTGAGGCCGTGTCTGATTACTGTTGCAACTGAGACTTAATTTATACAAAAATAAATTAATCCACATTTTATTAAATCCAATTCCACTATCAGAGGAAAGTGTATACACCTTTATCTCTTGCTGCTCTGAATACTATCACCTCCAAGTTTCTCTTGTCCAATCACAAATCGCCTCTCAATCGCCTTCCACCTTCAGTCCCACAGACTCGTACACAAACCCCAAGAGGCGTCTGCATGAAAATTGCCCAAAAAAAAAAGTCAAATTTATAAATCCTCATAATTAAAATGGGATTAAGTCTGATCAGAGAGTGTTGTCTTTTGAGTGCTGTTTAAGAGGTGCTGGGTAATCCTTTAGAATCATGCAAATATGAGAACGCCCTTTCAGAAAGTCACACACTGTCGTGTCTACTTTATATGAACTTTTCCATCCATTCATCCATCCATAGGTCAACTAAAGTGAGACTGGAGAATTGAGGCTGGACAAGACATCTTGACCAGGGAATGGTATCTCAGAAGCAACCAATAATACAGAGCCAAGAGCCCGGCTTCAAAAATAAATATATATCTTTCATCTTTTTTATAGAGTTTACTCTGCTATACTATATTGTGTTATAGAGTTTATAATAAGGACCTGAGAATATGTTCACAGGGTGTATTGGAGGTAAACAGCTTCAGAATTTGTGAGCATTTGCGAGTTAAAGTGGCAGGCAGCTGGAGGAGAGGGCGGGGTCTGGTCTGGTCTGGACAGGCACTGCGTTGCCTATAGGAAAGCTTCTCTACACATTCAAGCAAGGGAACAAATACAACCATGAAGATGAGCCGAGGGTGTTAAAAATGGTAGCATTATAAAATGAAAAAATAAAAAAGAAGGTCTTCTGGACAAGAGACATTTACAAGCACAAAGTGCACAATGACTGTTATTTACACATACAGCAGTCCTTCAAGTTTCCAGTTATCCGAAACAAAATTCATACATCATGACGTTGGAAATATTCACACTTACACACACAGTCATATTAACAGGCATACGACCAATATATCCACCCATACTGTCCTCCTCTGTGCATGTCCTATAGACTCTATATACAGGCCTGTTTATTTAGAGGCGCAAACACACATTCAGACACACACATTCAGTGGTTGCTTCACACCAGGGTTTAAGGTACACAGGGGCGGGGGTCTAGTCGGCCTTGTCCAATCACCAGTCAGCATCCTCCTCTATGTAGTAATCAGGGGTGGAAGTACCGTCAAACAGCCCGGGGTCCAGAGACTTGCGCTGTTTGCCGCGAGCGAACACACGAGACAGGGAGCCCAGGCCCATCTTCTCCTTCTTCTTCTTCCTCTTCTGGTCCTCCAGGTCCTCTAGAGACTAGCGGAAGGAAGGAATTCAGATAATAATGTACAACCACCTGGCCTTGCCCATCTTTAGGTTTTTAAAAGCCGTTGTTCATGGGAATCATTTAATCTATTTTAATAATTATTTTCATACAGACTGCAGATAATTATTAATTGCTACAAACTCATTAATCTTCCATATTTAAGACTAATTCCATGCTAGTAAATGCATTCAGACCCCTGCTGTGGATGGATGAGACCTGATGGGCCCATCACAGAGCTTGGAATCAGTCTGGTGGCATGTCACTTATGTCACAAATGTTTTCCCTTAAAATCATGGTGATTGATAACCAGAACCTACTGCACTAGCCATCATTATTTCTAATAGAAGGCAGTGTACAAACAATTATGAAGAGGCAATGGGACTTTATGCATGGGGCAGCGGTGGCCTAACAGATGTGCCAAGGTGACACTGAGGTGCCACTGAGCAAAGTACCGTCCCCACATACTGCTCCCCGGGCGCCTTGTATGGCTGCTCACTAAGGGCGATGGGTTAAATGCAGGGGACACATTTCATTGTGTGTCACCTTGTGCCGTGCTCGCCGTGCATCACAACGACAATCACTTTGCTTTCATTTTATTTGCCACATGTCTGGAAGGCTTGTGGAACCCCCTCTCCATCTTAATAAATAATCATTGAGTTTCTTTGGTGCTCAGAATGCAGCACTGCCTTAATGTCTTTTTTTTATAAAAATTAAGAAGACTTTAAGAGTGTCATGTGTCTATTTGTATTGTGTCACGAGTCTTTTCAATATGCCCTTTTCTAATAGCCTGCAAGCATAAAAACTTTGAGATAATATTTTGAGGAATATTTTATATTCGCAATTTCAATTTGAAGGTTAATGGAATTCGAAGGTTAATGGAAGCACGTCTAGTGAGATGCTTTTTTAGCATTTTGTATTTACTATGTGAGTGACTGAGAGACAGAGAGACAGAGACAGCGAGGGAGAGTGTGTGTGTATGTATGTCTGCACTTACGTTGCAGAGAGAGTGTGTGCGGTGTCGAGGTGAGTTAATGTCACTCGGCGTTGACGAGCGATCACCCTCCATTGCTGAGGCGTCTGAGATGATTGATGGTTGTCGTGAGTGGGAGGGGCTTACTCTCAAGCCTACTGAGGTGGAGAGACACACCCCATCCCCCTCACAAAGACACATGGGACCAGAAGCCTTAAGCACTACAGACACAATAACCCACAAGCACATTTTTAAGTATTCAGCCTATTTATCATAATGTGTGGCTAAAAAATGTGTGTGTTGTGTGTAACCAGTGTGTACCTTGCCGCTCTGCGGTATAGGCGTGTGTGTGGTAGAGAGTTTGTTGGCTCTGTCGGATGGCTGCAGTGAGTGGCAAGTCTGCCTGCATCACCCACTCCTGGTTGCCGTTGACGACAGCTTCTGTTGGCATGGCGAGAGAGTGGCGCTTAGGCACATCCTTCGTCAGTGTGGCAAGGGACTGCTTCGCCTGTGGATAAGACACACACACACACACACACACACACACACAAACGCACGCAAACAAACAAAAAACATGCAAAAGCCCATTACTCATCTGAACACAGTACAGAGATCCATGTGTGTGTACCAACTCACTTTTGTGATGTGTTAGAGACAAATGGACTGGTAGAAACAGCCATTGATGCTATCGTGCTTGTGTGTGAACTGTAGAGCTGTGGTAGTGTAACTGTGTCGACTCCTCTGGCCCTGTCATATCCTCAACACTATTCTCTCTTTCTTCTCTCCCTCGCTAGTCTCCTTGCCTGTCGTCTGCTTGGCAGGACTCCAGCTGTGTAAGAATAACTGGAGGAGGTGTTTACTGATACTGGATGCACGCGCACACACACACACACACACACACACACACACACACACACACAATAATGATGTTATGTAATTCTGAATGGTAACATCTGCTCTCTGGGAGCCTGCCACAAATTGTATTTGTGTGTACATGCATTGACATGTGTGTCATAGAAAATGAAAAATGGATACGTATAATAATGATTTTGTGTATATGCACATATTGTGTGTGCTTGTTAGCTTCCATCAGACATTGCAATCACTGGAGAAATAACAGAAACAATGGCACAGTTAAGACACCACACACACAGACACACAGGCACAACATGCCAGGCAGCAGGCAGAATATGACAATCACCAATCACCATTATCATGATCAACACAAACAATGACTGTCTACACAATGCTCCTTTCATCAACATCCTTTACATCATCAGACGGAAATTCATTTTTCTGCCTTTTGCTCTGAACAAGCATGCAAAGAATGAAATCACAGCATCCCTACAAACAAACAACACACACACATACACACATATACCCTTTCAAATATGCAGTCATTTCATGGCAACATCCCACATATTTTAGGCTCGACTGGGAGCGACTGGGACAAACAAATCCAGAAACATATTCCTCTAGAAAAAAACGGAACCATATTGGTCTGTATTTGAATGTTGCTAAGCGTGGTGAACCGGCTTAGCGCAGGCATGACATTTGCCAACATCATGGCTGTACACGTTGATGTGATGGAGGTGTCAAAAATGCCTTGGGCTAAAACCCCATGACACGCCCAACACTGTTAAAATACAGGCAGACACAAAATATACATATATTCACCCAGACGAGTTAGAAGGACTGACATGACATAACATAAACAAATATTTTAAACAAATGTAAGTGGCTGGTTTTAGATATCTTACAGTCTTTATCAACACAATATTTAAGCCTGGATGTCCCGTTCACCTTCACCTGTCTTCTGACTTTTCACCAATAATCCAATCACTGCCTGCACTGTCCAGATCTGCTATACCTGCACGGCCAGAGGTATAGAAGGACTTACCTGTGATCATTGCCTAGATAATTCTGAACTAGTCTGCCCTGCCAGTTTGTCCTCCCATGACACCAGTCATTTCCATTGGTTTTCAGTATCTCTAATGTCTTATTGCCATAAAAGTAGGAGAGTGCAGCATATTGTTTGCTATACAAAGTTTAACCCCAACCTCTGGCCTGTAGTATGGTGCACATAGGCACCTAATTAAAAGCTGCACAGAGCAAACGGTGAGGTAGTTTACACATTATAGATCTGGAATCTATGACAGATGTGTGGTATGAGTATCTGAAGCCTCTGCATGTTCCGTTCATTGTTTGAGTGATTCATGTGTATCACCAGAGTTCAGCTCATTCAAGTTCATGTTTCACTTGTGTCTGCTTCAGCAACGCTTCTGTCACTGCTGTGCAGAGGTTATGGAGCTCTTGGCATGAGCAATAAGCGAAGAAAAACTTGTTTCAATGAGAGGTTAGTTGACAGATGTGCATAAACGCCAAACTGATCACTGCACACAGGGGAAAGGGGGCAGGGCAAAACCATAATTTTGTCCAATTGAGTGGATGAAGGGAAAGGGTTGTCAGTCTGAGCTGGTCTTACCGACATGGCCCTCGGGGAGGCCTGCCTGTCCACTGAGCGGCTCAGCATCCTGCTCTCCAGCCGCTGGGACAGAGTGCTACTCATCTGAGGAGACAGGTACACACACACACTGCAGCACTGAGAGCAAATCACACACATTCACACACTCCAGCATTGACTGCAAAATGAACACACCAACACCCCAGCAAATGAATACACAGAACCTTGAACACTTACACGAAATCTACAAACCTACACAATCACCCACATAGACACTTACACGAATAATTTGTATTTCATAATATGAAATGATTACTTTTATAGTGAGGACCAACACACACACAAA
Organism: Denticeps clupeoides; assembly: GCF_900700375.1. NCBI lineage: Eukaryota > Metazoa > Chordata > Actinopteri > Clupeiformes > Denticipitidae > Denticeps > Denticeps clupeoides. Next base: position 6,939,532 of record NC_041716.1, on the reverse strand, counting down.
TCAGGAATGAATGCACAGAAGTCACATTTTGACACTGAGTGCAGGATGCACAGACATGACCACTGACATATGGTACACAGTGTGCTGTATTTAAATTATGGACACACAAGCACACACATATGCACACAAACACACACAGCGGCACACAGATTGCAAGTGCAAGATGTCCCCACAAGCTTGTCCATCAAAACTAAAGCAATGCTTACACAAACATAGTTGCACTGAACTCACAAGAAACACATGCATTTACATCAGACAACAGAAACAACCTAAAGCATCAGAACATGTGACGACAATGAACTCTAAACTGTTCATAATTTTCAATGGACAGCTATATTCATAGGGGAATGTCATAAGGACCATCCGCTCCAACAACCAACACAGGATCATATTCATAAGTCAATCCAGAACTGTTTTGATTTTTTATTGTATCATTTCTATTTTGATTCCAGTACCGAGTTACAGGGGTGTTTTGGGGTTCTCAGGCAAAACGGACCTGAATGGTCCTATATTGACCCCAACTAGGTCTACATCATTGGCTTGCTATGTTAATATGTCTATATTTTATTTAGTAAAGTTTATCACAGTGATTCATTGATTTAATAGATTTAAAAAATGCATAGAAAACGTGTAAAACTTTGAACAATTCAAATTGAAATAAAATAAACTAAATTAATATTTTATGGTATGAAATATACATTGATATGCTGTTCAATGAAATAATTTGGAGTTGCACAGCTTGCTGTAGCTTGTAGACAGTAGTTTGTGTTTGGCCACACTTGGGAAGACACAAACTCTGATGGCGGATGCACTCTGCCTTTCCTTTAAAAATATATACTTCATGGTTTACTACAGATTAATGGCTGTCGTGTAAAAACATAATCAGCCAATCTCTGCCCCCCTCCTTTCAGCTCTGGCCCCCTTCAATTGCACGCTGTGCTGGAAACAGACCTGCCAGCATGAGGCAGTTCTGAAACGTGAGAATGCCACATTCTGGGACAAAGATCAAGTCCAAACCTTGACTGTCCAAGATCAATTTCAGATCGTTTTTTTTTTTTTTTGTGAAACCAGTTCTCAAAATGCCACTTCTCTCCACTCTCCCTGTCCCTTCACTAGCTTCTTAGGTGTTAACCATAAACCATTAGCCGCTGTGTGTCCCCTCCAGTACCCTAATCCATCTCAGTTTCAGTGGGTGACACTCTGAAAAGCTTCCTTAGCCCTGATGCCTGCTCTCCACGGCATCGCCAGTCAGGTGGAGAGATGAGCGCTGCCATTAAAGCACCATGGGGCCGAAGTAATGACAAAGCTCACCGTCGGTCACACACACACACACACATATACACACACACACACCGCTGCTAGAGGTGCAAGGCATAATGGATAAAAAAACAGACAGCCTGGGGATTCCAAGGCACCAGCTGACGGTGCTGCTTAGGAGTCTTCTCAGAGAGAAGAAGATAAAGCTGACGGAGGTAAATAGGGAGAACAGGACATGGGTGCGAAGGTGCACAATGCCTGTTTGTTACAGGAAATGGGTTTCTGGTCTTTCAAGAAAGGAAAAATGGTTTTCAGTATTATCTTATAGAGCATCCAAGTGTCTTGCATTGGGCAGTGTGGGAAAGAGACAAAAGTAAACACACAGACTGTCCTTTAACAGACAAGCTAAGTGCACGTGACAAAAAAAATAAAATGCTTGTCATGTCTAAGGCATTCGCACACGTACTGCTTCTTCCATGAAATGGAATTTCCTGTGGGTATAAAGTGTGGTATTGCAGAAGAGTCTAAATATATTTTATTCACCAGAAACCCCACCAATCACAAAGTCAGTATGTAGTCAAGTGACTTTCAGGTTCTTGAATCATGCTCCTTCCTGATCATCAGAAGTCCAATACTCTCTGTCCCTCAAAACATAACAGATGGTTTAATCTCAAATTATTTTTATTTATTGCTTTCTTTTTGCTACCCACATAACATTGATTAGAAACTGAAGATTCAAGAACAACGTCCATGATTCATAATAATGCAGTTGAACCCACATTGGCTGATGCACCACCTATTCACCTGTGAGGAACTCAAGAATAATTGTTGCTGCTAAATGTTCCTTTTTATGTTTATGTAGATTTTGCATTCATGAAAATACTGAACATTTCCAGCTGCCTTTCTGATTACGTTTTTACAACATAAACAATGTCTGGATTGGATTTTTGAAACACTTGATGATATTTTAATGGTCAAAACAAAATGAAGACGTTTCTAAATGACCCCAGACTTGTGTGTAGGATGTATCGCAATATAGAGCATTTATTCAAGAGCATGGGCTGCTCTTAAAACATTTCTCTTTATTTAAAAGCCACTTGCTTATATGTGTGTAGCCTGTGTAGCGACTACATTTCCTGATGTGAAGCCTCACATCAGCACAGGAGTAGAAACCTCATTGAAAACCAGAGTTGCTATAGTGATGGTGAGAACTTTGCTCAAAACAAGTCCTGAGATCAAACCCGTCATGTTCAGACAGCCACATGTGGGATGTGAACAGAGACACTGGCTGATCTGAGCTGTGCTGTAAACGGTTTTGTTATCGATGAGGACGCTCAGTCTACAGAAAAAAGAACATTTCAAAAGAACAAACAACTACAGCACAGTGTGGTACGTGCGATGTGAATGTGGATGTCTCACCATGGCCAGCTCGGCCTCCAGCTCCTTGATCCTGTTCTCCTTCAGGTCCAGTTGGGAGCGCAGAATTGCAGCGTGCTCCGTGGCCTCTTTGGTTTGCCGCCGCAGGTCCCACTTCTCCCTCTCCAGGAGGTCCTTCTCTTTAGCCAGAGCCTTCACCGCGTCTTCGCTCTCCTGAGGGATGCGGAACCACAAAAACATTTCACACACATTGTTATGGACACATGCCGCAAGGAGCTCAAGATTTTCATTTATTCATTAAAGCAACAGAAAAAGAGGCCTCCCAGGAATCAGAAACCTATACAGATATTGCTTATTATATGCAATAAAAAAACAGAACCAAGGCAAGCCATGAGTATGACGTCAAATCCCTTTTAAATTGTCCCCTAGACGACCGGATAGACTTTTATTCTATCTAAGACTAAAAGCACATTACTTTTTCCACATTTTGTTATGTTACAGCCATATTCCAAAATGAATTAAATTATTTTTCCTCAGAATTCTACACACAACACCCCATAATGACAACATGAAAAATTATATAATATATCAAATCTGTGAAAGTACATGTACATAAGTTTTCACAGCCTTTGTCATGAATCTCAAAATCTGACAAATCTCACAAATCTGGGGAAGGTTACAAAAAATGTCTGCATCATCTGTAAGTGGAAGAACTCTTGCTACAGCTGGCCGGCCACCTAAACTGAGCAATCTGGGGAGAAGGACCTTTGTCAGGGAGATGACCAAGAACCTGAAGGTCACTCTGTCAGAGCTCCAGAGGTCCTCCATGGACAGAGGAGAACCTTCTAGAAGGACAACATCTCTGCAGCAATATACCAATCATGCCTGTATGATCTGATGTATGATATGTTTGTATGATATGATAGATGCATGATAGAGTCATTTGTCATTGTCATTGGACAATGACATTGGACATTGTCAACGGACACAGCAAAAGTGTCCTCTGCTTTGACCCAGTTGGCAGCCATGAAAGGTGCCCAGTGTGTGGGGATGGTGCTTTGCTCAGTGGCACCTCAGGATCACCATGGCAGGTCGGGATTCGAACCAGCAACCTTCTGATTAAGGTGCCGCTTCTTGATAGGTCACCACTAAGGACTCTCAGACCATGAGAAACAAAATTCTCTGGTCTAATGGGACAAAGATTTAACTCTTTGGTGTGAATGATAGGCGTCATGTTTGGAGAAAACCAGGTACGGCTCATAGACAGGCCAGTACCATTCCTACAGCGAAGCATGGTGGTGACAGCATCATGCTGTGAAGATATTTTTCAGCTGCAGGAACTAGGAGACTAGTCAGGAAAGAAGGAAAAATGACTGCAGCAATGTACCAAGACATCCTGAATGAAAACCTGCTCCAGAGCACTCTTGAACTGGGGTTCAGCAGGACAATGAAGCACAGTCAAGTTTTAAAGGAGTGGCTTCAGGATAACTCTGTGAATGTCCTTCAGTTGCCTGGCCATCTGATTGAACATCTCTGGAGAGATCTTAAAATGGCTGTGCATCGACGCTTCACATCCAACCTGATGGAGCTTGGGAGGTGCTGTAAAGAGGAACATTCCAAACTGGCCAAGTATAGGTGTGCCAAGCTTATTCAAAAAGATTTGAGGCTGTAATTATTGCCAAAGGTGCAAAAACAAAGTATTGAGCAAAGGCTGTGACACATTGTCATTATGGGGTGTTCTGTGTAGAATAAAAAAAAAAAGAATTGAATCCATTTTCGAATAAGGCTGTAATATAACAAAATGTGGTGAAAGTGATGTGCTGTGAATACTTTCTTGATGCACTGTATGTCAATTTGTCCAAGTAACATTGGAAATATATACCTCTGATTACAAATGATCTGCAAATCTAAAAATACATTTTAGATATTTGAGAGAAAGGTCCACAAATTAATGAGCTGCATACGGTTTAATTCCACTTTGACAATAATTTTTTTTTTTACCAGGCAGGAGTGCACTGGGCCATTAAATGCATACTAGAAAGGTTTGAGCCACCTGGGACCCAAGCCTGTTATTATTCAGCCTGTTAAACATGTCAAAGTCAGTGGCCATGAGTGCAGAATTTAATCTCAGACAAAGTCAAATTATGGCCATATACTATATGTTTTAGGTCAACCGTTATGTCACGCTGGACTCTGGGTTATGAGTCATGTCGCTGTTTCTCTCAATGCCTTTTGGTTTCTTTACCCTTAAACCAGATTATCTCAGACTTCTTTAAAGTAACTTTTCTTAATCTCTTCATGGAATCACTTAATCATTAGAGTGATATCTAATGATTTCTCATAGATTAATGCTAATATAATATAATATAATATAATATAATATAATATAATATAATATAATATAATATAATATAACAAATTACCTCAGAAAATATTTGGCTCTCCAAGTGCTGCCATTATGACAAGCATTAAAAAAACACAGTAATGTAGGTCAATGTGACTAGTTCATGTTTATTCCCATTACAAATGTTATAAAATTAAACACACAGCAAGTAAGATTATTAATTGTATTATATTGAGGATATAAAAAAAAATCCTTCATTTTATACGCACTGCATTTAAACACACAGAGGCTGGGAATATTAACAACAATATCCTGGCCAATACCAGTAGAATGAGCGTGAAAACCAAACCATTTGAAAACCAAGGCACTGAGAGTTCATGATATTAAATAAAAAAAAACTAAAACTCTGATATTGTTTTTTTATACAGTGCACAGTCCCTCTCTTACTTTCCGGTGCTGTTCATAGTTCCGGATGAAGTCTCGGAGCTGCTCCTCGCGGCTCTCCAGCGTGGCATACAGCTGCTGCATCTGGTTCACCAGGTCGGCCTTCTCCACCTTCAGGCGCTTGCGGTCAGCCTTCATAGCTGAAGACAGAAAGCGTGACGGCCAGTCATAATCCAAATCTTTTTGAAAAAGAAATCATATTTTAAGCACAGCAGTCTGAAGAATCCATCCATGCTGATCTATTGTGATCCAGATTCAGATCTAAATTTAGGGATGAGAACCAACACAGATTGTATTTTACAAGTACAAGGACTTTGTTCAGCTGCTTTTGGTCTTGTGCAGTTACACACATATTACAGGTGCAGAAATGTGTAAAAAAAAATGTGTAAATTTGTACATTTCACACAGCCACCCAATTTTGTGCATAATGTAATAACAAAAAAAACAAAAAATAATAAAAATAATCCCTGTGAGGGATGATGGCATCAGCAAGTATGTAATTGTTATGACTATATGAGTGAATTTTTGTGAGCCAATGTTGGTTGATTCTAGTATCTATTTTCTTGATTTCTTTTGTTTTAGAATGATTGCAGAATGATTTTATGGTTCTTTTGCAGAGCAGACCTGTAGAAGAGAGCAGATATATTAAAAGGTCACGGACGCTTCAGGCAAGGTGCCTTCACTTAATATCTGAGTGGCAGGCCCGTATGAATTCTGACAGGAACTGTTTCAGGATGGCTGATGAGATGGGTGGAGAGGATTCCCTGGACTGAAAAAAAGAGAAAATATCTTGAGGGTGACCTGCTGTCCATTTAACAGTGATGGTCTGTGAATGACTTCCACCCCATTGTCTGTCTCAGCCATTCCCTTCATGCCATCCTGCATTTTTTTTTCTCTGGGGTTTATGGGTTTTAGTGTTTATACCCCCCCCCCCCCCCCCTCTCTCTCTCTCTCTCTCTCTCCCTCTCTCCTTCCCAGCTGGTCCTTATTAATTAGCTGCCATTACTGAGGCTGCAACTGAGCGTCGTCCACAGGATATATGTGCGGAGGCTGCTCAGATTCTTCCAAGGACTCGTCGGCCACTGTTTTTTTCTTTCCTCTCTCCATCACTCCTCCTCTCTTCCGCTAGCAAAGACACCATTATGTTGGTGTTAAGCACGCTGAGCTGTGAGGACAAACCCCTCTTTTAGCCAATGGCCCATGGAGCCTCCACTGCACCTGGCTTTGGGAAGTGAAGAACATGAAAGAGTGGATGGTGGCGGGGTGGGAGGGGCAGAATTCCCAAGCTCAGATGTTTTCCCCGGCACATTGCAGATGGTGCTTGAAAACAGTGAGCATTCAGAAGCGTGCGTGCATGTTTTGTCTGGGCTGGGGACCGGGCTTTGACAGTAAATCAGCACGGCCGCCCCGTCTGCTGACAGTCACATTAGCACCTCAGACAGCAACCCTCCTAATTTCATTTTTCCCACAGAGCTGGGAAACCCTGGCGGATCCCCCCAGCCTGGTGTCTGATGAATGAGTGGGATTTTGGGGAAAACAGAGAGGTTCTGAATGAGGGCAAAAGAACATTTCTCATTTGGGCTAGACACAGATGTGCTTGGGGCTGCCTGAAAGGAAAGTGAATCGAGTCAGTTCATATCCCACATTGTAAAAAATATATTTATATGAGAGAGAAAGAGAGAAATAGATAAAGACAAAATCTCTCAATTATAGTATCGGATTTGGACCTGAGCTGACAGGTGTATGGTTCTCACATGATTAAATGTGATGGAAAATCTGGTTTATAGTTTCAACCATGGTTCCAAATTATAGTCAAAACCACATTCCTGACAGTTGTTCTATTTTATTCTCCATAATTAACATTTTGTTTGCTCTGTTTTGGTTGTTAAACGATTCAAGTTGTTCTTGAGGTGCTGTTATTGTCCCTGGGAAAACAGAATTCCTCTGAAAGTCTCACTCGCTCCATCATGGAATCTAGTCACACCATCTAGGAATTCATTTTTTTCTTTCTATTAATTCCTCAACCACAGCGTGTCCCAGGAGCTTTAACCATGACAAACTTTGCGTGCCGCCAGCAAAACAGACTCATCTCATTCTCAGGTTCTCTACCCAGATGGCTTACAGAAGAGTTGGGAGTTCATTCGTGTGGCAGCGAGACAAGAGTTCTTAATGAAGGATGAAGAACAGCCCCAACCCCATTAACCGTCTCTCAGACAGCGCATTTAGCATCGTTTCACAAACTTGCCGCCTGTGGAGCAATCTCACACCCATCAGTGCAGTCATTACAAGCGCAACATGAACGCAACGTAACACATGGTGTGCAGAAGTCTTTCTTTGTTGTAATGGTCTGAAATGATGTTCGATCCTTGTGACGCACTAGGCGCGGGAACACTGAATTGTGGGTAGGAGAAGCGAGAAAGGAGAAGCTCTTGAGTGAATGCGCGGACAGTTTGTGCAATTTAAAAATAAACTGGAACCCCACCCAGTACCCTAACTGGTGTCCAAGATGTGCTTTCACACCCACTCAAGATTCTGAAGGACGAGACAAGCCGGCTGCGGAGCACCGAGGCAAAAGGGGCTCGCCTGTCCCAACGCACCCCAATACCAGATCGTCACAGTGTGTATTGGTGTCAGCACATTTCCCCACGTGCTTTGCCATAAACACGAGCCAGCTGATTTAAACAGGAAATATTTTTTTCTAGCCTCAACTTCCTACGTATCTCAGATCGCATGGGGACCTTGTCAAATGCTGCAAGCAAGAGAACAACCTCCCACCTCCCCACAGCACAGCTTCAGGGCTTCAGGACACAGAGATGTCCTCACAGCAGCCTTTTTGAAAATATTTTAACGCAGCGGGCACAGTTTCGCTAACTATTATCTCGGAGACGAGCAGATCAGAGCAACACAACAAAGAACTGTGGAGCCTGCAAGCCTGGATTGACCGTAATGATTCTTTTCCTGATTTTGGATGACGTATGTTAAAAAAAAATGTTTATTATTTGAAGATTGAAAAAATAAATGTACTCAAAACTGGAATTACAAGAATCCAGCTCGGCTATGCCAGTCTTGTCATGTTGTGAATATCAGACCACTCATTCCTTAAAAGTTCCAACTTTACAGCATAGCAGACAAGACCCTAAAATAAATAAATAAATACATAAAGAAATAAACACGTAATATTCAAGCCACAATCTTGCTATAGAAACCTAACATTGTAAAACTGCTCCTGCATTATGTTCTGTAAAACTACTCTTACATTTGCTTAAATTTGTAAGACTCCAATCAACTTTTTTTGCTGTGATATGGATGAATAATGCATTACTCATTTTAAATGAATGCATTAAATAGTAAAAAATTCATCTGTGTAGCCACAGCAAGATGCTGAACGAGCCTGTGTTTGAACTGTGCAATTTAATTATTTAATGAGAAAGGATAATCTTTGTGCAGATTTTTTAATGCATTTTTTTAATGCAATCTCTAAAGACCACCCCACACAGGGTCTGTTTTTGGTCTTCAATAAATTCTGTGTGCCGCACTACAGTCTCTGTCCCCGATCAGCTAAGATGAAGAAGCGACAGCTCTAAAAATAAAACAAATTCCTACAACATGTTCAGCACAGATGCCTTAATCGCAGCATCTCCCAAGAGTTTTAATTAAGAGCTTCAGAACGTTGCCTGATTCAGACATGTTAACGCACACGTCTGCTTTGTCCTTGAGTTTTATCTTCCCTCCAGTCTGGGTAGATGCATAAGTCCTCATGAGTTGTAGGGAAAGGAAGCGGATGACGAGAAAGATCATGAGCGGAGCAGCAGCTGTAATGCCGCCATATTTATGGCTCCCCTGTCGAGCATTTGGGACAGGAGGACACGCACCAGGGGCAGTGGTGGCCTAGCGGTTAAGGAAGCGGCCCCGTAATCAGAAGGATGCTGGTTCGAATGCCTATCCACCAAGGTGCCACTGAGGTGCCACTGAGCAAAGCACCGTCCCCACACACTGCTCCCCGGGCGCCTGTCATGGCTGCCCACTGCTCACTAAGGGTCATGGGTTAAATGCAGAGGACAAATTTCACTGTGTGGCCCGTGTGCTGTGCTGCTGTGTATCACATGTGACAATCACTTCACTTCTCTTCTCAGGAGGAATTGTAAGGCGATATATTACGCTCTGTTGTGTTCACATTATCTGTGGGACTTTTTCGGGCATGTTGCTGTCTGTCTTGTTGTTGTTTTGTGGGGTTTTTTTGTGGTTACGGTACAATGTTGAGTTGTGCTCAGTGTCTGTGTGATGTACGACACACCCTGAGCTGTCAGGAGGGCTCTGAGATAAGACCTCACAGCAGAAAACACTCATTAAAACGTCCATGGGGATAGCAGATGTTTGTCTGACCTCTGCTTATTTTCAATGGCGACAGTGAGATGTCGGGTTGTGGAGCGAGATGGAATGTTGCACGGCTCTGCTCTCAACTCAGACAGCGATGTTCATAGATAAAGGGCCATCAAACGTCCACCCGGAAAGTAGCCTTTCAGTTAAAGTCGACACACCTGATCCCCATCCCTAATCCTCTCAGCCTGCAGCCAGCTCTTACTGGTCCCTGGGAATAGCAGAGGACCTATGATTGAGGGTGGGATGTAATTACTGTCAGCCATGATTACGGTCCACTCATTGCTTAGTCGTGGGCTCAGAGGATCCGCGAGCGCAGCCGCCTCCGCCTCCGCCTCAGGATCTCGAAGCTCAGAGACGAAGCGGTGCCCCGTAAGCTCTTCATAAATGTCACATTAACGCGCCACGGCTCTCTACACTAGAAGGAAGAATCGTTCATGCACTTATCATCATGGCAACATCTTTTCCACAGATGCCTAAAGTGCCATATCAAAAGAAGTGAAACTTAAAGCATGTGCATTTTCATTCCGTCGTAATTCCGGCAATTGCAACTGACCCTTCAGACTAATCAATACTCTGATTCATTGATGGTAACATGGAAGCACGTTGTAAGTCGCTCTGGATAAGGGGGTCTGCCAAATGCCTTAAATGTAAATGTAAATGCATTTTGGGTTCACCCGCATTTAACACACATAATTCAATCCATCTCACCCACTTAAAATAACTGAGCAGTGCAAGGCTGGTGCCCTCCAGGACCAGGATTGGGAACAAGTGTGAACAAGGTTTCATGAGAAGGTTCAGACATATGTAATCTGTGTACAAGGCCTGATTTCTACCCAGCAATCTTAGCTGAAAGGTCTACAGCATTTTAGAACCCATTTTCATTCAACAAAATATCTGGACACCTTCCCAGACATGGATAAAGAAGCATTTTCATTCTGAAGGCAATTTGGCCCATGGTTCGGAAAAATCCTTGTCAAACAAATCCAGACCTTGCAGTTAGCTTTATAGCTCACATGGACATCTGTTTGATTTGAAGTTCACAGTGAGCAGTTCTGGGCAGATTTACGGCTTTGAGTCGAGGTACTGTGTTCAATTTTGAATGAAAAAAGGACAAGAGAAAATGAGGAACACCCTGATGTCAATAAATATACCGTGGCTAATTAATATATAATAATTAGACTTTGAAACACCAGTTGAATAGAATTGTGAAGACCACATCTCTAGACCTTGTGTCTAAAATAATGTCACAGTGCTGTGAACATGTATAAAAACGGAATCAGAATCCAACGGCGAAGAAGAGTGAACATCTGACTTCTCTGATGTTACTTGGACATGGCAAAATAGAAATTACAAGAATTAACAGTTTCTAATATATTAATACAGGTAGATTTACTGTTGTAGGTACAGAAAAATATTGCATGTAAAATGGTATCAATGTTACAGAAAAAAGAAAGGAAAGGAAACAGATATAGAGGAAAAGAGACAAAAAGCCGGAGAGGCAGCCTGGACCTTAGAGAAGCAGAGAGGAAAAAGGAGCAGATCCCAGAAGCTGGGGAAGAAGAAGCAAAGGAGGAAAGAGCCCCAATGGAGGGGAAAAAGAGAGAGAGTAGTCATGAAACTGGGCATTCGACTCCCAAAAAGGTTGCCACCTACCAATCAGAATGTACTTTGATGTTTCTGCCTTGTCCAAGCAGAAGTTCTGATATAGGAACACGGAGTTCCTATATCAGAGTTGCATAAGAGTTGCATAAATTTGGCTTCCTCTAATTTATAAAATAAATGTAGCATCTAGTAGACATATGGACCAAAACCATTGTCACCAAAGGAAGAATATTTTAATTATTAGATACATTTACCTGAAGAAGTGATGGGATTGTCATTGTGAAACACAGCACAGCACAACAAAATGTGTCCTCTGCTTTTAACCATCACCTTTGGTGAGCTGTGTGTGGGGACGGTGCTTTGCTCAATGGCACCTCAGTGACAACCATCTGATTATGGTTCTGTTTCCTTAAACACTAGGTCACCACTGCCCCATAATTTCTTGTTTAAATTAATTTATTTAATTTTAAACCTCAATTAAATTAATTTAAGTAATTTACAATAAAAGTTCCAATACAATATATGTCTACCCATCTCCAGGCTGACTCAAACTAATTAAGGCCGGTCTACCAGTAATATCGTGATCATTCCCTTCACACAGCCCCATTGCGCACTGGAGTCGTCGGCTCTCATAAGCTGCAAACCTCGTAAGCCAACTAAAGAACTCCTAATTCAGTGCTGTTATTACCACCTAGGGCCAGGGGCTCCTGAGTGTACTGCAAACTCTGGAAAATACAGCGAATTCTGACAGACCGGCAGTGGCGGACGGATGTATTGGGAGAAGCAGTGAGGGAAGAGAGCAGTCGTTTTGCTGAGCATGTCATCCTGCGAGATCCTGCGAGTGAACACCGAAATGTCAAAGAGTCCCTGGACGGCCGGCTCAGGGCTCATCTGCGGGACAAACACTGCACAGCGCATTCTGATTTATTACCTCAGAGTCGGCGAGGGCTCCCCATGGCGACAGGCATTACAAAAATCGTATTCCCCGGCGAGGCGCCGCACGTTTCTAATGAAATGTGACCGAGTGACACATTAGCTTCCAGCAGACCTTGCCTGCCAAAGTAATTTGGAGTGCTGGCACTCAGAGCTGGTAACCGACAGAATGGCAGCGCTCGGGACAGCTGAGGATTCATTTCAGCAAGATGCAACCCCAGATCTCAATGATCCCAGACCATTTTTAAACAGGAAGCCGGGGTCAACAACATTAGGAAAAGTTTTAGCCTCAAGTGTTCGCAAACCTAGAGCTAAAAAAATCCAGTTCACTGAGTGGAAGTGCAATTATCTATGAAATTTAACACTAATCTGTGTTTCTCAGCTATGATTTTTCAAAATGCCAGCTTTTGTAAAGAACAAATTAATGTTGAGTAAAAACTGTTAAAATACAACATGACTTTGTGAAGAATTTCATCTTTTATCTGTCATTTATTTACCTACCATTGAGATATGTTTTATTTTGGAATGTGTAATGTCATATTAAGTAAATCTTCCCAATTTCTACAAAGGGTAAAAGAAAAGGCTTCTGGCTGGTTTGGCAGTAGGAAAAAGTTACAACCACGCCACAAGCTGCACTTTCTTTCCAAAATGTCCAAAAAGACAGACAGGGTTGTATTACAGAGGTGATATATAAATTGTGACATGCTGAATAGTACAACTATGAATGTGGCGTATTGATAGAAGTGGATTTAGATGTTCCAGAATTAGGGTCAATAATCCCAAAAATCGGAGATTTTAATATGACTACCAGGGCATTCCTACGTTTCCTTTTCCTAAGGGGAAACATGAATGGAGATGAACTCACCTTGTAAGGCCTCCTTGGCTCTGTCCAGCTCCTGCTCCTTGTGGGCGAGCTGAACCTTGAGCTCGGTGGCTGACAGGAGCTCTGCAGAACTCCCCCCCTGGGTCTCCTCCAGGTCCTTACTCAACATTTCCTTCATCTGCTTCAACAGGTGCACCTCCTCCTGGAGTTGGGCCACCTCCTCCCTCAACAGCACTGCAGAGAGAGAGGAAGGATGAAAGGCAGTGATGCAGGAACTGAGATTTTGGTGTCTGTGCAGCCCAGTTTTCCCAAAAAGCCTTGGATAAACCCAGCATTATTTGGACACTCTCTGCTGATGCTGGTTGCTAAGACTCGGTCAACATAATTAGAGGAGGAGTGAAATTACGGTGTGGTCTATTTCATTACGAGCAGATGCAATTAAGAAAAGGCCTTTTTTTTTGTTGATTGCTTATCTTGTTATGATGAAGCTGCAGTTTTTGGATGAATGTCTAAATGTAGAACAAATATTAACATTCCTGTTCAATTTATTATCTACTGTAATTGGGGTAAGTTTCTTAGTAGTTTGAGTTTCTAATTATTGTCATGAGGTCGCAGCTATATGTCTTTGATTTAAAAAAAAAAAAGATCAAAAACAGTGTAACAGGGCTAATCTTGTTATCAGTCATGATGAGGTTAGCTACTTCTTCAAATTTTTCAAAGTGGTCATGAGCATGTGTAAGACTGTCATTTTCTTTCAAGTGACTTCTTATACTTAAATATACTTAAAAGTTGGAACACTCTGTTAGCTGATCATAGATAAGTTAAGTACTTAAAGCAATGTTTACCCTTCAGCCTGGTCATTTGCTCCCATAACTGGTCAATAATCTAAAAAAAAAAAAAGGTTTACCACTGCTGAGAACTGGAAAAAACTGCGAGACAAGAAGAATCAAAGTGGAAAAACCTGATCCTGACTCAGACTCCAGTTGGGTCTCTGTCTGTATACAGAACCATGGTGAAATTGAAGAGATAATCATTGTGCAACACTGCAGCACAGCACACAACAAAACGTGTCCTCTGCTTTTAACCAATCACCCTTGATCAGCAGTGAGCAGCCATGACAGACATCCGGGGAGCAGTGTGTGGGGATGGTGATCTGCTCAGTGGCACCTCGGTGGAACCTTGTCAGCTCGGGATTCGAACGGGCCGCTTCCTTAACTACTACTGATCAACACCTTATGCCACGAAAATGAGGTACACTTGAAGGGCAGTTCTGAATCTTATGTATGTAGAAAAGAGAAGAGTTGAGGTTAGAGTGTATAATGGAAGTTCACGGTACTTGATTTAGTTTTAAAGCATGTTACATTGTACTTAACATTACAAGGGTGCTACAACATTGAGTGTAGCCAAATATTGCTTTGACTAGATAAATATTTAAGATTCTGTTCAATGAACTGCAGTGTTTTAGAAAGTTTCCACATCTCAACAGTTAACCTTCACTGTCACTTACATGTGGTGTAAATTGGCATTGGCCAGTAGACTGAATCTCCATTCATTGTCATTATCTGATATGATTTAAAAATGACTTTACTAAATTGTCACACCACAATAATGAAAATAGGATTGAAGGAGAGGGAGATAAACAGAGCAAATGTCTAAAGTGAAGACCTCGTGGTGACATTGCCAATGGAAAAAAAAAATTCAGAAAAAAGAGAGAAATAAATGTGAGGGGGAGGAAGAGATGGGGTGTGAAGTCAGAAAAAATGAGAAAACTGCAATTTGTCATTGTCTGTTTTTACTCTCTACAGCCATGATCATGGCAGAATTACAAATCATGCCCTGGTCTGGTTGATAAGAGCCATCGCTCATCTGCTTCACTCTTCAGGGTCTTCCTCCATCTTCTATTTAAACCACACCCCAATAAAAAGAAATCAAACTGACCTTGCAAACCTTTTTCAAACCAAAGAAGAATGGAAAAATTAAGATAATGCTTATTAATATATGAATTTCTATGGGTACAATTTTCAAAATGGTGCAAAACACAGTGCTGCAAACTAAATGTGGGGCTTTGCCCTTACACTAGCAAACAATCTCCAGACTTGGCGCAAAAGTACTTGTCTAAAATAGATTTGAGTGAATATTACTAGGCCTTCCTGGATGCAGTATGATTTCCTATATGGCATGAATTACCCAACATACACCAACATCTGTAACATAGTATATTGTGAATCTCTGGAAGTCCAGTTATGACAGTTAACTAGTGACTGAACCAACCCACTGAGCTACAAGCAAGAACGGGAATCGACAGAAACATGTATCTGAGTGGTAGGACCCTTTTGGGTAACACACTTGCCTATGAACCAGAAGACACAGGTTCAAATCCCACTTACTACCATTGTGTCCCTGAGCAAGACACTTAACCCTAAGTTGCTCCATGAGGACTGTCCCTGTAACTACTGATTGTAAGTCGCTCTGGATAAGGGTGTCTGGTAAAAGCTGTAAATGTGTTGAGAAGTCGTTTGGGTGTTCAATACACTGCTCGAGTCATGAGTTTTCGGGTCCAATTGTGGACTGTGTTTGGAGTAAAACATTGAAATTGCCCCCATTATAATATTTGATCACATCTGAACCAGTGGGGGAAAAAGTTGAATTGCTCTCATTTCCATTTGACTGCAATAAAGGTACTGATTTTCACAGCCAACACTGGCCAGAAGAACTGTATTTTCCTGTATTTCTGCTTGATCGCAATTAGGCACGGAGCCTCTTCAAAAGAAGAGATTCCCATCAATTCTCTGCCTCATTAGCATATTTCAAATGGACTCTCGTGTTCAGAGAGTAACCCTCCTCTTTGCCACCTGTTCCCCACTGTAAACGAGCATAAATAAGGACCGGAACAATGGTTGCATAGCGCCGTATGAGACGAGGATGCCAGGCATCGATAGCGGATTACGTCCACGGCTGATGGAGGGGCAGCTCTGCTCGGTGCTGTTAGCAGGTGATAGTGATGGCGCTGTAGAAGCTTATGGGGGGAAGATATATGGAGGTAGGGCTGGAGTGAAGACTCTTTGGCAGACGTTCCTCCGGGACCAGGGTTGGGAAACGCTGCACTAGGCTACTACCACTACAAGTAACAGGATACAAATGCAAATTACAAAACTATTCTTTTTAAGAATATTCTTTTAAAGCTTTTCTGTAAGGCCTGTTCTTGGCTGCCTGGACAGTCCAGTCCAGTTGATCTGTTAGGATGTTTTAAAATGAATGACATGTTGAGCAGCATCACAATTCTGCTAAAAAAGATGAACATGTGGCTGAATGAATATTTATAGCTAATTAACACAGGTTCAAACACCACTTACTACCACTGTGTCCCTGAGGAAGACACTTAACCCTCCAGTTGCTCCAAGGGGACTGTCTCTGTAATTAGTTTCAATTTTAATGAAAACATTACTAGTATTTTACTAATAACTGAAATCTAAAAATTTTTAAAAACTGACGCAAGACCAGTTTTGACCAAGAAAGTGAAATGTAGTCTAGAGGTTTGAGGCTAGTCCACCAACCAGCAAGGAGAAAATAATGCTGTCAAACTGTTCCACCTGAAATCCACATGACTGGCAGCAGCTCAGACTAATTTGTAAACTGCAGAAATGTGGCCAGATTGTGAAAATCCTTCACGGTGAAACGCAGGGGTTAAATCAGGGTGCACCACGTCTGCTGTCGCAGAATGAGTGATAAACGAAATCAGCACAAACAGAAATGTCTGCCTGACATTTCGGTGCCTTTCTGTATCTCTCCAAAACTAACTGCACCTGCAACCCAATACACAGATGGTGCACAGCCATTGAGGTTCACAGACACACACACACACACACTCCGCAATGTGCACATTCTCCATTAAACATGTGTTAGTATACAGATGCCTTGCATATTTGCACATGACCTTGCATTCAGGTTCACAGCATTCCCAATCAGAACTCTCTCAGCTGGTAACCAAAACCTTTCCCAGGCGGGGCCTGTAATCATTTAGCTAAAAGACCCTGAGTATTATTTACCAAAGTCTATTCTCCAGATGTAGTGCCATGCTGAGCAGCAGTATGGATGCTGGCATCGCTCTTTGCTCTCTGGCGTAGAAAACAACAAAACCTTTCTGATGTCGGAAGCTAAAGGATTCCTGTGAACAACCTCAATTAACCCGCTGCTAAAAATGTTGTATCCGAGAGTGAGTGTTGAAGGCTCACAATTTAGCCTTAGGCCATGAACCAGGGCATTTTTTTCTGTCCGTCTTTGGATACATTACAGATGCATGTGTGAAAACGGTGTGTCTTTTTTCACTTTGTCATATGTGGCAAGGGCACCTAAATATATACAGGGAACATTACAACAACGTTCCCTGCACTCCTGTTAACTGGATGAAGGGTAAATTTGTGATCCGTTACCAAATTGCACCGCCCACGGTGGCAGGAAGAGCAATGAGGGGGATCTTACTCAGGAGGAATGACAGGAACGTGCTCCCACGTAACACAGAGCATACACTGTTACCACGGTTACAATGGAATGTTTGTGGGGCAGAGCTACTAGTGAACCTCTGAAGCATGGGAACCAGTGTGTCGGCACATACACACACACAGTTATGTTCATAGTCTACACATTTTTGGTAGTTGAGCTGGTAGTGGTAGTTGAGCTGGTAGAGCTTGGTAGTTGATATCAGAAACCCTAATACATTCAACCCTGAATACAAAGGTGCACAACTGAAATGGTGACAAGTTGGCCCGAAGATGGCTGTTAGCGTGATTAGTAAGTGAAAGAGTGGTTGTGCTTTTTACGCAGAATAACAGCAAAATATTTCCTGGAAAGACATGCGTGCTAGGTGTCTTTAAGAGACACTCATGCTATCTGGAAAGCAGGTGTGAGCCCACAAGTAAGATTTCATTTGCTACCTCCTCACCTGCCCCCAGAGTGCCTTGCGCCCGTTTGTCTCCCATGAAAGCTTTACTCGGTCACATCTGACACCTCAGGTTGGGCACCTGGTCGTATTTACAGAAGAAGGATGCAGATGGACAGGCTCTGGACAGGCATAAATGTGTATTTCTATGCCGTTCTGAAGATGCGCTGACAGCACCTTTTAAATAGTAGGACTTGCAGTGGCTGAGCAGTGGTGATTTTTCAAGAGCTTTATCTGATTAAAGCCTACTGTGCTTCTGAAGTTGAGCAGCAGAGATTTGGATGGAGCAGATGCAGAGATTGGATCTAATGGCCAGTTTAATTTGGCAGTTCACAAATTGGCTAAAATGTGATGAATTGGTGAGTGTGCAACTAAATTTGAAGCTTGCTCATTCTAATCGCAATCAGAATTAACATACTTTCATTAGGACTCTGTGAAGTGGGACAGTACCAAATGTCCCCCTGCATGTGTAAATTCTCTTGCCTGAACAGGGAATGCCACATTGTTTTTAAATGATAATTCAACTGGAGATGCTGACAGGCCCTGTAAAGACTCTTGAATGGCTGAGGGTCCTGTCATTCCTGACAGTAATCACCCTAATTAGTTAAAGGTCTAACGAAAATACTATATTAAACATGCATACCCTTTAGGAATATCATATGTATATGTAGAGGAAAGTGGTATGCATTTAAAACAAAAAACATCAGCTGCTTTGTATATGGGTGCTTCACTTTAATATAAACGGGTGAATATAAAAAGTTGACAACAGAGGATTGATCCCTTATGCCTAGATAATTTTTTTACATTTTGGCATTTATCAGACACCGTATTTGAACCCGTGTCTTCTTGTTCAGAGGCAAAGGTACCCACTAGGCCCGTGTTTCGAAACTCCGGTCCTGGAAGAA
The DNA here is from genome assembly GCF_900700375.1 of Denticeps clupeoides. Taxonomy (NCBI): domain Eukaryota; kingdom Metazoa; phylum Chordata; class Actinopteri; order Clupeiformes; family Denticipitidae; genus Denticeps; species Denticeps clupeoides. The sequence continues at coordinate 6,920,531 of NC_041716.1, read as the reverse complement.
CATCTGCCAGGACGTTTTTGTTCCAAACCCACATATCTTCACAGTCTGCTCCACTCATTATTAGACGATTAAGTAGCACCTGAGGGCTGGAGTGAAGACGTTCCTCCAGGAACAGGGGTGGTAAACGCTGCACTAGGCCACTACCACCACAAGTAACACATACAAATGCAAGTTGCAAATAACTTAGGAGCCATATTTAAGGGCATATAGTTAATGTCATATTCACATATTGTAATGCTTGTAATTTAAGTGTCAATCATCTGCATGTTTGATATGGTACCAGATATCACACTTGTGAAATCCGCTGACAGCAAGTTAGGGGGGTGGAAGAACAGAGGCAAACAGAGGTAACATGCAGCACTACACCTGGACATGTAGATCTAGAGGTAAGGAGCAGTGACGGGGGCAATAGTGGCCTAGCGGGTAAGGAAGTGGAGCCGTAATTGGAAGGTTGGGGCTTGGAATCCCATGGTGCCAGTGTTCTCACACGCTGCTCCCCGGGTGCCTTTCGTGGCAGCCCACTGCTCACTAAGGGTGATGGTTAAATGTAAAGGACACATTTCGTTGTGTCACCGTGTGCTGTGCTGCAGTGTTTCACAATGACAATAACTTCACTTTCACCTGGGACGTGTCAACAGGAATAGGTTCAAGAAATTGGAAGTGAGCCATCTGAGCCATAAGTCATGCCTACTGGCTCCTAACTATTTACTAACAACTAACTAGGAAATACACCCCATGTACCATGTCTTAAAGTACTATTAGATTTTCATGACCACCGCCCTCATATCCATAGGAAATATTTAACATTTAGCTAATGCAGGATTTGTCATACGACAGTACTGTGACCCGATTAAGTCACTTTATATTTATGCAAATGTGCTTTTTTGGGGGCGTGCATACTTATGCTCTGTCAGAGGAACGTCACTGGGCTTGAGGAGAGGCTTGTAAAAGCCTCTTTCTTCATATCAACCCCTGTCAAGTTTCATCACCTCAGTGAGGACAGTGACCTTTCCCAGGCCATTTCAGTTAATCATCACTGCCTTGTTTGGTCACGTTCTTCAGTTGCACCCTGCTTTCCCACGTGTGGGTCGAATGCCTCTTTAATCCTCTTGTTTAGTTCAGGTGACACTGGGTAGTTCATGTGGGTACAGTTCTAAGGTTATGCTTTCCACACAAAGGCCTCTTTTTTCAAACTTCAGATGTTTACAGGCATGTCAACCAACAAAGTGAGCTGCTTTGAATCCAACTGTTTTCCAGTGGTTCCAAAAGCCCTTATTCTACTAAACTATGTGTTTCACACACCAATTGAAACCAATCACTTTGTGAGCAGCCAAAGGATTCTCCAGCTTGATTTGTCATTTCATTTAGACCCTCAAAATCACTGACAAGTTCGGTTCTTCCTCCAAAAGGCTGTCACTGGCCAACCAAATGAACAATGATAACTGTCTTGTAATTAGTTTGTGCTACATCACTGGTTCTGCATGGTACAGTGGTTCTAGTACAACAAAGAATTATTGGGTATTGTAAACCTGCAGGATAATCTCATGGGTTTACATTGTCCACAAAATTTTAGGAAAGAAATTAGGATTATGTTAGGATATGAATCCAGAATTCAAATCAGGCCTTCCAATTAATATATCAATTTATCTAATGAGAAGATAAGACACTCCTGACACTGGAAGATAGGTGGCAGTGTTGGGTTTTCTTCAGCTTGCTGGAAACAGAAGGGCAGGTGGTCTGCTAACAGGTGGAACGGGTCCACAGAGAACCCTACAGATGGGTCTAGACACTGCTTCCTAAAACTTGTCTCTCGTTATTACCACACGAGTCATGTTCAGACACTCGCTCTGTGATTCATTACTTGTGACATTCCATGAATGCGCTTGTTAAACTGTGGTAGCGTGTGGATGATCCCTCTGTCTTTATTTAGCCAAGAGAGGTTTGAGAGAAACGAGGTAGAATGAGGAGGAATATTAAGGGAGTTCAGTATTGTCTGACGTGCTCCTGATTGCCCTGATCATTTTAAAATGTGAAATGTTCTAAATGAATGCCCATTGTATCATGTCCTCGTTGGGTCCTTGACTGTCCATCTTGAATTGCTGCATGTCCTTGTTTCATGTATTAAACCGCCGTTTGTCATATGAATTTGTCAATCACCCTGCCGCCATGAAAACAATGACTTGGCAAATGAAATGCTTATTTCCTTAATTTCCTTCCTTGTTGGAATCCTTTTGGATTGCGAGACACAATAAAATTTAAGCAGATAAAAAATGCCTATTATTAAAACACGCCTATGACAAAAACAATATGTAAAATATAAACAGGAATGACATGTAGCATGGAAAAGCAGTCAGTGACAGTGCCAGCCTTGGGCTGAAAAGCATCAGAAGTGAAATAATTTACTAGGACATCCTCAGCATCACATCGACGAGCTTCAGTAACGTATATCAACGCGCTTAGTGTGGCTGAAATAGTGTTTCTGTTGATGTACAACATGTTTCAGACTGTTTTCTAACACTGAGGTCCCAGCAACTTCCTTCTGTCATTGGTCACTATGATTACAACTGTGACATCTGAGGACATTGGAGCAATTCAGCTAAAGAACAGAGTGCCTGATAATGTCCTAAATAAAAGGTCTGGAATGGCAGACGTTTCTGAAACGTAATTATCGCTGTAGAGCAGAGTTCGAAGAGCAGACAAAATGCCAAAACAACACAAACAGAAGCTGTCTAATGCCTCGACTGGGAATAAAGACAGAAAAAGACCTCTCTAAAAACCCTCACAGAACAGCCATGAAAAACACTGAGCACTTTTATTTATTTATACAAGGTCATCTGACATGATTACCAACCACGGGAAACCAACAGAGTCTGTTTATTGGTCAGATTTTTCTGATGGTGTCCTTGAAAACATTTTCAACACTGCGTTTGATGGATATTTTCTCAGTGGTTCTTTCTGAGTTAGTTGAATGAACCATGTCTACAAATGAACAACCCCCACACTGCACCCCACCATAACCACACCCTTAATGCTAAATGTTTAAAAGGTGGAGGTTTGTCAGACTCAGTCATCCATTGACATTTTTAGATTAGAGGATGATAACATTTCAATAATTACTAATAAAAATTTCATTTCATTATGTAGAGATACAGACAGTGATGTAAACACCATCTTAATATATTATTAATCCAAAAGTTTGGATTTTTAAAAATATGGTACTTTGGTCAATATCAGCACCAGCACTGATGTTGTATCATTTAATGTAAAAAAAAAACACATGTAGTGCACAGTCTTGTATTATGAATTTTGGTTCAGCACCATAATACACAGGCAAGGATAGGGTTAGGGTGCTAAAGAAATTTAAAACCTGAGCAGCGCGCACACACACCCACACACACACAAACACGCACACACTCTCCTGGACTTCTTTGTCAGGAAGGTAATGACAGAGGCCATAGCAGACAGGCTGATAATTACACTGCAGAGGTCCAGCCTTGATCCTACTGCCTCCCCCACACACACCAGCCAGCCAGCGGGTGAGGTCTGAGACACTAATGAAACCAAACGCTGGAGCCCACTGCCTGCCTAACATCCTCTGAGGTCGAAGGTCAGGAGTCAGAGAACCCTTGAACAGACACAAGCCAGTACTGAATCTCATTCCTTATTATCCCATTTACTAGGGAACAGAGGGCGTGGGAATTAAAGATTAAGAATTACTGATTACTTTTAAAAAGCACAAGTACTTAAATGCATCATGGGCAGTGTTGAACAGAGCATGGCAATTGGGTGCTGACTGCAATGCTAAGCATCTGAGATCATATTTTTGGTTTCCTTATATGATTCAGTGAAACCAGTGGTCATTTCATAAAACAGCATATTATCCATATACCAACCCAGCCTCTGTATCAGTGAGGTAAAGCTGGATGAACCAGCATATTGTGCCAAGTGCTCCATTCCCAGAGTGACAGTTTAGACTATAGGAGACCTAACTGCACATGATGGGGGCGTTCAGTAAGAACAAGTACAGCATGATGTCCATATCAGCTCTGGAGCAGTTACATCATTCAGCCAGCACTTAATGTCATATCTCTCTCACACGTGCAAATTTGAAATTCATAAACTCAGGATGACGACTGGATTTATGATTGGCACACCTTTCTGAGCTTGAGTTTCTAATTGAAAGTGAAAGTGAAGTGACTGTCATTGTGAGACACTGCAGCACAGTACACGGTGACACAACAAAATGTGTCCTCTGCTTTTAACCATCACCCTTGGTGAGCAGTGGGCAGCCATGACAGGTGCAGTGTGTGGGGATTGTGTGTGGGCACCTCAGTGGCACTCAGTGGATTCGATCCGGCAACCTTCTGATTACGGGGCCGCTTCCTTAACCACTTGGCCACCACTGCCTCTAATTGTAATGCCTTTTAATTGTAATGCCTTTTATGTGCACAAAATGTGAATGTGTTTCCAATAAAAAATAAGTAAATAAATAATCTTCACACTTCCTGCTTCAGTTTACAGGTGAGCACAACTTTCCCCGTCCTTAAAAGAGGTCTGTTGTTTGCTCCAACTTTGACAGCACTGTGAATAGTTACATTTTTAATTATCTTTCATTGTAGCTCGCTGCAACCAGAATTAATTGTAAGTGCTCCAGCCTTAATGACTTCCCAAATGAAAACGAATGGAAAACTTTTCAGCCAGGACCAAACACTGCAAGAGGGAAAAACAGGCTACTTGGCTCAGGTTCAAATAAAGCTCTTCTTCAAGGAATGTATGCTGTGAATGAACTGGGGGGGATATTAATTGGTCATGATGAAAAAGAGGAATACGTTAGAGACATTGGTGCTGTGCCAGCTACATATCTGCTGTTAGGCCTGATAATTGGAAGGCTCCAGATAGACCTTTATGGTAATCACTGATACGCGCATCTCACAGAGCATCCGGGCCTCCGTCACCTGACACCGATGCTTGGTGTCTGGTTTCAGGTCACATTGTTCTTAAAAGAAGGGTGAGAAACTAAGCCTGAATAAATGAGTAGAGAAACTCGCGTTTACTGGCATGTTTTCAAGTTGTCTCATGTCCCAACTGGCGACGAAACTGTAGTTCTTCGTGGTGCTGTGTGAAAGGTTCAAAGATGGTCATTCTCACAGACTTGGGTCCAATTAAATATGACCATCTGCTACGGACTACACCAACATGAATGAATCAGGAAACCTTGCTTTTGTTCTTGTATAATAATTTATTGCATGGTATAGCCAGAACCCTCAGAATCATAATCAATCATTCAGGTGTACAGAGCTTTTCAGATTCAATGTTCACAGAATACTGAAGTTCCACTGAATGAAATGAAAATTGGTCAAATACTACTGATCGTAAGTTGCCCTGGATAGGGGCATTTGTTAAATGCTGTACATTTACATGTAAAGATTCAGCACATCACCTATTGGATGCCACCAGATAGTAACCCAATTTAACTCCTGGCTGAGATTTTGAAGTGATGCATAACATAAATCTCAGTCTTGAGCTCCCCTACAGTTGCATGCAGACCAAGGCAGAGTGCAGGACATGGGGTGGAAATGGGTGTGAACCTCCGACAACACAGCAGAAGTGACAATCCATACTGCACATGTCTTATTATCTTATTAATTATCTATGCTCTGTTAGCCAGGGTGGGGTTAAGGCAAGTTAGTAGTTTCCTCAAGTCTCAAGACTGTCCACACACATTATAGTCGCAAGTGTGTCTTCCTCTGTGCATACCACTTAACTGAGACACTCTGTGTCAGTGTTCTGAGAGGTTGGTGTAACCGTGTCTTCAGAGGTCAGAGATTGCACGGGTGACAGGCAAACAGTTCCCCTCAACCACGCTTTCACACAGACACACACCAACAGCGCAGAAAGAGCAGTGTGACCCCCTGGAGCAGTCATAGCATGTTGTCACCAGGAAACTGCGAAAACACACACACACACACACACACACACACACACACACACACACACACACACACACACACACACACACACACACACACAACTGAGCTCCACACAAGCAGACACCAAAACATGGCATGACTCAGTGTAGCTGTCTGACCAGACCAGGCTGAAAGTTGAAGGAAAAACAAAACCCCAAAGTAACAAGAAGCTCTCATTGCAGAGACAGGTGCCGTGTTTACGATAGAGGCAGGGAGGGTACATGCCTATAAGAGACAGGAAGATAATGCTCTCAGCGCCCCCAGCGCAACCTTCCATCCACCACTGAAAACGATGCTCTGTTTTTGCTTCCTTTGGGCATCTAGAGGAGACAGTTGGCAGAGACTTGAGAGCGATTTTAAGGATGGATCTCACACATCTCCTGCACTAAATGCAGCAACAATGACGAAACAGAACAGAAAAGGCACCACACAATTAAACTCGGACCAAGGTCTACAGGAGTCAAAAGAGAATGTTGCATTCAACCCATTATTAAGTGTCAAGAATCAAGGCTGACCTTGCTTCCTGAGTGAAAGTGTTTGTGAGAACCCCAAAAATTGTGCCCCATGTTAGAAATTACATTTATGGCATTTATGAGACGCCCTTATCCAGAGCGAATTACAATCAGTAGTTACATGGACAGTCTCCCTGTCCATGTAACAACTTAGGGTTAAGTGTCTTGCTCAGGGACACAATGGTAGTAAGTGGGATTTGAACCTGGGTCTTCTGGTTCATAGGCGAGTGTGTTACCCTCTAGGCTACTGCCAAATTACACGTAATCAGAAGGTTGCCGGTTCAAATCCTGAACCGCCAAGGTGCCACTGAGGTGCTACTGAGCAAAGCACCGTCCCCACACACTGCTCCCCGGGCGCTTTTCATGGCTGCCCACTGCTCTTCCTCAGGGCAAAGACTTTTGTAAGCCTAACTTCAATCTGAGGTAAAAATGGGAATAAAGTCCCTGACTGAACTGTTCAATTAATTTGACTAACTCATTAACAAAAGTCTCTCACATAAATATGAAACAATAATACCAGAATAAAAAATTCTGCAATCTGGTATATCTGAACATATTCATGTTCACACACACAAAATGGTAGGTTCTGATGAAGAATTATCCAGACTAACAAATTACAAAACTGCACACACCTCCAACTGCAAACAGTCCTTCCAGTTAATCACTTTTACCATTAGATCCTCACAATAAGTCCTCACTACCATCATTCCTGTTTAGGAGGGTGAAGATTGGCACATGCCAGGGTGGTAGTAGCCTAGCGGGTAACACACTCGCCTATGAACCAGAAGACCCAGGTTCAAATCCCACTTCAAGTCCCTGAGCAAGACACTTAACCCTAAGTTGCTCCAGGGGGGACTGTCCCTTTAACTACTGATTATAGGTCGCTCTGGATAAGGGCGTCTAATAAATACTGTAAATGTCTGAAAAAATGTCAAGTGGCCTGCAATTTTCACATTGACAATTTTACTTATCTCCTGACTCCCAATAGACACGTCCCTTTTTGAATACTTAGTCAATTATAGTTTTTATAGACACCCAGTCAAATGGCTTAAATATTACCCCAAACATACAAAAGCATAATACGATGGCACAAAACAGCAAAAGGTTCCCTCAAGGCTTCATTAAAAATTCCAGGTGCATGGCATAACAAAGTAATTAATGCTTAATTCATATATTTTGCGAGGAAGTTAAAGGTCTGTTAAAGGTCTATAATTTTACACAAGGCCAGCGGACAATGTAAATGTTCTGTTAATTCAATAGTTTTGATAAAAATATTGGTTATATTGTTATATAGTCATTGGTTTATTCCTTCATACAGAGTGAGAGGGAGATAAGATGACTTCCACAGTTCAAATGAAAAAAGCATAACGGATCATGGCTAAAGTTCCTTCCGTTACCGAGGAACAAATACACCTCCTTTTAAAATCTTGCACCTGAAGTGCTATGTTGAACACATACACCCACACACACACACACACAAACCTGTCTTTCAGGTTAGCAAACCCCTCTCTCATTTGACTTCAACCTTGCAAAATCTTGCAGACTTTGTAGTATACACACTTCAAGCATGGACACACACAACCAAACAGCTGGCTTTTCAGAGGAAAACACACACTTTAAAATGAATGAAGTGTGAACACACAAACACACTCACTGGGAATGCCTTCCTCCCGGTCTGACTTCATTTCCCGAAGGGCGGCAGGTTCCTGTGCCCGCTTCTGACAGCTCCAACTAAACTCTCCGTCAACGTCCAGAGTGATCCGTCCGGTCCCAACGCTTCCTCATCTGCCCCCCTCCCTTGTCCCCCCTGTCCTTCTTTTCACTGCCCTTATTTCTGTATTACCTGTTTGACTCAGGGCAACTCCCACCGGTTTACACCGAAGACTGCCCTGCTCACCTCCCCCACCTCTCCATGCTGGTCCAATGGGTGATGGGGGTGGGGCCAACTGCAGCAGACACAGTTCTCAGATAACATACAAGGCAGGAGAGGAGGAGTTAGGGTGCAAGGGGCACATTTTCAGGCAGGTGTGTGTGTGTGTGTGTTGGATAGGTGTGTGTAAATGCACATTTGGCTTTTACTCCACCTGCTGATGCCTACATGTGGGGAATTACCAGCTAAATTTAACTTTAACTAAAAGTGTTTCATTTCTGATTTAGGCAATTTAATTTTTTTCTTTCAAAATCAGACTTGTGTCACTATAATAAGACTATAATAAGACTAGGTTGATAATCTTTAAATTCAAAGTTTCTTCCACTTTTCTTTATTACTGTTCCATCAAACTCCTTAGAGAAATATTAAACCACAAAATCAAAAGCTGCTTTGTGTTTGTGACCACTGTAAAAAAAAAACGCTACCCGAATTAAACTGCTCATTTGATCTCGAGCCCCTGATACAACACAAGCCCTGCACTGATCTTTTACTGCTGCTACAGAAGAGCTGAAATAAACTGAGGTCAGGACCAAATAAAGAGGCTGTTTAGGAACAAACACTCATTGTTACTGGAGCAATAGTGCTGAATTTTTGCTAAAAACAATGTCATATTGCTGAAAGTGTTACATGAGTGCTTTTGTTCTAAACAAGCACGCTTCAGCCCTATCAGATACACTTGCAGTGGATTTTGCCCTGTCTATGGGGTCTCCAGGGCCGCCAATGGGGGGGTGTAGTGACAGTGCTGAGCTTCTGCGTTAGGATTCAAATGGACTTATGGATGCATTATTTCTGCATAAAATATCTTGAGGAGCAATAATATCTACTTAGTTGAGCACTAGCAGAGCAAAACATGATCATGTGCAACCAGCCTGTTTTCTTACTTTTACTTTATCTGTCCAGTCCAACATGATCAGCTAGTTGATCCCACCAATGAGCAACAATTGGATCCTATGATAACTTCTTCTCATCAGTAAGGGGGTGATTTGAAAAGGGGTAAGATTGGCTCAGCTAATCCCCAGGAGGTTTGTGTGTACTTGTGTGTGAGCTGTGGGGCAAGAATGCCAAGCATGGGCAGCATGTAAGACGGCAGCATAATGACATCTCTGCATGGTGTGGTATTTAAATGCCTGGAGCTAAAATGAAGGAAGCAGTGGTCATGAAACAACGAATGCTGAGAATGAAAAGCCCAGGAGCTGAACAGGGAAGCAGTGGACTGGTTTCTGCAGCTGCTTTGAAGTGGAATTGGAAAGGGATGGGCCTTTCCAAAAGAAGTGGGACTCACTTTTGTTGCCAGACATTAATGGCTGTGTGTTTAGTTATTCTGAGGAGACAGGAAATGCGCCTAGCGGGTAAGGAATCAGAAGGATGCTGGTCCAAATCCCAAACCATCAAGGTGCCACGAAGGTTATGTTTCACAATGACAATCACTTCACTTTTACTATCACTTTACAACGAATCAAAGAGTCATATATTTAGTGTTGTCCCAAGGAAAGATAAACTATTAGATAAGATATAGTAAAATATTTACAAAAATGTGACGGGTTTACTCACTTTTGTGACATACTGTATGAGCTGGAATGCTCCAGATAACATGCAATATAGTGTAAAATAAAACATGAGTTTTGTTGCATTGATAATGTAAAGAGAGCTGGCTGCAGCGGTTGCGTGTGTGGGGTATTGCCTTCTGAAACTCTGACACAAGCACATTGATATTTGACTCTCAGTTTCAGTATTGGTTCACGTATGGCTAAAAAGTCATCTTCATAAGATGTAGAAGATAAGAAACATGACAATGCCATAACTGCCGATGACATTCACAGTGTCTCCATATATTAACCAGGCATATAGGTTGAGTGTGTTGCCATATAAGTAGGCAATAGTATCACATCACAGGTATGGTTCTGGAGGTTGGAGAACACTGAGAGGTTCTCTCCAGAGCATATGGGACTGCTAGTAGTAATAATAACACAATATTGAGGGAGAAAAAAGAAAATGTGCATATCTTCACAGACAAATACATAACATACAAACACACGCAGCCGAGTCACATTCAGAAACCAGCTTACATGTTGAGAAACAGCGCAGGATTCTTACTGGTTGTATGTCTTTCTGTTATTATTGAAGTTGCACAGTGATCATAACAGGATCAGACAGGGTAGGAAACACAGAGAGATAAATCAGCGCAGCAGATACAGATCAATCTCTCAGGCAAGTGTTTACAGGAGAAACAGCATCCAGCGGCCACCAAGCCAAGAAGATGTCAGCTGGTTTCTGTGTGCCTGAAAACAGAGCCTGCCAACACACAGACACACACACACACACACACACACACACACACACACACACACACACACAAAGGCACGCCGTGTTTGCATTCCTGAAAGTCATCCTCTGAAATCTGTTTCATGTCACTCATCTACACCAGCACCATGTGTGTTTTAACACTTCGATGACAAACCAGAGTTCTTATTGACAAAATGATGACAAACAGCCAATGACAGTTTCTTCCTTAGTTGCACTGTCAGATGACACTTTTTTTTTCATAGAATAAAGTTAGCGATGACTAAAATAAAACAGTGAGAATTAAAACTATATTTTGCCGAGTCATGCTAGCCTGGTTATGTGTAAATTGCTGAAAGACAATAAAAAAAAAACAACAAAACAATGAACTAGCAGCAACCCAGCAGGTTCCCACGTATCCTGGGACGATGCTCCCAGACTGGTACCAGCGGGTCATTTTTCCTACCCTGACCAGGCCACTCACCAGGCTTCAGAGGAGTCAACTAGAGCACTTTATGACCAGCCCACTCATAGTAAATTCTAGCATATTAATTATCATTTTAAATTGTAGAGCTTTAACTACATCAGGGACGCAAGGCAAGGAAGCAGGGATGCAAACATGGGATTTAAAAACATAAACAGAGACCTTCACACAAATGACAGAACAAGGATGGGACACAGCAAGGATACATTTATACTAATGATAACATATGAAAACAAATCAAGACAATAAGGAAACACAAGGCAAGGCACAAATGTAATCCCGGCCTGAAGTACTGGGAAATGTCTGAATCTGTAGCATTTCAAACATATTCTTCAAGGAAAATAACAACAACAAAGTAAAGTGATTGTCACATGTGATACACAGCAGCACAGCACACGATGCACACAGTGAAATTTGCCCTCTGCATTTAACCCATCACCCTGAGTGAGCAGTGGGCAGCCATGACAGGCGCCCGGGGAGCAGTGTGTGGGAACGGTGCTTTGCTCAGTGGCATCTCAGTGGCACCTTTGGCGGATCGGGATTCGAACCGGCAACCTTCTGATTAAGGGGCCGCTTCCTTAAATGCTAGGCCACCACTGCACTACACTTTGGGGCCAAGTTTATTATGTGTGTTTTCTTTCAATGTACACTAGTGGCCAAATGTTTGGACACCCCTTCTCATTCAATGTGTTTTCCTTATTTTCATGACCATTTTCATTGGTAGATTCTCACTGAAGGCATCAAAAGTATGAATGAACACATGTGGAGTTCTGTACTTAACAAAAAGTGGAAAGCTGGCCTACACAGTCACCGGACCTGAACCCAGTCGAGATGGTTTGGGGTGAGCTGGACCACAGAGTGAAGGCAAAGGGGCCAACAAGTACTAAACACCTCTGGGAACTCCTTCAAAACTGTTGGAAAAGCATTTCAGGTGACGACATCTTGAAGCTCATCGAGAGAATGCCAAGAGTGTGCAAAGCAGTAATCAGAGCAAAGGGTGGATATTTTAAGAAACTAGAATATAAAACATTTTTCAGTTATTTAAACTTGATTTTGTTAATTACATAACTCCACATGTGTTCATTCATAGTTTTGATGCCTTCAGTGAGAATCTACGTACGTAAATGGTCATGAAAATAAAGAAAACACATTGAATGAGAAGGTGTGTCAAAAATGAAAAAAAAAATGTAATTTTGTTGTTATGACCATAATGTTCTCTCCTCTCAGTTTTTACTTGAGCAAAAACGGTGCATATCAATTGAATATCACAAAAGAGGATACGTTTTAACTTAATTTAAGAAAATGAACCCTCATATCTACATTTCTAACATGTAAAGTGAAATATTTTTTGTTCCATGTTGATGTTCATTTCCAGTATCATAGATTATTAGAACTATTATTTAATTTTTGTCTTTGTCTCACAGTTACAGTGTAACAATTGAGCTTTGAAGAGAGCAGAGTCTGTAGATGCGTATCTTAGGCAAGAATGGAGGACTGGACGCATGAAGAGCAATAAAGTTTTATTGATTTTGTACTAAATGTGTTAGGCTGTGCAGGATTAGGTGACAAGTTAACAGCAAATTAATCTGCTCCTGTCAAGTCACTTGAGATGCAGAGTTTTTTTTTCCTAAAGCACTCTTTATTACAGCTACAATAGCTTACAAATCCTGAAAGAACGAGAGAGGCAGCATGCTTTCCTAGAATAGGACCCTCCACAGAAACGTGTCACTCCTTCCCTCTCCTCGGGTCACCTCAATTCAACATCAGTCCATGGGCGGGGCCCGGTTCTGTCACTCACCCACCAGAGGACCCCGCCCTTGATCCCACAATCCACACCTATTGTGTCCATTGTTCTGCGTCTGCAGTGATACCAGGGAGGTACAAACGTGATCCTCGGAACCCGTTACAGTGATCCTTTAAGACAGGAAGTGATAAGTAAGCATTGTATGCACTGCAGCTGGCGGGGCTGCGGTAAGCACCCAACCAAATTGTGATTTATTTCCTCCCATCATCGTCCTCTGACCGCGAGGTGGGGGAAATACTGCAGAGTAAATAAAAGATGATGGTGGGAAAGACACACCTGAGAGACCCTAATGAGTCTGGCGTGTGTTCAAACCCCCACCCCACACTGAGAACAGCGCGCTCCAGCCGAACCAGGGCCAGAGTGCAGGACGTTTTCTGAAAAAACTCAGTGACCGCTTCGCTCCATTTTTCATCCTTTCACCCTCTTTTCTTCCAGTTTCAGGGCCTTGTGTTCCAATTTTCTCGCTAGTTCTCTGCCCATATTAACCAGCTAATGCTCCATTGCTCTCATCTGCACGCCTAGAACCACAAAAGTGGATCCAGGCACATGAGAGACGAGGGGAGATAAATCCAGTAGCAGCTGATATAGGCTGTCAGGTGTATATGAGATGAGGGATGAGGGATGAGTTTTAGAACTATACTCAGATTCATTCAACCTCCTGTGGATCATGTACCAGATCCAGCATGGTACTGTAAAGAACTTCCTGTAAAACGTTTCAGACGCGGCACTCCCCTCATTCCTGAATCTTGCTGAACCGCAGCTTCCTCGTACATCTTGACCTGAATAGGTGGGGATCTGGAGGTAATCCTCTCATGGGGGAGGAATGGGAAAGAAAATGCACAGCTCCGTTCCACAGAGCCAGTCGCTTGAGACCTCGAATGCTGTGCCTTGGTTACATGCGCTGAGTTATGGTCATGAGGGGTAGAAATGAGCATCTGTGTCACGGCGGGTCCCTTGGTGGCTTGGAGCGAACCAGCGAACGAGGACTGGGCTCTCTGAACCCACACACAGCCGAGAAGGAGAGTGCAGAATGTGTTGGGTCAGCATATCTTCTTAAGTGAGGAGATGCAGTGGACAGACAGGGCATGACACACACACACACACACACACACACACACACAGACTAAACAAAGCTTTTCAGATTAAATCACATCTCAGCAAAACACTGTTCCCCAGGCGCATTGTGTCTTGCTCGGTACAATGCAAAAATAGGCCTTTTAGCTTGTTCCGTTTCTGTTTTTGTGTTCTTTTTACGTCTGAGATGTTTCAGAAACGTCATCCTACCAAGAGGAACGGTGGAAAGCCCGGTACCCGCGGCCAGACACATCAGCTCTGCTGTACGTCTTCTGCATGACTCTACGATCACACACAGACAGTCCCATCCCTCCATTCTTCTCCCGCTCTTTATCCTTCTCTCCATCTCTGTCTGGCCGTTGTAATTTATGGCATGTACAATCACCCAGGGCCGCGCCAAAGAAACTGTACATGATGCATTGGGGCCTTGGACAAAAAATTTCCTTGAGCCAGCACATTTTAACCACACACTCAGTAGCTTGGTCACTACTGTAGGCACGCGGCATGAATTACAGCGTGAATGATGTGGAAGTTTGGGGTCAGCTGATGAATTGCACTATTCAGATTAGATTACAGAAATGGAATGAACAACTTTTCACACTGAGTGCAGAAGCCCTGCAAATGACATTATAATGTACTCTCTTGACAGGACATTGTGTGTAAGGTGTAATCTAGTGTGAGCTTCATACACTCATGCACCTCCCAGACCACAGAAAAAGCCCAGACACCTTCACACCTACACTTGGCTGATGGTGGCGCAGCGACAGTGCCTTACCTTTGTCGAGCGAGGCGTCAGGCAAGCTGAAGTCCATGAGGCTGCTGAGGTCTCCCTTATAGCACAGATCCGTCACCGTCTTCTGCCGCGAGTGTGGCACAGGGTCTGAGAGAGCTGGAGGGACAGAGGGAACAGACTCAGTCTAGAGAGAAAATAATTTAACACATGAAGCACAAATGAAGTTCTCTGTACATTTGTTCAACAAATAGGACAGGTGTGCATATATGCGAAAAAAATAATGAAACTAATGAAAGTATTTTGCACTGAGGTTTGATACCATATGAACCTTTAGGCTATTATTTAACACTTTAAATATGATTATATTTATATTTTTATAAAATTATATTTTTATCAAATTAATTATTTTAGTACCACATTAAATAAATGATACTATTGTGTATTTATTAAATTTACATTAAAATATCTCATACTAAATATAAAATCCTTATTTAGAGCCTAAATTATAATGTATTATCAGATAATCTGAATGTCCCCATGCTTGCATGTTTTAGCATATATTTCTTCTTTACTTTCCAGTAAGCCACAATGCACAAAAATATCATTGTAAAATGTACTCATGCAAATGCATATATTTATTTTACCTTATTTCTAATCACATAAATGTTATGAGCTGAGTCATCCTGCAAATAGTGAGCAAGTAGAGCTTTTTGAGTGATTCATGCAGTTGTTCTGTGTGTTTAAAGATAAGATTTGTCCTTTGAAAAATGAAAAAAGGGATTTCTGCACAATTTTTTGAATGCAGTCATAGTCATGTGTTGTTGTTGTTTTTGCTGATAAATGTCATTACTAAAAGGGCTTACTACTATGTTTAAAATGCACTCAGTAAAGTATGGAGCAAAAAAAAAAAACTTTAAACTTCTTGACCCCAGATGTACCAAGTCACCTCAGCACTAGTTTAATAAATGGCTCTGACGAACCACAGATGTAAGATGTAAGACTCAGACCTGCCCCGCTGACTGTCCAGATGGCCCTCGCTCTGCCAAACCCGCTTCCATTCGACCATGCAGTCCTACACCACTCAGCCCCGCCCTTCCTTAACACCCGAAAAACGAGCGGACAATGCCAAGATCCTTTGCAGACATGTAATACCAAAAAAAATAACTGCAGAGTTGGATATCACTGTAGTCACAGCTTGCATGAGAGCTTTTCTTTGCCCTTTAAGCTCAGATTCCGCAGGTCTTCTACAGTGATGATGGCGAGAAACTCGTTTATTTTCTGCTGAATGGAGAGGTTATACACTCGCCTGCCCTATTGCATTGTTTTCCAGGTCATTATGGCCAGGCCCCCTGCAGATCAATTGGCCTTAAGAAAAGCTCCAGGGTTCCTTTATTGATCCGAAAGCATGGAGTGAGTCTCCATTTCTCTGCCTGGTCAGCTTCATATCAACATTCATAACCAAACCTTTGTTACATGTGGCATCACTCCCCAAGCTCAATAGGATTGCACAGCACATGTATGTTTAAACGATCCAAATAGTTTACACTAAAAATTGTTGTATGAAAATTCCGTACAATGCAGCATTTTACTTTCCTTACATCTTGCATTAGATGAGAAGATACCCATGGGACAAAAGCACACATCGTTTTAAAAACAAATGGTATATATGTATGAATGTTTCAGTATATCCTTGCACATTCCAACCCCAAGAACATTACTGATAATATTCCAGGACTAACATTAAAATGGGACATCAGCTAAACAATTTTAACAGTATTAAAGCCCTTTCGGAATGCTTCATACAAGCTAAATAAATCAAATATTTTTTTTCAGTTTTGTGTGTTCTTTTTTAAACAGTAGTTTTAGAGCTAACTAGTTGCTTTATTACCAAATTTCCTTCTCAGCTCACATCACCGATCTCTCACATCACTTACATTGGTGTAAACAAGAGGTTAGTGATTAAACCTGAACAACCTTTGTAGATCCATTCAGAGAAACATATATGCAATCCATTAACCAGACAGTTCAAATCATATTTGCTGGAGAACAGATCCTGCTCAGGATGATGGGAAACACTTCAAGAGAGACCTTTAGCAAATTGTCCATAACTATTTAAAATTATTGTTTGTTTGTTTGTGGGTGTGTGTCTTTTGTCCCTGTGCACGTATCTCACTTGGAGCAATTATAAATGTCCCACTACTGGCAGACATCTCTACCAAGCAATCTTTGCTCCCCCCTCTGGGCTAATGGTTTTCAATTTCCACCTCAAATTGAATGGAGAGCGTCTGTTTGGGTTGAAGAGGGTTCATTTAATATTCAGCTTTCCTGTAGCCTTCAACACATCTGCACACACACATTCCTTAGATGAAGGATACATTTTTATTTAAGCTTCAGCCAACACCCCTCGTATAAATCATGTTATTCTGAATGATTTATTTTGGCTGCCCGATAGTATATTTAGCTCCCAGACACCCCGCATCCCTGCTGCAATACAGCAATATAGATGCTCCTCGCCGGCGATGTGCGAACCCACGCTTCTGCAATCGAACTGCATAAGACAGCAGAGAGACGGGGAGAGGGCACTGCTCAAAACATAGCAGAGATAATTCTAGACTTCTCCTTTTCCTTTTTTTCATGTGAAAGGCTGGTGCAGCAGTCCCGTCTTTGTCTCTTTGTCTCTACACCCCACCTGACTACTTAGATCATGCAGCAGTGCAGCAACCCCGGCTGCTGTCAGCTGCTTGTCAAGCTAAAGCCTCTCCAGCAGGGACAAGTGTGTTGGAGTGCAAGGTCTATTGTTAATTCCCACCTTCCAGTCCTTTACTGCAGAATCCCCACCTCTGCAGAATCGGCTATTCAAGAGCAAAGGAAAGGAGTGTAGTGGTGTGTGTGTGTGTGTCTGGGTGGACGGGTCTGTGGATTAGAAAGGAGGGTCAGCTG
Source organism: Denticeps clupeoides (assembly GCF_900700375.1). Taxonomy (NCBI): domain Eukaryota; kingdom Metazoa; phylum Chordata; class Actinopteri; order Clupeiformes; family Denticipitidae; genus Denticeps; species Denticeps clupeoides. Next base: position 6,902,805 of record NC_041716.1, on the reverse strand, counting down.
CTCGATTAGTGAGCATTGATTGATGTCACTGAAAGGACATTTCTAGAGTACCCTACGAAGATCTATCCTCACTTGTCTGCCCTCCGTATGAGTTTAGGGTCACCATGGGGGAAATGAATGGATTTCTTAGACAGGATGGGATATTGTCTGTGTTATATGTGTGTATTCCCACAAAAACAAAATACCATGACATTTTATTTAAACACAGGGCTAGAATTAGCATAGACAAGTCCAGTTACATGGCTTCAAAATATGTGTAGAATTATATATTGTTATCATATTCTTCTTTTTTTTAAAAATACATATTTATTTATTGCTGTTGGCTCCCACGAGATTGTTTGTGTTTTGTTTGTGTTGTAAGTGAGATAAAAATTAAAATACATTTTCCATACACAGCAATGATGTGTAAGATTAAACAATATATGTAATTCCAATTGTGATTTTCAAGGACGGCGTTTGCCCTTATAAAGAGCCATTGCCATTGTCGCTCGCGCTTCGTACGTTTCATCCTTTGACTACTCCTCCGGATTATCCCTGCCTGTCTTCTGACTTCCCGCCGGCCCCCAACGCTGATTCTGTCCAATCCCTGTTCACTCTTTTACTGACGTCTGATTATTGTATTGTGGGATTCTCTACGATCCCCACCCCTAGTGTTTTTTTCCTCAGTTTGGGTAGAGGCATGGGTTCTCTCCTTAACGTGAATTAACCTAATAAAATGGCCTAAAAGGAACATTTAGCTTATGACTAATGCCATTCATTCAATTATAGCCCTGTAATAACCTAAACACAGGCAAATAAATGAGGTGTTGGCTTCAGCTTAGCTGGAATCAGCTTTCCTTGAAAGAGATGGCCGCTTGTTACCATGGATTCTTCAGGGTCACTGGACCCAACTCCGCTTTAACTGGCCAACCACTAATGAAACAAAAAACAAAGAGATGAATTTGACCATAAGATCTGTTACAAAGAAGTGGTGCATGGAGAACGTTGGCAATTACGTTGGTTAGGGTGGCTGTAATACATAAAAAAAAGCGAGTAAAAACATAATTATACACCCGTTACAACCATGTTAAAAAACATGACAGGAGGTGAAGTGGTGCTGATGTTGCTCATCAGAATCTCCGGTTTGGGGAGGTGAGGCTGTCTGAAGTTTTCACTGATCTTCCACCAAGTTTGCACAAACCCCAACACACACACACAGCGAAGTGACATCTGACACGGTGGATCGAGGGATGACCCTAATTTGAACGCCCCAGTGATGCTCGTTCTCTCCCTACTCCCCTCTACCTGTCTTTTTTAGTCTGTATGGTCCTTCTGGCAGCTTTTTTTTAACTCCCTCTCCCTCTCTGTCTCCCCCTCACTTGAGGGCTGCCAGGTCCAGCAGGTTGTCATGGCCGATTGTTGTCAGAAGTCTGGCATATCTACTCTGCAACATGGGAACGCTGCATCGTCCACAGAGTGGAGACAGGCTTGCGTGTTCACACATTGTCACGGCTGGGCAATGCTGGGTGCATGGCCAGCACCAATCAGCGTGACAACAGGGCTCTGATCCCGGATGGCTGCCGACGATTAGGCGTCCTTGATCAGAGCCCTGCAAAACGAGGCAGAATGCAGCAGGACAGCGCTGCTGCATTAATATTGATATTACCCTGTCTTATTACCCTGTATTATCTGTGTTAATTGGTATTGTTCCTGTCAGTCGACACACGCCTTCGGGTCGGTTTTAGATCTATTTTCTGTTTTTTGTATCCTATGTCGGACATTGTGACAAATCTTGTTTTTCCCTCGTGCTTGTATATGACACACACACACACACATACAGCAGAAAAATTCAGGTTTAAATAAGTGAGACTGCAGTGGGAGAGTACATGTGCACACTGTGTATGTGAGATACTGTAGCCAACACATGTGTGTGTATGAGATACCACATGTGTTCATTTTCCTCCACCTTCTCCATGACTGAGTGCCTCCACACTCCTGCCACTCCTCCCCCTCCACCCTCTCTGCCAAACACTTAATGAGATTCTTTTTCTCCGTTGCTTCTCTACTCTCTTTGTCTTCTTGTGAAAAAAAAAAAAAAAAAAAGCTGCAGAATGGAGTCGGTGAGAGGCTCTCAGCTCCAACTCCTTATCAGCTCCAGCATGGAGCAAAATTACAGAGGGAGAGAGAGAGTAGAAGAAAGAAGGGAAAAAAGAAAAAGACAGACAGCAAAAAAAAGGGATAGTAAGAGGGGAGAGAAAAAAGAGAGACAGGCAGACAGAGAGACAGACGGAAAGCAAGAAAGACAGACAAGGAGAGCGAGAGAGACCAAGAGAGGCAGAGGGATACAGAGTGTAGAGAGGGTTGGGAAGAAATGATGACAGACAGGCAGATAGACAAGTTTGATATACAGTACCCACGACCTTGAAATCAAAGCTGATCTAGCCGGAATGGTACTCAATAATATAACATAATAATATAAAGCCTAACCCAAACTTGCAATTTCTTGCATGCAATTAAAAATGTTAATCTATTTAAATATCTTTGATCAGTAAGCTACATGCTTATGTTAGCTTGGTGAAAATATATAGGCACATTACAATCAGCTTGTTTTACAGATGGTACTTTTACTTTCTTCAGACAAAACCACTCTGAGTAACCAGTTGTTTCTGAAGGTTTTAATTCCTCCATAATGTTCAGTAGTTCCCTTGTGGGCATATATATATATATTTGCCTAATTTCCTATTCGTAAGTTTTGCACAAAAGGGAATGGGCCTTCGGGGTAGCATTTTGAGGAGGTATTGGGAGTTATATTTATATTTTTTTGTGCACACAGAAATGTCATTTTTGTGTGCACGTGCGTGCCAATGATGCGTTTTTCTACCAGCACCTTTCTTGCACCAGCAGATAACACCCCCCTCCGCTCCAAACATCCATCACCCGGCAGGACACCCATCACCAGCCCAAAGACACATCTACCAAATGAACAGCTTATCAGAGCTCGCCTCACAGCACCTGCTCCACCCCCCATTCCGCCTCACTTCCTCTCGAGCAGCAGACATTTATTACTGCATATTACGCTCTGAGGCCGGGCCAGCACCGCGTGGGCCATTATTAATGACTGACAAGGGTGACACCCTCTCCTGTCTCACTAATGAACTGCCGAGCCCTGAGTAAGAGCTCACTCCACTGCACTTAAATGGGCGTCTGAAATGACAGCCTTTAAAGAAAAGGAGGAGAGAGTCAGGTCTCTCGGCCCATTATTTAAAACCGTGACAACGCTGAGCGTGCACCTGTAACCACCTCCTGCTAATGAACCAAAAGAAACAGAGGAGAGCACTGAGAATCGATCCGATGCTTTGTAAAAAAGGGACAGAGGGGGTCAATAGCAGCCTTGTCTGCTAAATGGGTGCGGGCGGAGCTCTCTCAGATAAAAAAAAAAAAGAAATATAAACCCTCGGTGAAAATGAATGGGGATGAAAATGGCACCTGACAAAAACGCCGCTTCTGTGTGTTGGGCAGCAGGCTGTGTTTGGTGTTGGATGAGTAACTCTCAAAAGGCCTTTTTTCTGGGTCGAGTGCTGGCCTGCTGAAAAGCGACACGCTGGTCAGATGCCCCTCGTTTGAGGCCAGCAATGGTATGATGAATGGCCACAGGGAAACCATACAAAGGAAACTGCAGCACTGAGCCTGGCATCAGCGGCATGACAAGAAGAAACCACGATTATGCGCAGCAAAAGGGATGCTAATATGCACTTTTACAATACAATTAGTATTGAATCTTGGGATTTCACGTACCTCACTTCATCATTCAATAAAATAAAAAAGACCCTCCTGGCCATACATCACGTACACAAAGCAGTGCTGCCAGACATGAGTCCAAACCTGTCCAAAAATAAGCAACAAACACGGACACAAAATCTGTTTAACTGCTGCAGCTGCATAACACCAAATAAGAACTGGGTTCCTCAAACCTTTTATCGACAAGTTAATTAAAAAAAATTTAAGTGCCCAATCTAGCAACACTGAGCACAAGGTCCTCTCTCCATTTGCCCTCTTTATCCTTCTTTGTGAAGCTATTTGTTGATGGTGCCATCAACAGACACCACAACTCAACATTATTATAATCAAGTTTGTGGCCACCTCCATTGCCAACCAAACATGCACAGACTATACTCCTATTAAATCAATTCTTACAGTTCTGTGAGCACAAAACTGCATGTAGAACAGACAGAACACACAATACCACAAATCAGTACTGAATTATTTCCTGAAACAAAGTGTCCTTTATTGATATAAAATTTCAGAACTGTCTTTACTGACAATGACTTTTACAGCATGATCAACATACAATAAAAGACAATTGCAAGGCTTCTTTATGCTTGAAAATTCAGATTATTACATTTTAGAGATATTTAGAAATATGCCATTTTGAAAAAGACCACAGGTTACATACTTTCTGAGTTTGGTTTTTGTGTGTTATTTAGTGGACAGCCTATGGGTTGGTTTCTTGATCCTGGCCTGTTTTTTGGTGCCAGTCACAAGCCCGGCTATATGGAGAGGGTAGCGTGAGGTAGAGCATCTTCTCTTTTGTACGGACAACCAGAAAGTGACCCCTGATGAGAGCAGCGGAATGGAGACCATAGCCTTTAGTGGACCAAGTTGTAAAATGTAACAGGTCGAAGGAAACGTTATCCTGCAAACCCCCTTCAGGGAATGAAACCATGCAAACACACTCTGCACGACACAAGCCACAGGTTTTAAAAGTCTGCGTCTTAGTGAATCTTTACTGACACATGGTTTGTTTTTCCTTGTGGCGTTTTTTATCAGCTTTGTGTGCTTTTTCAGGTGCTGGGTTCACATGAACCCAAACTAAACCAAACCGAAGCATGAAAAGTGGAGTAGGTGAATCAAACACGACCCATTTGTCACATTATATATAACGCAGCAAAACTATCCCCCACTGTATTGAACTCTTTTGAGAATACAGACTCTTTCGAAGCTGTAAAACCGAGTTAGATGGAACCATTTTCACGTCATCACCAGGCCCGCAGTCAGAGCATTGCTCACAGAGACAGATTTGCCACCTCTGGCTCATCCAGAACAACCGGCTAATGAAATGTTAACAATGAAATCGCTACATCTGGAACTCAATTGGGCACTCAATGATTTACCCAGCAGAAACCTGCTATCGCTGTGGGCCCCGCATTAACGGGGCTCGTCAGACGAACACTGTTGCAAGTCATCCTAATGCATAATGCATTATAAATTGAATATCAATATGAATAGTTATTCAGTGATGTGAAAGCAGTATTTGCCCTGCACAGAACTCTAAACTCAACCACTTTACCCACAAACAAGAATTGCTGCTATGCAAATTTGCCTGTCTCACATATGGACTTATTTTTATACATAAATTTTCTTTATATATATAAAAAAAAGGCCATATGTGAGACAGGCAATTTTTTCCCCCCACTCTTTTCACACTGCCTGAGTGTGAAACAGACGCACTGAGATGTGGCTGGTCGAATTTGGCTCCCCGAGCAGAGGTTAATGCTGCTGGCACTCAAACCTGGCGATGCTACGCCTCTGCACTCCCGAACAATGAAGATGAATTATGGCCATGCAGTCTGGGTGGGAGGGGACAGTTCGGAGGTATTTGTTCGGAGGAGAAACCGCCCCCCGGCGCTCTGTGTTTTAGGTGGGATCTCTCACGTTTGCTGGCTCGGATGTGCTGCAGGTCGGGGGAAATAAACACTTGATGGCACGTGGAGGGACGATGCAGCAGGGACGCGCAGGCACTAGCAGACAGGCTGGATGGTCCACTCATGGCGGAGTGCTGCCCCTCCCCTCTCCCTCTCATTTATTCTGCTTACCTAAGATGCCGTCAGTCACCCCAGATGGTTATTAAGTGTCTGCAGACGCTGTTGATAGCTCACCGGTGCTGCTCAGCTAAGAACATTCATTTACTGCTTCACATTCTGTCCTGACAGGAAAAACCGCTTCGGCCTGACACATCCATCCATTCACAGGATGAAAGAAGACTTATAACTAGATACAGAATGCTGCTTGATTCGGAGATTGATGTTAGAGATATTTTTCAATAGGTACAAAACTGGAAAATAAACGGGAAAAACTGAATAAAGTGTTTCAGCAAGGTGTTGAGGAGCCATGATCCACCAGGACAATATCAATGCTTTGATTTCAATTTCAGTGGCTCTGTTCCTTTACTGAAGGGATAGACACTATTCACAGGAAGAAAATATTCAGTTAAGTTCTCTATTCAAAAAACAGAGAGACGTTGCCCATGAATGGGAAACCGACCATTTATATTTTTGAGGATGTCGCTGGAGAATTTCCCTCAAGATTTGAGGGTTGGGTGGAGACTTCATCTCAAAGCATCTGGACAATCTTCAGAAATCCTGGAGGACTCCAGGATTATCAGAAAAGACATGTTTCAAAAGCATCGACTCACATTCACAACGACCAAGTGAAAGGATAGAGGCTAGCGGTTTATTGAATGAACATTTAAATGAAGCAGATGATGATGTCTATTTTATTGACTAGTTCTATTTAAAACATTAAAATCCAAGAATCATCTCAGGTAATGAACACAAGGTCAAGTCTGAGTGCAGAGGGGTGTTCTTGTGCCTCTTGAAAAATGCATTTCAGTGAGACCACGGTGAAGATGCTTCAGATGTGAAGCTCAAACACGACTGTAGCGGCTGCTGCTTCTCACACACAGACAAGCTAAGACAGACATGCTCCTTTCGTCTCATCAGTGAGGGCATGCACCACTGAACTTCTGGCAAGAGGAACACTGAAGTTGGGAGAGAGGCGGCAAAAAATGGCAGAGAAGGGAAGGCAGATTGTGGTCATTTTACGATCTCTCCAGAGATGTTCAATTGAATTCAAGTCTGAGCTCTGTCTGGGCCACTCAAAGACATTCAGAGAGTTGTCCTGAAGTCATAGATGTGTCATCTTGGCCGTATGCTTAGAGTTGTTTTCCTGCTGAAAGATGAACGTTCACCACAGTCTAAGTTCAAGAGTGCTCTGGAGCAGGTTTTCCAATATGTTTCTGTACCTCTATCCCGACTACTCTCCCAGTTCCTGCAGCTGAGAAACATTCCCACAACATGATGCTGACACCACCATGCTTCACTCTAGGGGTGGTATTGGCCTGGTGATGAGCAGTACCTAGTTTCAATGCCTGGCACTCACACCACATAGTTCAATCTTTGTCTCTTCAGAACAGATAATTTTTTTTCTCGTGGTCTGAAAGTCCTTCAGGTGCCTTTTGGCAAACTCCATGAGCCTTTTACTAAAGAGTGGCTTTCGTCTGGCCAATCTACCATACAGGCCTGATTGGTGGATTATTGCTCTAAGGACCACTGGAGCTCTTACAGAGTTACAATCGGGTTCTTGGTCACCTCCCTGACTAAGGTCCTTCTCCCACAATCGCTCAATTTATGTGGACAGCCAACTCTAGGAAGAGTCCTGGTGGTTTTGAGCTTCTTCCACTGTGGCCACTCTGCTCATTGGGACCTTTAAAGAAAAATTTTCTATAACCTTCCCCAGACTTTTAATAAGTTTACCAAAACCTCAAGTAAACTTTTTTTCACGTTGTGTGTAGAAAAAAAATCATTTAATCCATTTTGTAATAAGGCTGTAACATGACAAAATGTGCAAAAACTGATACACTCTGAATACTTTCAGGATGCACTGTATATACAGCTGTGTATATATTGCGAAGTATATTTTAGCACTAAGCACTAATCCTGTTTCCCAAACTAATTTAATGAGACAAAAAAAGCCTAAAAATGAACACTGAGCTTTAAAAATATTTTTCTCTTTGCCCTTACCAGTGCATCTTAAACAAATCAATAGCTGATAAATTATTCTTTTTGTTGCAGTCATTAGCATAATGGAAGAGCAGATGTTTCTACGCGGCAGGTCCACAACAAATAATGGGCAGTGTTGTGTTGTGCAGAAAGATCTAAACCTTTTCATTTACTGGCTAGTGGTTATGCAAGATCAAAACTTAAAAGTTTTGGAGTTAAAAAGGCTTTGCAACAATGTGGATTGGATTTACATTGAGTATAGGAGTATATTTACAGACACCATAAGTTTCTGTCGTGTAAGGATTTAGAGAAAGTATGAATGGATGGTGTACTTTACCATGGTAGCATGCATGGTAGTGTGGTCGAGCGGTCTAAGGCACTGGATTTAGGTTATAGTCTTTAGGGAGGTGATAGTTAAAATCCCATCGCTCTCATTACGGGGTAGTGGTTAAGGAAGTGGCCCCGTAATCAGAAGGTTCAGAAGGTTCGAATCCCGATCTGCCAAGGAACTACAGAGGTGCCACTGTGTTCTGTGCTACAGTGTATTGCAATGACAATCACTTCACCTTCACTTTCAGTGTTTTCCTGATGAATACAATGGTAGAGAGTGTCTTAGGAACACAATGCAGGGAAAAGGTCGCCTTAGTGAGGGATTTAGCAATAAATAAACTGGGCTCAGGGGCTCTTATACAGACAACAACATATGCACACATGATACCAGTTAAAATGGGAATGAACAAAAGAGGTCAATAGACAGCAAGGACACATTTATATACATTACAACAGGAGCACACAATCAGGAACTCAGGAACACAAGACAATGACTGTAGTACCAGGAAATGTTACGGAGTAAAAACTCATTAAAAATTCAAACTCATTAAAAACATTAATCCATTTAATTATGTGTATGAATATTCTCTTCTAAACAATGTTCTTTCAGTGGCTGGATGAGTACCAGTTTAAGCCGCTGACGATATGTCTGACAGTTCAGCCAACTCATGCTTTTACAGCCTACTTTCATCATCTGGGTAAGAACAGTTCATTTAATGTGTTTAAAAGTCTGCAGTACAGTGATAATACAGTGTGTGTGTGTGTGCAAGTGTTTGACAGATGAACCAATTAAACTGTAAAATGTATGAACACATCTATAGTGGGAATTAACTGATTGTGGAGTCAAGTCATTTGCAGTCCAACATCTTTGAACTCGCTATGTGTTTTCCAGGAAGATCCAATTTTTCCTCTTGTTATCTCAAATCTTAAAATAGCAAAAATTGTGTCAAATTAGTGTCTGTCACTTTAGTATCTTACAGTCACGTGTTCTGCAACATAAAGAGTTATATTATATCAAAATAAAAATGTCATCTCCTGTGTGAACTTCCGTAGAAGAGTCTCTTTTTATTTAGTCCATTTCAATTCTGACTTTCAATGTTATTGTGATTTCAGCTGGATCCAATGTCACTTTGTCAACATATCACTTCCCCTTCCCCTATACTGTGCATTTTGCATATTGTGCACACATAGCCTACATTAACTTTGCAGCCTAGAGCTAGCCTGTTGAAGTATTTACGCTCATTCTTTCATGAGTCGTGCAAGAAAGAAATGACTCCAAAATATACAGCCTGCAGCAAAAATGACCATTAATTGTAAAACTTGTACACAAGACAGATTTAGGCGACACAGCCAAGTTTTTCTAATAAATTGGCCAATGATTGTACTTAACTGTGAAGTCGTTTGGGAGAAATAATTGAGTTAATGTAAACGCATCTGCGTTAGCAATGCTGCAGATGTGCTGTAATAAAGTGCAGCCCCGTTATATTCACAACCACCAATAGGTAACGAAGGCGTCGGGGCGGAATAACAGTTTATCACGGCCACATTTGAGTGATGAACACAATCAGAGGACGGGAACGGCTTCCCGCTTTTGCCGCATTGGCCTTGGGACATTGTGTGAGCTGGTTGTGACGATGACCTGCAAATCTACAACTGCTGTGTCTTGCTGTGTGTGAAGAACACGGAACAATCCAGCAGTGCGAGGTTCTAAGTTCAGTTATAAATCACATGGGCCGAGACTTTTTCTCACCCAGTCTCCCAAGGTTATCACTTTCTTGGTTCTTGGTAAGGGTTGGGTGAAAATTATATTTTCTCTCTCGCCTTCTCACACATTCAGTCTATACTTCCTTCATTCTAATTGAGTGCCAGCCGCTGGAGCTGAATCCAATTTTGCAGAAAGAAAAAAGAGACATAAGATCTGAAAAGTGATTGATGATTGATGGCGCAGCGGGTGTCCCAGCCTTAGTCCGAGAACTGCTAAAACCACAATTATTAATTCATTTTAATATACGCTATTCTGAAACCTACTCTCTATCACGCTGCACATTCAGTGATGGTGAGTATCAAGCTTAGTGGGTTTGACAAGGGGTATCTCAAAAAATCATCATATTTCACGTTGGCTGTCAATGCTTTAGGGCTTGTTTTTTTCTGTACTAGGGAAAAAGCCATATTTGTAATGCTTTCATATAATAATCAATTCAGTGGTTTAATAGACATTTAAGTATGTGTCATTAAAAATGATCACAGCCATTGTCATTTTATCAATTTGATTCTGATGTATTTATTACTTACTCAGATTTGTCATATACATATTTTCCAGTTTAGTTGGTGTTCCATTGATTGTCATAAGAAATAACAGAATTTGAAGACCACAAGGAGGCCATTTAAAATCCTCTCATTTGCTTGCTTGACAAACATCTACTTCATTGGTGCTCCACAGTGAATAGTGAGCAGATTTTGCAACTTAGAGGTCATCAATTAAGCGGTAATGAAGCATGTGTATGATAAAAATTTCTGCTCACACTAGCAGCCTGTGACTTACTAACAGGCACAAAAACACAGCAATCCCGAGCATCTCTGTTGAAATGTCAGATAACACATGTAAATACTGGCATTTCAGCAGTGGCTCGGCATTCAAAGGGGCTGATTCAATGCCACCTGCAGTACAGTTTTACAAGATGAAAGACCATCGCCCCAGTGGAAATATTACATGCATCTATCGGCCAGGGCAGCGCACCTTAATAAAAATCCATTTTCTCTTCCAACTCTTCTGATAACTCTGAAACCGAGTGAGTGCGGCGGAGTCATTTACTGTGTACAAAATGAGTGACTTACCTGCAGCAGAATGGGGAGCCGGTATCAGAAGGAAACATGAAAAACAAGAAGAAAAAAAAGATTATTAGGTTATTAGACCTCACCAGTGCCATTTGTGTAAATAATGGCTGCTGTTCGGAATGTTGTGTGTCATCTGTGATTTGTGTGGCTGTATGAATAATGAAAGAGGCGGAGTGACAGGAAGAGGACATCTGTCTTTATGACCCACACTGTTGTCTGTCCCTGGTTTCTCTACATTGACACAAAGACAGATCAACAACATCATCATCCAAATCTTCACAGAAGTACATGCATACATATCTACACACACCTGGCAGAATAAAAAAATGAATAAAACTCCACTCCAAAGACATTTGGCTGTATGTCAAAGATATGAATACATCCAGTGAACAGCAGACAAGGCTACACATCAAAAATTTTAAAACAAATTTCCTGTAACCAGGTGTAAATTCAAAGTAGTTTTGAATGGAAATAAATCAGAGTGAGTGTATCCACATTGACCTATTTACCTTCAGTAAGGTCTCACAGGACACAACACACTGGCCCACATTCAGAGCAGCACTGCAGTCTATACGTGTCACACGTACACACACACACGCAGGTCAGTGAGGCAACTTCACACCTACCGGTCACTCTATATGTTGTGCTATAAAAAGCTGGGCTAATTTTGCCCTGTTCCCTAAAGCATTGGCTGCTCCAACTTCCTACACTTGTTCATGAAAACCATTGAACTTGGCCAGGGAATTAAATTTGGGCACGGCACTGATGACATCACAAAAAAACAGGAGAATGCATTTCATTTCCACTCCAGTTCTGTGATGCTTTTCAAGAAACAGACTTCAAAGAGAGACATGAAAGCAAGAATGCAAGGAAGAACAAATGAAAGACATATTTTCCCGCCTTGTAGCTGAGTGGTGGTGGAGCGTCACAAAAGGCAACGATAACACCCACACCCACATGTGGTACAAAGCACCGAACACACAAACTCTCAGACTCCAAGGTGGAAATTTCACAGGCCCCATGTTAAACATAGAGTGTATGGAGTATTCACATATGAAAGATTCATAAGGATCACAGACATATCATTGGATGTGGGCTCAGAAAATCCAAAATGAAGAAGTAGAGTGATGTTCTATTTTTTTCTGTTTATTTCTGTAAATTTTTAAGAAAATCTGATGAGCCAAAGCACTGGCACATGAAAATAGGGCCATGTAACTGGCTGTCATCTCTCACATTAGGACTGTCACATTCCTCATGAATTCCTCATGAAGGGGCAGTGGTGGCCTAGCAGTAATCAGAAGGTTGCCCGATCCGCCAAGGTGCCACTGAGTCAAGCACCGTCCCCACACACTTCTCCCCGGGCGCCTGTCATGGCTGCCCACTGCTCACCAAGGGTGATGGTTAAAAGCAGAGGACACATTTTGTTGTGTCACCGTGTGCTGTGCTGCAGTTGAGGTGTTACACACAATACTCTTTCTCAGGATGGTCTCAGTAGCAAGACACTGGCATCATTACTAGCCTCAACAGTGGTACACTCGTTAGGCTTACATGGACACACATCCTGTCACTGAGCAGCGTGGATCAATACACTGATCTGTGAGTGAGTGTGTCAGCTGCAGACAGAGACAGAAGAAAAAAAATCTAACAAGCTACGAACAAGCTACTTGTGTGGTTTTTTTTTATGATCTTTAATAAAGATTACGTCATCACAGCACATTACATTTCCCATGAGGCTTTTAAAAACTGTAAGAAGGAAAACCCAGGTCCATGGCAAAGCTGCCTGTCTGCAGCTTGGTTCCTGGCTGATCTCTTTATTCTTCTCATCTCCATTCTTTTATTGTGGATCTCTCTGTAGTATTGGTATCATTTTTACATACATTATTTACATGTAACTGCAAAAGTAATCTACCGGTTTTAACAAATTAGAAACTGTTCATTATTTTTAACCTCTATTGTGTCATTCCTCTTTCATGCCAGGTAACATCAGATTGAGTTTAATGCAGTGCATACCTAGTTATTTACAGACCTCTCCTGCCTGTGATGTTTTAAATCTGATAATAATAAACCAGGGGGGGAAATGAATGGATTGCGGACAGGATGTAGTGAATCAACGAGGGCTTTAAATACACAAGCAGTATATGAACAGAAGTAACTCCCCTTTAATTTAAATTGTAACAAAAATCACAAACCTTTTTTTGTTACTTTGCAATTTGGGGAGAGAAATCTTAAGCCGTGTGCACTTTTGTTTAAAATATCTGCAGTATAATGAGCTTGGTTAAATGGGAATTGACTCCCTTTTAATGATGCCCATTAGGCTGCTAGCAGTTTGCAAATCAACAACATTAAATCAACGTTTGCAGAACGCATCATTTGCAGTGTGAGGGTCCACCTGCCTCTGTGTTAAATAATCCACACCGTTATTACACATCCATCAGGCCCCTCTTTTATCTTAGCCAATCAAATGACAGCCTTTAAAAATCTACCCATGTCTGTCCTGGCTGTGTGTGTGTGTGTGTGTGTTGGCTCTAGTCAGCAATTAATGGCCTGAAAAGGTCAAGCCCTGCACAGGACCTCACACTGATTGCACATCTTTTTTATGAGGTTAATGAGACCACTGACTAAACACACACACACACACACACACACACACACACACACACACACACACATCTTGCCAATAAACATGGTGATCAAAAGCTTGCAAAGAAGCCTTCTAATCAGTGCTTAATTGATGACCCTGAAATGCTCTGACAACCCTGACTCATCGTAAAATTCATATAAACACATATCCGTTTGTGGTACATTCAAACAGGCTTACACTGGGGATCCAAGCCATACCAGCGTCAAAATCAAAGCTCACAGCAACACTGTTCATCCTTTAGGTCAGTTTGCTCAGTTGCACCTCGGGATTCGAACCAGGAACCTTCTTTATCCGCTAGGCCACCACTGCCATTTATAGATCTACAGTCTATAAATGAGCATTGCAGCAGATCTAAATGTCAGCAGTTTATTCTGGTCTTGGTGAAAATCTGATTGCTGTGTTGCTTTACTGATGCACTGAATTAAAAAGGGATTATGAACACAGTGATGGCATTTCACTGTTTGCTCTTTGTTATGAAACGTGCATACAAAAAAATACGAATTCAGTGCTGGCATTTGGTGTATAGATAGTAAGCTGATATTACTATCTGATATTAAATTATGACCATAGATGACTTTGCTGCAAATCAACTCTGAAATGGCCAATTTATTACAGTTATGAAAATCATTGACTAATCATTCTAAATCATTGACTTTTAGAAATTAATTGGACAAGAAATATAAGAGAGAAACCCTAAGACCACAGCACAATGAACTGGTTGGCCTGATGGGTTTATTTTACCAATTGCAATCTTCCTGATAGCCAATGGAATGATCCTGCATGGTTATTAATGCTAATTATCAAATGAAAAGAGCTGTTTTTTTTTTTAATTATTTATTTATTTTAAGCAAGGTCTAGCAAGCTCCGCACACTGCTTCTCTGTGTTTCTGGTGCTTCTGTTTGGGACTGATGCCGGCAGGAAGGGAGTGAACAAGTGCTGCGTTGTCAGCCTGCAGCCAACATCACAGAGCTCGCAACAAGAGGCACTTCAGACAAACACTGCCCGGTACTGCAGGTGTCGGCTGTGTGTGTGTGTGTGTGTGTGTGTGTGTGCGAGGAGGAAGAGGAAGCAACAGAGGTTCCTTTTTCCTTCCTCCACCTCTCCATATCCCTCAGAAGCAGCTGTGTGGGTGAATCTCACATTTTCCAGCCTGCATCAGCTTTCCCGTCCGGACTCCGAGCGGTCACAAGAGCTGACTTCCCGCTGTATGTTCTCACCCTGCTCAAGGTCAGAGGTTAAGAAGCAGGAGTGGGTTACAAATAACATAATCTCTAAGTGTACACCCTCAAATGAAGGGTGTAACCAGCATGAACATGAAATTAATATCTGTATTTCAATACAGATATACTGTATATGGATTAAATACATATGTACAGAATTAATTAGTTATTTTAAAATGACAATATTTTACAGACACTGTGTATATCATATCCTATATAAATCAGAGAGATTTATATTTTACACAGTGTACCCAGTAAGCGTATACTTTGTAGGCTCTTTGAGAATCACAAAAAATATACATCAGTATTATGTAAGCTCACATCAGAGATCAAGCGCTTTATTCATGTTACATATGTGTTCATGTCCAGGAGAACAAAAACATTTTTATTCTGAAACTGAGCTTTGTAAAAACACAGCGTATGTCACACAGATGTGAAAGTACTACAGAGGCATTTCACCCTCCATACTGCCCTCAAAGCATGCACACACACACTTTTCCAGACGACCCTGGTCTGGGGCCATATTTGCATCCTTGTTGGATGTATTTGGAGGTGAACGGGAAATCAGTTTAACACATGCATGCAACCAAACATTCTGCATTCTATCAAAACATCAGAAAGTCTCAGAGGTCAAGAAAACTTTATATTTGCAGTGTTAAAATAAAAAGTCTAAATGACAGATGTTAGATTTTCACATATTATATAGTGAAGAAGTGTGCCTACCCACCCTGCTATCCCATATATGTCCAGCGATACCAGTGTGTGGTGTGTGTGTCCCAGCAATACTCACTATTCCAGAACAGAATGGCAGCATTGCCACAATTGGCTTTTTCTTAATGCAGTGCAGCTGAGGGTGGCTAAATAACCCTGCTCATTACAGGATCGATATCTGGACCATCGTAGCACAAATAATCCATCAGACCGCTAACTTGTCCCGTTCGCACAGGCACAAAAGACAACGTGACAGCAGACGTCAGCCTTAAATATGGACGCAGTGGTATCAAAAGGCCACTAGATTCATCCTAATGAAGGGCGAAAGATCTTGTCTCTCTATCATCCCGCCGACTCAGTGTCTCTCATTCCACGCTGCTGTATCTGGTACCCTGATAAAGAACCTGTCGTCTCGTTGTGAGGCCTGTAAGAGGCTGCCATTGATTTCTCACAGCCACAGAGACACCGACTGACAAAAGACACCATCGTGGAGCAACGCTGCAGGCATTAAAAACACTTTTTTTCCTGGCTTCACCAGCTCGTGTGGCACAGATGATCTCCAGAACCAATGCCACTAATTTCTGAAATTATTTGGCCCTATTTTCCCAGTTCTATGTAAGACGTAGCACACAGGACATTTTTGGATATAATCACAGTGTCAAGAAGTGCACACTCACTTTATGTAACTTAGCCTTCTGTGATTTATTTATTGCTGCTGCACTTTGTCTTCTATGTCTTCTATGTATCATGTTCTGTCTATGTGGAAGGGGTTTTCAAGTAAGAATTTCATTGTGCTCTGTACGCTGTACTTTGTAAATATGACAATAAACTTCAACCTCAACCTCAACCTGATGGATTTGCAAAAATTATGTCTGTATCTTGAATTGAGGAACTTTTTATTACTTACCCAGACAGGGTTTGAATTACACCGTGGGTTTGAGAGTCCAATATTTAGAAATAATTATGTTACTTAATGGGCACAGATGATGAGCCAATAGACATCATTGACATATAATATATTAACCTGTACAGGCCAAAAGTTTTGACAGTCCTTCTCATTCAATGTGTTTTCTTTATTTTCATGACCATTTACATTGGTAGATTCTCACTGAAGGCATTAAAACTATGAATGAACACATGTATTCATAGATACATACAGCTCTGCCTTTCTGTCAAACTTTAAATGAAACAATTCTTCTAAATTGTTTTAGCTGGATGTCTGTCAGTCCTAGATTTGCTATATTTTGTTGGTTTTACAAGTTGTGTGAGTGAGCGAGCCCTCAGCTGAACCCCAGAGATGGGGCCCATTGATCTCTGCCACATCCCGGCCGTTCTCCGGAAGTCCCAGGGGCTCAGGGGACACATGCGAGACTGGAGAGGGCCCAGCTGGCCGAGTGGAGAGGGCCCATCAATTATTAACACCTCATTTTGGAGATGGCCCCATGGGTGCTGACCTGCAGCTGCCTGCTATTGTGCCTGCCCTTCTCCCTACCAACTTCCCCCCGCTTTCAGGCATGACCTTTTTGTCAGGTCAACTCCAAGGTGACTCACGTCTCAGGGTTTCAGGGGTATGGATGAGGGAAAACCAGAAACCAAGAGACATTGCAGTAGAGCAAGTGAGGGCCATGCTGTGATGAAACCGGCACGATTAGAATAAAAGAGGAAGGAGTCTTCAGATGTCAGTTTTCATGAGGAGAGTCTGTCCTCACCAACATTTTGAAAAAGCTGAAAGGGGAACCTTCTGTCTGCGGCGCACAAGACGGGGTTGATGCCGTTTTCTTGTGCTGAACTCAATAAGGAGAAAGTCATTTTCAGGTATAAATAGATCATTTGAAGGAGCGAATACGATAACCTGCCTTTTCCCCAGAGACAGAGGTAAATCAATGACACAGGGATCTGAAGAAGAGATGAGATTTCACAGGGAAGCTCTGATGCCCTCAGCATCGAGAGAGAATTCAAACGCTACGATTCAGAAGAAATCATAGCTGAATCATAGCTGATCGGCCAGTCACATGACTTCTTACAAGCAATTAACTTGATTCAGGAGGACTGTACCTCTGACATATTTTTTTTTTATCAATTGGCACTGATTTCTAGACCAGCAGACTGTAATTTAGGGGCTGAGAAGACCGTTTAAAAATCACGATCAAGATCATTACAGAGCAAAATTTACCATGTAATCTTTGATTAAAACCAACGTAACTCAACTGCCAGAAAATTGAGGAGGATGTGGAGGAGATTCTCTAATGTCACATTGACTAGCTGCTCCACCAGAAGGATTATATTAAAGCATAATTAACAGAGGAAAAAGAAAGGCATGTGGTGTACCGAGAGGGTTTGTAACAGCCAGAATCAGGAAAACGGGTGCATGAGGGTGCAATTGGGCTTTTCTCATTTAGAAAATACAAAGTTTCATCTTATGTGGCATAAATCTTGTTTGTATTTGTATCTCACTTTAAAAATAGCATCTAGCAAGACAAACCCGATGTTCCATCTGTCAACCCGTCCCACACGCTACGTCTATCACAGCACACAACTCGGTCCGTAGTCTCAAACTCACTGTAAGTCTTGCTGCAGTTTTCATGTCCCTAATACATTGGCTGTTGAGTGTGTGCACACATATTCATAGTCAGACAGCTCATCCACCGGCAACTGCAGGAAACCTGCCAACGAGAAGAAGCCCTCAGAGTAAAACATGACGAATGTCGAAGCAGACAGCAGCGCCTCAGAACATCTCAGATTATCAAACAGCGGCACGCCGCGCTCAGCTGCTAACCACAACGGCCACAGTGTCCTCGGTGGCTGCCCTTTGCGCAGTTTCCGGCCAGAGCCGAGGATGCGGAGAGGGAGACCCTGCCGCAGATTAGCAGCCATGGCGGGTTCAGCGATCAGAACGCCTGATTCTGCACCACAAGTGCCAGTTGATACTATATGACGCTGCTCCTGCCGATCGGCATTTCACTGAAAATGGCTAATTAGCGGCATAAATAGTAAAGCATGCGGATAATGCGTTCACAAATGGGAGCTGTAGCATAAAATAAACAAGAGAAGAAAGAGAGAATAGAAGAGTCTGTGTGTCTGTGTGTGTGTGTGGTGGTAAAGAGAAGCAATTTAAAGCTGAGGTCAAACATACTTATCAGACAGCAGACAAGGATATTTGATATGTGGATCTGTCATTGAGAAATGGTACTTAACAAATCAGCACATCTAAGAAGGATAAAAAAAACAAACAGTTTCTGCTCATTCCTTCATATTTTAATAAAATAATGAGACATGTGCTGTGATGCATTACATATGCATGGACACTTTGTAAACCTCTAAATCGACCATAGGTGTGAGTGCATGAGTGAATGGCATGTGTGTGCTGGCACCCAGCCCTGGCTGAGTCTCCGCCCCGCGCCCAAATGGCAACCACCACCCTGAGTAACAGGACTGAATGCACACATTGTAAATAATGAAATACCCAACACCACTGCCTGACATGTAGTCTAACACCACTGCATCTCTCCCCCCGTCCTCCTACACACACACACACACACACACACACGCTGACCACAAATACTTACGGTCCAGTCCTTCTGTAATTTGAACTCCTGAACACAACAGTGTGTATATACAAACAAGTCAAGTAATTAGTACTGCTTTTCAGTACCACTGAATTAACAGGATTATATCACTGGATTCCAAGCTTTGGTTGTATATCAGCATATTTGCATTGAAACGTCGGGCAAGGCTTAAGAGGCAGCGGCTGGGTCCGAGGGTTCAGTGCAGAGCTGTGCCAGCGGAGCGTCTTCATTCATATCCACCGCAGTCATCCCTGCATGTGTGTGACAGCAATTGCTCCGTCGTTCATACTTATTGAGGCAAGACAGAGATCCTACTTATCAGCTTCAGCGGCTGAGCCCAGAGCTTCAAACAGTGCTTGTACGTGTATTATCCCAGCATGAGCTTTTTACATAAGACCTAAATCACATACTAGCACACCTCCAAAATTGAGAATATGCTAGAAAAGGTCATTCGTTTTTTCTAATTTAATTCCTAAAAGTTAAATCCTCATCCTTTCAGTCCCAATTAAGCATGTACTGAATAAACAAGATACTTGTCAAGAGCTGGACATTTCTGTCTAGAGAATCTTGTTGGATTGATTGTAGGTAATATTGTAGGTAATAACGTACTTTCAAGAGCTATTGTCTATAATTAATTACATAGAACAAAGAGTAAATCACATTAAATGAAATTAATGTAGCACATGTGAATGTATTACTTTACAAAGTCAGATGACCCTTTTCCATTATATGCTTTCACTCCGAGATGCACCTCCGCAATTAAAATCAAGGTGTTTAGCTCAGAGGTTAGTGTGTGTAGCAAGACGCTCAAACTTCTCCATCAGCTGACCGGACGCTGGGGGAGTTGCTTTGTCCACCCAGAGCCTCCTGACAGGGCACCTCTGGCCCAACGAAACAGCCGGTTCTGCCCCCCAAAATAGCCCAACTGGGGAAATCTAATCTGAGACAGAGGGTGGGTCGGAAAATGACTGAGTAAGCCGTTTCCCAGCAATACCAGTCTGAAAGACAACAGTGCAATTTCATCACAGACACTCACAGTATAATATATCTACAGGACACGACCTTGCAGTTTAAAAGGTGACAGAATTATAGACGATACAGGATATTACACACACACACACACACACACACACACACACACACACACACACACACACACACACACACACACACACACACACACTCAATCTCTAACACACTGCTTATAAGAACATAACACTTCATCCACACAGTTCGACTGCTACTGTATCACTTATTTTAACTTCCACTTCTTCAGTTCTAATCATTTGTCTATGTGTTTGTGTGTACATGGCCCTTGCCCCCTCGAACCCCCTCATTGGTACAGAATCCAGGTTAATTAACGAGCCGGGATCCCTAATTAGGAAGGCCTCAGAAGTGATTTTACTTAACCCTGATATAACAAGCTAACCCTCTTGAGATCATGGCAGGCAGCTGGCACCTCCAGAGTCAATGAGAGCGGCCAAATTAGGCAACAGAGGAAAGCAGAACTGTGTGTGTGCGATGATTATGACTGAGGTGAAAAGAAACCAGGACAGAAGCCAGGACCGTTGGACGGCACCAATATGCAATTACAGTGGCGTTGGTTTAACAGAAGACAAAGTGGAGTGTGAAAACAGAATAAACTTCTTTTCTCAGACACTGCAGGAATCTGCATTTAAAGACACTGCAGGAGTCAGGTACCATTTACCTGATATCATTTGGCTGAAAGTACATTTTCCAAAATGGCCCTCAATGCTTTGATGTGTACCTTTAGGCACTGAGATCCCCAAAGGCGCGTGAAAAGAAACAAATTGACATAAAGAAGCGGTTAGATAAAGGCAGCTTTGCTTTCGAAGGCGTAGAGTATGAAAATATTTCAAAGCAAAAATAATAGTGTCATCACAGACAATGGCTGATAAAAGGACAATTAAAAGACAAAAAGCCGTGCAAATTGATTCTAAAGCTACAGTGAAAAGGATTTTAATTTCTTGAGACAGCCCGATCTGGAACAATACAGTGAACTATTTGAGGTGCTATGGATGCCTCACCTATTCTCCAACTTCAGCTTAGGGACCACACATGTCCTCAACTCATCAAGCATTCCAACCTGATGTGTAATAATGAATGTGAACCAGATGACCTTCCAGCTGTGACCTGTTCCAGCCTGTCGTGTCTCCGCCAATTACGTCTTCTTATTATGCACTGCCTGTCTTCCCCTTTCTCCTAAATCTAAACACCAATGCTGAACCGAGGCAGCTGAACCCTTCTTTTAAACAATCTCATTTATGTATTATGTAGCCTTAAATATTCTGAAGTTCCAGCTCAGGAAGTGTCAGTTTTTTTTATATGCCTTTGAAACATCTACATGTAACAAGCAGAACATAAGAGCATAAAATACTGCACTTGCGTACACATTGTATAACAAAGAAGACCTGACTTGTACCTGGGGTTTACCTGAGAGTGAACCCCTGTAGGTTGGCAGGAAGGTGGGTAATTGAAGCTGCTGCCCACTGTGTGTGTGTGTCTATGGGTTTTTGTTAGATCTTCAAAAAGGATGGAGAGGCCCTTCAACGATTAACCAAACTGAGAAACACACAGGAACAGCTGGAGGCTAACAGTGAAACCTTCATAAAAACAATCGCATTAAACACATTGAACTCCACTCTAAACAAAATCTTTGCTGCAGCCAGAATATGAGAATTTTTTAGTCCAGTTCAGTTCATAGGGCCAAGTCATCATCCCAAGCTGTCTAGTTGTACAGATATGTTTAATTTAGTTAGGTAGTTAGGGACACAATGGTAGTAAGTGGGATTTGAAGGTGGGTCTTCTGGTTCATAGGCGAGTGTGTTACCCACTAGGCTAGTACCACCCTTAGTTAGTTGCATAGATATGTAGTTTTTGAACAGTAATGTCAGGTTAATATATTATCCTCCACGGCAAAGTTCTCCTAAAAGCAAGAGAAAGTCTTCTGCCCTCCACCCTGAAAGAAAAAAAAAACCCTCCCTTGTTCCACTCTGGCAACCCTGTCCAGTGGTTGCTAAGCAACTGCTACCACAGCAACTGTGAACTTCAACAGAAAGCTTGTCACTAATGGAGGAACAACAACAGCAAGCAACTTTTTTTTATTCCCACCCCCTTTTCTTTTTAAAAGAACAATTATGATAAAAAAAACTGGCAAAAGCAGGGATCAACAGAATAAAAACTTTATTTAAATAAATTATTTCTTAGAGAGTGCTAGTCTATACTACACTACGTCATTATGAAGCCTGTACAAAGGCTCCAAAATGGCAGGAACTATCGCTGTTAATGAGCCGGGATGCGTCATGGGCTAATTTCTTCTTATTTCAGAGCCTCCTAACAAAAAAAAAACACTGGCAGCATTTCACCATGCCTTCCTGCGAGCTGGACTAAGTATTCGTCATGGATTTTACTGTCTCTAACTAAATTTGCAGTCATTTCTAAATTAAAAAAAAGCAAAAAAAAAAAAAAAAAAATAATTTACAGCTTGTTCCACATATAATAAAACCCCACAGGCTTGTGGTATCAATGTAATTATCTTTAGAAGAAAAAAAGAATCGCTTCAATCTGAGATTAATCTATGTTGATCGCACATCCCGATTGGCCCATATTTGACCTTATCAACTCCACGCCATCTGTCTTCTAATGTGTGATTAGTGTGCTCAACTGAATATTATCTTATTGATATTCCTCGTGACAACCCGACCTGTAGTCTGCCCCTTCTTTCTTTATTTTAGGTACACTGTTCTCTCAAACTGCATTATGTTAAAAAAAAAAAGGCTGAATTGAATTTGTTGTAATTAGGACAAGGCAGTTAAATACGTTTATGTAATTGATTTGACCTAATATCTTTCTTGATAAGCGTTTATCTAACCTGTTTTTTTTTTTTTGTTCCTTGGATTTTTCCTTTGTGGTGGGCCGTTCCATCTCATTTACATTTACGGCATTTTCCAGACGTCCTTATCCAGAGCGACTTACAATCAGTAGTTACAGGGACAGTGCCCCCCCTGGAGACACTCAGGATTAAGTGTCTTGCTCAGGGACACAGTGGTAGTAAGTGGGGTTTGAACCTGGGTCTTCTGGTTCATAGGCGAGTGTGTTACCCACTAGGCTACTACCACCCCATCTCGATCCATCTACTCTCTCTTCTTCCTCTACCTTTTCTCACAAACTCCTATCGCTTTTGCTTTTCTTCCATCAGCGAACTCAACACTCTATCACCTCTCACTTTCCTCCCTTCCTTTCTCCTTGCTCACCCCTCCCTCTCTCCCTCCCTGCTGTTTTCCCAGCTTTGCCTCAGAATGCATTTATCCCCGATGAGTACCTGCGCTTACCATGATAATCTGTATCTCTCTCTCTCTCTCTCTCTCTCTCTCTCTCTCTCTCTCTCGCTGTGTACTAGCCCCCTTTTAACTGTGTTTCTGCTCCCTTCCCATTGGCTGCTAGTGCCCTAGTTGGGTCGAGTGCCGCTTTCCCTCCAAATGTGAGTCGGCACTTCAAGGGCTGCCAAGCTTGTTCCCTTCACCGGCACCCTACAAACCAGAGGCCAGTCACTGCAGCAGGGGTTCCCTTAAGAGCAGGAAGATGCTCGGACAATGTGACGGCAATTATCTAATTACGCCATTTTTTTTTTACATAAGCAAGTCAGGGTAACGCATAGCAAGCCTTTGAGCACTCGACTTTGCGACCAAAGCAAATAAAGATTAATTGGTTGAGATCAACTCTAACAGATACCCAATACGTTACCATCTGTTAACAGAGTGCCTGCAGGCAACTTAACGACGATTCTCAGAGGCGCGACATGGATCCTGGGGCAAAGTCATGCGGAACTAAGGTTCAACATTAATGTTTTACATCGGAGTCGTTGTCACGGCAGACGAAGGAATATGTGCGCAAGCTGCTTAATTCGCTGCGGGAAGAGCTTGAGGCTGCGCTCACACATACGTGGACGCGTTGCGGGAAACGCTTGACGTTGTCGTCTGGCTGCAGCACACTATATGGGGGGGGGGTGTTTGCCATGCATGGAGCGTAAGAGCGGCAACCAATCGCTCACCAACGCACAGCGGCCTAATCCTGACTGTTTGGCTGGTGCTTTAGAAGTGGATCAGCCACCAATCATTGTGTCTCACTCGCGGCAACACCACCGGCTGACATTTGCAACTGACTGGTCAGAGGGTTCAAATGGAAATGGATTTGTATGGCTGGCACTTGCCCCACTCTGGAACAGTTCTTTTTTTTTTCTTCATTTTTTTTTTCCCTTTCTGCTGCAAGTGACAGACCCGTAATTCAGTCTGGTGCCACATGACGTCATCCCATTCGAAGTGAAGGGGAAGCGTCTCTGCGGGGCATGAAAATATTTCTTACTGAGAAGTGGGGAATGACGTGTGTGACGAGTGTGTAATGGAAATGCGCATACAGAAGACGCCTCATGTGAATTGGCACTAACGGCCTTCGCTGCTTTCAACTCCACACACCCCAATTTGCAAACCATGGCTTTCGCCAAGAAAACAGAAAGGGTTGCATTAACCAAAATGAATAAAAATGATAACATCTTTGATCATCAAGCCAAAAAAAACCATAGCGCATTGTGTGTGTCCAGAATCGTTGGTGTTAAACAGATTTTGTTTACAACCGAAACATATCCGGGGGAGGAAAAAAATATAAAGCACTCACTGCTCTGCAGTGGCAGGCAGCCTCCTCAGCGGGACCCCATCACCACCACACAGAGACAGAGGAAGGGGAATCTCCAGCCGCGTTCCTGGAACAGACTGATACTCTGGTGGAACAAGCGCTGGGGGAGCAAAGCGGAGCGGGCGAACGATGAATTCTGCCCTTCGTCGCCCTGAATGTTTATGCGCCAGCGCCGAGGTCAGCTTGGGTCACCAGCTGTGACTCGCTGTACCCAGCAGTGAAGGTGAAAGTGAAGTGATTGTCACGTGACTGTGCACACAGTGAAATTTGTGCTCTGCATTTAACCCATCACTCTGAGTGAGCAGTGGGCAGCCCAGTGGCACCTTTGCTCAGTGGCACCTTGGCGGGTCGGGATTCGAACCAGCAACCACCTCAGTGGCACCTTGGCGGATCGGGATTCGAAGCGGCAACCACCTCAGTGGCACCTTGGCAGATCGGGATTCGAAGCGGCAACCACCTCAGTGGCACCTTGGCGGATCGGGATTCGAACCGGCAACCTTCTGATTACGGGGCCGCTTCCTTAACTGCTAGGCCACCACTGCCCCAGAGAGCCTAAAGGCCTTAGACATTATGCTTTTCTGAGTGGTATGTCCTTCACGTACAGCTTGAACCTTCCCTGGCTGCTGTGCGGTGCTGCTTTACCGCGGTGATATTTGGGTGCAGATGAATCCTATTGATTGCTGCTCAGTTAATTCGATTTGAGCTTGTTTTTAATTTTTCTTCTGTGCCCGTTTCAATGGCGTGACCACATTCATTTACTGTGCTGCCAAACGCAATCACTACTGTCGTTAATACGGCTCTAACGGAATACACAAAGGGCTTGTGTTTACAAATGAATATTCATTACAAGAAACCATAAGTAAAAGCGATTGTGGCGAAAGCAGACCGATAAAGGGGGGAGCGGCGGGGCTAATAATGCAACTGCTCTCCATTGCTTTATCTGTCCCCATCGCTCTCCCACTCTGTCTTTCTCTTGAATTGTGGACCCTGCTTTGGCAGCAGCCGCAGATTAGATTTCCAGTGCAAACAGCATTAGGTGTGTTTATACGCCAGTGCTAACAGCACCGCAGGAGAAGCATGGCATGTTCCTGCAGACAGTGTGTCTGTGTGTGTGTGTGTTACCAAATATGAGCGACTGGAACATCACTCCATGGTCTTTTCCATAGTACATGCGTTCAGAATACAGTTCAAGCTCCAGCTCTACATAACTGCGCTGGTTGATCTAGTCACGTGTCACTCATGTGTGTTTGCAAACAAGCCAATCAATATTTTTATGCCTTTTACTCCTCATACTGTCAGTGTCACAACCTGATCCGTTTCTGGCACTCCGGGCCAGGTTTTCCAGATGTCTTGGTGTCTAGCGTGTGCTTAATTACCCTTGTGTGTTATCACCTATTTGTTAGTATAAATGTGTCCTGAATGTGTCCAGTCTTCATGCCTGCATTAGTCTTATCAACCGGTGAGTGCTCCCTGCTATGCTTCGTGTATCTTTGCGCTGGGATTGTCACAAAGTGACAAAGCATTTATCTTTCTAGATATTGGTACGACTGATTTGATGTTGTGAGAAGATTGGAAGAGGGTGAGAAAAAAAAAAAAAAAAACAGCAACAGAAGGCCAACCTGTGAGGGTTTGTTAATCTGTGTTTAAAAGGTGCCGGATTGGGTGGCCTGTGACACAGTTGTGTGACCCGGGCTGCATGATGATGGCCAGAGTGCAGAGCAGCATCTGCTGCAGGTCCTGTGTGACGCCTCACCTGGTGTGTACTCACCGTCACACACAGGTTCAGTTGAGAGTATGATCATTATTAATGCTCTTTTTTTGATGTGGTACAATCTGTGCTACAAACTGAGGCACAATCTGTGCCTCCTGTTTCTGTGTGTGTATGAACAGCACAACCCCAAAACCTTCCTGTGTGATGTCAGCGAAGAGTAAGCCAAATAAAACAAATTCAGTGGTGTACAAGGACACTCTCCCACACACACCCTATAGCAATTCAGCACATATACAGAAAATGGGTGTGTTTGCGTTGGTCCTGCTGCATCAATGGTGAATGATAATGGTGAACTTTTTTTGGAGAGTAAAGAATATCATTACCTGGATACGGATACCTAGCAATTTATCAGCAAAACAGAAACATAAAAGCAGCCCTTGGCACATTTATATTAAAAAAGGTGTTCCACACTCCTTGCTGTAATTTAATGGTGCTAAATAAGACTGGGCCATCAATTCACACTGGTAACAATCTGTGAATAACAACTCAAATGCTGCCAGGACTTTCTAGCTTGTGGTGGCTGGATGTAATATTTAGTGCCTGGACACATCCCTTGAGTTTGATTATCTATTCTGTCCCTCTCCAGTGTGTCACTCCAGGCAACAAGGGCTGGAGGCAGTGCTGACCCCAATCATGGGATCAGGCAAAGGTCGTTCCCCTCACTGGCACCTGATATGCTAAACTACTGCAGACATCCTCTCAGCTCAGCCCAAAAACACAGCCCCCTACAGTCTCACCTCCATTCCACCTCTTGTCCACCCACCTGGGCCAAGGCAAGGGGAAGTGGAATGAATGGCTCCTCTCAAGCCTTTATAGAAAAACAATTTAGACAGGTCTGAATTCTATCACGGGAGGGATGCCGCCATCATGCTTTAGCCCCAAACAGAAGCCACATCCATCAAATAACTGCATCCATCATGCCTGTCCATGGACAACATATGATAAGGGAAGCCAAGGCTCTTGGCTCTAAAGAAAGAATCATCAGGGAGCTGGATGAGTCAGCAGAAACACGAGCGAAAATTCTTCTCTGGCAAACGTTGAGCAGCACCGGGGGATGGGGGAACTGCACAGATAAGTATCGCCACAGTCAAACAGTTTGACTTATATTGGAAAATTGGACTGGCAGACCTAGCCCCTTCTCTCCTTTTTCAGCTTGCCTTTTGTCCATGTCCATTGAGAAGACAGCTCAGACATGTCATAGTGATCTGCAAGGTTTGAGTGTGGTCCTTAGATTTACCAGAGTGACCACTTGTTTGTGAATTAACTAAGTTCCTTATTTACTAAGTTTTCATATTGCAATAAATATTTTAGCAATTTGCTTCTATTGCATTACTCTTATAAGTCGAATATACAGTTCCTCCGGGAAATTATTCTGTGCAATTTTGAGGATATACGTGACAGTGTATTTCTTAGTGCCGGTCCCAAACCTGGGCAAGTGGGGAGGGTTGCGTCAGGAAGGGCCTTTTTGGTATGGTTACTTTGAACACTCAGATCGGTGCTGTTTTATTCTGATTGGACAAAGTTGCCTTATACATTTGTTTTTCCCACTTGCTTCTGTTATATTCATAAAATGAAAGAAAAAGGGCTCAAAAAATATTACATGGAGAAGTTTTGGCAAAGTCAGGAAATAAAGCACCATTGCAATCCCCAAAACAGCCTGAATATAACCTGCACTCCAGAAACTACTACACTACATCTCCGCCTCCTCGTTGTGGGAGGGGGGGGTGTAAATATTCTGATAGTCGAGCGTGAGGAGAGTCAGAGTCTGGTCATCTCCCGTGGTGCTCTCCGAGAATACAGGTCATGCAGCCGGGAGACAGGTGCTCGAGACGGAAATCCCTTCAGAGCCAACAGGTTCTGTTTGAATTTATTGCCCAAAGAGATGGGTAAACAGGCAGCGTGTGGGAAATAAATTGCCTGTTCTTGCCATTCACTCCCCCCCTCTCTCCATTTTTTTTCCTATCAGCAATCAGATTGGTTTCTATTGACTGCCCTTGTCCATCCCAGGGGAGGTCCATCCCCGCTGCCAGCATCAACAAGCACCCCCTCATTCTCACATTAAACCTATTGCATTCTGGGTAAGAGCCGTGGGGAAGAAGTGACCAAACTTTAAGATGCGGAAATGTTTTATAAATCCAGTGGCAATTATTGCTGCCGCGATTGATGTCCTGCTTAAAAAATCCATCTTAACAAAAAGGGGAATTCACCCAGCAGGGGTGTATATCAACTAACGCTGACCCCGTGGGTGCTGAGAGGAAACAGGTTGTTGGCTTCATCTGTTTAATGAGCATAAAAGGGGAAAAATAGCTGCAGAACTGAATTTTCCCAGCACTAAGCAGGGCATGATTAAGTCACTGGATTTGCAGAAGTAAAGCACTACAAACAAGGAAGGCCTGGCTTATGAGTTCTTTGCACTTTATTGATGATTTTCAGAACAAAACAGAGAAACTGACAGCGACGACTGTCAGTGGCCCTCTCCCACCCTACCTCCACCATGTGGACACTCCTGACAATATGTAAACTGTCCAAAGACATCTCTGGATTGTTTGTTGCTATCAAAGTAACTATCATTCAGCAGCAGGATAAAAAGGCCAGTAGATAGTAACATGGAAAAAATGATAGACCTTCCCAAATTCTCCCACACTACCCCTCTGCTACGTTCCCTCCACTGGCTCCCAGTAGCTGCATGCATCAGATTCAAAATACTGATGCTGGCCTACAAAGCCAAACATGGAGTAGCACCATCCTACCTCACAGCCCTTATTACACCTCGCACTGCACCTCGTATACTCCGAGCCTCCAGTACTGCTCGCCTGGTCCCTCCATCTCTGAAGGTAAAAGGAAAACATTCATCTAGACTCTTCTCCGTTTTGGCCCCTCGGTGGTGGAATGAACTTCCCCTCAAGGTCAGAACAGCTCAGTCACTGAGCACCTTCAAACGACAGCTCAAGACCTTCCTCTTTAAAGAATACTTATATTAACTTGTAACTTTTCTTATTGTCAAACTTGTGTACAGAATCTACAACAGAGTGAATAAAATAGATGTATTCATAGTTGGGGGTCCTAGTGAACCGGAATTGATCTCTTCATCGATGGTAACTTGAAAGCACGTTGTAAGTCGCTCTGGATAAGGGCCTCTGCAAAATGCTGTAAATGTAAATGTAAATGTAAATTTAAATGATAGAAACAAGCATAGTAGATCTTGTAGAACTCAATTTGTAGATCATGCACATCATCCACATGTGGCTCTTCAACTGGGCTCTGGTTGACAGTTGAATATTCAATCTTGAATAATTTAGACTTTAAAAGAGGAACACGTCCATACAAAAAAGTATTTAACAATACATTTATTAAGAAGAACAAGATTCAAACAATCAATCATCTTTTACTCTTTTTTTTTTTAAAAACGAAACATTATACCCACAGCTACCAAAACAGCCAAACGAAACAATTAAATAATAAAATAAAATACTATCAAATTAATGACAGTAATTAAATAAATAAAATACATTTGCTAAAATATATACATATTTTTTTCTATGTTTGTTAATTAAAAGCTTACTCAAATGTGATAATTGGATCTTTTCAAAATAGATTAACAGTGTATCCCACTTAGCATAACATTTATTAACAGGTCGTCTAAGATTGTATTAAATTGTGTTTCCAAAGACATTATATTACCAAAATTATTACAAATTAAGCCTTAAAACTTTCTAGTTCTCTCCACTTTGTATCAAGCATTTTGAATATCTTGTTGTTCACCAGCCTTCTCTTTCCATTCAAAAAGTAGAGCGTACAGGAACACGCAATCTCCCATTGTTGATCTTATGTACGACGTGTTTGAGGTTATAGGTCAGGTTGGAGGTTGGGCTAACATGACAGCGCATGTTCACAAAATAGGTGTTTTGCTGTCCACACAAATACATGGGGGAGAAATTTTCACCAGAGAACCAGTTTTAAAAAATAAATGTTTCGGGTCCCCTAAAACCCTGGTTCCATGTGGATGCAGGACAAAATTTTACAGTTTTAGAAAAAAAAAATCTTATGTGGGCAGGACCTGTGATTTGGGCCAGTTCAGGGCCCAAAATGCAAAGGGCCATGAGCAAAACCCCTTAAGTTTAATATAATAACAGATTCAAGATTTTTAAATAGAGCATACATAACGAGAAGTAGCAATGTATCATGGAGGGCAAAGGGTAGAGTGAAAGCCTGAATAAAAACTCAAATTAGCGGTTAAAATTTACCGCAAAGACAGGTTTTTGGAGAATCAGTGAAAATGGTTGTTTTTTATTAGAGGAAGTGATCTCTGGGCAGCAGCAGCTCCAGCCCCCATGACCCTGGCACAGCTTACACCAGTAGGGTCAAAAATGAGAGCGAGAGAGGGCCGCAATCATAGCTGCAGAGTTTCCATGGCAACTGTGAACTTTAACAGGGACTTTCGGCTCATTAAGAGCCTGAGAGTAATGGTTGTGCCTCGTCTATTTCTCTCTGTGAGCTCTAGATGCTCAAATGTCACAGAGGCGACATTTGACGTGTGGACAGACAACGAGGCACATTTCTAGTGTCACATACAGACAAGGCAGAAGTGTTGGAGGACAGGATGGGGATGTTGAAGAACAAGACTACATGAGTTAAGGTAGTCATGCATATGCATAATGAGGTGTTGGTCTACTATGGCTCTTTCCTTTCACATTTAATGAGGAGAAGGCAGAGCTGAACAGCGTCATTTGATCTAATCAGCCTAGATGGGTAAAAGAGAATGAGTTACATGAAGAAGAGGTAGAATAGCAGGAGTTCAGTGGGACAAAACAAAACATTTATCTTACATATTATGCATGACACAGTCTTAGGCACTCTTGTTGGAATGCTGAATGTTTGTGGAAGACCACAAATCTGGAGGTTCACTGCTCTTATCTAAAAGACCTACTAATTTAATTTAAATCTGAGGTTAGGAATGCCAGAACAGCATTCTTCTCTAACCTTAACATGGTCTGAACATGAACCCAAACATGGTTAATAAATGTATTAACTGTATTAATAAATGTATTAAATGTATTAGTCTTATTTGATAATGTTGTCCCACCAGCACTGGACAATATACAGTTTTAAAAAATGTTTTGTGGAAAAACACAATGACATTACAGCCATTTTTAGCCAGTCCCACAATGAGATTTCCCAGGATGCACCATTTCGATGTCTGTAGCTTTAAATGCTAATAAGGAGGAGAAGTGGGACGATGAGGAGAACGGCCTATAGACGTGAGCAGCATTTGCTGAAATTACATCAACACCATTCACCAACCACAATGTTTGAGCTTATCTCAAACAGGCACCTCAATGGAAGCTTGGCGGCTTGGGATTCCAACAACCTTCTGATTATGGGGCCATTTCCTTAACTGCTAGGCCACCACTGGGAGGTAACCTTTCCTCTTATGACGATATAAGGGGACAAATTCCAGATCCGACCATCTGAGCTGCTGCTCTCTGAACGGCAAAGCAGAATGACCAAATCACGCTTAACATCTATCACCATTACTATCCACTGCAGGACCATAGACCAGCTGGAGGAACTCTTATTAATGTTAAATAATCTCACAGAGTGAAATGTTCCTAGTAGGGGGCCTTTAACATTTTTTGACTGTTTCACTTCTTGATATCTCTACAGTGATAAAAAAATAAAATAAACCCACATCATGTCCTTTGAGCATTTGAATGCATAGAACCTCATTTGTTAAGCATTGTTAATCTTCATATCAGTCTGTCCATGTCCCACTGTATTTAACCAGTATTGAAAAAACCAAACCTGGATCAGTCTATATTAAGCAATTACAAGCCAATCTCAAAATCGAAAAAGTTGTAGAGCAGCAGCTTGTTGCATTCCTAGCAAAGCACTAACATTTGGATTCTCTTCAGTCAGGATTTATGGACATACCATTTTACTGAAACCACTGTTCTCTTATTCTTATTACCTTCTGGTGGCTGCAGAGGCAGGGAAGTGTTCGGTCCTCGTATTACTTGATCTCAGCATATCTTTCAACACAGTGGATCACTGGATTTTAATAAGCTAGAGCGATCCATGGTTCCCTGCTCGATTGGTTCACCTCATATCTGAGTAATAGGAGTTCTTCATTAGGTGTTGCAGAGTTCACAGCTGATAATGCCCCTATTCTCTCGCTATATTCCTCTGTTGTCACAGATCATTCAGTCTGTTAAGTGTATCTAATACCACCTTTACGCTTATGCCAAACAACTCTACCTATCATTTAAACTTAGCCTAATCAACAAATTATCCATTCTCATTAAATGTCTGTCTCACTCTTTTACTATCTGCAGTGATAGTCTTGTTTCTTTCATTTAAGAAACCTTGCTAAATTGAGACCTGTGGTTTCAAGGTCAATGTTACAAATGCTTGTTCGTGCTTTTATCTCTTCTCGCCTTGCCCATTGCAATGTGCTGTACTGATTAAACCCTGATTCAGAATGCTGCTGCCAGGCTCTTACCTGGGTCAAACAAGAGGGTCCATATTACACCCATTCTCCCCCATGTGCACCCATTCTACATCCATGTGCACTCTATTGACTGACAATCTCTTATAGAGTCTAATGTAAGATATTGGTCCTGACCTACAGAACCCTGCTTAAACATGCCCCAGATTACATTGCTGGCCTCCTGAAACATTACTCAGTACTTCTGAAACGTAGATCTGGACAGCAGGGTCTCTTAGTCATTCCATGTACATGGTTTAAGTACATTCCATGTACATGGTCTTCCAAAACCAGTCCACCTATTCATAAAAAATACATTCCAGTTTGACAAGGCTTTTAGTTTAATTAGTCCATTTGTCCATCATTTGGTATTTTGCTCTGTTTCTATATAACCTTTACTTAATTCCTTATTACTGTTCTGGTATAATGACATTGTCAGGTACTGTGGTATTGTAACACACACACATATTTAATTCATGTTTGTGGGTACGTTTGTGAATGGAAGATTATTTCTGTTTTGGTAATCATCTTGCAAGTTAAAAAGGCATTAAAGGTCTATGCTGTCCAGCATGATTAGTTGATTAGTGTCTGAAACACTGGCCTTGTAGGAAATTTTTGGTTTTCAACAACAAGACCATCTATTGACTCAACTCCAACCCCACCAACAAAGTTCATCCCAGCCTGTAAGTCTTCATTTGGTTTTTACTCTATTTCCACTGTTCCTTACAAACACACTCACACACGTAGCCTCAGGCCATAGAGACTCACTCAAACAACTCTATCAGGGTTACAGGGCCTTCTCCACACTAAACCACCATAAATCTACCACAGTCTTGCAGGAGACTCCGTGATACAACCTCTGCCCCACCTCGGAAGCCAGCATCTGAATCTATAAAAGTCCCAATGCCAGAACCCCTGACTATGGATCGATAAAACATTCATATGTCAATTGTTGTCTCAAAACAACGCTGATACCTACTGGTTTAAGAAATAATCATTTATGATAACAGAATTTCATGTATATATATATATTTTTAAACATTTTTAAATGCTATGAAGCTAATGTAAGAAGCTACAGATATAACAGTTCCGATATTAAGCCCTGTTTGTGTTCTTATTTATGCTGGAGTCATCATATTGACTTAACTTGAGAAGGATTTTTGGACATTGGACTTGTTCATACTAATACTCGTTTTTGTGACCGGGCAAGGCCAACTGGCGGCCTTTAAAACAAACTCTTTCTGTTTTTTTCTGCATTAGCTGGATGTCATCACACCACTTGTGCATATTAAGCCAAATGAAAGCCTTCCAATTTCCAGTGTGTCCTCTGTGTGTGTGTGTGTGTGTGTGTGTGTGTGTGTGTGTGTGTTCTGACCCTGTGAGCCACCAAACTCTGCTGATGCAGGCAGCGCCCTTCATTTGATGAGACCTTCCCAGTGACTCAACAGAATTTTATATATTTTTTTTCGCACAGTCTAAAGATCAACCCTACTATACATTTAACTCTGATACAAAAAAGAAGACGAGTCTGGCTTTCATAGCATGTTAATTAAAAATAATGGGTTTTGTTTTATGACAATCATGTAACCTCTAAAGCTTGGAAACCTCTAAAGAAGGATCTTTTAAAAAAGGAAACAACGATGATCTATCTGCATGTTTGTGGTGTCTGGTGATGATGCCGGTCCACCCCAGTGAATGAAACTATGCTTTTCATTTCTCCCTTCCTGGCTGGACCGGTTCAGTTGAAGAAGGTTATTGTGTTTTATTAAAGGGCTGAGAGGAGAGGCCGCAGTCATCGAAACTTCTATGAGTACAAACCCACTTGCACACACATCCATACACATAATGCAATAATGATTCACATAAATAAAGTCGCAGGAAAACTGAAACGATCAGAGACACTGCGGAACACAAATGTAAAGCTATGCAAAAAGCACACACATGTTTAGTGCACAAACACAGGCTAACCTTTTAACGACTTAGAGCTCAAAGAGAAAAGGTGTTTCAAGGACTGAATATTGAAAGACTGAAATATATTGCTCATCAAGTTTGATCAATTTTGTCACACAAAAGACACAGCAGCATGCAACCTTTCATATGGCTTTATTCTGAGACATACACACACCTAGATATTAAATAGCCCACCTGTTCTCACCAAATCAATCAAATCACACTGTGTACCCTATCCAGACACAGACCTAGTGCCTGGAAAACTGTCTCCTCACGCCAGACACCATTCACAATTCCTGAAATGCCTTAGAGAAATTATTAAGACCTCATTAAGCCATCCAGCATTTAGCATTCACCTGATAAAAAGATTTAACAGCATGTAAATACCAGCTTTTCCAGAGTCAACTTGGATGCTTACATTCATTAAACATTATTATTAGAACATAGTACATATATTTATTATATATAACTTGATGTTCTGAGATTTTTATTACAACAACTACATTTAAAGCTGGTAAAGCATGTTGAACTGCATCTCATGTATGAAATGTCCTTTTTATATAACTGCTTGGTCATCTGTACATATTTGACTGTGGCTGAAAGTCATCAGTCTAATTAGTTTTGTAGTTATTCTTTTTAAATATATGCCCTGATCATTGATGTTTCTACTTGAAAATGGAATCATATTAATAAAGATCAACCAAAATGTGCTCACTGATGAATGGAAACTTATGAATTAGAGAATTTGAGATAGTGTGCTGGTTCAGAGAGGCCATTTCTAAAAATGTATAAAAAACCTTCATAATGACCCGGCTTAACTGAATATTGAAAATGGTTGTAGTTGTAAAATTACTATCCATTTTTCGCCTTTTAACCAGCCCTTAGTCTCCAGGGGAGGAAGGAGGAAGAAGATGATGAGGATGAAGACCTGACAGCCCATCATTGACTTTATGAATTACCCGGCAGTGTTCTGCACAAAACACCAAATTCAGCAAAACACTTGAACACAAAATGTTGAACAAGAACATGAGCTGTGTTCACTTTCCTTACATCCATACCGAACAGTACAATTTGCCTATTCATTCTGCAACTGTGGAAATATTTGGAACTGATCAGCCATTAAAGCAGAAAGAAATTGAATTCAGAATGGATCGGGTAGCTGCTACAGTCTTGTACAAACCATCTGAATCCAGAAATGCTCATTACTTGAGCATTTTAATATGTTTTATTAACATACCAATGAAGACTCAGCCAAAATAAACAGTGACCTATTGGTACAGTGTTAGCATTTGATTTTTGACCACTACGCTCCTTCTGTCTAAATTGTGGCACAATCATTTTTGCACATGGTGCTGATAACAAGCTATGTACCACATATAAATATATAGATCTTGTAAATAAATAAATAAAAGTATCAAATGTCTTACAGTTAAAATGAAGGCCTAAGTACAGTACAGGCCAAAAGTTTGGACACACCTTCTCATTCAATTTGTTTTCTTTATTTTCATGGCCATTTACAGTAGAAGATTCTCACTGAAGGCATCAAAATTATGAATGAACACATGTGGAGTTATGTACTTAACAAAGAAAGGTGAAATAACTGAAAACATGTTTTATATTCTAGTTTCTTCAAAAAAGCCACCCTTTGCTCTGATTACTGCTTTGCACACTCTTGGCATTCTCTCGATGAGCTTCAAGAGGTCGTCACCTGAAATGCTTTTCCAACAGTCTTGAAGGACTTCCCAGATGTGTTTAGCACTTGTTGGCCCCTTTGCCTTCACTCTGCGGTCCAGCCCACCCCAAACCATCTTGATTGGGTTCAGGTCCGGTGACTGTGGAGGCCAGGTCTCCACTTTTTGTTAAGTACATAACTCCACATTCATAGTTTTGATGCCTTCAGTGAGAATCTACCAATATAAATGGTCATGAAAATAAAGAAAACACATTTAATGAAAAGGTGTGTCAAAACTTATGGCCTGTACTGTACATAAAAAAAAATGATATACACATAACACACCGCTAACATACCAAGTGCAGCCGTAACATGGGGGAGATTTGGCTGGTAAATCCAATACTGCTGATTGTTCCAGTGATTCAGCCAGTTTCCTTCTGGTTCACCAGCAGAGTCCAATGTTTCCGCCAAAGCGCTGGCTGCAGCTCGAACCATTGATCCTAAGGCCATGGTGACCAGCAGAGCGAACCAAAGGGAAAGATTCAGAATGACAGATTTGCCAAGTGTTCCAGAGCAGCTTCAAAATAGCACAGCCTTGCTGCTCTGGGATCAGTGAGCACAGGTTAATTGCTCGGCAAACGTCCGTTGACCATTCAGAGATTTCCCATTAATCCAGCATACACTAACAAACAAGTACTAAAAATTAAAGAATTTATTTAATAA
The DNA here is from genome assembly GCF_900700375.1 of Denticeps clupeoides. Taxonomy (NCBI): domain Eukaryota; kingdom Metazoa; phylum Chordata; class Actinopteri; order Clupeiformes; family Denticipitidae; genus Denticeps; species Denticeps clupeoides. Next base: position 6,865,375 of record NC_041716.1, on the reverse strand, counting down.
AGTAGATTTTTTTTTTTTATCTCACGTAGATTAGTCACTTAAATAACGGACGTTCAATTTGAATCAGAGGCACAGGGTGAGAAACACAAATTGATACCAGACCTCCTTACAGTACATTTGTTACTCTGAGCTGGAATGAGTGTTGTGGTTCCTCTCCCTTACTGCCCACTCTAGCCAGTGCTGTGATCCCTTTCTGAATCGATAAAATGCAAGCAGAGCGATAAGGCATGGCGGAATGAAGGAATGGAGAAGAAAGAAACCAAAATGTACAGAATCCAGGGAATGCAAACAAATAACCGTCTTTGTGCCGCAGGTCACCACAGAGGCGAGATGTCCTGAAGCTTAACTCTATCATCTTTATTCAGTTTTACAATGCATGAATCATGGATCCATCCATCCTGTTCTATTCCATGGCTTCATTTCTTAACCAGACAATTTTTTTATGTTAGGCATTTTTTTTTCATCCTGTTCCATTCTGTTTTATTGCATTCCATAAAATTCAAGTCCCTTCCAATTGTCCCATTTGTCCATTCAATTTACACCATTCCTTTCCATCTACTCTCACTCTTTTACTTTCAATAACCACTTTGTCTTACTCCAGATACTCTGGGCACAGGGTAGGGACTCAGTCAGGGCAGGGTGCCAGGCCACTGCAGGGCTACACAGACACACACACACACATGCCTATAGACAATTCACCTGGTGTACATGCCTTCAGATGGTGAGAAGAAAACCTGCAGAAACATGGGGAGAGGATGCAATCTCATACACAAGGTCTGAGCTGGATTTGAACTCACAACCTATTCTGTTCTATTCTATTCTACTACTCTTATATCAATCAAAACAAGCGACACACAACATATTTACATTTACATTTATGGCATTTATCAGACGCCCTTATCCAGAGCCACTTTGTGTCCTAGCTTTGTAGCCACAGATGTCCAGAGCATCATTTGGGTGTGTGCATTTTAATGAATCAAATTGCATGTAGGATGCATGTTGCATGTAGATTGCATTAATGGTCTGTAAATTGTTACTACACTATACTCAATTACATCAACAAGTGCATGTTCTCATTTTCTATGCACACACACGCACGCACACACAATTACGGAATTAGAGGATCCAGGCTCTAAATCTACAAAGATGTGTGGGTTTTGGCAATAGTGTGTGTGCTGGCTCACTTCACTTTGGCAGCTTTTGTTGTGTTTGCTACACTGCGGAAGACGCCTTCACATTCAGATGGTCAAATGAGATGGCCTGATTTTGGGTTGGTTCCTGGTGTTCTGTTGTGCAAATCTGCTGTCAAGCATATGTGCATCATTGCACATGCACACACACAGAAAATTTTGAGAAGAGACATTTGAAAGTAGTATTATAAAGCCATCTGATAAATGCTGCAAATGTAAATGCAAGAAGACGTACTGTATGTGTGTTTGTGTCTCATTTTATCTCATTGATCACACAGCCGCACAAGCATAACATACAGCAAGCATTACTTTTCTACAACTGTAGCCATGACAACTACACTAAAAAATAAGACAGAAAATGAGAGAGATGGACAGAGGAAGCGGGAAACTAATGAGCATCATTAATCTTACACTGACATGTTCACAACACGTTTTTCCCTGTTTTTGTGGCTCAAGTAAAAATGATTTTTTATTCCGTCCCTGTGGTGCTTTTCCAGTGACTTCCATCTTTTCATTCCAAACCCCCCTCCTGCGGAGATGTTTAGATTGAAGTGTGTTTTGTGGCAATTTGTGGGAGCAGAAGGACGCTTGAACAGAAAAAATGGCCCTAAATGCTTAGTTTGGCAATTTTCCTTGCATTTTGACTGGCAGCTTCCACATTTTCAGGATTCATTTCTGTTTTCTCTCTCTCACTCTGCTCCATGGAGCACATTCTCTTCCTACAGGGACCTAAAAATGAACTGGCCTCTGCATTTCATTCATACTTCCTGTTAATTAGTTCCATGCAGATACAGCAGGGCGGCAAGAACATGTCTGTGGGGCACAGTTTTGGTCCAACTGTCCCTCTTCAGGATTGTGATCAGAATGCCCTTATCCAGAACTGGCAAAAGTCCACAGAGTGGACTTCCCTCGCAAGCAACTATAAATATATTATACATTTAATAAAAGACTCTGGTAGAAGTTTTCACTCAAGTTAGAATGGAAAAGTACAGGCTCTGAGACATAAAAACTAGTTGTATGCAGAGAAAAACAATAACTTTTTGACCCCATGGCATATAATGACATGAACAGAATAGTATATTTATGTGTGCATTCAGTGTGAATAGCAAGCCTAAAAAATCTCTGTTTCCCACTGCCACCGTTGTACATGGTGATGCTTCTAGAATTAAACACATTGTACATGGATGCCCCACTGGGTTTGTTTCTTCGGTGTGTGTTGATATGTGTTTCTAAGCCCATTCCATTTAGCTTGAAATCAGTATTGGTGTGTGATGGCATGAAACTGGCAGAACATTGCCTATGACAGGATTCAATTGGACTGCCACTAAATTGGATTGAAGCAGTCCTATTAAAAAAAAAATAGAGTACAGATATTCATGTTACAATGCAAGTAGTAAAAGTAAAAAGCAGGGTCAGATCTAAAAGTATTTACACTATGATACTTCTCTACCTTGATCCTATGATGGTGCCCCATCCACATGGCATGAGCCCTGATTTATATTAAATGACATCAATAGATCTTAACCCAACTCCTCTGGGCTTTTTTTTTGATGTTAGACATCACCTCCATTGGCATCATAAAAACACAGAAAGATGGTAGATCATTTAAATGAATGGTGTTCATCTTACCACTGAAGTGCACCTGGTGGCTTGCCATGACACAGATGTCCCTTTCATTTGTCACCATCGTGAGATATAATAGACCGTACCACTAATAGAAAATGATTCCATAAAGTTCCATAATTATCCACACACCAAGCTTTCTAGTGAACTGTAACATGCCTGTTGTTGATGGAACGTCTCTGAGTGGTACCTGAAAGCCCACAACCCCACGCCAGATGTTTTCGAGACCAACTTTTGACTTCTACATCTCGGGGGATGTCCCACAGTCCCACCTTCAACGCTGCCATGATTTCATTCATATGGAAATTGGTGGTGTGACACAGTGAGGTTCCAGCAAATTGCTTCTCTCTGAGTGCACGGGAGAGTGCGTGAGTGTGTGAAGAGTGTTGTTCAAGTGGCATGGCACTCTGAAGATGGCACATCTGCTCAGCTCCCTGAGCCTTGGCCCAGTCTGTGCCAGCTCATGTTCTAAGGCAATGTTTTCGACAGGAGGAAGCTGGTATGACTATCCAATTTGTCTGTGGGAGTGGCATTCCCTGGGCCTCGGGCGGAGAACTACATCACTTCAACACTCTCTGTCATCATATGGTGGCACTCCCCACCTGCCTGGGTGCTATTCTGGCCCATGCCAGCTGTCATTTCACTAGACATGGACACCTTGTCCTCTTAGTAATCGTGGTTGTAGGCTGACCTTAAATGTAAAGTGCTAACACTTTGGTATAATACCTTTTTGTGTGTATTATGTTATTATGTTATGTTATTATATTATCTAAAAATATATTTTAGAGAATAATAAAAATATAAATAAATGTATAAAACATACATATTTCATATTTATAAAAATAGTTTAGCACACTTATGTAATGCAATACCGAGTAACAAAAATGCAAAAATATATATATATATGTGTGTGTGTGTGTGTGTGTGTGTGTGTATGTATATATGTATTATGGCAAGCCAAACAGGAAATAAATAATATATATATTGACAGGGAACTGAATATATGGAATGAAAGTCTGAATATATGGAATGAAATATATGGAATAATATGGAATTCCATATATTCAGACTTTCATTCCATATATTCAGACTTCATTCCATATATTCGGGTTTCATTCCATATATTCGGGTTTCATTCCATATATTCAGACTTCATTCCATATATATTCGGGTTTCATTCCATATATTCGGGTTTCATTCCATATATTCAGACTTTCATTCCATATATTTGGGTTTCATTCCATATATTCAGACTTTCATTCCATATATTCGTGTTTCATTCCATATATTCAGACTTCATTCCATATATTCAGATTTTCATTCCATATATTCAGTTCCCTGTCAATATATATATTATTTATTTCCTGTTTGGCTTGCCATAATACATATATACATATACACACACACACACACACACACACACACACACACACACACACACACTGTATATATATATATTTCCTTTTTTCCCCTCCCAATGTTACAAGAAAAAACATTGACACAGATCTGACACCCAGGCTTTATTATGCACCCATTGATGCAGGAGCTTGGACCAGACTTTGAAAAGTAAATTGTTTTGCCCATTCGCTCCTGGGAGCGAGCACTGAAAAGATCACTCATTTCAGATCAATTCCAAATCAATAGGGAATTGTGGCTCTTGTGCAGTGGTGGCTTTAAAATAGTTTTCTGTGTTTGGCCCGAGATGCGAGTAAAGAGAATGGGGCGCTGAAGCGTCACCCTGTAAGCTCATAGGGTGGAGCGCTTGGCTGTAACTCCTTTGCATGATTGTATGCTGTGACATGACATTGCTATTAAATTGAACTCTTTACAAGCGAGATCAGAGCTACCTATAATTTCTTTCAAATGCTCAGAACACACATACAGACACAAACACACACAGTTAGACAAAAAGCTATGGGTGAGTACTTAGATAATTTACAAGGTACATATAAAAACCTCCCACATGTTATCATAATCTGATTATTTCTCTAAATAAAATATGTTTAGTCAGCATGCACTGTGGGGTAAATTTTTACTAAAAATGCAGTCAAAGTCACTTCAGGTGAACCCAATCCCATGTGAACTCTGGATGGCATTCCATTAGTTATAATGAGGTATAGACTGGAATGTAACAGAAGGAGCTGCCTTACTCCTCAGTGAGTGTTTCTGATAATCAGTATTTGAGGAGCAGAACCAATGTAAAGAAGATAATTGGTCAGGCTGCTTGGAAGTTTCATTTATTTGCCTTTATTTGTTCAGATAAAACAGCACTGCAATGAAGACATTTGAGCTGCAACTGATAACTTCAGCTTATTATTAAAAATGACATTTAACAAAGCTATCAAATCGTGGAATGGAGTTGGAGATGTTCCACAGAAACCAGCAGATGCAGACTAGCAGCCTTCCAGTGTCGCTGCTCAACACTGCAGTATGTTTTCTCAAAGGAATTACAAAAAAAAGATGTTTCCTCATTGTACTGCAACATTGCATGGGAACGAAAAAAGAGACAGAGAGGGAGAGAAATAGAGGGAAATAGAGGGAGAGTCCACAGAGAAGAAGAAAAGACACCATTCAACGCAGCACTTTTTAACAAAAGACGGACAAGAAACATTGGAGTATCTGGGAACAGCTTACTTTTTAATTATGGCAAACGTACGAATACTTTTTTTTGTCATCCAAGCTGTCGAACACCAGAGGCCACTTGCTATTCTGCTGTACTGTACCTGCCACAGCCAGCTCTTTGTACCATGGTACAGAGGCTGTAAATGGCAGGGGCTTGTGGGAAATGTCATGATTAGTGTGAACGTGCTGGCGTGAAAGCAAAAAAGGGGCACAATGCACAGTGAGTTATTATAAGAAAAGACAAGCTATGTATAGTGCCTATATAAGACTATTAAAACACATTATTTTTAAGTCTATCAGGCTCAAACTGTTCACATAACCAACCCCCACAAAGAACCCTTGCAGTGCTAATGCTAATTACAGAAGTGTGCCACGTTGTTCTCTCCTCTGGGTTCAGAATTCGTGACCTCAGTCATCTGGCAGAGTGTGTTCACAGGATTTTGCCTGAAGGCCATCCACACCACCAAGCCCTCCATCTTAATAAAGAAACACTTTAGGCCATGTTTTAAAAAATGTTTACACAACCAGTGTTGAGGGAGATGGTTAAAGAAACTCTGACTCTGGTCCCACAACAACTTTAATGCTCCACTGCTGGCTCGGGTCTGGCCGTTTCCCCACAGCGGCCCATTAGCCGGCCCATATCAGTTTCAGATAGACCCTAATGTGATTAAACTCTCAAAAGGGCCTAATTAGCTTTTAATACTTTGCCGTTTTGACAGAGGCATGGTCATGGATGAACGCAGTCGGCCTTTTGGCCGAAAGCTGACCTATATTCACTCAGGTGAGGATAGTTACCCACAATGCACCCAGTGACTATATTAAGTCCACATTGTTGACTTTACAGTAACATTGGACAATATCTTTATTATGTAATCAAATATCAGCACAGGAAACTGACAGCATTCAGCCAGACCATGGTATAACAAAATTTATTATGAATTTTCTGGTGCTTTCCCAAAATTCATGCATATCATAATGTGACATTGTTTACAATACCCATCCCTGCGTAACAGTCCTCGTCCTAGTGAACACAAACACAAACACAATGAAAAAGTATGGAAAGTGCTATAACAGCAGAATATTTTTTTGCCATTTTGCAAAATTATGTATTCACAGATGAATATTTTCAATTTTGGAAAATTATGTATTCACAAATGAATAAATTCAATTTTATAATTAACACAAGTTTAGGATAGTCACACATGGCATAAGAAACGATGCACTGTTTTTTTTTTTTTTATCGAAATCTAAGATATATCCAGTTGAGCCGTGGTGGGAAACTATATCAATAACCGCAGAAAAAAAGGATCATGGCTTCTGGAGCCATGGTAAAAAAAAACGTTGCTGTGCAATCTATAAAGACTGCACATTTCTGACATGATTGCTGTCCAACAACGATAAGGAAACTCCAGGTCCCATAATGTGCAAAAAAAAACAAGCAAAAATGTGCTTCATAAGCAGAGTATTTCCAGTGATATCAGCTTTAGATAAGTCCTATGTACACATCATTTAATGTTGCTTCACAGTCTGGCTCTTTTGACACAGGAATATAATATATTCAGCACTTTAAAAGCCCATAGAGTTTTAGACACTTAGAGCAGCTTCAACTGTAACAAGGTCCCACTGCCCCACCCAACGGCAGCTCCATGAGAAAGAGATGACAGCAAACGTTGGCAGTGATGAACCGGCTGTCTGCACATCTGTTCCAAAGTGGCTCGACAGCACAGGGGTAATGAGGAGGAAATGCAAGCTGCAATGAGACAGCAGCGAGACACCTTCACCTCGGAGATAGAGATGGAGACGGAAGGATGGAAGCCACTTCCAACACCCAAGACAATTGCAATTGTCACATAAGCATCTCAATCAACTTATAGGTAGAGAGCAATGCCATGAAGGACAGAAATAACAAGAAGCTGAAAAATCACTACTCAGACGTATCTGGACAAACTAGTGTTCGTCATGATCTGGTCTGGCAGGGGCTACTCAGACCATGTTCGTCCTGTGTTATTATGTTTCCTGATAGTTTTCACCTGTGTTTGATTGCATAAAGCTGCCCAGTTTGTGTCTGTTCACCAACAGGTCAATGTTACTTGATGTCTGTCCTGTTCACCGTGTATTAAACCCCTGTTTTGTGATGTTGTGCATATGCGTCATTCTTCCTCGCCATGTCCAGTCTTCACTCCAGATCTATTGCCTCGACATGTCAAACCAGCGGGACAGTTAGGGGCAGTGGTGGCCTAGTGGATAAGTAAGTGGACTCAAAACCAAAAGGTTGTGGTTTCACTGAGGTCCCCTTGAGCAAAGTACCGTCCCACACACTGCTCCCTGGGCACCTTTCATGGCTGCCCACTGCTCACTAAGCATGATGGATTAAATGCAAAAAAGACATTTTGTTGTGCACACCATGTGTGCAAAAATTATTTAACTTTCGCTAAAAAAAAAACATGAAATCCAATCTCACGGTTCTCACTCATGTCACACAGTCACAAATCAGACCACTTATGAAAGAGAATCAAATTGGATTAGAAATTTCAGTGGAAATATCAGATATGTATTTAATTATGGCAACAACAACAACCAAAAAAATGGTTCCGAGACATTTCAGCTTGGCAAGGTGAACGTAGCCCATTTTTCACCCTATTTATCCAGTAAATTTAATCTCAGGATATTTGTCAAAAATATACCTGTGGTTTTAGTTTAAAGTGGTTTTCTTGGGAAAATTTTAATATTTACAAAAGGCTTATGGCTGGTGGGCTTTAGAGTGTCTCTGAGTGAGGGTCTAAGCTGGGGAAACGGGCATTAAAGTGCCATCATTCAAAACGTTACACTGGGAATTGCAGAACCCTCAATGCTCACCTGTCCAAAACCCTGTTAGACAGCAGTCTGACCTGACAGAGCACACATCACTGTCGGAGCGCTAACACTTCAGACACTAGCAGCATCTGAACACACCTTTCACCCGCTCACGTCATCATTCATTCATGTTCTGCTGCACACCCGCCTGTGTGTTTGCATGTGGGTGTGAAGAAGGTTGCAAAGCGATGACTCAGCCAAGAAAGCTGCGATGGCTTAAGTGGTAAAGGCGTTGGCACTCGAAATCCAATTGGGTTCAAACCCTGCTTGCAGTGCAAAAGGGAGATGCATTGTGTCTCAATGGATTGCCTAGTGGGTAAGGAAACGAACCAGAAATCGGAAGGTATGAATCCCAAACCACTGAGGTGCCACTGAGCAAGGTTCCGTCCCCACACACTGCTCCCTGGGCACCATTCATGGCTGCCCACTGCTCACCAAGGGTGATGGGTTAAATGCAGGGGACACATTTTGTTGTGTGCTGTGTTTCACAATGACAATCACTTCGCTAAAAAAAAAAAAAGTAAAATAAAAAAAATCTGACTGCGACAATAATTGTGACAATCTAATCATTTCATGTCATTTGTTTTGGGGATGTCAAGCCTTTGATCTGGTCTTCTAAGTTCCATGTAAGACAGTGACTGGTCATTTCAGGTGAGGCTTTAGACTCCACTGCACATTCTGCAATGTGCAGTAGTACTTGGTATTGAAATCGATGGCGCTTTGATTCTTTGGAATTTGGAACATTAGTGACATTTCTGAGAGGAAATAAAAACAAGTTCATCGTTAAGATCATTGGGATTCTTCATTTCTAGTTGCACGTCCACGCCAGGGCTCTAGACCACAATTTCTTCATTCTGATTGCTCACCAAGGCTTCACACCTGACTCACAGGCAGAAGCAGGCCGCAAAATCAGCAATATCGGGACCCAGAGGGATGTGAGTTGAGGTCAGAAGATTCATATCTTTTTTTTTAGGCCTCCCAGTACTGCCACATACATATAAGTTGTTAGCAAAGGCTAGAATTTAGATTATGAGAAGGATTGGAAACTCTGTTGTAGTTGCTCTAGTTTTCTCCTACAGTCTAAAGACATTAGTGATGTGCAACCCTGATAGAATAGATTTAGAATGTAGAAAGTTAAAGTCATACATCATGCCAGGTACTATCACACATTATTCTGTGTCTATTTAGAAGGGGGTTTCCTGGAGGAACGTCTGCCAGTAAGATTTAGTTCTAACCCACATGGCTTTACAACCTGTCACATTTATTATTAGACCATTAAGACTGATTTAGAACATTGTGGCCTAATGTTGTTATTGTCATTCTACTATAATTATTATTAATATATTATTATTATGATCAGCCCATCATGCATTCTCTCACATAGACAACTGGTGAGAAGTATTAGTATTCAGCGCCGTCGCCCCAATTTACTCAGCCGCACTCCATCTCCATCTAGGCTGTAAATGATGTCAGTGTCTGATGGCCCCTTTGATCTCTGGGATAGCGCAACTGAAGAGACAAACAACTCTTTTACGCTCTTTTTATTTGCACAGATCTGCCTGAGGATAAATTATCACCCCGTCCGCATGCGATCAGACACGCAATGTGAAATCATTTACCTCAGCCGGCCGTTGGAGTCGGGTGCCAGCAGCAGCGGCGTTCCGAATGAAAGCACCGTGTTTAATCAGGACGATTAAATATGCTAAACGAGTCACTCTACACCATCAAAGCAGAGGACAAGGGTCCACAACAATAAAGAATTCAACTGTACAAACGGGGAGGTGGGGAGTATCTATCTAATATTCTTTCATTTGTTTTGCCTTTTAATGCTATAGTGCTTATATGTGTTATAATCTGGATGATTTTACAAAACAAGTGGGTAACGATCTTGCCCATCAACCATATGACCATTGCAGGATCAAACCACAGATACATTTTTATCCAGAACAGGAACAGTTCCCAGGAGACATGTAGTGCTCAGGTATAAACCTAAGATAAGATGGGGCAGAGGTGACCTAGCGGGAAAGGAAATGGACCAGTAATCGGAAGGTTGCTAGTTTGAATCCCAGGCCGCCATGGCTGCCCACTGCTCACTAAGGGTGATGGTTAAAAGCAAGGACAGATTTTGTTGTGTTACCATGTGCTGTGCTGTGTATCACAATGACAATCACTTCACTTTCACTCAGATGATTCTTTTTAGTCCCACAAGTGGGAAATATACCTTGTCATGGAAGATAGTAGATAGTGTGTGTGTGTGTGTGTGTGTGTGTGTGGCTGTGTGTGTGAGTAAGTGGTTGTGTTTCCCTGTAGGCTACTACCACCACACTTACAACTTGCTGCTATGTCCTTGAGTAAAAGACTAGAGTAAAGCTGAATGTTATTAACACAATAACACAACACAATGACATTTGTTACTTGCTCAAGGATACCTCAGTGGTACCTTGGCCCAATTCCTCTATTGCCTAGTGCACTGGAAGCCAGTCTGTCAGCTAAACTGAGCAGCAACTTTAGTGGGGCAGTGGCGAGACTTGCGGACCCAAATCGTCAAAGTACTGCCCCCACAAACTGCTCCCTGAGCAGCGTTCATGGCCGCTCACTGCTCACAAAGGGTGATTGGTTAAATATTAAAGACACATTCTGTTGTGTGTCCTGCTATGCTGTGTACCACAATGACAAAAACAATCCCTTTCACGGTCTAGTCATTATGCAGAACTTGGATTACAGTGACCTGGCACCACTAACTGCTTTAATGTTCTCCAGGTTTCTCATTCAGGTTTCTTTTATTTTGGGTGTCCTGAGGGCTGAGCTGAGGGTCACTGTGGCACACAAACTGCCTGACCACAACAAGGTGGCAATCCCTCAGGAGGTAAACTTAAAGATAAAACAAAAAATTCCTGCTCGGATGTGACCTGCTTTGGCCATTTGGTGTGCAGAAAAATATTTTAAAATAGAGGCAGCGGCGTGTATGGCTACATTTTAGAAAGGCACTGTCACAAAAATTCATATTATTTACCACTAAAAATCGCTTGTGTTCTTGTGTCACAATTGAATGAGCCGAGATTCCATGTGCCGCTACTTGAACTTCAGTTCTGTGTTTTGCACATGCGTAGTGAGGACAAACTGCTCATTGGTGGTGAGATCTGCTCAAAAACCGAGCACGGAGGGGAAAAAGCAAACAAGACGGGAGACCTGTCATCTAATTTGTGCCTTTTCCAGTGGACATTTCATTTACTATTTCAGATAGTAAATCTTGTCCAGATTCAGTTCGTGGATAATCTATTGTTTTCTTTCCCAACTTCTAAAAGTTCAATTTAAAGGGGCTGGACATTTGTTTGAAATGAACTGATACATGCACTGTGTTCTATGGGTTTGTTGCTTGCATTGAAGTATCATGTTTAGCCTCATTAAAACAGAGCCTTTTGCACAAACAAGAAGGTATGCTGTTTACTCCAAGCAAAGAGTATTTTCCTGCAGCGATAATCGGCAAGCAGTTAATGCCTGGAGTGATCATCATTAAAGCAGAGAAATTATCAGATGTGTTTTTGTTTGCTTATCCTTTATCGACTTTCTCTTTTTCTGTTCCTTTACCATCACTTCTCCCTCAACCTTCTCCTGCTGTCTGCACAGAGCAGTCAGATTTGTGGAGATGGAGGTCATTCAGGGGTCAGGAGAGCCCACAGAGTGGATGCTAATCTACTCACACATAATCGACTGGAAGCATTGACCCAAACACCAGACAAATCTGTGTTCTGTGGTCATAAATATGCAGTACAGTGCCAGGAATTAATAATTTAGAATTTATAACCTGATTATTTCACTTTCATTTAAATTAACGAATTGTGATTAAGGGTCATTAGTGGTGTATTAAAGCCATATTGTCATTTCCTGCCCATAAAGTGGGGCAAAAAAGTATTTGACAGCCACCGATTGTGAAGGTTGTCCTACTTAAAAAGATGGGAGAGGTCCAGAATGTGTACAGAATGTAAATAAATCACAGAAAAAAGTATTTGGTTAATAGTTTACCACAATACTAACCAGTTCAATCAGGTGCCATTAATATAGGTTCCTTAAGAAGCTCTTCTATCCTTCACTTTCTTGCCACACCCTCCCAGCACTCCCTCAGACAGCACTCTGGCCTTTAATGAATGATGACTTCTGTCCCTGTTCAGGCATCGTTTAAAGCATGATGGCTTAAATATTAACATTTTTGATAAATATGTTGAGGTTGGTGATTATGTATCATCCAGGTGTCTGTATTGCATCCAACTTAGAGGCTGAAATTTTCACTGTTTGGTGAAAACAGCATAATTATTATCCTAAGATAAGAACATTAACTTACTAAATCAGGGTGTAAATTCTAAAATCTGGATTCTCTAATATGGCTCCAAATGTCTGTTTTTCAACAAGGTAGCTCAATTAAAGAGTGCACCCTCGTAAATAGCTGTCACGACTACGGACTTACGGGGGAAGGAAGCGCAGAGGTCTGACATACTGGGAAGGGGTTTTTATTAACAAACAAAGAAATACAAATAAAGACTGGCGCGGTGGCCGAAAACGATTTAAACTTAAATAAAGAACATAAACAAACCCGTAGGCGTGTGGCGATTGCCAGAACTCAAAACACATAACACTAAACAAGGTCAAGTTCGTGCATAGAGTTCACGAAAATGCCAGCGACCCCGAACGGGCGGAAACTTCCGGCATTTATGGGGCGTCAGGATTAAAGTCAGGTGTGGAGCCCAGCTGCAGGCAATCCTGACAATAGCTCATTTGTATGAATTTAGCTTTTTCTGTCACGAGGCACAAGCAGTTTTATGTGGTGCTTTTATGTATTTGATTTTGAATGACTTATTGTACAGCCCTAATGCCAGTATTCTGGCCCTAAGAAAAACGCTGCCTGTCTCAGCAGATCCTGTTAAAATGCTTGAGGTGCAGAGCATGGGGAACACGGGGGTTTATAGTCTCAGAGGCTCCCTCCAGAGACCCAGCATCCCTCCCAGTTCCTGTGGATAGATGATAGTGCTGATTGTGTGTAGTATTGAGGTCACCGAGATGCTCATTATAATGCCAGGAGTAACGAAGACAGGCTCTACTAGCTTTTAACTAGCTTTTCTGCTCACCTGATCTAATTTCTGAAAATATATACCCATTATATCTGAGCCACTATTATAAATATGCAATTATAACCATGCAACAAACTTACAAACAAACAGTTTAAGCACGCATGAGTTCTTCACCTAAAAGTGCGTGATTACACTGTTGCTATATCAGATCGCTCCAGGGTGGTCCAAGACTACGGAACGGAGCTCACTGTCTCTGTTTAAATCAAAACTACCTACTAATTTCGGGCAGCATTTGGACTTTTATTTATTTTATCTACTTCTTACCAGGTTTCTAATGAGCTTTTCTTTCTTTTTTTTCTCAGTTTAACTTTATTTATCTTAATATGCTGAACATTTATTTTTGAAAGTCTGTTTTTGCCTTTTCTTCATTCATAATACAGTGCACTTTGGTCATCCAAGGATGTTTTCATTGTTTTGATTATATCAGATCATTAATTGTTTATGCATTGAGGGGTTTTGACTCCAAAAAACAAGACCCAGTTAAAACAAGCATGGTTCTTCGGTTCAAAAAAGATAAGACACCAGGGATTATTCATCCTGCTGCGATTTAGCAAAAATTCGCAACTCATAGTAAAAGAGAAGGTGATTCGGTAGAGAGGAGCGACTCGGGTTCCGAGCCTGCAGCTGTGTGTGGGCCAGGCGCCTGCAGGATGACTGCAGGATCACGAGAGCGCCGAGCGTTTCATTGCAGCGAGAGATGAAAGAGGCATTACATCACCGTGGAAACGCACCGAGAGGAATGGCAACACAGACTTGTGGGTCACGCTCAGGATGCAAAAAAACATTAATTTAATTTAAGGATATCTGTTAAACACTCACACATAATGTGTAACCACCTCTACGTAACAATCAAATTTTAAAATCACTAACCAAAATCGAATGGCCCTTTTGGCTCCTTTGAGATGACATTTGGGTCCCAAAGAGGCACACATGCTCACACACATTGGCATTAATGTCACGTTGAGGAAACTGAATCAAAGCAGAGCAGAGAGGACTTAACTGAGATTAAATGGCCAATAGATCTGTGTTCAGTGTAAATCCTCGCCAAACAGCCAGAGCTACTTTTTAAAAACTGCTCTCCCCTCAGAGAGCGGCAGAGGTGGGCGGGGCTTTAGCACGTTGATGCACTGACAAATTAAACGTCGCACCCCCCACGCCCTCAGCTGTCAGACGATCCTGTCCCTGTCACCCAGTGGCATTTCCATTCAAATTCAGATCCTTTATAACAAGCTTGTTAATATTTTATAACCAGATTCTTTGTAATTAGAGGTTTAGTCCCTGAGAGCAGCATGCAGTTCAGCAGCGTAGTGACAGTTTTGGGTAAATACTGAGCTTCTGAACTTTAGACAGTCAGTAGAGTTGTCTATAGCCCCCATTTCTTACGCAAACTGCACCAATGCGGAGAGACGCAGCTTCAGTTTCTGCAAACTCATTCCACTGCGGCTCTACGTCATGCGATCTGCCCACCCCGTGCCCCCTCCAAATGAACCCAGTGAGCAGAGTTTCCAAACTGGGCCCCAGCAGCAGGAATCTGCTATTCCTGGATGGGACGGGGGCTGCAAAAACAGAACATCTGAACAAAAACCCAGCTTTGCTGTCCCGACCAAAAAATCCACTTGGTACCGCTGAGAGTGTTCCGGCTGCCAATTCTTTACATAGTTTTGTACAAATAAGTTATTTGCATACAGATCAGACGGTTACGACCCGTGTGTCCACGTATGTGTGCGTGATCCTAAAGTAATGGTTGCTCGTAAGAGAAGATTACAGAGACGATCTGTGATTTCTCAGCTGAAAAGTCATGCACGCATCACACACACACACACACACACACACACGCTTATGTCTTCACTTCAGAACCCAAAGACTCAAATCACTTTTGTAGTAAAATAATGTACTTTAAAATTCCCCATTTCTACAAATGTGCATTTTCCACATGTGTAAGGTTCAACACACACAATAGGATGGAGAGAAGCCAGAATCACCAAACAAGCCAAAGTAAGTATGGAAGAAGTACAGTCCCCCCGCTTGAACACAGCAAGTGAAGCCGGCGTGTAAGGAGGGAGTGGGAGTGACAGAGTGTGTGTATGTCTGGCACCCAACAGAGAGCCCCTGGCTCCCTTGGTGTCCACCCCCACTGCCCCCACATCACTCAGTCCCCTGCCTCACTTACCGTGGTTGTGGTGCTGGTTGTTCTCCACCATGTGGCTCTCGGCCCCCAGCTCGGCCAGCCGGCGGCTGGTGGCGGTCAGCTCCGAGCGCAGGTTGGTGACCTCCTGGCTGGCCGACTGGATGGCGGCGTCGATGCGCTGCGCCAGCTGCTTGTTGTCATCCATCATTTTAAGGATCTTTGCCTGAGGGAGCAATCCACACAGGGGGTCATACTGTCAGCCACGCCATCAGGGAAGAGGAGAAGAGCAAAAAAACTAACCAAAAAAAAAAGAAAAAAAAAAAAAGAAACTGAAACTGTCTCTTCCTCTTCCTCGTGTAAATCCTTGTCCTCTCCTCCTATCAGTTTTCTTTCCCTTCCTGTTCTGTCAGCAGCTGGATAAAATCCCAAGCGCAGGTCAGCCAGAGCCTCAGAGTGAATGGAGATGTTTAGTGTTCATTGCTGTGTGTGTGTGTGTGTGTGTGTGTGTGTGTAAAGGGGTGTCAGTGCGAGCGAAGACACACGCGTGTGTGTGTGTGAGCGGACAGCAGGCAGGCGCAGCTCATGCGGAGTGGGAGCTCTCATCAGCAATGCTGGGCTGAAAGGACACACTGCATGGAGCGACGACAGGCACCTTTTTAAACGGATTGTACCATCTGCAGAGAGGCGCGGGGGTGGGGGAGGAGAAATGGAAACGGCT
This sequence comes from Denticeps clupeoides, assembly GCF_900700375.1. Classification (NCBI taxonomy): domain Eukaryota; kingdom Metazoa; phylum Chordata; class Actinopteri; order Clupeiformes; family Denticipitidae; genus Denticeps; species Denticeps clupeoides. The sequence continues at coordinate 6,849,118 of NC_041716.1, read as the reverse complement.
GCCTGGAGCCATGAACTCTTCACTGGGTGTGGAATTTGGGTTAAATTCTATATAAAGTCTGTCTTGTTTGTATTACTACAAATAGCATACACAAATAAATTATAATATATATAAATAACGTGCAGTTTGTACTGCATGGAAAAATTAGGTAAAAAAAAAAACTTTTTGACCTGGTGAAACTAATTACATTAATAGAGTAATTACATTAATAGAGTCTTGTTCAGAGTTTGTATAATAGTGAGGGGTATGTAGGGGTACATCTATGTAGGGCATTCATTTAATACTGTGGTGTGAAAGTGTGTAAGAGGCTGGTGTTATCTATAAAATGTATAATTACATGATTTATTTAGTAATATCTATATAATCGTTTTAATGTAATTTTTTTTTTTTTAATGAATCATGTGGAAAAAGCACTGCATACTTCTCAACATAACGGCAAAAGTGAATTTTATATGAACAATAAACAAATAAATAAATAAATAAATAAGAATAAGAATATTGAACATATTTCAAATATATTGATTCAAGCCCTGCCCGTTCCTGTGTTCCTGACTCATTTAATAGTTTGTTTATGGACAGAGCTGCTCTGCAGTGTTCTGCAGGGGACTGAAAGTGGGTAAAGTGAGAGAGAAAAAAGCTCCCATTGGTGCCGAGCTGATATAAAACTCTACAAACACTGGAAGCTGCTGCTGCGGTGAACACCTGGTTATAAACCATGGCATAATCCATCAAAACCAAACTCCAGCATTTGTTCCCGTCCACTCCGTATGGTACCAGAGAGGGGGAAAAAAATACCTTTTGCTCTTGTCTTCCCTCCCTATCCAACACAGAATGCTTACTAATGTATTTAGACATCTAAATTAGAATTAATTACACCTTAATTAACAATAAAACAACAACTGGGTCGAACTGCTGTGTAACATTTTGTATTTTTTTTGTTCGTTTTAAACCAAAAGCTGATTAGAAAGGCTGTCTTGGAGAACCCAGGGAGCTCCGTCTCTGCCTCTCATTCATACAAATTATGGTCGCCAACCACCCATGTTGCTTTGGAGGCCAGATGACACCCCTCCAGCTCTCATTAGCTATTTGTCTCAGTCACAGAACTCTGAGACACACCCATGAGGTTTCTGAAAACCTATTTGCAAAAACCTTTTCTCTTCAAGCACCTCTAATAAGGAAACTGCATTTGCTGTGGCATTGTCCTAAATCGATTAAGGGGGAGCTTCATTTTTACTCACCAGATGTGATGCTGTTGGCAGTGATATCGAGCTGCAGTTTGGAGAAATGCTGCTATCCTTCCAGCTTCAGGCTACAGGCAACGAACCCTCTGCGTCAGTTTACTTTGATGCACTTATCATTAAGAATTAAAAGTTTATTTTAAAAGTCACTGAACTAAATGGAAATGCAGCATTTTCTGCACCAAAGTCAATGCAGAGTCTCCAGTTTATAACAGCCTAGGAGCAGAGCATTGTCAATATGCTTCAGACTGCAGAAGTCTGAAGTGGAATCCTGACACTACACTCCAGAGCAAACTCTTGTAAAAAAAACCAATAAAACTAAAAAACTGATGCTTGGTGTGCTGGTTAGATGTGCATTATGGCAGTTTAGTGCAGTTTATTTCACAGCGAACGCTGTTGCATTTTATTGGTTGATTTTTGGAGTAGCCTAGTGGAGAAAAGAAAAAAGGTTGACAAGAATCAGATGCATGCATGCTCATCTGCTTTTTAAATGCTTACGAGACCCTTGACACTTAAGCAGATAACATGTACTAAAATGTCTACAGAGGGATTTTCAGCATCCAAGTAAAACACACCACCTTCAAAGTAAAACCTGAACTGCAGCTCTCCTCAGAAATGAAAAGTCATAACCCCGTCCAGCCAGCAATACAATCGCTCCCAAATCCGAGCGTTATTGTTTCCCATAGCGCTGCTATCATGTACCCCAAAGACAAGCAGCCAGGGGGCTTTCAACCAATCACGACTCCCACTGCGGTTTCAATATCAACAGCAGTGAAAACAGCTTCTGCCCGTCTGCCTGAGCGTGTGGAGCCAGCCCTGACAGAACGCAGGATAAATACGCACATTGACACACACACCTCATCCATCTGTGGTATGTGTATGGCCTTGCTGTGAGAGGAGTGGCCTGTGGAGCTGTTATTTATAGAGAGACCTCAGGCCTCATCGCTGTGGCTGGAGGCTCTTCACGACGAGGGGTGCAGCCCCGTCCACCAGTCTGCGCCAGACTGGGCGTCGGGGAAGGGGGTGTAGAGGGTGGGACCCGTCTGTGTAATTAAAGGTACGCTCTAGTGGCCATGACCTTGAACCCCCTGAGAGACAGACACACATATTTTAAAGATGCACACAGACACACCACAGGGTGTAGGGGTGTGGTCGGCCTTCTGGACATCCCACCATGAATAATGACCACAAGCAAGCAATCAAAAATACAAAATACAAAACTCTGAGTACACAGAGTTTTAAGGGTGATAATACTATACTATACTATACTACACCATACTAACGAAATGAAAAAATATGTTTTATGCACTATTTTACGCCAAATTTCTTAAAACTTGAAATCTGGACACAGGACAGGTAGTGTCCATGGTATTTGCAACAGCATCTGTTCTAGGATGCAGCTCTGTTCTAGGATGTCCTCTGGACCCAGTGGAGGTGGTGAGTGACAGGAGAATGGTGGCTAAGCTGTCATTGCCTTGTTGGACAAAATCTCCCTCCCCATGCAGGAGACCCTGACAGCTCCTTCAGTGGAAGGCTGTGGGACAGAGAGATTCAGAAGGTCTTTCCTGCCAACCACTGTCAGGATCTACAACAGCTGATCACACATACATAGACTAACACAAACATCCCATATACCATTTTTCTATGTGCAATGTGTGTGTGTGTGTGTGTGTGTGTGTGTATCCACTCTGCACATATATATACAGACATACACACAACACATGCTGGGTTATGGTCCTTTTATTACATTAAGTAATGTGTGAGGCTTTCTAATTTGACCGGTGGTGCTCAGCTGGTCAAAACTGGTAATGAGAATTCTAATGCAAATGACATATCATTTTGATTGTCAGTGGGAACACAATCCTGGTAGAACTCCAATTGGAGGCTTCAGTGGTCTTTTCTAAAAAGCTTTAAGTGCCAGTAGTTGAAAACATTTCAGGTGTTTGGCTTGTGCATGCATTATGTATGATGGAGAACAGACCGCTTTCATTTCCAGTTTAGGGCACCTGCTTGTCTATCATTAGAAATATTGTCACTGCAGGATTCAAAGACAGTAGCAGACATTTGGCTCAGTTTCTGCTGGCTCCATTTCCCAGTGGAGTCAAAAACGTTGATAAAATGTTTTATTTCTGCTGTAGGTAGATATCAACAAGGGATTTCTTTTTTTTCCTATAGTCCCTTTGTGCATCTGGAAAAATACTTATTTTTCATGTATTCCAAATTACTATTTTTTTGTACTGGCCAACAACATAATTAAACAATAACACACACCAGATCAAGGTATAGCACTAGATATAATATTGTGCTATAGTATTAGTATTAGGCCAGGTGGGATACAGTCATACTTATTTGTACTATTAAATTATAAAAAGGTTAAACATCATAAATAATGTATATTATATTAATTTTAAATATATTAAAGTATATTCTTAACCATGTAAATGCAGTAAAGCATACATAATGCAATGTATGGGATTTCCTCTAATGTCTTTTTCTAATCTTTCAGTACTTGTTTACCCACCAAGACTGATTCTGAATGGGGCATGTTCTCGTGTCATGGTTAAATGTTTATGATGTCATGCTACATTCACAGTTAATACCCATCAACTCTCAGCATAACTGGGTATGTAATTGAATGACGCCTTAAATGCTGTATATAATATGTTCATATGAGCCATATTGTACATTGTCCAATGGCCTCAGTGTAAAAGTGACAACCATATAGCAGTTTGTGATCTATGAAAACATCAGACAGACCATTCAGGCTTTGGCCAAGATTTGGCCAATTTCTGGGGTTAATATGTTATTGTCATGATCCGGACCGGCAGGGGTTGACTCTGGATCCGGAGTCCGGACCGGAGTTTCATGTTTGTCCTGTGTAATGTTCCCTGATCGTGTTCACCTGTTGTATATTTAAATAATTGTATAAAACTATCCTGTTCGTGTCTGTTCGCCGTCGGGTCATTGTGCGTGTTCATGTTCCCCTGTCTCGTGAAGTTTGTATTAAACCCCTGTCGCGTGAAATCGTGCGAATGCGTCCTCCTTCATGCCATGTCCAGCCCACCCGTGACAGTTATGTTAATCATGTGTTGAAGGTTTTAATATGGCCATAAGTTTATTTTATTCCTCTCCCAGCATTCCAGTGTTCAACAGCCAAGTAATAATACACACTTGCATATATATAATAAACCTATATATATATATATATGTCTGTGTGTGTGTGTGTGTGTGTGTGTGTGTGCGTGTTGTTTCTTGTGTGTGTACAGTTAAAAAAGGCAGGGTAATGCATTATGCTCTCACTGTTGATGGATGGGCTAATTTACACACACACAAACAGAACAATCTGAAACATTCTGAAACAATCATGTACCTGGAACACTGATTTAATCCACTGTTCAATATTTAGTAGACAGTGAACCAGCATCAACCAGAAAGATCTGGTGAAAGATCTGATGCTTCATACTGATCTATACAGATGTTTTTTTTTTCCCAACATGCTTCATGAATTCCCTGTCAGCAGTTTTCACCAACGTCTCTGAAAGACAACTAACCTGTTTCCATGAAACCTCTGCTGGAGGGGCACCAACATTTCCATTTATTGACAGGGATATCCTGTGAGTCCATGGCCATCAATATCACTTAAATGTTCAGAGGACCTCTTAACTGGAGGCTGTGAGTCTTTCGATAGCCGATGTGCATCTGAGCTAATCAAATAGCTGGCCTTGCAAAAGTAAAAAGCCCTGTTACAAACCAAAGTGGGATTTATATAGAGATGTGAATATGTTTAAAACCACTTACACTCCAGGAATAAAGTTCAGGAATAAACCCTTAAAACCAACACTTTTTATTCATGGATATATAGTAAAAATATAATGATTTACAAGATTTTACTTCAGCATAAAATTAAACAGAATGATCAGCAAAACATTAGACTCAAAAAGCAAAAAAGCAAGGTGGTTTTAATTCTCTAAATTATTTTTCTAGACAGGAGTCAATGATACATTGTTAATGTCATTATTTAATAAAATATGCATATGTGAAAAAGAGAGAGGTATGGTGCAAAGCAAAAAAAAAAAAAAAACAGCAAAGATGCAACTATGACAAGTGTCTATGAACACAATGCTGCATTTCTGAATTTACAATATATGAACTATATGGCCCTCATCTTTGATTGTTTGCATGTTACAATGCCAAAGGCACAGCAGCGCTAACAGACGCAGGGAGACTGATGCCCACATTCGTCATGGGCACATCGACTGGTGCCAGAGCAGCCAAGTGTTATGATAATGCCTACTGCCAGCGCAGTGGGTGAATTCCCTCGGTGCCAACGCGATCAGCTAACAATCATGCATCACCGAGAGGGGGTTAGAGGAATGCAGGCAAGATATACAGGCAAGCCTTCATCTGTAGTGGCCATAGCGGTAGAACTGGCCTAAACAGCAACCTCTAAAGATGTTTCGCGTGGCAATATGCACTTTGGAAGGAGCATTCACCTGACATGAGTCAAACCTAGATTTGACTGTCAGGCTGCCAGTGAAGCATGATTCATCACTCCAGAGGACGTGTTCCACTGATCCAGAATCCAGCGGTGTACACAACTCCTGCCGATACGTGGCATAAAGGGCGCAGTCAGAAACCCAGTCATTGGTGTAACCACTATTCTAACATGCTTCGTGCTGCAGGACTCCCAGCATCTTCTACATGTTTCACACTTAAGTATATCTGCAGTTGCATATGCCACCATCCAGAATGTAAAACTGTTGTACATGGGCTCAAAGCACAACGGGCATGTCTGAAATAGCTAAAACCCAGTAATTTAAATGGGGTGTCAAAATGCTTTCGCTCATGCACTGCAGACCCAAAAATGAGAAGGGAACGGATGCAGACAAGGTCGCAGATGAGATCAAAGCCTCTCCTTCTGGTCTGGGAGCTGTCAGATCAAATATGAGTACAGTGGGGCTACAACCTCAACGTACAACCTCCTACAGCAGGACACACACTCTGAAGACCGCCTGTCCAGACACGGATTAAGGCTAATGCTGTGCTAAAAGGTATTTTGGACAGAGAGTCTTAATTAGAACTGTTATTGAAAATGTCAAGGCCGGTGCATAAACCACGCCTGGGAAAATGTGAACCCAGTCATCCCCAAACTTCTCTGCCCCTCCCCTCTTTGAACTGCAAATGGACTCAAAACCCATTAAATCATAGAATTTTAAACTTTGTTATCCCGTGGGATTTGTGAGAAACAGATTATATGTATGTGTGTGTGTATATATACAGTACAAGCCAAAAATTTGGACACACCTTCTCATTCAATGTATTTATGTGTGTGTACACACACACACACACACACACACACAAGGTCCATTTGAGTCCATTCGCACACACACACACACACACACACACACACACACACATATATAACAGAAATTTTGTTAGGTTACAACTGGATTTCAATTACTGACAGACCAAAAGCAAAAAAAAAAAAAAATCTCAATTAATGGGGGCAATAACTTCAGGGGGCATGCAAATTTATATTACCTATAGATTTTGTATCACCTCATTGATCAGTCCAAAAAGCAATTCTGCCACACTACATTCAACAAAAGTCTATCTTAATGATTAGAAAAATATTTTTTAAAAATTTGTCAGATATAATAATCTCTGAATCAGACTTAACAGGCCTGGGTTCTGACACCTGCTTACAGGCTAATAGGAATAGGAACAGCCTGCTTTATTCTCTGGTTGGCCTAAAGCACTAAACAGGAAATCAAATGGCAGGTACATCAGAGTGACTGACAAGGCTCTGCCTTATATTTCACATCGTAAGAAATGCACAGAAATCAAGGGCACGACAACGTAGGCCACTTAACCCAGAGTGAGAGCAAATGCAGCTGCTCGGCCACTCAGACTAGACTAATGTACTAGTGTAAAAAAAGCTGTAAAAATGAAGATTGATTGTCTGAGCATTTCTTATTGCTGACTTTACTTTACTTTACTTTACTTTACTTTATTTGGCAGACGCTTTTATCCAAAGCGACTTACAATGCTGACACTATTGAAGATTAACCCCTTGTATGTGGTCCATCTGTTTATTTATGATCCCAGGAAAATAGATGAATGGGCAAGACACATGATCGATTTCTCAGAACGTTTCTCCCCCTCCCCAATTTCTATTTAATAAATCCCAACATATGTTTTCCTCATTGTAAAGGCAGCATCAACAGTGTCTTGTCCCTGCCAACATTGGGGACGGTCATTGCTTTACTGGAGATGCAGGTGGAGTCACCATATTTCAGGAGGGCTCGCTGATTGTGTTATGAACATTGGCCAAGCATAATGAGCATTTGGCTGAAGCTAGCCTTAATGTTTTTGGGGACATTCACGGCACAGATGTCAATGAATTTAACTTGGTCACATCTGCTAAATGAACTAAATGAACCCTCTGTTTGATGTGATGCTATATTTAGTTTTGGCACCTATTCGCACTCATGTAAACGCGCGCACGTGGCTGCAGATGCAACAATACAAAAGCCAAATCCCTTATCTGTCCCACTCACACACACATATTTATCACCTATAAAGTCATCTCCACATGCCAGGGCATGTCATCCAATCCAGCAGCTGCCGCTTTCTGAGAGAAAGAACAGCAGACACAACAAGTTTTCCCAGTTTAAAGATACAGATTAAAGGTCTGAATAAATTTAAGTAGGCTTATTAAAGGGAGGTCCAACTGGAAAATATATTCATAATGAACGTGTGATGATGCATAATATTTCAGCAAAGTTTGTGTTGGGATGTTATGAATAACGATGTCCTCCTTGCAAGCACACAGACCCAAAAAGACACTCTTCTTGCCTGTCCCCATAACGATAAATGGTTTTGTGTGTGTGTGTGTGTGTGAGTGAAAGAGAGAGAGAGTGAGAGAGAGAGAGAGAGAGAGAGAGAGAGAAAGAGAGCTCTGTATTACCATTTGTCATTTTTTATCAGTATTCTGAAAAAGTAATCTTTGGGACTAAGATTGAAGAAGTTTTGCTATAGGGTATGTCTGTGTCACTGCAAGACACACACTTTCTGCTCTTAACAACTCACACACACACACACTGTGCAATAGGTTCTGTAACAGTACTTATGCACACAATCCTCAGTTGCAACCACTCGACACACAAACAGAGGGATTTCATACAAATAGACATTGAACAGAAACACAAAAAACATGAAAACACACACTGATATGACAAGGACAAGAAACAGCAAGAATACATTAATACCCATGCAATAAATGTACACAATCAAGGAATTGGAGGCACACAACAGCATCCAGAAATGTCACCTAAATTACATTTAGGTATACAGGACCATGTTGGCTTTGACTTTTCAATACTCATTTCACTTTTTTAAGTGTACATCTCAAGTCTGTTCTGCCTCTTACTCGAACATCCACCGAACCATCAGCAGGACAATTGATCATCCAATTCATTATTCTAATAAAACCAGTGCATATTAATCTGTTGAAGAAAGAGTTTCACCTTCTCGCTCTCTCTCCTACTCTTCTAATCGTCTGGTGTCTGCTGTGTCGCATTATAAATTATTCAGATCTTTGTAAATGTAGTTTGTGGCTACACTATTGAATTAGCACCTGAAGCCTGCAGGCTGATGAGGCGCAGCTCTGGGGAGTCTGTAGGTACGAAGCACCGCAGCATTAATGAAAGTGTCAGGAAAGATGTCTCATTGCTGACTGATTTGTGTCTAAACTTCACAAAGTTAAGGAAATCGTAACTGTGAAAAAAGAAAAGAAAGAATAGTGTTTCATTGTTGGAGAAAAGAGGGTCGCTACTCATTGAAATTACAATGCAAAAAATTATTAGGCTAAAGTCCTGTGTACTCCAATGTAATGATCAACTTTAAAATATTATACTAATTATATTTTAATATATATTTAAATAAAAAAATATTGAATACATATTTTATTCTGTCTGAACTTTTATCCCACTCACCTTATTAATTTACATAGTTGAAACCATTTCATGAAAGTTTTTAAGCTAGTTGGAGTAGTTTGAAAGCTCTATACAGAGCATGCATTACAATATGCAAACAATGCAAGGGACAATGCTTGAGGTTTGATCCACTTACTTACTAGGTCTATGCTCTAAATTCTGCAGTTAATGTTATACAATTGATAATAATGCATCAGTACAAGTGTTTGTCTGTCTAGATCTATGATTTGGTTTATTATTATGTAGCTCAGTGCACGCTGTTCTTCATTCTCATTCCTGGATTGAAAGGTCACTATGACAGGGTGGGTTTGGACCCTTCCCAGTGTCCCCTCGGCTAATGAGAGGCATGTAAAAATTAAAAAGGGAAGGTTGCTGACAGAGTAATGGAAAAAGTGGAAGGTTGGCAGATGAGGGCTCTAGGAAAGACAGAAATGGATGAGGGGAGCTGACTGGGCGTAGGTCGCCCAGCTGTCAGCACCATAGGCTGGAGCTGGAGGCATATTCACGTGTGATTTTCCAGTTCAGTGAGCACAATTCCCTTTCCGTATCAGCTTGATGGGGAATGAGAAAGAGAGAGAGCGAGCAAGAGAAAGAGAGAGAGACAGAGGGTATACTGTACCAGCAACATCAATTTGCATGTGAGTGAATGACATAGAGAAACAGACTAAATGACTGAGCAAGAGAAAACAAAATTAACTAATGAACCAATTTTTTTACTGAACTGAAAAATTAATTTTAATCATTTTTAAATAGGATCGTTGGTCTGCGGAGTGGCAGAAGTGGCTAGGAAGAGGATCATTCAAACCCGAGAAAAAGGTGGGATGCTGTTTCCTGGTAAAGGGGGAAAAAGTGCGTTAAGAGCTGATGCTTCTTGGGGTCTTCTTTTCAATCTGCATCCTTATAATCAGTTATGGTTGTGACCTTTTGGTCACAAAATTGTACAAACAAGAGTTGAAATTATTTTTTTCACAGGATTGTAATGAAGTTGAGGAAATCAGGAGAGTCAGGATTGTTTATGACACCTATCAGGTATTCCCAAGGTAGTCATGCTAGAAAGGTTTGAACTCAGAACTTTCTATGTCTGGTCATATTTGCATATGTGTAAGGCATTAATAATTACTCAACATTCTTTTCAGATCGACTTATTCAACATAAAAAAATGCAAACAGAGAGAGGAAATAAAATACTTCTCTGAGGGGGTTTCGACTTGTGCCACTGTGCTGCATTGACAAACTGGCTTTTCTGTACACTGCATAATCTGATTTGAGACTCACAATTTTCTCAGTGAACCATGGTTATCCATGTTAGTCATATTTAAATGTTACAGATCATCAAAAAATACAAACTGATAATCAACAAATACAACACAAGTAAACACCAAATAAGTTTTTTTTTTAACTGAATGTCCATTATTAATGGAGAAAAAAAATCCAAACCTACATCATGTCCCTGTGTGACAAACTGATTGCCCCCCCAGCAACAGTGGCTCCTCACAACTGAGTTTAATATCTCTAGCCACACCAAGGCCCGTTCTCAAGCCTGTTCTCACTTCCACACCAAAGTCATGTAGACCACAAGATCCTCAAAAGCTAGACATCATTCTGAGATCCAAACAAATTCAGGAATAAAAGAGGAAGATTACGTCCCAGATGGCGCCAGTGAGGTCGGCCCGTTTAGTTTGTTTTTGTCTTTTAAACTTTTTTTCAACAGCCCTTCACCGGCAAATCCACCACCATGGAGCACATTAAATACAGTGGAGACACTCTTGTTTCTTTTAGTATATAATGCACTTACAATACAAAGATTTTAACTGCTTTCCTGGATCCCAGCTGGCCGAATGAGATCTTGAGGAAGGACAAAGGACGTGACGCGAAGCAGCAGCCCCGGCCTCAGGAACAGGCCCGAGGACACCGCACACCTCTGCCTAGCATCCTGCTCGCCAACGTCCAGTCACTGGAGAACAAGCTCAATGAACTCAGGGTAAAGTTCCAGAGAGACATCCGGGACTGCAACCTCCTCTGCTTCACCGAGACATGGCTGAATCCAGCGGTGCCGGACCACGCCATCCAGCCGGCCGAGTTCTTCTCGGTCCCCCGCATGGACAGGACACTGGACTCGGGGAAGACATGGGGATGTGGCGTGCACTCGATGGTAAACAACAGCTGGTGTAACAGCATTGTTCCCCTCACTTACTCCTGCTCACCGAACCTGGAACTATTGTCCATCAAATGTTTTTACCTTCCTCGGGAGTTCACATCTGTCATCATCAGTGCCACTACATTCCACCGAAAGCAGACATGGACACTGCCTTATGCCAGCTGCTTGAGGCACTCACACAGCACCAGACACAGCACCGGGACGCTGCGCTTATTGTGGCAGGGGATTTTAATAATGCCAAACTCTCACAAGCATGTCACCTGCCCCACCAGGGGGAAAGGACACTGGACAACAATTGAGGACGGTTACAGGGCACAATCTCGTCCACCGTTTGTAAAACCCGACCACGCCACCATCTTCCTCATGCCTAAATACTTAAAGGCTTAAACAGGAAGTTCCGGGTTCAGAGGGCGGTGGCACGCTGGATGGACCAATCGGTGGCCACTCTTCAGGACGCACTGGATGACGCAGACTGGGACATGTTTCAAAGCAGTTCCGGGAGCATCAACGAGTTTGCGGAAGTGGTTGTGAGTTTCTTTATGAAACTAACAGACGAAACCGCTGAGAAAACGATCGTCATAACGTTTCCCAATCAGAAGCCCTGGGTGGATAAAACCAGAGGCGAAGCAGCGCTACGGGAAGAGTGAAGAACTTGAAGAGTGAAGCTTCTGGCAGGGACTAAGGACTATAACGGACTATAAAGCACCAACATCCGGTATGACGAACGTGGACGTGTCTTTGGCAGACGAGTGGAACACATTCTATGCTCGCTTCGAGGCTGCAGCTAAAGACGCTAGCGATGCTACGGCCAGCGGCTCCAGCGGCTGCAGACAGGAGGACACTGCCAGCACGAGAACGCGTTCATCATCACCGAGCATGACGTGAGGAGAGCCTTCAAGAGAGTGAACACTAGGAAGGCAGCAGGACCACACGGCATCTAGGGGAGAATCAGTAACAGTAAGAACAGTAAAATTGTTGGTAGTGTGATGGTCTGGGTAGTAGTGGTCAGCAGTGTCAAGTGACCAGGAGCAACGTGGAAATGAGGTGATGCGACTTCCATAAAAAGGCAAGATGGCCGTCGCCTAATCGCTCAGTCATTATTTGCTTTCACCAGCAAAGACTCGGCCTGCTCAAGTAATTACCTCTAAGTAAGACTATTCCTGTCTTCTTGTCTTGTTTCCCTGCCCCTCCCTCGTCTCGCCTGTACTCGCAAACCTCAACATTCATGGAAGTTTACGTTCGCAGATCAAAGCGGGGGACATTCACCTGCCTTCTTGCATCTCTCTCCACACCGGGGTTATCATTTCCTCCTACACGTGCTTGCTCTCCTGTTCCATCTGATTGTCGTGACAAGCAGGTGGTTGGTCGTGTGATGGTCTGGGGCTGTTTTGCTGCTTCAGGACCTGGAAGACTTGCTATGATAAATGGAACCATGAATGCTGCTGTATATCAAAAAAATTGACTAACATTGTGTGTTACATTTCATTTTGGACGTATGAGTAATATCCAGTATTGGGGGGTTGGGGGTATTTAAATCATGGTCCTGCGATGCCCAATCTTACAGATGGCCGCTTGATCCCCTGGGGCACTCGAGTATTCAGGGTCCATGGGGATCACAATTGGGTCATGGTTGTGTATCTGCTTGTTCGTCCTTCCTGGTCAGTCGGGAATTCAAATGTAGCCGATAGTGGTGGTTCTGTGTCCTTTACGATCTTCAGGCATCCAAGATCACTCTTGCAGGGAAACCTGCCTTCTTGACATAGATCAAACACAGCAGCATACATAGAATACTCAACTTGATCGAAGGCTTTACACACTTGGTTGGGTTCTTTGTCTGGAGTCTGATGAAGTTAAAATGTTGTAGTTTTGTATACATATTGTACATGTAGAAAAACAGTGTTCATTGCACAAACATGACAACATGTAAATATAGTGGGAGGATTAAAATGATATCAGGGAATTCATAACTCTGCAGATTTGCACTGACTTATTGAGCCTAATCAACAACAGTGGCCGGAAAATAAATACAAATAAAAAGTCCCGCTTGTTGCCATGTGATTAGAGAATTACACTTTTATCACTAAAATTTATTATTTGAGATTATTGTACTGTTGAGGTGTTGGGTGGTAGTAGCCTAGTGGGTAACACACTCGCCTATGAACCAGAAGACCCAGGTTCAAATCCCACCATTACTACCATTGTGTCCCTGAGCAAGACACTTAACCTTAAGTTGCTCCGGGGAGACTGTCCCTGTAACTACTGATTGTAAGTCGCTCTGGATAAGGACATCTGATAAATGATGCAAATGTAAATGCAAATGTAGGTGTTCAGAGAGAAAAACAGTTTCACATAAATATAAATTCTGATCCTAAACATGTTTATCATACCAAACATGAATTTAAAATGTAAACAATTAATTTTAACAGTGCAATTTCCAATCCCTGATCAGTTATTATCAAATTGTTCACCATGTGACATGGTTTATGATGTTCAATGTAATACCGGTAATCTAAAATGTCACAAATCCTGGTTATTACTGGTTACAGTTTGGTTTGTGAGTTCATCTATTGTGCCAGCCATATCTACATGCCACATTGTAAGTGATACAGTAATTAGTCTATGTTCATTTTATACCTTGTCGGAGTGGATCTGGATTTAGAAATGCCTCGGTTTCTACGGTCCCGGGCTTTTTAGGATATGTAGATCCTTTTTATTTAAATGAAAGCACAGAGATTCTATTCCTTCCTATGCAGTAAAATTCAGATAAAAAAGACTTACGGTCACAGATCCACATCCGAGCAAAGGTATCACGTCGGGATCACCATTTGTAAAAAAGACCATGTGGTGTGGGGTGAGAGAACAGAGTGTAGAAGAACTCTTTCTCCCTCCACACAAAAGCACTGTATTCAACCACTCCAACTTGATGTTACCTGGCAGAAAGAGGCATGGCACAATAGAGGTTAAAAATGAACAGTTTCTAATTTATTAACACCGGTAAATAATTATTGTAGTTACATGTGAATATTGAATGTAAAAAGGTACCAAGGTTACAAAGAAAATAAAAATGAGAAGAAAGAGTAAAGGGGGAGAGAGAGGGAAAGAGGCAGAGCCATGGGAAGAAATAAGATGATAGAGCAGGCTCAAAAACAGAAGATCCGGTTTCGATGGAAAGACAGCTGGGAAAGGAAAGAAAAGAAAAAGTCAAAAGTCCCCTTCCCCACATGTGAGCAGACCTTTATACCCCTGGCCTACAGGAAGTTGTCACTGGCCTACAGGAGGTCGTCACAGACCAATCAGAACCTGTTGCTTCTGATGTCACGCCCCCGGTGCTTCACATCTGGGGAAGACAAAGAGAGTGGGCGGTCCTGACGGCCGACACTTCACACGTTGCCGTCAGACAAAAGGCATGAAAAACAGAGATGTTGAATACACAACAATTGGCACAGGAATGTCACATGTCTTCTTGTAGACGGTCGCTATGCAAAACAAAAGCATTGTCCTGCGATGGCCGCTACGCAAAACAAAAGCATGGTCCTGCAATGCCCAATCTTACAGATTATTTTGTTGAGAATAGTTTCACATACTGTGTAACTTATGTGTTAAGGAGTGCAAGAAGAATGTACAAATGGACCAATACATATCAATCTATGTAAATATCTCTCTATATGTATATGAACCTTAAAGTGTGTGTACAGAATTCATACCAAGGAGGCAGAAATACAAAAAAAGTTCAAAATTCTACTGAGGAAAATATTGAACAAACTGTCCTTGTGGGCAAAAACACAGAAAACAGAAGAAGAGCCTACTGCTAAAACAGAGGTCACCAGAAAAAGGCCAGACACAAATAGGACAGTGTATACAGGACGGGGGGAAGGGCACAATTAGCCAGAACATGATTAGACAGTCATATTCGTCCGGGGACCTGGAACGCTGGAAGGCTTGCCGGGAAAGTGCATTGACAGAACAGGCTGACACTCCTCTCCATTTCCCTATTCAGGTGTCTCAGCAGAAACAGGGATCAAAAACAACACACATACTATCCTTTTTTTTGTGTCTTGTTCAAACACCTTAACACCTTGTTAAAGTCAGGCAATTCAGTTTTCAAAAAAGGCTCATGACAAGATTTTTTCAACTGATCTTAATCTCAATATGGCATCTTATAAAACATCAAATGGTTCACAAGTCAACATTTTCATAACAAAAAAATAATGTTATGCTTATTGCGGTTCAAAGCTGCGGGGATTCTTTTAATATGTCTAGCTGTATGAAACAAGTGTAGTGTAGCAATTGAACTTAAAATTTTAAGTTGAACCATTTGGATTTTACAGTGCAGGGCAGAATGTAAGCTCTCAACAATGTACTTCTGATTGAATAATAATTTGTAATGCAGAATAAATTGATTACCATTATTGTTTCTGGTTTTAACACTCTAAGTAAAGGCAATAGAGTTAGTCATTTCTCTTTTAAACTCTTGAGCGCACACAAGGAAGGTGTCGTGACGAGCACTGTGTAGAAATTGTGCCCCCGTGTACAAAGTAATACAAACACACAGAGAGACACACAAACACTTCTGCCTTCTCTGCAACTCCAGACACATCGATACAGACAGCCTCACCATAACCTCAGTCCACACTCTCACTTCCACATCCCGGTCTCTACAGTCTGATCACGCTACCCAAGAGAGGGCATGATAGCACAGGCTGACCTGTCGCTGAAGCGCTGTCAAAAGCGAGGTCGGAATGGGAGCCCTAACTGCAGATTCCACTTATATCTTTTTCATGGAAGACCAATAAAACTTATTAATAACACAATGCTGGCCATTTATTTGTGATTGGTTCAGTCAATTAAAACGCTATTCTACCTGATTACACAATATTGTGTCATAAAGCAAAAACCAACAGGCTACTTTCCATGTGCTGAGCATATTATCTTCAGAAAGTTGTTTAGATCAAGCTCCAGGCATTTCCAGTCAATTCTGGCCTTGTGAATCAGCATGTACCTTTCTACCCTGTTCTGTAATACATGTTGATGATATTGACACTTCACTTAGTAATTGACAGAGTATTTTTTATAATTGCTAAAGAAGTAATAGAGCATGTGTTGAGGTTTCGAGATTCTACACGCAATACCTGCATTCGTATTTCTAAGCATACTTTATACAAGGCGTTGAAAGTTCTAGAAGTAAAAATGTCAGTTGTACAGTGAGCATGTTCCCCTGAGCTTGCAGATTACCCTAATAAGCACACCAGCTACAGGAAATGATTGATGCGATGGAGGACGGCGAAGGAAATCTGCTCTTACCAGCGATGGTGATGTACAACGCTCATTTCCCTATTTATAATTCACATTAGAAGCTGCCAGAATGAATAATATGGCTGCAACCACAGGAGATGAGGCGAAGAGCAGTCAGTAGTCATGGGCAGGGCTTCCCCCGAAGTCCATCATCACAATGAGCGCTGCGCCCCAGCGTAAGCTGTAAAGTTTAATTAATTACCAATTGAGAAGAATGCAGCCTTAGGAGAGATATTGGCTCTGTGTATCAGGGCAATAAATGCATTTTAATCTACTGCCGTCCAACAGCCTGGACCACTGCAGGCGATGAAAAGGCTGAGCTGTTGGATTTTCCTCCTGCCAATTTTCCACTAAATGCTTTGGCATATGTAAGGATTTTCTCTGATGCCATAAGGCATTTTTCTCCCACACAAATAAGGTAGGGCCAGTGCAGGAATTCAACTTCTGTACAAATAGAACAATGAGGTGGGTTTTCAGTGAGTGTGAAATATTCGTTGTGCACACAAATGTGGTTATTGATTTGTGCTGCATTGTGTAGAGTTGAATGGCTCAGTGGTATGGCCACATTTCACCTGTGTTAGATTTAGGACACAGTTCCTCAGGGGACATCTTGGACACATGGTATAATACATAGCGTATGCAGGGTGTTGGCAACTTTCTGTTTAAGGAGTTTGAAATCAGAGGTCCAGACATGACTATAACTAAAAGTGGCCTATAGAAAAAGATGTCTTTCTCACAAAGAAAATAGAGTGATCTAAAGCATTAGGGTAAAACCCTGCTTGTAGGTTCTTGCTTGTATGTGATACTGCAGCAGATTTAAAGTCCAAAATCATTACTATAGCCCAGTGGTAGTTAGTTCATCCTGTCGGTAACCATCAACTAGATCTGTATGGCTTGTATCTGAGATATAATTGATTTTTTTCATCAAAGAAATTTAAGTTGAAATTTCCTCATAAATTAATCTTTTTTACGTGATCACAACAGATGACGTAACGTAAATGCCGATCATGTGACCAGCTTGTAATAGTTTAGATGAATAAAAATGAGACTAAATAGGGTTTACAAGAGAAAACCTATACTAAAATGTCGCTTAATGTTTGTTGACAAAAACGAGATGAGACATTAGTTCGTATTGTTTCATCACGTTATTAAATCACGGATTCTGTTTCCTGCATCTTCCATCTGGTTGCATAGATGACATCACTTCCACAATACGTGATCAAGGCATTATTTCATTGTATATTTCATTGACAAAAACACTTTATTACACAAGTGAACACCCCCATGCACTACAGTGTGTCTGTTGAAAATAGGGCCCCTCAAGTTAAATAAAAACTTATTTGATTAACATCTGTACACGCCTGAGTCTGATTTCCATTCTTCATTGTTCAAAAACAGTATAATTTATTAAGCCAGAACTCCCTGCTGTGTGTGATGACCTGGGGTAAGATGGAAAGTCACAAGACCATGACATTCTGCACTTTTGTCTTGTGTAGAGGTTCATCACCTCTTCATATCTTTGTCAAATGGCCTACCCCGAGCAAGAGACGTGAAAGGCAAGCCATTTGTTTGGGGTCCCCTGCTTGTGTCTTTGTCGGGCTGCGACACCCCCCAAGCAGGAGACACCAAAGGCCAGCAAATGACGACAAAAACCCCCAGTTCCTGGACCTTCGCCTCTCCCTGTTTCTCCTGGACCAGGCCACCTCTCTGTAGCTCGGCTCCTGGCTGTTCTCTATCTTTCTCTTTCCCTTTCTCCTTTCTCTTATCCTGGATTTTCTGTAACATTGGTACCTTCTTGCATACAATATTTACATGTAACTACATTAGTAATCTACTGGTGTTAATACATTTGAAACTGTTCATTCTTTTAATTGTGCCATGCCTCTTTCTGCCAGGTAACATCAGATTGGAGTGTTTTAATACAGTATTTTGTGTAGAGAGTTTTGTCCTTTTTAGAAATATGAGCAGATTTTTTCATATTTTCCCTCAAAATGTTGACATTTTTTTTCTCCCAATGCCATGCACCTGAGCAAGGCTCCCTGTGTTTGCTGACATCCCTTCCTCTTTAGAGTTCTTGAAATCTTGCACTTAGGGCCAGGTTTGTTTCTTACAGAATTTGTCTCATTTTACTGCACCTTCAGCAGGTCCATACACTGTGAATCGCTTGGAGATGGCAGTGTAGGTTTCTCCCTTAGCATGAGGTTCTACTATCTGAGCTTTGTCTATGGCATGATTATTAACATTACGTTCATGTCATGTTCCTTGGAGTCTTTTTATGCTGATTGAACGTTGTTAGGATTCTAATTGACTGCAAAGGAGAGGTTTCAAAGCTGATTGGTTAATTACTGTACATGTGTTTTGAAAGCAAACATTCACAACGGCTAATATTTTTTATCACCACACTTTTTTACTATATTTGATATCACAAGCATACAAATGTATTTTATATTACAAATTGTACCAAAAGCTACTAAATAACAATGGTGAATGTTTGATTATATCAAGTTTCTTCATGCTGCAAATATTGGGAAGTAGTTTAATGTTCCATAATTCTTGGGGAGCTAATAATTCTGGCCTCAACTGGATGTAAGACTGGCATGGAAACCCATATATAATGGCCCCTTACTCCAGGAAGAGTCCTGGTGGTTTTGAACTTCTTCAGATGGAGGCCACTGTGTCCAATCAACATTTATTTCCACTGGTTGGCTCCAATTAAACTGCAGAAACATCTCAAGGATGATCAGGGGAACAAGGAGGCACCTGAGCTCAATTTTGAGCTTCAAAAGCTGTGAATACTTGTACATGTGCTTTTCAGTTTTTTTTAATACATTTTCCAAAGCCTCAAGTAAACATTGTCATTATTGGGGTGTTGTGTGTAGAATTCTGGGGACAAAATGCATTTAATCCATTTTGATTATTTTTTTTAATAATTTAAATTTAAGTGAAAAGGAAGGCACAAACCAGCTTTAAATAAATTAACTTTTGCTCCATTCAGCAGTCACCACACTTGCATACTCTAAAAAAAAAATGTTGGCTACAAGCCATAATCTCATTGGTGGCCAAAAAGCGTTTCATCACTGTAAATACATGGGTAAGAGCAGTGTGTCTGCCAGTAGAGTGAGTAGAATGCATTAATGATAAAAATTTAACTCCATAGTCAATTTCTTAAGTCATTCTGGAGAACCTATATAATATAACAATGCTGTTATTGCTGTGGCCGTAGATTTTGGTATCAAGCCATGGTTGGTCTCAAACTATTCATTTTATTTTATGAGCACTAAACTTCCCTGAGCCACCATGAAAATGGCTGGCTGGGCAAATAACAACTATTGCCAATAATAACACGCAAATAATAAGTCTATTTTATAACAGTATAGTGTGCTGGATGAGTAATTAGTTTAGCATATTTCATGTACCTGTGCAGAGAGGCAATATTCAGCAATATTAAGAGTAAAAATATTACCTTAGGAGCTTGGAGAGTGCTGGACTACAAAGAAACAATAGCAAAAAAATGTACAGAATGATGTATAGAAGAACAGCGGCCTGTGAGAGAATTAGTGGCATTTCCTGCCATCTCCCCTCTGTGCCCTGTGGAACTCTAGAGACAGGAGAATTTCTATGCATCAGAGGAGGCCTGTGCTGCTCTTAGAAAGAGATGTCACCATGGTGAGAACCAGGGCATGATTTGCAGAAATAGGTAGCAGTTTTTGTAGAGATAATTCAGAGATAATTCAAGACTGATCAATTTTTTGTTTTGTCCCACAAAGGATGATGAAAATGATTATGAAATATTCCTTGCTCTCTGTTCAGAAGCCGCACCTGAAGGTTGGTGGGACAGACTCCATAAACTGGATGGCTGGAATAAATGTTATTTTCTTTGTTCAGCTTTTCAGGTGTTTTACCAGATAAAGCAGTCTCAGTTGGTCTTTTTCCTGTTTCATTGTGTCCTTGTCACAGTCACTAAGCAGGCCACCGTACCTGTGACAGACAGAAGACTAAAGAGGAGCTCTGCTGAATTAAGTCCTCTTTAGAGCCTTGGTCTCCAAGCCACCCAGCTGCTGTTGACATTTCATTCCCTCTCGGACTGGAGAATGGCCTTGACACCGGTGTTGGAATAACATGCACTTGTTATTGTACTGTTTCAGCACACTGACAGCATTATGTCCTGTCGCATTATGCAGGACAAACAGTGACGTCTAAATAAATAGCAGAAAAGAATTATGCATTCAGACATCAGCCCATTTGCACATTGAATATAAAAAAATATACCATCCCCTGCCAAAACTTTCCAGGGCATCTAGCTTTATTCCTCAAGGAAACAAACAGATAAATTGTCATTTAATATGTTTTTCTGCGTAATAATGCATAAATGCCAGAACATATTTCCTGTTCCAACTTGAAAAAATCATTCAAATTGGTTGTTTAATTTGCTGCATAAAAAAAATAATAATTTAACAGATTTGAAATTCAGCCTGCAATATCATCCAAACATTAATCATTGTTCTCATTCTTTGTTTTCAATTATCCATCAAGAAATCAAATCATTTTAACTGTCAAGCTATTTTACATATTGTGTATGTGTGTTACTCTGCACACATATCCAAAGGTTTTGTGTCTCTGTCAAACTACTTTTAAAATGTTAGTGCTCACTATTGATACCTTGTATGCCATCCCACTGCGCATAGACACGTTGAATCAATAAAGCAATTTCAGGTCATCTTTGTACGTCTGCTGTTGGTCCGCTAAAGGTGCACAATGTGATGCCAGATTACTGGATTTTATTTTTACGATTTTTGAACATCTAATATTTATGTCCAGAGGAAATCTGTATAAGGGCTCACTCTAGTCCAAATTAGGTCATTGTGGAGGTCTTATTTACGTAAAGTTTTAACTCAATGGAGGTGGTGTACTGTTCCACTTCATTTTTTTTCAGCTTCATTTGATTGTCTCAGCAGAAGATTTGAACTGGAAATGCTTTATATATTTGTATGGCTCTCGGTATGCATATGTATTTTAAGTTATTTTGATTTTAACGGTTCTCTACCTTCTAGAAATACAGTTATACATGTTACAGTTATACACACCATGCTTTACCAAAAATGTGGTAACGACTTCGTTTCAACTAGAATGAGCCCACGGAGGTGAATACTGGACATAAAAAAGACATAAAAAAAATCACGTCATCTGGCGTCACAGTTTGCACCTTCAGGAGACCAACAGCGGATGTGCAAAGATGACCTTCAACGTGTCTATGCACAGTATATTCATTAATAATGCCAATTTCTCCAACATGTGTTAGACGTCCACATGACGTCCCAAAAGTCCAGGTTTGACTGCATATTGATGTCCAAGTGGGGACAGAGTTAGACATCAAAATAGTGGACATGTCCAGAATTGGTTTTGGACCGACAGACACAATATAGAAATGATCTGCATGTCCATAACACGTCTAATGTTTAGTGGGATGTGCAGACCTTGTTTGATGGTATTCAAGCATCTGTTTTTTATTTGCATATAAATTGCACATCTGTTCTCATGGTGTAATGAATTAATTTGTAAGCATCTGCCTGTGTATATGGCTGGAGCCCACCTGGATCAATATTTCACTGTATGGAACACATCCTTGTCAGTAATATGTGTTTTTTATGATGATAATGAAACAGAAACCTAAGATTTCTAAAGAAATCGTAAAGAAATTTACGAACATTTCTATTGTCAATTATCAATATACACAGTGGGGCAAAAAGCTTGCACTGATTGTGCAAGTTGCCCCACTTAAAAAAATGAGACAGAGATGGGACAGAGAGATCTGTAGTCTTCATTATAGGTACACTTCAACTGTGAGAGACTGAATGTAAAACAAAATCAAATCCAGAATCATACATTGTATGATTTATAAAGATTTTACTTTTTTTGACCCATTCTTCCATGCAGATCTTCTCAAGATCTGTAATTTTTTGGGCTGTCGCTCAGCCACTCCAAAACCACTCCAAATTCTTTTACATAGTTACTCCTTTGTTGCCTGACCAATGTGTTTTGGGATCGTTGTCATGCTGGGACATCCTGCTACGTTTTATCAGTTCTCTCTCTGATGGAAGGAGGTTTTTGCCCAAAATGTCACGATTCATGTTCCATTCATCCTTTACATAATACAGATCAATTGTCCTGTCCCATTTGCGGAAAGGCCACCCCAAAGCATACTCCCATGTTTCAGAGTGGACATGGTGTTCTTGGGATGCAACTCTTCCCCTTCCAAACACAAGTTCAACTTTGGCCTCATCTGACCACATGACATTCTCCCAAATCCTCCTCTGGATCACCCAGATGGTCTCTGGCAAACTTTAGATGGGCCTGGACATGTGCAGTATATTACCTAATAATAGTAATAGTAACTCTTAAGTTCATTGACAGACTTGCAATCACATAATTAAATATTGCTAAACCCTGATAAAGTCAAACAGGGCACAGCTGACAACAGCATTTCATAGATGATTTAATAGATAATTTTTAAAAATCCACTTACAGTAAGATCAACATTATAAAAACGTGTGTGTTTATCTTGTTAAACTTGAGAACAGGGCTTCGCCAGCATAACTGGCCTTCCATTGTGCCAGCAGAGTCCATGTACCACTCTGCCAGGCTACATGCTTCCAACTGATTACAGACACAGTAGGGCTGCAATAAAAAAAACATGATAGCTGTTTTTCTTTCCTTCTCCTACAAGTCAGAAATCGTGTTAAGCTAATAATATTACACAGTGCTGGGAGGTTATAGGATTACAATTCCACCGCAAGCAGAAGGCTGTTCTAAAAAAAAAATGCAATGATCATAATTGGCCTAGAAACATGAAATAAATAAACCTTATCAATCAGGCACTGTGTTTATATTTGTTGAACTGCACACAGAGACACATACACATATGCTACAATCTGAAAAATGCATAATTTTCCCGTAGAGACCACATGTTTTTTGGTACCAATGAATTGTGGGCCATTTGATTAGAGCAGCTGACAGAAATGGACAGCAGCTTCTCCATTACCAATTATTGTGAGCTGTGGTGCAATTACAGTGAGCTGAGTGGACTGCAAACAGGCAGGGGTGGAGGGAAAGGGTGGGGGGAGGAGGAGGGGACTGGGAAGTGGGAAAAAGTAATTTGTTATAATTTAATGCTTATCTACAGGAGAAAGTCGAGTTATCAGAGGCTGCTAAATTGAAAGACGGCCACGCCTGGCCTGAGAAGTCAGCGGAAAAGTGTGCCGATGACCCAGACGGCACAGAGGGAGAGTCCCAACCCCGAAACGAATTTCATTACCCGCTTTATCACTGTTATTTTTTATCAGTGCAGTGAAAATGCAGAGCCAGAGAAGGCTGCACGCATCCTGCCTGGACTGGTGCATAAGCCAGAGCCATTTAATAAAAAACTATTACCGCAAAGTGACGGCTGGGGGCTGGACGCATGCTAATGAAATCAGAGGGTAAAGTGACTGCCATACAAGAATGCAAAAAAAAAAAATGTTAGTGTGGTGTTTGCCCAAAGAAATGATTGCTCACATATTTTTTTTCATTTAGAGCGTAACTGATTATGAAGAGGTCATGTGCTGTTATGCCTGAAGTATGAAATGTAATGCTTCGTAGTCTGTAGCCAAATCCTTTCAGAGAATGTATGATCACAATACTGATTAAGAAGCTTGGCTGTTCAAGATACATTTAATTGATGTATTAAAACACCCAGATTAAGAATAGTTGATTGAACCACATATAATTAACTGAAGGTACGAATGACAGCTTAAGGTCAAACATTGGATAATCAGTACCACCAAATGTAACAAAATACAACCAGATGATTAGATGGTGTTTAATTTTATATCTGGGTTATTAGACAAACATGTAACAGAAAGCATGCATCAGCATTACAGAATTTAAAATATCTATATTGAGTCCATACATCTGCTGAAGATCAAATGTGTTTAACAAACAATAAAATGTAATATTCATGTTGATGCTGTTATGCCTGTTTTTCAATAAATACATTTACAGATTAGGCAAATAATAGGCAGAATAACTGACATATTATCCAGCCCTGTAAGCAACCCATTGAAAGCCTTCAAACTCTGAATATGAATATATAACAATGAATATTCTATATATAAATTTCTGTATATGGAACATTGCAGTATGTGTTGTTTCTGTTACTGAATGATACTGTGTCAGTAGGAATGTGTCTAGTTGTACACACTGCACTGACTACTCCTAGCAGACTCGGACTCCCACCAAACATGTGGCCACAATAATAACACTGTAACTCAAGCTCACAGGAGGTGAAGCGACCTGAAGCAGACGTGAAAGAATAACTACTAATCAAAAATACATAAGATATCTTTCTCAAAAAAAAAAAATTATTTCCAGCATACAAGCGGGAAGAGAAAGCATGGCAAATTACCCCCTGTCAGAACAGGATGCTGATTGGGTGTTTGTTCTTGAACCATTACAGCGCGTACGCCCGTGTATAAACACGTATGATTACAGCTGTGAGAACAAAACACAGCAGCTTAAAATCTGCTCTTAAGTGAGGAGACCATGGCAGGAGAGAAATGAACCGATATTCAGTGACCCCGAAACCCGTTTTAGATAAACCCGGCAGAGTTGCGACGACAAAGGGATGGCAGCTGGGCCACCTCCACGCAGCAATGCTGGGTAATTACAGTGACATGGAAATGGCAGCCGCTAAGTCTGTCCAACCCCCACTAAAAGTGCTTACAGCTGGAAGACGATGAGATTTCCCTACAAATAACATTTAAACACCAATAGGTCACCAAAATGAAGGTGTAAAACATTTAAAAGGGAACAGACACTTTATGTTAGATGCCTAAGTAGTACATTTTTTAATAATACAACTGATTTCATGACAAGCGTCCATTGCATTGCAAATTATCCAAAGTGTGCATCAAAAGTGTCTTCTCCTGAACACATAATCCTGGTGAGCAGAACATTTTCATGGCTTTTTCAAGGAGAGGCCAGTCTTGCTTCGAAAGTCACAATTACCCCACTTTGAAAACAAAATAGTTTCCATTTAAATTAAACTGCCAGGTCCCCTGTGTCCTTGCTTTTTAAACCACTTTCAGTAACCAGTCCGTATGAGAGACATTCCTCTTTTTTTGTAAACCAGGCAGTTCCTGAAACAACCAAGCCTTGGGGATTTCCAAGAGTGGGCTGGAGTCTGTGCCTTTACCACACCAACACTACATCCAGGAGTAGCCAAGAGGTTAATGTCATTTGGGTGAAAAAGACAGATGGTCAAAAACAAGTATTAACCTGCAACAACTACTTTACATACAATTTTGTTCTTCTCAACAAGCAATCTGGCAATATTGTGACTTTCATCGTCAACCAAACATGCAGATATATTATCAGCACTTATATATGTGTGACTTTTGTTTTAAATCCAATACACCATGCCTAATACAGAGTGTCCAAATATCTTGCATAACTCAAATAACAAATAATGATAAGCAATGCCTATAATATTTGCAATGGAGATGCAATTATCAATCACACAGAAAGCACAACGGCATTCCCTCCTCCAAACACATCGTTAAATGATGGAGTGAAGCCCAGTGTTACATTTCAGGGATATTTCTGAGGGTTACCAGTCCTGTTAACAAGGCTTGACTAATAAACCTTCACTAATTAAAGTAAAACTGGTTCTGGAATCTTTTGACAGATGTACTGCAAGAAAAACTACAGCTCATACATGACTAATGGACAATGTTAGAACTTAAAGCTTTGACTGCCTTCCATTAATCACAGATGCAAGACTTCGAATGACTCCTCACCCTTATTTTAATAATAATTATTGGTAATCGTTGTTCCTATAGTCGTGTTTACAGCTGTATTTTTAGTGGAATTTTGATTGCAGTAAATTGTGTGTAATGGGCGCTCTCAGCGTTCAAAAACCATGCCCTCTGCACTCCATTTAATCCAGCTTTATACATGTTAACATATACACACTCGTGTAAGTATACTTTTCAAATATGTCCAACATATGTCCATGTTATGCCCTGTCACTGGAAGAAAACGTCTAAAAGTACCCATTCACCTAAAGTAGATCTCCTAAAGTTATTAGAACTAGTCCTACAAGCTCATGTTGGACAAGGTGCTAGTCTTATTTACTGCACTATTCAACCAGGAGAAAATCTGTTCTGCCTTCCACACCAAACAGGCAGTAATCAACTCAAAAGATCAAAGCACAGCCTAATATCACACTACATTAGGCATGGAAGCCCCCAAAGGCCCCTTACGTAGGAGAATGCAGAGTGTGAAAAAAATGAGAAAATCAAATAAACAAATGATTTTTTTTTTTTTTTATTGTAGCATTTGTCAATATATTTTGGGGTGCTGGGAGAGGACCGGACCCTCCCTGAGGAAGCTTGTCAGCTCTGACAGAACTGAAGGCACTCTCTCCACCTCACGACAAATGGGTTCTCTAACGCTGATTGGGACTGACTTTCACAAGATGACCAGGGGAGCTTTTCTTAGCCAGCGCCAGTTATCACACCTGTCTGAAACCGAAACCCTCGAGCGCGTCTGTGATTCAACGACAAATTGAGGCGAGAGTCCCTTTTGCTTCTCCAATCAAAAACGGACATAACAGCATCTGGGAATTTTGTCCCAAGTCCTGGGGTCTCAATAATAAAACTTTGCACGTAAACTGAACTCTTACTATAAGTGTACGCGCAATCAAAAAGATGAAAATGACGTACGCAAATAAAATGTCAGATTTGTGAAAAGGTGCGCAAGCACACCTGCACGCAATATACGCTTTATAAATTGTACTCTACATGGGATTATTTGCATATAGATTTTCCGTATTCCACCTTCTGCACACCCCCTTTCAACCATACATAGTAAATGCAAATCACCTCATGAATGTTTAAGTCTCCGATGGAAACCTGAAAAAATGGCATCATGGCAACCAAGGGGAAAAGTATGCGTTGAACCGGGCATGTGTTGAACCGGGCCATCGTGCAACCACGTTTATCAGGATCACGTGAGAGCCACGTATAACTTGCACATTTATGGAATGCACATGTCTTCTTTTTACGTAAATAAATTTGTTTCCCTGATGGGGCCCTCGTTGCAATGGGAGTGCAGTCAATTGCACCGATTCCATTTGGGAAACCGGACATTGCTGACATTACATAATAAAAGAAATCCATGCTGCCTCATTTACACATTTTCCAATGAAAACTGATGTGCACAACCCAACTCATGCAGACTTTGTTTAAAGCTAGTCTGGCCATTCCACCCTTACTTCTTTCCTCCTTCCAGATTTTTTCAATTTTTCACCTTATTTTGAGGCGTCAAGACCAAAACCTTCAGACAACGCTTCTGGGATTTCATTTGAAGGCAGAAAGGATCTGAACCTGCACAACAAGGTTCTCCCACACCCCTTCAAATATGGCCCACAAGTTCATGCTTCTTTTTCCAGGCTCAGAAAGTTTAATCACATCTATCCCATAATGCATTTTTCTCCCCTTCCAGGATAAGAAATAATACACAATTAATTGACTTTTTGCTCATGGACGCAATGGTTGTAAGTGAGGTTTGAACTTGTGACTTTGTGGTCTTCTGGTTCATAGGTGAGAGTGTCATCTAATAGGCTACTAACACCCAAAAAGGAACGCTCTACCTTGCACCTGTGATGTATTGCAAGAGACAGTTTTAAATAATGTATAATTTCTGTTTTTACCTTTTTCTACCTGAGACCCCTCAAATGGTGTCACATTAGCAGCTGCCTGTTTTATCTAAACACAGGCCATAAATTGTGGAAGCCACATAATGGCGTAACGTTGCAGGTCTCTTCCTAACGTGCTGACGGTAATGGAAGCAATGGAAGAAACAATCACCCATCTGTGGCACTCGATAACAGCTCTACCCCCTACCCCTGCGCAAACACCCAGCTTCAGGGTTTGATTAAAGAGGCTCCCCTGTGAGGTCCAGTCAATGGGAATCACAGGACCAATCACAACCATGCTTCATTTACACCTTCTTCTGGACACGACCTCATTCTGCATTATCAGCTGCGAGCAAATGCCATTTTTGCAGCCCTGGCACACTTGAAAGAACACACACAATTAAGTGATAAGTGTGTCCATTTTCTTTTTTTTTACTTCTTGAAAGTATAGTGGAGCGCGCAGAGGATTTAAAAAACCAGAAAAGTGCTGAACACAGAACAAAGTTCTCCATTCGCTATTTCCAAACCTCATTTAAGAATTAAAGGCAGTGTAAAGAGCTGAGAGCAGCGCTGCAGGCTGTGATATAAAATATCATAATGCATGAGTTAATGAAGGGGGTGGGGTGGGGTGGTGAGCAGAACGAGGCGAGAAGACCGAGAGAAACAGAGATAGAAGGGAGGAATAGAAATGAAAGTCTAAAAGAACAGAGGGGGAAGAAGAGAGCGACAGCAGCTCTTAGCTGGGTTGACGGAGAAACCCACGTCTGCTGGCGCGCTCCTCTCAGGCGCTAGAAGGGGTCAAATTAACATATTATCAGTCCCCTCAACATGCCAATTTCTCCTTTAAATCAGTAACAGCTGCCGGCAACATTCCTGCCTGTTTTGGGTTCTGATGAGGCATCTGACAGAAGGGAGGGGGGAAATGGTCTGGGCATCACGCAAGATGCAGGAACTCTCTGCATTTTGTCAATCAAGGAATCGTGTCAAAGGTCACAATGCAACGTGGCCACATTTTACGTTTAAACTGTAGAATCGCACTTTAGGGATCCTGCATGTATCTGAGTTGATCTGATTATTTGTCTTGGTTTTTAGTGTCTATATTTGCTGAGGCAGCAAAATAATCCATAGTCAGATGAAAGTGTTAACAGTCATGTTTTTTTGCTGCTTGTCTAAATGTAGCATATCTCTTCATCATAATGATTATAGTCCAGTTAAGGGTTTAGGGAAACATACAACAATACTTGTGGTAGCAGCCCAGAAGACCACAAAGTTACAGGTTCAAACATCACTTACTACCATTGTGTCCCAGAGCAAGACCCTTGACCCTGAGTGTCTCCAGGGGAACTGCCATTTCAAACGCATGGGCATTAAGTAGATGTGGCAACCGTAAACAGATGGTTTTTGGGGATAGAAATGAGGTATCTGGCAAGAGTGACATCAGTCATTCACTGTGAGCACTGTCACGGTTCCCGTTCCTCCTCCCCACCCCCAGGGGGCGCATGGGCGGCTGCAGGGATGGCCACCCAGAAGAAGAAGTAGGGGTCGGCGTCCTGTATAAATAAGCGGCGGCCATCTTGGATCCCTGCCCAACTCATTGTAGCTCGCTCGCCTTTTTCCCTGAATTGCCTACTGCCTCACACTGACCTTTCTTTGTTTGATTGCTCTTTAGGATTTGTCCTTGGCTGGCATCGGTTTTGATCTCGATGATCCCAACTGTCCGCCTGCCCCAAATGCTGCCTCTGCTCAATCCCTTTGTGTTCTGAACCTTTCGACCCTCGCCTGAGGAATTCTTGATCCCCTGCCTCTTACCAGCCATGGTAAAGACTGATCTTATTACCACGCCGTGTGCTCTCGACACTGCCGGACGGCCCTCTGGGCCCTAACCCGCTGCTGCCTCCCTGCACTCCAGCTGGCCCTCTCTCTCAGCCCTCTCACGCCAGCCCGAGCCCCCTCACTCCACCTGATTCAGTTCTCCTGCATCTCCAGCACCTGCAAGCATGTCTGTGGATGCAGAGCCCCTCCCCACCCCATCCATTTATCACTTTGTGGAACATTGCCATCATCAAACATTACTTGAACACACACACACACACACGCCACATGCACACGCACACACAAGAGCAAGGGCAGGAGATTAATCTCGGCAGAGGAGCTCTCAGACCTGACTCTAAAATTGAGAGCAAAGCCTTTGATCTCCAGCAATAACAAGGCCTCCCATGTCGTATGGGGAGAAAAATATGGAGAATGTGAGCGAGACAGAAGAGGTACGAGGGGAGGAAGAGTGGATTATGCATCGGTATGATCGGGCCTGAATAGCAGGTGAGAACTGAGAGTCGGGAACAGGATGGAGCATAGATCAGAGAAGAAAAAGAAGCTGTCATAAGTGCTTGCAATCTATCATCTGGCTGATTGGCATGACTGTCTGCTCCATTCTCCGACACCGACTCTGAAAAGGGTTTCCATAGAAACACACGCATACATACCCTCTCAGACAAAGCGTACTTGGTGTTAAACATCACCACACTTGTGTGTTGACAGATGAGTGGCCGAGATTAAGGAGGCAATTCATCCGAATCCCCAATATCACCTAGCACCAATTTCCAGATTGCCTGAAGACTCAGAGTGACATAGGGCTAACCAGGCAGTAATACTGAGGCTATATGACAAATATTAATAATAACCTTCATAAATAAATGTACATACCACATCATTCATATACACATTATAAATCCACAATAAAGTATCATTTAAAACTTGATTGATCCATGCTACCGTCCCGGTCCCAAGGGGACAAAAACTACACTTCATGTTCATACTACTACTTTTCTACTTCTACTTCTCTACTTTTCAAAGAATTATTATTTGTTTTGTCCAATTATCTTTCCAGCGGGGCAAAGAAGCTATAGGGAAAGCAACAAAAAAATTTACAGTTTTGAGGAGGCTGGAGCGAACTGGGCTCTCCATGCCTGGCCTGTCAGGAGATAGTTGCTTAGCAACGCAGGTAGTCTTTTGGTCAGGTTATGTAAATTCCTCTCCTGTTTACCTCAGTAATGACAGCAGGTTCTTTTCCCTCCCTCGAAGGCTCTCTGATTGTTCATTACCAATGCCTAAGAGTCTGTTTGAAAGCCCAATGTGTTCAATTAATCGTTTCCATTTGGCCCAAATTAAGACACCAAACACTCAACAAAAGGGGGAATTAATGATTCCTCACAGCGCACTTGTTTGTAGAGCATTTGAAGGGTGCAATATCCATCACTGTAAGAGTGAACAGGTAGGCACTCAAGGCAGGAATCCTGCAAAACTTGTTGAACAGATTGTAAAGAATGTTAATTGAATAAGAGCAAAACAACACATTTATTTAAGAGCACAGAGACAGCATTTGTGGCTATCATTTAACAGTGCTAAGTAAGTGATGCATGCTCAGATTGTACACTTGTTAACAGGTCCTTAATTTACAGCTAACAAGAAATCTATCTCAAATCAGAAAGTATCCGATTAAGAGACATGTTAGGGTGAGCAGGCAGGCATTTTATTCAACCCAGAAGGAAATTAGTAAAACACAATATTGGAAGAACCATTTCAATGAAAAGCATCATGCATTTTTTAAATCTAGGAATTTAACACGATGGTTCACAAAAAAATCATTTTTATCATTCCAGATCTCCAGTGCCTTCAACATTTGAATTAGTGTCTTCTTCTGTGTTCATTTGTATTTGAGCATACAAATCTTTGTCCATGATCACCAGCATGTGAGAATCTATGCTCCAAGTTTTTTTGACCATCAAGCCTATCCTCAGTAAGTATGGGAAGAACTTTTCTCTCTTCCAGCGAGACACCCACACTGATCAATACTGTAATCACTGAACACTTGCGGCCAGATCGCTTCCTGCCATTAAATACTGCAAAGCTTGGAGAGAGCAGATAGCCGCCCACTGAAGCAGTTTCCTGCTGTCCTCCTGCACTGCCCATCACACTGTGACACTGTGTCAATCAAGGAAGAATGGAGGAAACAAGTAGCTAGAAAGCAAGACAAATCAATGATTCTCCCTTGAGATGGCCTAGCTTTGTGTTACATTATTTACATATTGTGAATAAAAAAGGAACCTGCACAGAATAAAACAGACTAGCACTATAGCTACCATACTAATGGTCTAATGTTCGTCTAATTAGCAGATTACACCATATCCTGAAATTAGAAGGAGGTGCAAGACATCCAGACCTGAGGTTAACCCATTTTCAGTATGGTCAATAATGTAAGGAGGGTCTAGAGCTGGGGTCTCCAACCCTGGTCCTGGAGGGATCCAGCCGGCACAGTTTAGCTCTTTCCATTTACCAAGACGAAGGTGGCTCCACAACAGGAGATTGGAGTTGTTGTATTAGATTAATACAGTCCTCAACCCATCCCAACTTTTCCCATGGAAAGTAGGAGACAGAGCTTGCCCTCTTAACTAGTTTGCTGAGCCATTTTCTCTCCATGCATGCACCTCCCCAGCAGAACACCATGTAGAAGCAAAGGTGAAACCATAAAACAATAAATAGTCCTTAACAGTGGCCTACCCTCACCAAATGATCTCCGCCCTGAGATGAAGACAGCATGAAGACACTAGTTTTCATTAGACCAGTCCATCCTGTTGTGGAGGTGAATTGATATGCTCTTACCCTCTCGGCATCCAATCCCTGGTGATGTCTGTAATGTCTTCCTGCTAAAACCATTCACCACTGCCATTTTCTTACTTACTGACCCCACACCAGTCACAACAGTCCTTTATGGTCGTCCTGTATAATAAGATCCAATTACTTTACAAATTGAATCCATTGCAGTGAATCAAGAAGCAGCTAAGCAAAACATTTGTAGTTGAAACTGAAATGAATCTCACTGTGTCCACAGCCACTTTTGTTAACAAAGGCAGAGCCCACAACGATTATCAAAGACATGCTATATCAAGGTCTACTCTGTTGCGGTCTCAGAGAACAAGAACGTTTCCCATTCAGATGCTGCTTATTTATTCAGCTGTTAAAAGAAAGACACATATACTGAGGGAAAAAGCAACAGCAGCACGACCATGAAAATGAAATGGGTTTCAATTTATTCCTCAAATATTAAAGCTATATCCACACTGTACCACAGCGGCATGAAGCAATATCATGTCCTCAACTGACAATTCAATTTTTTCTCCAGAGTGAGGAAAAAAATTATTGCAAATAGCAGATGGAGGGTGAATGTTTTTCTCCCGAAAAAAAGTAAATGTCCTCTGGCATTCCATTAAAAACTTTCAGACATGTTAAGTTGCAGCAGACCAAAGCTTGCATTTGACCTCAGCACCTGATGCTTAATTAACACTGTTGCATCCTGTGGTTTTTCTTATATAATCCAGAGTTATGAAGAGTGCTTGTCTATTTTTTTCTAATGCTGACACTATTAAAAAGTGTAGGACTAATGAGAAAGGAACATAGGCGACAGATCCCTGCTCACCACATGTTATCAGACCAGAACACTAAAGCAGAAGGGTCTGTTTAATTAAGATTACACATGATTGCACTGAAACAAACATCAAACAATATTAGATTGCAGTATTTTATTTTTTTCGGGTTTAATTGAATTCTGCGATTTCAGGGAATCAAAATGGAACAAGCATGTGTAGGATGTCCATCTAGAATTCCAGTGCAAAGAGTGGGTTACGGAGAAGAAATGCATAAAAATTCTGAGTCAATTAATATAACCCCTTTTTATCATTATTCACTCATATATAAAGCATCAAGAATCTTACCAGGACTATTGACCTCTAGATATACTTTTTTATGATTATAGGACTATAAAGAATAAAAACATTCAGCTGTAATGCATTCACAGAAGGATTTCGAAAGGTTATAGTAGAACAGTCATGATAAGCTGGTGACCAGTCTTGAGCCTCTGAGCAAAAATGACCTAGAAACATCAATGAAGTACTGAGAGCTCATCTCAGACCAGAATGAATGAGTTTGACAGTAGCTACAATCCACATCTGCACCGACAGTAATATGGAATGGAATGAGGCACACTATGCACAATATGCTGAGAATCATGGCCAGCTCTTATTTTTCATTCCACTCCATTTTTGTCTTTTCTTTCTCCATGCAGAACAGGTGCAGGGCATCCATCAGTCATTGCAGAAATCCAACATGCAGCAAATGGCTAACTGGCTTTGTGCAGGCACTTATACATGCACAGGATATATTGCCCTGGTTACACACATACATCTGGTCCCGCAGGTCCCTGCTGGTGACGGAGGTGCCATGTCCTCTTGGGGTGGTGTCCTCCCCAGCGGCAGATGGGAACTGGGGATGGGCTATTCGAGCATAACCAATGGCCAAAGAGAGAACCAGCTGGGACCAACAGACAGCGACACACTGACCCAATGAGATATCACACTGTGTGCGTGTGTGTTTGTGAGAAGGGTTGCTATGTATAGGCCATTTATACTGTATACCATTTACAAAGCAGTTTATCTGTGGTGTGACAGAACATCACACCACATTGGCCCATGTCAGCTCAGCCCCAACGAGTCCCACAGGATTGCAGCAGACCTGAGAAAACTCCCTAATCAGATTGGGTTCCAAGAAAACAGACCAGCATTCAGACTCCTGCTATCATTTTTATGGACAAGTGACAAATTAAAGAATGGACTCAATATATCAGTCACGGAATTCATTAGTGTCGACATTTAGCTTGTCGAGGTTTGGCTGTACCTGATCCATTAGAGTGAAGGATCACAGTAAATCAACAGAAAGGGATTTGTGAGGGATCACCTGTATCCTATGGTATAAGAGTTTGAATGGTTGATAAGTATGAAATTGATTTAAAATCAAGTAACATGACCATATATTTTATATTCCATTCCAAAGCCTATTATCTCAATATGTACCAGTTTGAACAATATGGAAAAATGTTTAATAATATGAGTCGCCAATTAATAAATCAGTCAGTCATTGCAGTCATACTATCATCATACCAGCAACACTACATAATGGACAACTCTGACAAACAAAACGTCTCTTACTGCCATGGTAGGTGTGCACAAAGCAGTCTTGCATGTGTTTCATCACCACTGACTACTGACGGAGTCATGTAACGATGCGGAGAGCACTTTCATCCCATCAAACTCCTGCCTGACACGGCGGAGATGGAAATCACATAAAAGCAGGCCTGAGGCAGCCAAAGTGAGAAAGAAGATGAGATGAAAGGCCGACACACCTGAGATGGAGAAAATGACGCAGAGAGAAACACTGAAAGCAAGGATTGAAAAAACAGTTGAAAACACACACACATATAGAATATGCAAAACCCACTGCAATTAATGCATTGAGAGTCTGACTTTTCATGAAATTTTCAAAAGATAAATATGTGTGTGTGTCTTTGTGTTAGTGTGTGTGTCCTCGTGCTCAGAAAGATAGGATATTTTTTCAGATAATTCTGTGAATTTCAAATTTGTTAAAATGGAAATTCTTGAGGTTACAGTGACTTTGAGTAGATATATTAATTATCTTGTTGAGATACCAGTTTCCAGGAAAGGGACAGAGCAACAGACAGCCTGACTTTTGGGCTATTTTGAAAAATTTACTTTATGACCTCAAACAAACCTTTTGAAAATGTAATGCATTTAATTTTCTTGCTTTTAGTTTGGTTTACTGCTTGATAAAAAAAATATATACTGCGACACCCAGGGGCAATTAGTTGATGGTAATTAGGCACAAGTGATCAGGACTTGTTAAAAGAGTGCATGCAGCATCCCTTGGCCCCTGAGCATAAATGTGGACACATTTTTATTTAAGAGTCTTAAGTTCCTGACAAAGTCACGTGTCACCCTGTAAGCTTTTGGGTTTGTTAGTTTTGTTTTTGGCCATCGTGCCTCTCCATCTTTTTAATAAAAATCCTCTGTTCCTCTTCAAACCAGAATTCATGACAGATATGTATAATAAAAGAATAAGCATTCATTTTAATTCATGCATTGATGGTCACACACACACATACAGAAAGAGCGAGAGAGTTCACCTCCAGTAACCATGTGTGTGAGAAATACACCTCACGGAGACTGACAGACAAGCAAACAAAGATGTACAGAGTAAGACAGAAAATGCATAAATGTGTTCAGTTATAGTTCAGGAGAACAGATGGAACAGAAACCCAGAGCAACAAGAAAACTGTCCTCCCCTCCCCTCCTCTCCTCCTTTTCTCTCCTCCCTCAACCTTTCTGTCTCCCCTCCCATCACTCAGTCAGTATCTCCAGTCTTCTCCTCGACTTCCCTCTTCTTCTCCTGCCTCCTTCTGTCGCTCACCATCTGCTTTCTTCTCCCCGTCATTACTTCTCATCTCATCACCACTCCACGCACCCCTCCCTACATTGGACTACACGGACATAAGTAGTTTTGTAACAGTCCTCCCAGTGAACCACAGGGTAGTATTGAGACACAGACAGCGTGTTTCATGTTTGAGAAGAGAAATACACAGGCTCCAGAAGATGCTGTTTGACAGTACGGTCCAGTTGGTAAAGTGGCATCTTTGACCACCATCACATTCACAGAACAACAATGGACATAAGCAAGCTGACAAACACAGAAATCGCCAGCAAATTCATAGCCAGTGAGGGTTCTGCTATGTGGGATTAAATGAAGATATCTTATGCCGGTTTCACACTTACCTTGTTCAGTTCCATTGAACCAAACCCTAGTGCATTTACTTCTGCAGTGGAACTGAACTAGGTGGCCTCAGAACACTTCCAAGCAAACCCTGGATCGATTCAGCTTTGGTGTGAATGTTATTCAAACCAATCACACATTTTAGGAGGAAAAAGCTCTTTTAAAAAATGATTGATGTTTTGAACTACTATTATTATTGTTTAAGGTCCATTTATATCCATTTAGATGGGGCAGTGGTGGCCTAGCAGGTTAGGAAGTGAACCCATAATCAGAGGGTTGCCAGTTCAAATCCCAAAGTGCCTCTGAGCAAGGTACCATTCCCACAACTATTCATTTTAATTGATTTACTGATTTATAGTTAATAAAGGAAGAAACATTATTTTAAAAAGCTTATGTTTGCTGGTTGTCTTCACATAATCTTAACATAAAGGCTTAGAAATAATATATTTGAAAGTATCAGGGGGCAGTCTTACACGTGATTTATTAAATGCACAAACAAATCACAGTAATGACATGGTATTTTTTATCTCCAAGTGGACTGTGCCTTCTCTCTACCTCCCTGTCTCTGAGGCCATATCAGCCTGTAGCAGCAGGGGGCCTGACTCTGCTTCACAGACATCAGCTCCCTGGGGCTCTGGGAAGCTAGGTGACCCCAGGGTGCCAGGAGGAAGACCCCCCAAATTCATATGCAGAAGTACCATCCACACTGCGACTTCGGTTCAGATCCAGCATTAAACGGTAGAATAATTAACCAACTTCACTTACATCACTTAAAGACTGCAGACTGTCACATTGTCCATTCAGGTATTGTGCATACTGCCCCAGTGTTTGCATGGAATTCGTCCAGGTTCTTCAGTTTCCATGTTCACTATCTGGATTGGTGACTCAAAATCAGCCATAGATTTCAGTGTGTGAGTGAATGATGTCACATGATGTCACATTACATAGAATAGGTCCATTACATGGTTATTGGAATTTAAGTGATTGAGAGATTATTGCTCTTGTAAATCTGAACTCTAGTATCAAAAACTGTTAGAATATTACCTACGATTGCCCAATTTAAAATACTTGGTTTATACTGTCAGCACTGATCAGTTGATGGTGCGTGTAAAAGGGACAGACCTGTTTCAATTTATATTCAGAACAATTTCAGATAAAATGATGATTCTACAGTCTTAGGGACTACAAGAGTACACTTCACGATACGAACAATGTGAGTGTTAGAGAAAGATGTTATATGTATAGGGTTGATATAAATCAAATCCCTGTCAGCTTTATTAGGACATGCCACGGAGGAGAGTGACATCAATGTGCAGCAAATTCAACAGATTACCAGCCGGAGCTGGTCACAGTCCTCAAACATCATCTGGAGGGAACCCGAGCCCAGCTGTCTTGCGGTGATGGACGGGAGCGCGAATGAGTTTTTAAAGGCAGGCCAAGCACCATTATGTAATGAGGGAGAGTTTAAAGATGATGTGCATCAATGGAAGTGG
Organism: Denticeps clupeoides; assembly: GCF_900700375.1. NCBI lineage: Eukaryota > Metazoa > Chordata > Actinopteri > Clupeiformes > Denticipitidae > Denticeps > Denticeps clupeoides. The sequence continues at coordinate 6,810,534 of NC_041716.1, read as the reverse complement.
AAAGACTATTAATGAAAGCCACCGCCACAGCCCATCCAGCCTGCAGTTAATGAGATCTATTTCCAAAATCCATCCCATCTCACTATCGAACGGCAGCTCAAAATGATCTCGGTAATAACCGAGACAGTCCATCTAAAAGCAGCGGGAGTAAGAAAAGCATAACCCCTTTGTCTCATTTAGTGTGAATCGTTAATATTTCCATTCACTGAAGCACCTGACAGGCTTTCAGAAAGAGCAGACTCCCCCTCCCATTACAAGTCTCTTCATTCTTTTCAAAGGATATTTCACCGACTTCTTAGAGGATAATATTTACATCTCAGGACTTTCTGCTATTAAAGTTGCCACTGGAAAAGGTGATTTATATCAGAGAAGTGCAGGCTTTTTTTTATTGGCCTTCAGAATAGGCTTTGCAAATGTGTTTTATCATTATTACCATGACTAATGTGTACTAATCAGTTATAATGCAATAAGAACCTGAAAAAAAAGATTCCATTGTTCTCAGGCTGCCTTTGGGGTTTTTTCTTTTATTCCTTTTTTTTTATACTTGGCTTGCAAGGCTTGCAAAGAAAATGTATTTCAACAGTTCCAACATTTTCAATATGTAAATATTCTGTTATGTTTTATCTGTTCCAAGATGTACAAAGCACTAGAAAAAAAATAGTCAGAATGCAGAGCACACCATTTAAAATGTACCTTTCAAGTGCAAAAAGCACTTTTCGGAATGGCAGGTTGCATGAAAATACATAAATAAATGAATGAATAAATGTGCCTCCATTGGCAGGTTCAGGGAGTCAGACGAAGAGTTTTAAAGATTTACTTTCAATGCAAACATTTAAATTGTGTAAAAGAAAGTGCCCTGAAACATGCTTTGGTTGGGTGGTAGTAGCCTAGTGGGTAACACAATTGCCTATGAACCAGAAGACCCAGATTCTAATCCCACTTACTACCATTGTGTCCCTGAGCCCTATTATTGCTCCAGGGGGGGACTGTCCCTGTAACTACTGATTGTAAGTCGCTCTGGATAAGGGCATCTGATAAATGCCGTAAATGTAAATGCTTTGGTTTGCATTTAAACTGAACCTCACACAAATTCAATTTCAGTCCATGAACTACTTCGTTCCAAACACTGTTTGCTTGTCTGTTTTGTTGGTCTTGATTGGTTTTAATTGCACGATGTGTTATACATCCTGTGTACTTCCTATGATATGAAAGCTCAAGTAAGTAAAAAAAAAGAAGAAGAAATCCTCTGCATCCCCCATTACAACTATATGGATATAAACTACATCGACAACTATATACACACACTGGATTTTTTGAGCATCTACATGAACATTAATGTTCATTAATTGCATTGCTTTTTTCTTTGTATTTATGGATTGTGTCATGGGAAAAACAAATATTCGATAAACAGGACTGTCAGCAATACGAGCGAACCCCACTTCAGGAGTGTGCAAAGAAGTGGGTATAGAGGTATACAGAGTAGAAATTAACATATTGGATTGGGTTTAATTGGCCCGGAGACAAACGATGATTTGAGTTGGGTCAGGTACGAGACTCAATGACTGAGAGTGAATCTCAGGTCGGTGCTGGGACTCACCTGTCATCGTCTTCCCATTCCCGTCACATGACGCTGATGTGGAGCATCATGTGACAGACAAACATATCCATCACATTTATGGTATATTTATGTAATTTTGATCAAATTTGCGTCAGCCTTCTTAAAATGCTGTAATATTTAATTTACTGTATCTATTGTCGGTCAGTACAATTCGTTACATTTTTATTTTATTTCATTCAATGTCTGTTTTCTTGTGCAATATGAATGTTATATCACCAGACAGAATAGATATGATGTTCCATTAAGATGTTACCTGTGCATCCATCAGAAGGTGTCTCATGAGGGCCATGGACTTCTGTAGTGTATCTTTCTCACTGGGCAGGAAAGCATCATCTTCTTCATCCAGGCTCTTGGGCCGGCTCACCATGAAGTGGGCAAGCTGGTCATTTAGGCTGTTCAGAGACTGGACCGCTGCATGGAGGTGCAAAATCCTGGGTTATTTTGTGCTAAGCTCATGCCATTGATCTAGACATGCATTCTACATTGGTTATCATCATTTAAAGATGCTCCAAACTGGAGGATACCTAACCGAATCTACAACACTAGTCACAGTCACACTGCACATCTTTATATTTCCTACTGAACAGTACATAGCTGAGGAACACGCCGTTTGCATTTTTGGGACATATTTACTGTTAATGTTGCCTAAGTTGCAGATTGTCTAAGTTGCAGAGTCATTTTCTTCAAGAGTCCTTCCTACACGCTCCAGTAGATGGCTGCTTATAGAGCAGTTTACCTGCAGCTGATACCTTCAATCCTCTAGCATGAAAAACACAAGTGCAGCAATATTAAAGTATACCGTGTGAAATTCGCCCCTTCTTTTGGTGCATTTAGTGCCCAACAAATGGGAATAATATTTAAACGTTAATGCTGTAATAATGAACTTTATTCTCCCTGGATTGAAAAATAAAACACTTGCATATTACACATGCATATGAATAACATAACATACACATACATAACATCAAAACTTTAATGCAAATCCCATTGACACTTCAGTTACAGTTTCTTTTTGTAAAAGAACATATGAATATATATTCATATGTATTAAAAATACATATGTACCACTGTGTAAATTATAATAATGCTAATAAAAAATATATATTATGACTTAAATTTGTATTTAAGGTGCCCAAGGTCATTTTACATAAATTTGCTTATAGAAGTAACACAGCCTGGTCTGAGGGGTGGAGTGTAGTCCTTTGCATGGAACATAGACTGTGAAAGTGAGGAGTGAAGTGATTGTCATTGTGAAACACAGCAAGCACAGCACATGGTGCACACAAAGCAATGTGGTCTCTGTATTTAACCATCACCCTTAGTGAGCAGTGGGCAGCCATGACAGGCGCCCAGGGAGCAGTGTGTGGGGACAGTACATTGCTCACTGGCACCTTGGCGGCTTGGGATTCGAACCGGCAACCTTCCGATTATGGGTCCACTTCCTGCTAGGCCACCACTGCCCCCTCTGGGATGGAGAGCAGGGGATCAACAGGTCATATAAAGTTTAGGATGTTCTAGGTTAGAAGGACTACTTTATAAAAGAAGAGGGCAGCAAAACCTCAGATTTTTAAATCTCATATAATTATTAAGAATGCACTTTGGCATTATGAAATAGGGTGAAATATCGTCCATGTTCTCTGAGAGAAAATATCTTCCATGTTCTCTGCAGAGAAAAAGCTGCAATGCAGGCGGCGAGAGCACTCACGGGATTTTTAAAAGGAACACACATAATTTCCCTCCATGGCTGTTTACTCCACAGTAGCACAGAAAAAAACACTTTTCTATGTGAGACCGAATGAGTGACTGAGAAAGGGTGGCAGAAGAGAGCGAGAGCGAGATAAGAGGCCGAAAGGAAAGGTTGTCAGCAGCTAAGGTGACTTCCTAACGAGGGATATGGATTCTAAATTGCTGCAATTTTACCTTCTGGTGCATGCAGTGCTAAACACACCCCTGTTTACTGTCTTGATGCTTTATATAACACTGAATTCAAGTTCAGTCCAGCCTTCAGAAGCCTTCACAAAAAAAAAAAACAGTAAGAAGTGGACAATGTTTGTCATGCTCTAGTTTTCTTTTAAATTATTAATCATCACTGAGCACACTTTTGCCAAAAAGTATACTGCGAATGAGCAATTAATTCTCCCATCACAATAAATATCAATCTCTTAAAAAAAATGAAAGTGAATTTCATTGTGATACACAGCACACGGTGCACACAGCGAAACGTGTCCTCTGTATTTAACAGTCACCCTTGGTGAGCAGTGGGCAGCCATGACAGGCACCCAGGGAGCAGTGTGTGGAGATGGGGCTTTGCTCAATGGCACCTTGGCGGATCTGGATTCGAACCGGCAACCTTCTGATTACATAGTCTTATCTTTTTACTTTTCTTACACATTAATTATAGGAGTAGGTCATGTACACCAACATGAAACAATTAACAATTAAACCATTGTTGTGTTATAAACTCTATTTATAACACTATTTCTGATTTGTGAGATGTGCAAACTGTGACTCCAGTGAGCATGGTCAGTACTGTAATGTTGCTCATTCACATCAGCACTAAAAACAGGGTGGGAAAAAAATTGTGTCTAACAGGCTAAACAGATGTCCGACTCAGTATGTTCCCATTCCATCCCTGGTTGGCCCTGTGACAAAATCTACATAGACTGACGTCACTTAATCCCTGTCTGATTTAGCGGTGCCTTTTTAATAATGCAGGCTATGTAGATAATTGGCAAACATTTTGAGAAAGACTCAGTCTTTCAAAAAGAGATATCACCCAGGCATCACAGGAGGAATCTGCCCTTATCTCTAGGAATTTGGCCTGGCGGCCTTTTGGCATTCAAATTCCTGCCTTACCAGAGCAAAGGGTAACTTCACAGGACCCTGCAGACCTTTAAAGCAGCTGCCCGGGCCTCGATGCATAAGGATAATTCCTGTTCCGTTCTGCCCGAATTTTGATTAGTACTCAGAGGTTAGTATTGCTCATCTCACCGTGTCTGTTTTAATGGCTTTTGTCATAGTTGCATGTACTGATCAGCCTGTGGTACCTGGCAACAAGATGTTGCTCTGACTTCCATACACTGTGACATTGGACCGCAATGTTTTTCAAGCCCACGTCATAGATATTGGGGGATTTAACAACATGTTCCTCAAACCAACAATTAATTCAGGTAGCTTAATCCCACACAAATCAGGGAATACAGTGGCCTACAGTGGTCTAATTGCACTGAAAAAATGATCAAAGTAGTCATTGGTATGTGTTTTTTTCTCATTCCAGTAGTTAAAAAAAAGATTAGTTTGCCCTTTTTAAACCAATATATTTAATTTATGTGCATGAGTAATTTTTTGTACTTTACAATATTTACAGTAAAGTGCAGCAGGTTTGTTTGGTTTATTTACACTACGTCAATGCTAAAATATTAGGTGTGATTACTTTTTTTAAGTAAAGACTGGCTTGCAGCAGTCTTTAAGATGAATGCCAGGATCCAGGGGGTTCTGAGGCTACATAGCGTCACAAGCAGCAACCTGTCATGAACTGAGTGTTTGTGCATCACTGAAACATGGACATCCATAAACCTGGTGAACAGTTCGCCAATTGATCTTTGTACCACCTTTAGTAGACACCACACAATGCCTACATCACAATCTGGACCATGTCAAGGTCTGTCAGATTGATACACTGGCACTTACATTGTTCCAGGCTATGATAAATCATCTTCAAGAGCCGACTTAACTTGCTGCCTGATATGTCTCACCTCATGACAGGTGCCACTGTTACAATAGAATCAATGTTTTTCCTTTCACCCATCACCCGTTTGACCAATAAATCTATGGAAAATATGTATACATGACCAAGCATGGCCACTTTAGAGTTGCGGGAGGACACTTTCTATTTTTTTCACACTTGACCCAACATAGCATTAATAGAGTATTGAGTCCACACATGTAGTAGAATTCAAATGTAAATGTACTGGAGCAGTATTAGAATTGATGTGATTGTCATTGTCATACAAAAAAAATGTGACCACTGCATTTAACCCATCCATGCAGTGGGCAGCCCTGGAAGCCACCCGGTGAGCAGTGTGTGGTGTCGATACCATGCTCAAGGCGACCTCGCTGGCACCTTGGTTGTTCGGTTTTTGAACCTACAACCTCCAGGCCACAGGTCCATTTCCATTCCTGCTTTGCTTTGCTAATTCTACTTAAATCATTCTGTTGATATTAGAATCACAGTTGTGTTTATTTGCCACCTATGTGAGTGAACGCATTCAAGAAATTAGTTTAATGGTGTCTCTCAACAGTATCAAACGACAACAGTATTCAATATTGGCTAAAATACCAAGCTTACAGAAATAATTCCACAAGTGTACATAAAGTGCAGTTGTAATGCTGTAGGTGTAGTGCAATGTGACCGTTCAGTGGTTTAGGAGGGTGATGGTATTTCTGTGTTGGCTGGTCCTAGTCTTCAGGCTTCTACATCGTCTGCCAGAGGGCAGCAGGTCAAAAAGTCAGTGTCAGAGGTGTGAGGGATTTACCCTTTAAACCCTACCCTATCCTTGAAAGTAGTACATGGTGGGATTGAGAATGGTCGTCAGGCATGGTTCAATGTCGACAGTGACCAGTGAAAAAAAAAAAAGAAAAATCTTGACTAAAATTAAAATTAAGACAGGCTGCCAAAAAAAAAACTATACAAGCTTTTGGCACCAGCTTACAAAGGCCCATTTATTCCTTATGCCTTCCCATGTTTTTTTTTTTTTATATAACCGTACTCTCCGTGACTTACGGTTTGCGTTGCCAGTATGGGAAACACAAAACACATTCCCACGTGGCAGAATTGCTGGATTTGTATTAATCTTTTTGGTCATGACCCAAGGCACTCCCCCTCTCTATTTCTGATTGGCTTATTGGCTAGTAGGCCTATCCTTGGAGTGGTTAAGAGTGAAAGCTGAGCTGTACCTCTCAGATATAGCATCTGAGTGGGTGGTAGTAGCCTAGTGGTAACACACTCGCCTATGAACCAGAAGACTCAGGTTCAAATCCCACTTACTACCATTGTGTCCCTGAGCAAGACACTTAACCCGAAGTTGCTCCAGGGGGGGGCTGTCCCTGTAACTACTGATTGTAAGTTGCTCTGGATAAGGGCGTCTGATAAATGCTGTAAATGTAAATGTAAATGTAAATCAGATCACTAGAAGCTGTTTTTTTCCGCAAGAATATCAGATGAAGGAGATGTTGGTCTCATGCCTCAGGTCCTGGAAAATGGTAGAACCCAGGAACTTGAAGGTCTCCGCAGAAGACACTGGGCAGTCTAATATGGTGAGAGGGAGAAATGTTAAGGGATGTTTCCTAAAGTCCACTGTCATCTCTACAGTCTTGAGCGTGTTCAACTCCAGGTTGGTGCTGACTGCGCCAGAGTACCAACCTCCCAACTTTCTGTCGGCATACAGACTCATCACATCCTGAAATAATCACTGAAGTATCTACTCTGTATCCACTATTATGATGGGCCTCTGAATAAAATGCAATACATATTTCCTTCACATTATGCACAGGACATTTTTAAGAATTGGTCATTTGTTTTTTCTACTACACTTGACTATGGAATCATATAGGAGACATAATGATATGACATAATACTGTCCATTCATTAGCACTTTGCCGTGGCACAGCAGCGAGCTCAGTAACCTAATTGACTATCCCTTACTGGAGCAGCAAAAGATCAAACCTCACACAGCCACGAAAGAAAGTATGTTCCAACAGGTTCCTCAAAACAGCATTCCACTGTGGAGGAACGTTTCCTGAAGAAGAAGGTCTGTGTTTGTATTCCTGGTCCACAAAATGTGTAAACATTTGCCCGTTTTGTTTTTGGTTCTCACACTCAAATCCTCCTCTTGCTCCATTTTCATATTAAGGGTCAATATGACGGAGCTAAAATCTTGGTTATATCTGTTGTGATTTCCGAACATTGCCAGGCCTGTAGTGACTACGACACTTGGCAGGCATCATTAAGCACACTGCCCTGCAAAAGCAGTGATTCAACAAATTCATCACAAGGCTGTTTCAGTAGGCACTAGGCCTTTTGGAGTAGCTAAATGATTATCAACTACTTCCATAAAAAAATGTTTAGTGAAAATGTAATAAATTGCCTTATTGTAATTATTTTTTGTAAAATTTAGTGTAAATGTATGCTTTTTGGATAGTTTCACTAATTCTACTTCGGTATGATAACATTCTCAACCAATGCTGTCACGCCCTGCTGGAAAAGCAAATGCCAAGCTGGATTTAAGAGGTTTTAGCTGATATGACCAGCATGAAAACACAATTTAAGCTGTTCAAAGCTGGTCTTAGCTGATATGACCATTTTAAGCTAAGACCTGTTCTGACCTGAAAGTTTGACAAAGCCGTGTGTTCATGCTGGTCGTGCTGGTCACACCAGCAAATTCCAGCTACCAACCTTTTTTTTACGTTTGCTAGGAATGTACTTGCTAACCCTCAACACAAGAGAAGAGCATTTGGACATAATTTACTATTTTACTTTTTCAAATTATATTTCGAATGATGGCACATTAGCATTAGCCTTGCTAGTTCATTTTCAGATTACATTAGCTTGGTATTTGCTAGCCTTTGTTTTGCTCTCTTGTTTTCCCTCAAGTGGTTCGTCTGGTTTATTAATGTGTTTCTTGTGTTTTTGCCAAGCTCAAATCATTTTCACATGAAATCTCCAATTCTGATCACTAATTCATTCTCTTATGAATGTTATTGTGTTATTGTAATAATAATTCAGAAAGATTCAGAATCCATCAAACTACATAGCATTTGCTAACATTAAATGTTTTTACGAGAGCAATGATTCTGCCACTAAAACCAATGTTTTACATTCATATCCTTCTAGAAATTCCAATATTTTCCAAGGCGTTAATAAGCTAATTGGAAATGCAGTGGGGTGTGGAAACTCCAACAATCTCAACCTGACCGTTCATCTTAAAGCTGATCTTAGGATGCCCTCCCTCCCTCACCAACAAAGGAAAGGAAAAAAGAACAGACTAATGTTTTATGCAATCACTCTTATCATCAACTGCAGTTTTTTTTGCTTTTCAACCAAACTGGTTTAATCCGAGAGTCTCAAAGTCGAACCAGATTTCAGTCTGATGGGTTCTTACTTTTTTCATCATCTCCTGTTTTTCAGCCCCAGAACACCCATGGAACATGACAGTACAAAAAGACTGGGCTTAACTGATCCCGGGATGGAGCCAACCTCTGGCAGAGTGAGTGGAGGGTCATGTAGGGGGGCTGGAATATAGACAGTTTTTGTGTTTATTTTGTGTTATTCTGGGTTTTTTGTGTTATAATGTTATAGCTCCCCCTGCTGTCAGTAAACAATCACATATCAAGAATTATTTAGGTTTTGGGCCTCTGTTCTGGACACTGAAGTGAGTGGACAAGTCTGTACAAGAGAAGATCTGGACCTGGAGGTCTTGACCAGAACCATCAAACCTTGTAGGGCACTTAGATACAATCAGAGAACAAGGCTGTTTTTGTGACATGATTTGTGGTTAATTTATGCAAGACTCCTGGTCGCTCACTGCATACTAAACACCCTTGGACTGCCCTCATCTGGAGACAAGAGTCTAATTTTGGCCTCCTGGACAAACAAGATCATTTGGTTTGCATTCAAATTCATGGCATGTTTTTTTTTCTTGCCAACAGATCAATGGAGATAAAAAATATATGTTAGTATGGAGAGAAATGCAATGCCTCTCTTCACCCCTTTCAGAAATGTTCAGAAAATACATGAATAAAGCTTTAACAAATTATTTCTTGCTGCTGTCCGTTAAAATTACCAATAACACTAAAAGCCACTGGATATCAAAACTGCAAAACCTGTCCAGTTTTGACATTATTATTATTGACATTATAGACACAAGATAGTCAGGAACCTTAACCCAGTGCAGCAAGATGAGCGGGGGAGTTTGTGCTGGCCTTGGGGTGCCGTGAGCATTGTGAAGCAGCCATGGGGAGAGGTGCGGGGGACAGCATGGCAGCACAAGGTGAAGTCTTTACCACGGCTGGTTGGAAGTAGTACATGGTGGCCTTGAGAATGGTCGTCAGGCGTGGTTCAGTGTCGGCAGTGGCGGAGGTACAAGAGGGGCGATCAGAAGTCGGGCAGGAAGACGAAAACATCGAGGGCAAACAGGAGACAGGCAAGGTCAATCCAGAGAGAGTAGTCGTATGAAAAGAGTCAGTGTCAGGCGACAATCAACCGGAATACGGCGAGCAGCAACTAGGGACAAACCACAATGATGAACATGTGACTAGCAAGATGGCCACTGGATCGAGGATACCAGCCCCATCTGCTTCTGGGTGGCTGTGGGCGGGGAGGTGGAGCAGGAATCGTGACATGTGAGACTTTACTAAATTGCAAGAGAGTAGGCCAAATACAATAATTGTAAGCGCACAATGGATGCTGCAGATGGCCAAATCCCCAGAGACAAACAGAAGCAAATGGACAGCTAAAGATCCATGCATGCTAAATAAGTGAGCACTAAATGAAATTCAATAATCAATAGACACGAGCTTACCACACACAAAGACAAATGAGATCAGCTTTTAAGGAGCATGAATCCAGTGTTCTACAAACAAAGGTTGGCTTTAAAAATCAGCATTTGGCCAGTCTGGGTGGCCCACCAATCACCAATCAAACAAGGGTAAGTGTATTTTATGCAAAATATATCAATAAATTTGCACTCAGAACATACATTTCCCAATATGTTACAGATTGATCAAAATGAAATACATGCAAATATAATAATATGTTAAATGTGCACAGTGCCAAAAATCCTTTCAGAGAGAAAGATTAAATGATATTTGAAAAAGGAGTACAACACAACTAAGATAGTACTCTTTATTGTCTTCTGAAGTTAATAAAAAGCTCTTCAAGAGAATCTTCTATTTGCATTATTCTGAGATTTTTGCATTGAGACAATGTTTCCCATCATGATAAATGGCATTCTGATTACTGAAAACCCCAGCACAATATTGCAATTCAAACTGCTCCATTTTTTCTTTGAGCTTTTCATATGTCCTGATGGATAACATCTAAAACAATGTACATCATACTTCAGTATAAAACATTTAAAAAGGTGTCAATGTCTGTAGTGCATACAAAATGCTCATTGGCACACAGAGACAGCTATGCACTGACAAAGAACAAGAGCAAAGAAAAAAGACGGGCTAAGGCATTTGCACTGCTCTACAGGAACAGCAAGTGGAAACACTTCATCACAGACTGGAGAGGAATCATCAGGCTGCAAAATGTTTCATGTTCTCTTGAGTGAAAATCTATAGAGGACATGGAATTCTTTTTTCCTTTTGTCTTGTTATTTGAAAATTGTAATATATTTTTTAGCAATTTAACTGCAACAAAACAAAGTTGAAGTCTGTGGTGCATTCTACAAGGTTGTGAATGTTGATGTCACATGAAATTGTGAAACCACACAAAATGAAATCACAAACTTGAGATATTGACTTATTAAGATCTTAAGAAAAAAGCTTGTGACATTTGAGAAAAATACTTTAGTTATGATGCAATAATGAGAAAAAGATTGAGATAAAATAACAATAATGTTCTCTTATTTTCTGTAACCTATGCTACTATCAGCAGGTTTGATTGTCCTACATAATTATATGGTTTTGCAGAAGCTCCAGAAGTGTAAAATAATGCAAAGAAACATTTCTATGTTTACATCATACTTTGAACCTCCTCTGCCCATCAATACTTTGTTCCAACTGGCCTGCTAACTCAATTCCTCAGCCTGCTCAAATCAATGATGACACATTTAGTGTCACACTTTATTTTTACCATCGCAGACACATAAGGTTGTCGGTTCAAATCCTGAGCCGCCAAGGTGCCACTGAGCAAAGCACCATCCCAACAAAATGCTCCCCAGGCGCCTGTCATGGCTGCCCACTGCTCACCAAGGGTGATGGGTTAAAAGAAGAGGACACATTTCATTGTGTGCACCGTGTGCTGTACTGCAGTGAATCACAATCACTTCACTTTAATGGCCAGTTGATCCATATAAGCAAAGGAAGGTTGTGGTGTTGACTATTGCAATATTTTACATATGCTACATGAATGTAATGGATATAAAATATCTGTTATAACAGATTTAAAATACGGTTATGAAAAAATCTGAAAAACAACCAAATAACATACTTTCTTAATTGCTGAAAAAAAAACATGTCAAACCATCTAAAATGGACATGAATGTTTTTGTGACGCCACAATGCCACTGGTACACCAGGTGGCGCTAAGGGACTGATTGGGGGTCCTTAAGGGACACAGATGTCACAGGATTAGATGGGTTGAATGAGAGTTTCGTTCTGCATTGATTGGTGATATTAATTTTAAAACATTATTTTCTGTTTCTGTTACCTGTATGTTCAGCCATCACTCAATTGAACTTTATTTCAGCTAACAAAGTCCAACAAAGTTATGGACTGGCATAAAGTTCATGTGTGCAAACATGTACAAAGGTGGGACACAGGCAGTGCAAGAAGAACATCTAAGACAAACAAAATATGTAGTCAAAGTAGACATACAACACTAAACAAGTGACATGATAAGTAAAGTAAAGTAAAGATGGCAAGTAAAAAAATACTGAAAAGATGCCTTACAGCGCAATAACAAGTTTCCTTTGGTTTATTAAATATTCACGTTTGGTCCTAATGTCGAGCTGCTGTGGCTCATCTCTCACCACACTCGGCATGACTGCTTTAATGCAAAAATAAAAAGCCCACTGGAAACAGGCTGGGACTGCAGTCCAAATTATAAAGTTCAAGGATATATAGTTTAAAAATAAAAGTATTATATAATGAAATTAAATATAGTGAAATACATACATATAGTTATTTATTTTTTACGCGCACACTTTCCTTTTCTGATGGATAAAAACGGACATGATCTCCCTGAGCATTTGTGTGGCTGAGGAGAAAACACAATGAGAATTCAGTCAAGGGGTATATTCTCCACACTAAGTTTCCATGGCACCTGCACACAGCTCATTTGGTCTACAGAGCCTTGGGGGCGAGCTCGATTTTCCAAGCACCTCCGAATACAAATGTCTCAGATCACGGGAGGTGAACGGGTCTCTAAACGCTTCTTGAGTTAAAGCCACGCCAACTCTCGCTTGCTCTCTCTCCCAGTCTGTATCTCTACCTCTTTAGGGTTCAGCGTCAGATCACCTGGGTTCAAATTCCTTTTTTTTTGTCAGATGGAGAAATGGTATTCAGCCCTTCATTCCAGCATGAGTGATCTAATTAGATTCTCAATTATCAAGATTTTGGATCACAGATAATAAAGCTATGGTGTCAACACTTCTAATATAGACACAGTGGATCCAATTCATATAAAACCACAACAAACAAGTTTTTTCCTCCACAAATTTCTGACGACAGTATTTGTGGTCAGACACGTTTCTCAGAAACACACTGATGTTAGGGAGAACTCAATGAGCCATTGTCTCACTACAACAGCCATGCTTATGCAAAATGGTGTGACTTAATGGCATTGTTGAATTTCAGATGCTCAGATAGCTTTTGACAATGTTTGTGAGCCTGAGGCTATTTTTCAGTATCATAAAAATATGAAAAATATACCAAATAAAAAGTTGCCTGACAGGTTTGCACTTGCATCATTAAGCACAATATGAAAAAAAAATGCATATGCAACATCTGGCGGTACGTGCAGGTTGTGTTAAAAAGGGCCGGAAAAGCAAACCAATTAAACTGATGAAGGCAATTCTTGCAAATGGATCCTCACTGCTCAGTTGTTGCAATGCTCCAGTTTACATGTGATTAAAAATCCATAAAATGACCACATAAATGGCCCATTACAACCATGGCTCCAGCCCACAGTTACCTCCGAAGGTTATTCACTGTTGCCTGATTTGCAAGCATTTTAAGTAAAATAAGCCCTGCATGGATTCCTATTTTTTTTTTTTTTACATATATTTGCATCTGAATAGGAAAAAAAGAATTCTACTTTGCCATGCCAATTTTTTTCTTTCTTTTTTTCTTTCCAGGTTGTGGAAATGATCCATTACAATTTATATCAACGTCCCATCATCAAATAACCTAAGAGTCAAAAACCAATTACCTCACAGATCTGCAACCTTATGGAAGTCAATATTTAGGCTCAAGGACACTCAAGGTTGTGAGTAGCAGTGATATCTCCTGGCTCTCCCTGACATAATGAAAGGGGTGCTTGAGATAAACCCGGATTAGATAAATGAATTTCAGACAGCAGCTATTTCCCCTGTGATTTCACAGCCACTGAAAAAAAAAAAACCTGACAAGCTTTTGCCGTTCAAGCTAGAATCTGTTCGTTTTAAAGCCTAATTACAGTACAATTTTAGCCACTATTCAAGCTGTCGGTGTTTAAGGAGGCCGTCCCCTTAAATTACAGAGTGCTAACATATGCTCACACTTGCGCAAGTGTGTCGCCAGCAACGACATGAGTAGGCGGTTGACAGGAAGAGCTTTACTAAAGCCTTTAATGGACCCAAAATCCATTACATGTGCAAAACCTCAGGCATGGCTCAAAGGTGGTTTGATCAGGAGTCACGTTACATGCTTAGCATAATTTTTTGTGCAATTGGAGTACAGCATTTGATGTATAAACAAGTGTGGAAGCAGAAGGTGCACACCATGAAACTCTATATAAACTTGGTGCCGTGTCTGTGAGTTGCACGCTAGCAGGCTTGGTTATAGATGGAATGATAATAAACATTTTCCAGTAAATAATAATTCATGATATGTTGCCTTTTTTGCACTAGAACATTTATGAAAACATCTGTTTCTTTTATTTCAGTCTTGTGTGGTAAAATATTAAATGAGGTTTAGTTCAGTTCTATCTTAATCACAGGTAAATAGCAAATGAGACCTAGTATTTACATTTTTACGGTATCGACGAACAACTGAAATCATTTCTCCCTTATATTTCATTGGATAGCAGTTTCCTCATAGGCAGGTAATTAATGTGCTTGACTATAACCAGTGTGAAGGTTCCCTTTTTGATAAAGATCCTTTTAATTATTCTATTTGTGCATTCTCTTCATTGCACTGTCTGATTATACACTTGCTCACTTAAATTCATGTTTCCTGCATTTCTGCCTGAGAAAATAACTTGTGCAAGTCTGTAATCACATTCACTGTTTGCTATCCTAGGACTATTTATTTGCTTGTTTGTACAGTGAACTTTTTTATTATTTGCTACTACACTTGTTGAACTAATAAAGGATCATCTTATCTTATCTTATATATTATATTATAATCTCTGATTTGCACTTGCACAGCTTAATAAGCATTGAAAATATATTTTTTTAGTTAGCCACCCATATCACTGAATTAAATAGATTATAGTAAGGGAAGAAGTATCACTATGAACAAAGGTAATTAATTATCCTGCTGCAGATACTGAACTGTTAAACAGTATGGAATCAAACATAACTTTCCTAAGACTAAATCTGCAATATGTGCTCTGAACATTGACGTGTTAAGACTATGCTTGGTTCAATTAAAATCTTATATGTGGTTGAAATTGGAAGTAAATATTAGATAGATGTTATGTGTCATAAGAGAAGGCAGACTTCGTTGCCAATTATGTCCCTAGGGTGAAAAACGAAACGATAATTACTTAATTAATCAGGACATTGTTAATGTTTAGCAACTTGACACTGACCCTACTTGGCTGATGATCACATCAAGATTGTGCTTATAGTGGATGGACAGTAGTGGCTAAGAAGAAAGCCCTTTATATTGTGTTTATAGTGTAATATGGTATTACTCACTCGTATACTCTCTCAGTCTGCTGATGCCGGAGCCCATTCCAGGACACTGGGCACAGGGCACACACACAGAGAGATAGAGAGAGAGAGACACCATTCACTCACACCTATGGCCACTTCACCTAGTGTACATGCATTTGGTCGGTGGGAGGACACTGAAGGTCCTGGCAGGAACCCTTACCAACATGGAGGGCAAAAACTCCACACACACACAAGGTCCAAGCCGGGATTCAAACTCACATCCTTAGAATTAGCAATGATTTAATCAAGCTGTAGTTTTTAATCCTTTCACTAATTAGTTGGAAATTTTTATTTATGCTAATTGAAATGCAAAACAATAAATAGGACTAATGCTTTCTTGTTAGGAAATGGTAAAGGTGTAGGATACTTAAGTTGTCTGGCAGCCTACTGAATAGACTTTATGTTAATTGTGTTTCAGCCTGCTGACCTTTTGTGTTTTTGAGGTCAAAAAAGAACTGAAAATGGTTGAGCAACCAATGGCAGTAGTAAAAAAGCAAGACTATAGTGATGTAAACCAAGCAGAAACGCACACATGAAGTGATATTTGAATTTTGTAATACATTTTCTGAATCTGCTTCTATGTAGGCTATTTGACAAACATGCCTCAGACAGTATACGACAAAATATCAATACAACTACTGGATAACACAAACACACAATTTACACCGAATGCCAGAACTACTATGAACAACCCAAAAGTTAAAATATCAATAGTTACATAATAGTTCTAATTTACCAATGCCAGCCAAATATCGGGTAAGTAAAGTCAAATATTGCAGTCGTTGAATCACCTAGTCTAAAAGCTTGTGAAATAGTTCCATCTGGTGGCCATCTGGCTTCCTCAGAGTCTGTGAATTTATATTAACATGCCAAATTCTTCTTCAGCTGGGACAATAATTTATCTAAAATGACATATATGTGAATGAAATGTTTGCATAAATACAATAACATTTTAAGACATGTGTTACTCAAACACATATCATTTATCTTGCATTTATTTGTACATGTAAAAGTGTAAAGATTGTTAAATATATCAATGTTATAAAAATATATTATAATAGCGAGGGTAATGATTAATATAATGAATGCAAAGCCAAAACCATTAACACAAAACGAAAGAGGAGGTTTATGGAGGTGTGAATGAATGAGAAAACTGTCTATTCTTATACCTGAAATGAGCAATCAGAGCTTTGGGCTCTGCAGTTCTCAGCACACTGAGTTTTTATATGCAATTAAACTCTAGCTGCAGAAGCCCATTGCTGATATAATCATGTCAATATTCCACCATCTGCATGTGCAGGTAAATTCGCAGCTCATAAAACCAGCCAGTGCATTCAATCCTATCCCCACTGGACGGAGAGGAAATGTCAACAGCGGTAAAAACGACTGCAGAATGGTGCTGGGTCAGGATTTGTGGCTGCATAGCCAATCCAACTTGGCATTTAGACATCAGGTTGTTAAAGCGAGCTGCAGTGGAAAGGTCAGATGAGGCAGGAGAAGGACTAGTAAAAAAAAAAAGTCAAGAACTTCTACAATTTATTTTAATAATCAACAAATACACTCAGTAAAATGCTAAACCCACAGGCTAAAATACCATTTTTTTCACATCCTGTTATCCGAATGCTTTGTTGCCCCAGAAGGGTGCACTGCACACCTTATCAAATAAGCACACAGTCTTTAGTTGCCGTTTTCTTTCACTGCATATGTGGATTGGCTTTTTCCTCTAATAAAGGTAGTGGATGGAGTTTTGAATCTTGCTCCACAGAGCAAGGTTGACTGATCATCCTTTGATTTTGTCAGTAGGCCCTCACATTTGATTGGGTCCCTTGAGTTTTCAATTAAGTTACGTGAGGGACATGTTACATTCTTGCTGTGTCTAGAGGGACACATGTCCAATATAAATATTGTAAGAGTTATGCAACAGGTGCAATGTAAGGAAATAGGTAGTCTTTTTCTGTAGACATTACACCTCCTCCAATAGGATCAGATTTGTAGCAAGAGATATAGAGCTAAATGAAATGTCACTCTGGTGTTTAAAGATGGTAGGACAGAATTTTACATTACAATAAAAATGGGAATTCTTATCAGCTTTAAAAGTAGAAAAAGCTCTTGGAAAAGGTTAAAATTCTGTCATGACAGCCAAGTTCCATAAATGTCAGGAGAAGCTGAAGTTGTCCACATTTGCTGCACCCCTGGACTTCTCTTCAAGGAGGTATCATTTATTTAAAATATCCATCACTGCTCATCTAGTCTGTGCCGGCCTTTTGTCGACACCAAATATGCCATGATATCTTCAAAGCAGCGGCTCTCCATAAGCTTGCACTGAGTGATCCATCAAACTGCTGGCCTGTGCCCAGCTTTCTACCTCTAAATATTTCAGGAAAAAAGTGCTTATTGGACAAAGATACGCCGTCCCATGGTCTCTTAGATGTCCAGAACGTGTCCAGATTTAGACTAGATTACGCATTTATCACATTAAATTTGCATTAGAGCGTAAAAGTGGCCACTAAAACTGGAATTATAACACCTCAGCTCCTAAAATGATGTACCACCATAATACTGAGCCAATGTTGAAGGCCGTTAAAACTCTATTAAATTTTGTTATATTGCACCATCCATTTACAAAAGGCAGTAATTATTGTTCAGGGTCACTGTGGCGCTATTCCAGTAAATTTGGGGTGCAATGGATCTAGAGGGTGAAAACACCCACACACCCCCTCATGAAAGCAGAAGAACATCACTATGGCAGAAAAATCTCACAATGTTTTTTTTTTTTAAAAAGGTTTCTTTTTCACCATCATTATTGATGATCTAACAGCTGGGAACAGAAAATGGAAGCAGCATAGATAGGTTAAACAGTGAATGGAAACTCAATAACATGAGACGTTGCCTGCACAAAATGAATTATTTTATCAGTGTGAAGAAACAAACTGAGACAAAACACTTTTCTTCTATGCACTCATGTCATACCAAACAAATAAAGGACAAGATGGCCACCCCACAACAAAACCAACACAGCTTGCCCTCCATGACTTTCATTTGGATCAAATAACAGGATATAAAGGATGCCAATGTAAACTGAAGATGAATGGGTGATCGCTGTGTGTGTCTGTGTCTGTGTGTTCCACTGCACTTCCACTGATCCAAAACTCTGTTGGCTTTAGAAATGTATAACCAAGCACAATCACACGCCCCTGTCAAGTGGGTGGTCCAGGGTGCCTATCACGTGTGATGATGATGCAAACTCTTATACAGGCCACATCCGACCACTTCAGCCTGAGAAAGTATTAAAAACACCCAGTCGCTGCATGGCTTGGAATATCAAGGAATGCTGCAAAAATAAGCGCTGTCCTCCTCTGGTGGACTAGTATTCAAAACAGTTCATAGCAACAATTTCCTGGACCCAGTATTTTTCCATTCGAGGAATGACACTTCAATTTTGCTGTCATGGATATTGCAATCAAAATAGCTCTAAATTAGAGAAGAGGCTTTTAACCTCATTTTTTTGTCTTGAGGATGTAGTGAGCAGCCTGGAAGACATTTTCAGAAATGACAGAAGTAGATGATGTCTGGAGATCTGACTTCCTTCCACATCTCTGCTGGCACGTTTTATGAGGCATGCCACAGCCGATACACTCGTTCCTCCACCATTTCAGCCCTGTCAGGTGCTGTGAGGCAGAGAGACAGGTTAAAGACATGGCCTTACACAACACAAGAACATGCTGAGGGCCTCATGCTTAAAGAAGAAGTAGAATGTCAGTTTAAACTGGCAGCTGTAAGTGTTTTAGTCAGACACCAGATTTAAATTATCCAAGAAAAATTACTTTGGGCCCTATTTTGTAACTGCGCTATGCGATTGTTTGGGGAGCATTTGAGTTCCCCAAGTTCAAAGGCACTCTCAGGATTTACATAAGTAGATAAAACAAGAAAGGTACAGATAACTATGAAGCTGATTGGCAGCTCTCATTCCTTTCCTCATCACACTCACATCACCATCAGGAAAGTTCTTTTTTCTTTCTTTTTAAGACCACACTGCAGTAGGGAACAAGGCCCACGCTTAGCACGTAAAAAATGTCACATTTTCTCAGCATAAACATAGCTTTCATGAGCAGAGAATCATATATGAAGATTTGCTTCTTTTTTGCATTTGTTCTTGTCAACCAGCTACCAGCAGTATGCTGTTGTTGTCAGCAGGGAAGCACATTTGGATTATTTCAGAGCATGTATAGTTTCAGCAACTAACTTCAAGTGAATCTCCTGTGGTCTAAGACAGAGAAACTGTCACTCAAACACCATGAAACACCTTCAACAAGACGCTGTGAGAAACTTCAGGGATGTTTCAGGTGCTGGCTTCAGACAAAAGACAAGGAAGAACACTCAAAACATTTGACTTTCCTATCATGGGTACTTGATAGTACCATATTCCTTGTCAAACCTAGCAAAACCTAGAGACTCTAGACTTTGGAGATGGGTAATTAGAAGTGAGACAACACTGCAGACCTGGCACAAGGCTCTTGCCTGACTGAGCTGGAAGCCTTAGGCTAAAATAAACAAGGCTGGCCCAGGGAGAGCAGAATCTGCAGAATGTTCAAAAGCTATGCCCTGAAATCAACACTATCAGAAAACTCTGCAAAACAGCAAACTCTGGGCTCCATTCTTCAGCCAGTAAGCAGTGTTTGTCTTCATTAATTCTTTCTTTTACTGTATGGACCCCCAAAAAATCTCCTAAAGATGATGAAACCAAACCAACCAAAAAGTACAGAATATAAGGCAGAAAAAACACTGAGGGAAATTAATTATTAATTAATTAATCAGATTGTTCAGCTGATTGGTGGCCCATTGCCCTCTAATTACTGTACTTGACAGGCAAGTGCATAGATAAACCTCAGGTTACATTTAGACCAATTAAAATCAATTACAGGTTAAAAGCCTGTAATGCTGGAGAATTGTAACTTTATGATAATGATGTATTATGGCATCTTAATGCAACAGCAATAAACATGTCTGGTACAAAGGATGTCCAAAGTGAAAGCTAAATAGTGAAAGTGAAGTGACTGCCATTGTGAAACTCTGCAGCACAACACATGGTGAAACATAAAAATGTGTCCTCTGCTTTTAACCATCACCCTTAGTGAGCAGTGGGCAGCCATGACAGGTGTCTTGGGAGCAGTGTGTGGGGACGGTGCTTTGCTCAGTGGCACCTCAGTGGCACCTTCTGATTACGGGGCCACTTCCTTAACTGCTAGGCCACCATCATTCTTCAAAAAAGACCTTATACATTAACAAATTAAGTTTTCACTTATTTCCAGTTAACTTATTTCCAGTTATTTCCTTTAACACCAAGCTTATATTATGTTAATGTGTGCAGTTTGCATGCTCTCCCCATGTTGGCACGGGTTTCCTCCGGGTCCCCCAGTTGTCACCTGCTGTCCAAATGCAAATGGTGACAGAATGTTCCGCAGGTGTAAGTACCTAGGTGTGAGTGTGCAACATGAGTGATCAGGACCCAATAATCGGGTGAACCGCTGACAGGCTGCCAGTCTGGGCGCCAGTCTGACTCGGGCATCACAAAACGCAAAAGCGAACAGATGATCACAGACCAATGCTGAGCTTGCCTGGGCTCCCAAATGGCTTAAATGGAGAGGAAAGACATGAAAATATATTCAGTTTAGTCACATGACCACAGAGGGAGAGAAAGAGCAAGCGCTAGAATGAGAGAAACGATTGCAGCGGAGGACATTAGCAAGTAAATGACTACTAGAGGATTAGCTGGGTGGTCTGAAGAGGACCTCAGACTACAAATTCAGATACGCTGGTGTGCATATATCCACACGCTCTCAAATGACATTGGCTCAATGAAGGACGTTATATGCCAAAAGGAAATTGCCCAGTAGCTGTGCCAGAACAGGCGTACATAAACCCACTCCCCAATATTTCACATTTTAATGAGACGGGCTGTTGGGATTCTGCTCATTAAGATAATGGATGCTTTAGCAACCATAGCAACCAAAATATCCATATTAACATCATGAATATTCAGGCAAGTCAGGATGGAGTCACAGTGGTTAATGTTGACAACTACTCACAACATGCAGCCCAGGGTTCGAACACCAGCAGCTCCACTGACTTGAACATTTACTAGCACAATAACTCTGCACATTTCTAAAACCAAAAATATCCTTTTTCGGGCATGTAGTTAATTTCATGCATCGATAATGAGAACATGTTCCATACAGCATGTCCAAATTTTACGCGACATTAGAGCAGTTGATCAGATCAAATAATCCCTCAAAAAAGCATATTATATAATAGGGAATGGAAATACTATTTAATTTAATAGTAATAGCTTAGTAATAACTTTATAGTGTGACTGACTACAAATTTAATCCTGGATATTTTAATGCATTTATGCTTCAGAATAAATAGTATGCCACTATCCCTATAATTTTTTTCTGTTCTATTCCATTGTGCACCGATTAATGCTTGTCGTGGTGACTCATGAAATACTTAAGCACTTAAACCACCTCCCAACAAACTCTTCAAATTGCATGAAGCACGCTGAGGTAGCTGAGGCTCACCCACATGCCCAGTCAGCCCATAAATCCTCCTCCATCTCCCCTTTGACCTCATTTCGTAATTGGAGAATGAGCGTCACAATGTTGACCCTAACCCTCACCAAAACTTTTTGATTTTACTCCAGTACCCATGAGGTCCCAGGCACAAACACCCTCCTGCCCTGGCTGTTATGCACAGGCCACTTGGAAGATTGATTGGTCGAATGTGAGGGGATGTACGGTACAGGCCAAAAGTTTGGACACACCTTCTCATTCAATGTGTTTTCTTTATTTTGATGACCATGTGGAGTTATGTACTTAACAAAAAGTGGAGACCTGGCCTCCACAGTCACCGGACCTGAACCCAATCAAGATGGTTTGGGGTGAGCTGGACCGCAGGGTGAAGGCAAAGGGGCCAACATGTGCTAAACACCTCTGGGAACACCTCTGTTTTTAGTTATTTCACCTTTTTTTGCTAAGTACATAACTCCACATGTGTTCATTCATAGTTTTGATGCCTTCAGTGAGAATCTACCAACGTAAATGGTCATGAAAATGAAAACACATTGAATGAGAAGGCGTGTCCAAAGGTTTGGCCTGTACTGTATGTGTTTAAGAAGAAAAGAGGTTTGCTGTTAAATCATGATTATGGGTTCACAGACAAAAGACAAAAAGTGTGTGTTTATGTGTTTATGCCTAGTTTGCAATGGTTAAGACCGTCTTTAGATAAAATAAACCATGTATGATTTTGTTGACATCAGTCCATGTGAGAAATGAGCTGCTGTTCATCTGTGAGTCTAATCTCACATTAACCTTTCCTGACAACAGCGGGTATCAGGCATATCTTAAAAATGTGCTACAGCACAATAAAGTTCAACGTCTTCTGGAAAAAAACAGAAACATCTCCTACAACTACTAAGTTCAAAATGTCTTGCAACTAGAGGTGGGCATAGATTAATTTTCTTAATCTAGATTAATCTCACTGTGATCTTGGAATTAATCTAGATTAATCTACATTCTAGATTAATCTACATAATCTTGATTAATCTATTTTAAAATGGCTCATTTGAATTCTGCCGAAGGCATTCAGAATATGTGTGCTACCCAAATAGTGACTGAAAGTAAGTCTATGAGAACGGGTTTCTCAAGCCAGGTGGCGCATTAGACCAGGGGCTCATCTCCTGTTTACAAAATGCATCACAAACTGCTTGAGAAAGCTGTTCTACTATGATAAATGGTGATGAAAATAAATTATGTTCAATAAGATGTACTTGTGTTTACCAACAGTTTATTCAGTTAAATAGCTGCATCCATGTTACCACGTCACGTTTGATGTGGTAATTTCACAGTTCGAAGACTCGTTCTCACCCCCTACAGTGCAATTCGGCTAGGTATACATCCACGCTAAAATATCAAGGTGAAAGTCATCATAGTGTAGTGGTTCTTCTTCTGCTTTGTGTAACTTTTCATTTCGTTTCTTGAACCGCAAATGATGAGCTGACACCCAAGAAATTTTCTGTGCAAAGTGTATTCTGTACAAAAAGCAAGGTTGCGTCAGAACATCGCGTCACACATCGCATCTTTCTGCACCTCTCTCTACAATATACAGTATTAAAAGAACATAAAAAAAAATTCACAAAATAACACACATGCAAAATATTCCTAATATGTACATAAATTAAAATGAAAGAAATAACTTTGCACACAAACCCCACGCACCTCTCACAACTCACGCCATGTGTCCAAGAGACCTGAACAAAATAAAAGTCTTTAGGAAATAAGAAAATAAAAGACACAAGAAAGAAGAAATATACTTATAAATCTAGTGTAACCATTTAACTCCGGCACAATAGCTTGCATAGTATAGACCCAGCTCCCAACCCAACTTTGTGAATAGATTAACGACGATATTTTTTTTTTCGCCCGATAAGAGTCTCACGTTAACGCAGCACGTTAACGCCGATAACGGCCCACCACTACTTCCAACAAAAGAAAAACATCCAAATAACCCTACAAATTGATTAATCTGCTGACAGACAAAATTTGAAATGCTTTATATTTCCTTTTCATTCAAGTAATGTTTAATGCATTATGACTGATTGGCTGTTGGCTACATAGCAATTCTGTTTATTTTATATTATCTGGCATCCCCACATTCCTGCCCCGGTCAGAACGGCATGACGACGGTGTGACCAGGAATGGTGCTGTGTTGTGGTGAGCGCCGCAGGTCCACGGGGTAAACGGGTGGGTGGAAGGTGGTGAGGTGGATGAAAAGGGATGCCCAGACTCGGTCGTTATTTCTGAGGGAAATCCACAGGCCGCAGGGGAGCGCTACAGAGGAGGTCTGGAACTATTTCTGCTCCACACCTGACAGGCTTTGCCTGCTGGTCCGGATGGATGAATCATGTTCTTCTCGCAGGGCAGTCTTGTACAGGGCCTTGCAGCTTGAGAAAGGCTCAACGTTTTCTAAGCCAGTCTTTATTTTTTTTACAAGGATCTAAAAGGACTTTATGTGCAGTAATCACTGAACTGCTGCTAAAACTTTGGTTAAAAAATCTAATTGTTTTTAATCCTGATACATCCACAAATTTTAATTTAGATGAGAGGCTAATTGAATGGTAATGTTAGAAATTGGAGGAAGATTGATTTGGATAATTGGTTGACAATTTTGAAAATTATTTAAATTATATGATGAACACCTCTTAGAAATTTTGAAGCAGCAGCATCTTCACATCAATCCTCAGACCTTTACATTTACATTTACAGCATTTAGCAGACGCCCTTATCCAGAGCGACTTACAATCAGTAGTTACAGGGACACAATGGTAGTAAGCGGGACTTGAACCCGGGTCTTCTGGTTCATAGGCAAGTGTGTTACCCCTAGGCTACTACCAGACCTTTAAATGATGGAAAATATTTTGGGAAGAACCATGTCCATCCCTCCAATAGAGCAACAGAGATTGTAAATAATTGCTAATAAAATAATAAATGATAGAATCAGAATCAGAAAGCTTTATTAATCTTGAATAAAATCGCTAATAGCCATAACATCTAAGAATTCTTCTAAAAAGCCTGACATTTAGCATTTAATAAGTCCTAAGGGTGGTAGCCTAGTGGGTAATACACTCGCCTATGAACCAGAAGACCCGGGTTCGAATCCCGCTTACTAACATTGTGTCCCTGAGCAAGACACTTAACCCTAAGTTGCTCCAGGGGGGACTGTCCCTGTAACTACTGATTGTAAGTCGCTCTGGATAAGGGCGTCTGATAAATGCTGTAAATGTAAGTCCTGCACAGTTTCTGAACTGGCAGATTTTTGTTGGCCAGTAAAATGCCGTTTAACCTAAGGAAATAGTCCCGTAATCATAAAGTTGCTGGTTCGAGCTGCCACGGTGCCACTGAGGTGCCACTTGGCAAAGTACCATCCTCACACACTGCTCCCTCTGTCGTGGCTCCCCACTCACGATAGTCAAAGGGTTCAACACACGTAATACTAGTTCCACAACCAATTTATAATCAAATTCCATTTAAGCTTTGGGTCTGAGATGAACGCGTACTGATAGTTCTTGCCTTTTGCACCATAGGATGCATTTTGGAAGCATCGTAAACTCAGGCGAACGACACCTCATCCCAGAAGAGGCAATTCATCCCAACACTTGTGACTCGCCCAGCGTGAAGAACACTTTGCCGAGCCCCCCCGCTGATCAGAAGGGACCCTCTCGAGCACAGACAGCCAATGTGACTCACCCAGCAATTTGACGCGATTAACGGCTCACTCACCAGCTCAAGCAGACCAGTGCTAATCACACGATAAGTGGCAAAAATTACAAAAACGGCGTGGGACTCTGCAGAGGAACGACAGGCAACAATCTGAATATGAAGGCGCATTTAGCAGAACCCAGCTTGTGTTGATTTCCAGTGATGTACAGGCGATGTTCACACCCGTCCCTAATGATTTAGCATATCATTTGCATCTGATTTCTCTAAGATGAAGAGTTTCCAACAACCCGTAGCTTATCTCTGCTCCCATTATCATACATACACTGAAAGCCATTAAAAGCAGCAGCCTATAAACTGTGACATGGTTATCAGCACTGTACGCACATTGGCTTCAAATTGCCTCTTTCCTGTCTTTTCTGTCTCATCACAATATTTGCCAAGAGAGTGTTACCTCGACCGCAGCATTGAGCCTAAATCCACTGAAAGCTGCAGATAGGGGGAGAGAATATTAAAGTGTCCTTAAGCCTATGGAAATTTTAATTGCCCTGAATGTTGAAGGTTCATCCAACCATGAAGGTCCTCCAAAAGAAGTCTTTAAGAACTGAAGATCAGGATAGCTGTGTAGGACCAAGTTTGAGAGGCATCAACTGTAAAGTGTGCAGTTAACTATGAGTGTGGCATTAGTTTTAGTGAGTTTTAATTGACAGTCTATTAATGATAAATGACACAAAATGTAATAAACTTTATTTTTTAATTCACGCATTGATTGTTATTGGCTACACATTGACTATTACTAGAGGTAGTATCAGTAGTAGTAGACGTGGTGATGATACAGAATATAATAATAATGGTGGTAGTACTTAAGTTTAAGTTGAAGCTGCATAAAGTGCAAACAGGGGACACAGGCAGTGCGAGAGTAACATTTAACAAAAAAACATGTAGACAGACAGCGCTGAACTAGTGAAACGATTAATAAACTTGTGAAGTAAAAATATTGCAAATACTGCTGTGCAAATGGAACAGGGCAATAATAAATAATATTCCTCAATATAACAGAGGTAGTGTGTGTGTCTGTGTGCCAGTCCAAAAAGGAAAGTCGAGTGGTTCAAAGTGGTGCAAAGTGGTAGTGAAAATATGTCATAGAAGTACTAGGATTGGCAATGTCAATAAAACATGTCAATAAAAATGTATGCAATATGATTCAAAAGGGTGTGGCGGTAGCAGTGCAAACCCCAACACCTACTAAAAGGAACCTGTGAGAAGCAAAGAAGGAGCCGGGTTAGCTCCACTCACGCGAGCGCCGACTCCAGGATGCTGACGCCGTGAGATAGTCACATAAACGTCCGTCCGTAATGGAATAATTGTATGGTCCCAGGCACTCTCATCACGGCACCACCATTTCTCAAATGAAAAACCGGCTAGGCAGTTCTGCTTGAAAAAGATTCGGCTCCATCCCCTCCAACCAAGGTGCCTGGTCTTCAAGAGGAAAAAAAAAAAAAAAGTCGCCCCTTGATTCCTGCTGATTTATGCTCCCTGCCGGGGAATGCGTGCCTCATAGAGGGCTAGAGTTCAATTTATTTAACAGCTCACCATTTGATACATGTTAGTACGTTAATGAGATTGCCTGAAGGAAATTATTTGATCCAGTGTGCCCATGTGCTCGGCCATATTTCATTGTCTGCACACTGCACGGCCAACATAGACTTTTTCAGACTTGCAGCATTTGAATCAGCATTTATGTTAAACAAATAAACCTGGCAAGTGAATTTCAGAGACTTCAAACACAATGTGCTCTCAAAATAGCTTATATCTCAATAGCATCCTACCCTCTTTATAATAATTTGCGGGCTTTCGTCAGCCAAAGCACTGAAATTTGGACAAACGCCCTTTACTCATCAACACAGACTGATCAAGTTTTGTATACATTTATGAACAGTTACAACTAAAATGCTCCCAAGCATGCTTTTATTCACTCCAAATATTCACTTCACTAGCATTAAATCTGCAATATATCATAAAGTGAAGATTTAGTAACCTTTGGCAAACAAGGACAGTGTTCAGTTTCTTTCAGCTGGAGTGTTAATTTCTCTTTTATTCCACCGGACTACGGTTCACTCTACTACTGAGTCATTCTGAAATCTCTACATGGCCTACTTCAATGATAAAGTGTTGTGCTGTTGAGTAGAAGCTGCAGATTCTGACAGAGCTAGACTCACAGCAAATTCTGCATAAAAAAATTCATTCCTGAAGCTCCTGAGCCCCGACAGACGTAAGATGTTTATTTGAAGGACTAACGGAATATCAGCCTGCACACAGCCTAGAGGGAAGAGGCATTTTCCAGCTAAGCACATAAGTGATTATGCGTTTTGCCCATCTCAGCATTGCAGTTCATTCTTTCTCAATTTGAAGGACAGAAAGAAAAAAAGAAAGAAATGAATCATCTGAAAGTGAGTCTGTACTGTAGCGTCCCCTTATCGTGGAAGTAGAGGATTTAGTTTTTGGAAGTGTCAACCCTGCTGTCACTACTTTCTGTATTTTACGAGGACAGGCTTGACTTGACTTGACAGACCAGATGGGTTCTGAGGAAAGGGCTTAATAAGATGACAATATCTGAATAAAACTGAATAAAACAGCTGTGCTATTTCAGTCGTGATGGAACAATCAAGATAAAATAATAATAATAATCAATTAGCATATTCGTTTCATTTAATAATAATAATAATTCATATAATAATACATGATTATATTAATTATTTCACATGTTTAATACATTTATTTAAATTTTCAAATAAATACATTGAAGGCCTAATATTATGTTGATCTACTGATATATGTCTTTGTGGAATAATTAAAGCATCTGAATTATGATGCCTAGGTGCCACTGGGCTCACATTGTGTGCTGGGTACTGATGACAGTAGACATTAGGGGTGGGTGATCAGAACCCAGTTAAACACAGTCTATCTCCAAATGCCTCTGTCATGCGTTGTTTGTCACTTGTGCCACAGGTCAGTGCGATGTATGCATTTCCTGCCGTGTCCAGCCGTGTCTTTTCACTTATTTAACGCGTTTTGCTTCAAGGTGACCAGCGTCTGTGTCTCCCTCACCTCTCGGTGTGGCGTTGCATGAAATATCAGTTGTGCAGGGGGAGAGTCTGCAAACTGTACGAACACAACACTACGGTTTCTATACTGTTTAACATGCAAGTCAGGAAGGTGAGAATCAGATATTTTTTATGGTAGATCCACTTTTGCCTGAAGGCAAATGCATCATCTCGGGACGTGGCAGAGTGATAAACTGGTGGGGGAGAGTCATTAAATATCAGACATCATTACGCAATGTTAATGTGGCTCAGAGAAATCACTGTGTCAATACACACGAGGCCACGAGCCGAAAATAGCGGCGCTATCTCTTATTTATGAATTTCCGTCGCTCTCTCTTTTTTTTTTTTACTCCCTAGTTTTTCCCAGATTTTCCTCGCTCCTCATTTTCAGTTCTGTCGAAATCTTCTTTTTAACATTTCCCCCTGCACCTTCAAAACCACACACACACACATGCACACACACACTTGTGAAGTGACTCCAGAGAAATGGACTGTGTTGTAGAAAGAAGCTCCTGTACCCAGTGCCAAAGGCAACAACTAATGGCAACTAAGACCAACATGAAAGACACATTCTCTCCTCTGAGGTCACATTGCGACAGTCAGTAGTTGCAGTCCTGACTTCAAACTACTTCTAAGGACACCCAACGAGTCTTGGAGGTGTTCAGACTAATAAATGAGCATTCTTATTGAGTTGAGGCTTTATAATAAAAAAAATAAAATGCGCTCAGGCTTTACAGACCAGTGCCATGGAGATCTGACCTCCATAAACCCCTCAAAGAAAGAAAGCCTTTCTTTAACTGGAGCTCTGTTTTACAAGGCCCACAAACATTTTAAAAATGTCCTCTGATATTTCCCATCAGACAAGCTTTATATTGTTGGAGCAATTAACGTTTTCACACCCAAATTCTTTTGTGTTGTCTCTTGTTGGTTCTTAAGAAATTGCTGCCATGGTGACAGTGAATAAAACCTAAATGTTGAAACCTTAAAACCCTTCTTAAATACTAGCTGATACTAGCTGAAGAGCCCACCATAGATGCACATGTAAGACCATTCTTAAAACCACAAGATTACCATCCAAAGCAACCACACACAACATTACAGATGCAAACGGAAAATAAAGTAAAACATACAAGAGACATAGAACCAAATTGAGGGGTGACAATCGATTGATTGTCATTCTTATTTTATCAGGATCTGGCCAGAATGACATAAAATGTTGAAAGAAAATTACAATTTTGTGCAGATTTCTTTAAGTTGATGTACCCAGAAAGGCTGTTAGTTACTTTCAGTGCTAAAACTACCTTCTCTGCCTGTTTCTTTCAAGTAAAGATTTTCTCTAGTTTGGAGGAATTAAGCAAGAAAGAAAGTGAAAAAAAAAACTCTGTGTATTTACATTAATTTAAACTGTTAAATATGTATTATGATTTAAGTGATAATTTGGCAGCCATTATTAAAATAATACATGACCTCTCATGATCTCACATTGTGCTTTCTGGGGAAACGTTGAATGATCAAAGTAAATCATGTCTTTTCTCCCCATCCCCAACTTCTCATCAATCTATGCCACGATCTGCAGAGGCAACCATGACGTGACGAATAGGAATTATGCAGTAAAAACAAATAAACAGATCAATGAAACAGACACACAGGCCGTAGATTTGTAGCCCATACATTTGGTGCACTTATTCCCTCGGGCAATTAAAATAATGTGTAAAAATAACACTTTTGATGTCAAAGATGAATGTTATGTTGCACAGATATTTGGTGATGTTTGCATGCAAACCAGCTAGCTGGGACCTATGCTGTCTCAATATGCCATTGTGTATCTCAAGAGGGTATTTTGAGTTTATTTAACATCAAATTTGCATCTAGCATCAAAGACAAAGAACTACTGGAGGCCATTATTGCATTATCATATTCCAGCTTTCTAATTTGTACCAAAAAATTGAACATGATCGCCTATGTCGAGGTTCTGCAACATTTCATAGTCCTTCTCTTCACAATCAGGCCAGGTGTAATAATGAGCTTAGCAGCAATCCAGAGAAAATGGCAACCAATTATGCACAAATAATCACAGGTTAAATCACCAGCTGATTTATCACTCATCCACTGTTTTCCTTTGGTCTTGGTATGTTTGTTAGAATCTGTCTGGTTTTTCCTAGTTTCATTATGCTTAAATACTGTCGCCTATTTTGTGGATTTTTAAATATCCTGTTGGCAAAATCTTACGTATTGCACCTTTTAAATAACTTATGTCCAGATAAAGTAAGCAAGGAAAAAAATAGTTGGACTGGCCAGTACGATTCACCTCAAACACATCAAACACAAGTGTGACTGGCTCACTGAAGAGGGTACAAGAATCAAGATGTGGTCAGAGCAAACGTTAAAATGCAGTGATTACATTTGAAAGAGGAATTTCCCGTTTCAGTCCCTCCAGCAAGGCTGACCAAAATCGCCCTGAACGTCAAGAGCAGTCTGACATCCTGCAAACCCTGCTGTTACGCAACAGGCACAGCGGGCAGGGCGAAGGCAGAGAGAGGGACTGTCAGAAGCGGTCGTGGGGACATCCAGGCGCTCGGCGCGGTATTTACAAACCGCTCTGTAGCGGGGGCTTGAGCGATTAGTAGCAAGATGCGGCTTTCTTCCCCGTGGACACACCGTTTTCCAGAGGCAGAAGACAAGATGGGTTAAGGCAATGCATTACTGCGGCACACGTTGCTGGTAGAGCTGTCAGCTGCTTTCATTTTTTTCCCATAAGGAAAAGCCTGGTCATTTAGTGGATTGGTGAGATGACACCTCAGTGACGTGTACACATAAATGTGAAATTATTGCTACAGTTATTGGTACAGCAGGCAATAACTGCCTGCTGTACCAATAAAAATACAATTTGTAGAATAATTATACAATTGCAGAGGTTACGTGTTCTATTTGAACAGCTGAAAAACAACTGGAAGTTTTTGATATGATTTAAAAAAAACATTTTATGCAAAGGTATGAGTGCATTTTTGATTAATTCCTTGCAATGCAAATCAGTACTACCCACAGTCGATAATCTCCCACTGACTGGCCGTCACAATAACATCCTTTAATTTCCATAATCTGTCATGTTTAGGAGTTACTCCTGCAGATCAGGCATAGACACCTATGATTTTCAGTTGTCATTATAGGCTTTTGGTCCTACAGTAAAAAATGAACTTTTGTGTGTGTGTGTATGTGTGTGTGTGGAGACAGACATGCATTTGAGCAGTTCAATCCCTGCATTATGCCTTTTAAGTTTGAGGCACTGCTGGCAGAATGAAAACGGCAGGAGGAAAGGTCTACAAATAATTCATGCCCTCGTTATTCTGAGACTGACAGTAAGTTTTTGAGACAGGCTGCTACGATGGGTCGGGAGAAGATGGAAGCCGGATACTTACTGGCTCTCATGAGCTGTCCCTGACGTCCAAAGACCTGGGAGAAGGTTGTGCTTGGGCAGGTGAGTGTCTCATCCATGGCTGGTGGGACCCACACGTCTGCAGTCCCCCCCCCGTCTCTGGCTTCCTTTTCGATCGGGTCGGGTGATGGAACCCCTTGCAGGTTGCTTTACGGTCCCGTGACTGGAAGAAACAGCCAATCTTTTGCCCTTGGCAACTGTCCTTAGAAAGCTACTACCGACACACAAACACCAGTAGAAGCCTGTAAACGAAGTATGAAAAAGCAGAAGGTTTCTCGTGCTGAAAATATCAGTGTGTGTGTGTGTGTGTGTGTGAAGGGCGAATTGTTTTAGTGAGCTTTCCGCTGCTGCTTCTCTTGCCGATGCTGCCAAGTGACTGTGATCTCTCGCTTTCTGCTGATATCCCCCCCTCTCTCTCTCACACACACACACTCTCCCTCTCTCTCCCTCTCTCTCCCGCTTTTTCCCACCTCCCTCTTATGTCTGAACCAAAGGAGAAATTCTTGCTGTTACCCAGGCAGGTGGAAGACTCAACCCAAAATGAATTAGTGAGTGCTTTCTTTCTCCCATTCCACCTCTTTCCAGACTTTTTCTTCCTCCTTGTTTTCCGTAATCTCTCTCTCGCTCGCTCGCTCTTGCTTTGAAATGTTTCCCTCTCAGACAAGCAGGCAGACAAGGTGTAGCATTTGGTATTATCCCAAAAGGCCAGTTGCTGTCATCCATTTGGCGAAACCTTCCCTTCATTATTTCCCTCCCAGTCCCTCTCAATTCCCGTGTTTCCACCACTCCCTGTCCTCCACTTCTCAAGTACCCAGATTCTTTTGCATGAAAAGGCATATTAAACAAGAAGGGGCAGAGGAGGCACTGAATTATTCCTTTGAATTGATCGAAAAGAATAGCAGCGAGGCCTATAAAATAGCAATTCGCAGCTCGACATTATGATGTGGAACAAATGCGTAGAAATCTCATTAGCGTGGTATAGCTTTTCTTGTGGGAGTCGTATTTTTATTGCATGCAGCATGAGATGGGCGCTATGTGCAGTTTGCAAGGGACACGGTTGCCAAAACATTTCCAGAAATGTGCATGGAAATTCCAACACAAAACAGTTAATAGTTTCCCGTGCATAAATACCTCAGTAATTAACACAACAATAAGGTGGTCATTTTGCTTGTATTTGTCCAACAATAATTCAGTATTTCTACTCTCTCCTGTGGATTAATTTCACTTATTGATGAATATAATGATCTTATCTCTTCGTTGTTTATATATCATATATTAGACATTTAGGTGACACATTTCCAGACCCAATATTCCCAATATTCTAGTTCCATGTTTTTTTTTGTGTTTTTTTTTTGGTCTGTTTTGTGTTCCCCTGATTATTTGACCCCTGATCTGTCATAATTGGTGTAAATGTATCCTTGCTGTATCCTGTCCTTGTTCTGTCATTCGTCATTTTACCCACTGCTTATGCCGTGTTTATTTTATTAAAACTAAGGCAAGCGTCCTTCTTTTCCTCGCCACACGGCCATGACAGTAAAGGCAAAAATTAAAAAAGTCTCACAGCAAATAATAATCAACCAGACCACATATTTAAATAAACCTGAAGGGCCCTAAGATTTAACCTTGTGGTACTCATGCTGTGACAAAGGTATAGGTGTGACTCTCCTACTTGTATACATGTCTATGAAATTATTATAATGTGTGTATGCATGTGTCTATTTGAAAAACATCTTTACATGAATGGGTTTATCTGTTATGACTCAGTTTAAACAAAGATCTCGTTGAGTATTAATGTTAACTGGAGAACAGACAGTCATGTTTCTTTTTTTGTGCCGGGTGCCTTGTAGGATGCCCTAACTGTGGCAACTGTGATGCTGATGGAGATGAACTGCTTGAGGGGAAGACAATTAAAAATGGATCAGCATATCTTATTCACGATCTCATCAACACTTTGGCAACAGTGTGCTCAGAGGCACAGCTGTCTGAGGAGAGGAAAAGACAAAGAGAAAGAAAAACCATAGCCAAAAAACTTCCGCTCAGTGTGATTTGGGACTTGCATATTTAGATATCCAGCAGATGCCTACAGTTTATCTATAAAAAAGTAATGACAAATCATTGTATCATTTGCTTTATTGGTTATATTATATTATATTATATTATATTATATTATATTATATTATATTAGATTAGATTATATTAGATTATATTATATTAGATTAGATTAGATTAGATTAGATTAGATTTAGTGGTGGGCCGTTATCGGCGTTAATGTGCTGCATTAACGTGAGACTCTTATTGGGCGATAAAAAAAATATCGCCATTAAACTATTCACAAAGTTGGGTTGGGAACTGGGTCTATACTACGCAAGATATTGTGCCAGAGTTAAATGGTTACACTAGATTTATAAGTATATTTCTTCTTTCTTGTGTCTTTTATTTTCTTATTTCCTAAAGACTTTTATTTTGTTTTTGAGACCCGGTTCAGGTCTCTTGGACACATGGCGTGAGCTGTGAGAGGGGCGTGGGGTTTGTGTGCAAAAAGTTATTTCTTTCATTTTAATTTATGTACATATTAGGAATACTTTGCATGTGTGTTATTTTGTGAATAATTTTTATGTTCTTTTAATACTGTATATTGTAGAGAGAGGTGCAGAAAGACGCGATGTGTGACGCGATGTTCTGACGCGACCTTGCTTTTTGTACAGAATACACTTTGCACAGAAAATCTCTTGGGTGTTAGCTCATCATTTGTGGTTCAAGAAACAAAATCAAAAGTTACACAAAGCAGAAGAAGAACCTCTACACTATGATGACTTTCACCTTGATATTTTAGCGCGGACATATACCTAGCCAAATTGCACTGGGGGCGAGAACGAGTCTTTGAACTGTGAAATTACCAAATCAAACGTGACGTGGTAACATGGATGCAGCTATTTAACTGAATAAACAGTTGGTAAACACAAGTACATCTTATTGGACATAATTTATTTTCATCACCAATTATCATAGTAGAACAGCTTTCTCAAGCAGTTTGTGATGCATTTTGGAAACAGGAGATGAGCCCCTGGTCTAATGCGCCACCTAGCTTGAGAAACCCGTTCTCAAAGACTTACTTTTAGTCATTAGTTGGGTAGCACACATATTCTGAATGCCTTTGGCAGAATTCAAATGAGCCATTTTAATCTAGATTAATGTAGATTAATGTATTTTCTTAATCTAGATTAATCTCACTGTAAAATTGGAATTAATCTAGATTAATTCTAAGAAATTCTAATTCTAAGAAAATTAATCTATGCCCACCTCTAATTATATTATATTATATTATATTATGGGGATAAAAACTGAAAATGGCAGGTGTAATGTAATGTACATATTGTGATGTAAAAGGGGTACACACTTATACAACCATATTATTGTATTAATTTTTTTTTTATTTTGTCACATTACATTTATTTGTCACATTTATTTATTGCGGTTTATTTTTTTACATCACAAAAACATGGCTGTGTACACGTTTTAGATCCACTGTATTTGTCTAATAAATGTGATTCTGATATTTTTTCCCACCAGCCTATAAATCATGGCTTTATAATGAATGAGTTTAATGAATGTGAACAGGTCTTGCAGGCACCAGCTAAAGCATGTAGTGTTCCTTTGCCCCAAGCGTTTTGACAATTTCTGCATTTGCTGGCCTCAGGTGATGGTCACTTCGCTGCCTCCGTGGTTTTTCTGGAGCTCGGTGAGTGTTAGCGACAGCCTCAGTGGCATGTCCCTGAGCCAGGCTTTATTTGTTGGCGCACATTCTTCTGCCTGCCAGCACAGTCGACCATAA
The DNA here is from genome assembly GCF_900700375.1 of Denticeps clupeoides. Taxonomy (NCBI): domain Eukaryota; kingdom Metazoa; phylum Chordata; class Actinopteri; order Clupeiformes; family Denticipitidae; genus Denticeps; species Denticeps clupeoides. The sequence continues at coordinate 6,774,408 of NC_041716.1, read as the reverse complement.
TTCCAATTCATTTCATGTCCCAGTGCACTGGCCGTACTCCCTCTAGTGCTTCATTTCACACCTTTTTTTTTTTTTGTTAAAAGCCATCACACTTTATTTATGGCAGGAAGAGTCCACCAAGGACAAAAACTTAGAAATATTCTCTTTGTCTTTCAATCATTCTGTTCCATCTTATTTATTTTTTGCTTTTTATGTCTTTTAAGAAACAAACAGTTCAAAATAAGAAGCAGCTGGCAGGGCTGTCTGGTGATTTAGCACTTGTCACTATGTCATCTACCCTGCCAAGGACAAAGTTTCCATCTCATCTAAACCCTGCTGTGTAGTTATGGTTATTATAGAAATAAAAGTATTATATCCCCTGTCAAATTCAAATTCAAAAGGGTTTGAAAGAAAATGGAACAGTTTATTGTAGGGGGATACAAAAGGAACACATGCACAGTTCTGTGATGCAGATTTGTCATTAGTTACAACATCACCATTTGTGCTGATGTGCGTAACATATCACAACGTCTTGGCTACAGTGGGTAGTAAATATCTATATAGAATTTTTAACAATAAATTATGTAGCAAAGAATGTTGCTGAGGCATGTCTGAAAAGCAATAATTATTCTATTATGAATGCATCCTGCATTCAGACGGCCACAGTCACCCGAACCAAGTCCTTCACCGGTGAAAAAAAAAGTGCTGATCCAAAAGTACACAAGTTTCCCCTGTCCCTCGGTGGCAGAAGATCTAGGACAGGGTTTCAAATCGTACACGGCCGCAGCAGGCGGGCCAAACTCACGATGCATGAGAAATGACAGCAAAGTCCCATGGTGATGATTGAGAGAGTGCGTCCTTCCGTCTTTCATCCTGTGACACACCAGAAACCTTTTTTTGTGTGTGTGCGTGTACATGTAGGCGTGCATCCATTCTTGCTGAAGTAAGGAATGTGCAAAACGACTATTACCAGTTTGTTTTCTAGCTTTCTCTTATGTGTGATTTTTCTTTTGGAGAATCTCCAGAACATATTAACAATTAAATAACAAATTAGGCAAACATGCAGAGCCACAGTTTTGGCCTGTCGCTGTATGCCGGCCTGCAATTAAGGAAGAACAGGGCTTAAATTATCGAAGAACATGGCTCTATGAAGATATTTGGTATGCACTGTTAGCTACAGTGCTGTTACGATAGGGCCGTGTGCAATAAACTTAGATTTACATTTACAGCATTTATCAGACTTACAATCAGTAGTTACAGGGACAGTCCCCCTCCCTGGAGCAACTTAGGGTTAAGTGTCTTGCTCAGGGACACAATGGTAGTAAGTGTGGTTTGAACCTGGGTCTTCTGGTTCACAGGCGAGTGTGTTACCCACTAGGCTACTACCACCCTCTAAACTCGTAATCTAGACGCTGTTACTAATTGTCTTCATCAAATAATATTCACTTTTTGTTTTGGGCTGGTAACGCATTCTTCATTGAAACGTCACAAACACAGCAGCCTGGTTCCAAACCTCATCGTCTATACACTCTTCGAGTGCAGCTTTGTTTAGCATTCAGGGTTGTGCGAAAGCATCTAATTCCAGTTGGGATTTAATTTCCCGTCAATGCAGTCAAGAGCATGAGCGATGGACCCTATGTCGAGGCAGAAAGAAAGACAGCGTTATCTTTGGGGTGGAGACGTGTGTTTATACATTCTCCCGCTTTCTCCTTAAGAGGGGCGGAGTGTTGGACAAATGGGAGAAGAACATGATTCAAAGTGCAGTTGGAGCACGAAGGAGCCTCATTTCCTCCCAGCGTCTTCGAACAGGTCTCGCGAAGGAGGCATAATCTGACGTGCTGCAGCGGAAACAACTCGCACCTTAATTGATTAGCCATTCGCCAAAGGGCTGATCCGTTTTTGTTCTTAAGATGATTCGTAGTGTTTACAGAACACAGTACTGATGGAAAGCACTTGACTGCAGAGCCCCACTTGTCAAAGTTTCCTGTCAAGCCAAATGTTTAAATAGTTTTTTAAAAAAAGAATTGCATGGTGTGCAATTTGTGCCAGATAGCAACGTTTAATGGGAAACAATATTAACCACACAATGTTTTATTGATGTTCTAAGCTGGTAAATATATTTTCAATCTTTTGATGGCTTACCACCTTACACATGATGGCTTAGCTGGTGTTACCAGCTAAATGGACATTTCATGATGGACATGTCATGTTTTAGTCCAAAAAATAACCCAGGACAATCATAACTGGCTAAAACGAGTGGTCAGTTTTATGAGAAAATTGCTGATGAACACTTCTTGGGAAAATTCAGTAAGGGCAATCCAAAATATTTTGGCCCAAATGTGTAGGCATGTAGTAGTCTAGTGTACTGTACTAGTGTAGTCCGTTTTTACTCTTCAATCCTGGCATGGTGATGCAAGACAAAAACTGTTGAGGAATCTTTACTCTTACTGTGGATGAAGTGCACCCCCAAATGGCCACTTTTGTACATTTTCAGTTTTAAAAAATTATATAAGTACCAAAAGTACTAAAAGTTCATTTACCAGCTGAACAGGGTGTTAGTAGCATATCGCCTAGAAATCAAATGAAACCATATATTACTTCAGTCTCCATTTATTTCAAACACTCAAAGGGGGAGAAATATTAAAACATACTGATTTAACACCATTGTAAGATGAGATCTCAGACAAGAGGCAAGATTTACATCAGTCACGTCATTGTTTAAAACTACACTTTTGAGAGCAGGGTGAGTCCTACCACAATTTTACAAGGTGCAAATGTTTATCTGTCAAAGAGAAATGAACAGAGACAGAGCACAATCCCTCCAGATTCTGAGAATGTATCAGAAAAGATTATTCACCCAGGTAAGATCTACAGTAACTTCACAGGAGAATTGACATTTTTTAATAGGAGAATTGACATTTTTCGCATTTCGGCAACTAACATTTCCATTTAAGTTCCGACTCAAATTTTGGTTACATCCTTTCTGTTACAAGTACTTGACCTTCAGCTTATCTTAAGGTGCCATAAATTAATACATAACAAAAGTAACAGTCACACAATTTTCACTTTTTTGTGTCATAATTAAATGAGAAAGGGTTTTTAAACCTCAATATAAAACAAGTTCCATTCAAACTGTCCAGATATAACGGGCCTGTCTATATAACTTCCATTATATGGAATAAAATCAAAGTACCATAGAAGAAAAAGCCACATAAAATAAATTACAGGGTTCAGTCAAAAATTCATCTATTATTAAATGTCACAGTTATTTAAGAATTACATGTCACACAATAAACTTCTTTTTTTTTTTTTAAACTTGATTTAGGTTTTCACAAAAACCCTGAAAACCAACAGGAGGCATATGATGTGCTTCCCAAGTAATACAACGTAACAGGTAATCTGATCATAAACAAGCACAGACATTTCAAAATCTTCAAACGTGGTACAGAATCCTGGCTTAACGTACACACAAACATTTTGTAAACCTGTAACATGCATTAAGTGACAAGACAAGAAATTCCAGGTTCTACATAAAACAACTCAGGACAGGTTCCTCGGACTACTGTAAAATCTATACAGGATGATTGCCAAGTTCTGTATATTAACCTTTTCTTTGTACCAACCAAGCCCAAGACATTTGAACTATAACATTTGCTTTAGATTGTTAAATTTTTAAATGACAATTTCAGTTCACATATTCATGATAACAAAAATAGTAAAGTGCATGGCAAAATAAAATATTAATACAAACGATAACCTAGGCAACTTCGAAAACAAAACACAGGGAGTCGAACTGTAACACTCAACCCTGTGCATCACAGTTAACCTTCTCTTTCATCTTACCCTGTATTCCTCAGAATTCCAGCGGTGCAGTAAACGGTCTTTTCACATTCCAGAAAACTCTTGAGGTTGTGTGTGCTTCCTATTCACTTCCAGAAGATACAGGACGTCAACAGTGGATAATGGCAGGAGGTAATCAATATCAAGCTATACAACGAGAGTCAACTATGTCTCTATGTGTTTGATCTCAGGCGAAGCATCACTTCTTCGTGTTTAGGTCGAGGTGTGTATCCTTGGGATCCGAGCCGCCTCCCCTATCTGGAAGCGCAGCGCCAGTGCCTGTCTGCTGCAGACTGCGTGTGATGGGACCACCGACTCGCTCCCGCACCCTGGCAGAGACCCGCTCGTCCCTCTTGGGCTGTGTCTTCGTCTCTGGAAAATTCTGCGGAGGCGGGACCTCCCTGACCAGGCACTGCATATTCATGCCTTCCCACTGCGAGGAGTTACACTTCGACATTGGGGAGAGTATGGTCAGTTTTGGGGGTCCTTGTTGTGGATGAAGGTTCATCTTTGCCAAGGGTTTGCTTTTCTTGCTGGGGTGAACTGTAGAGGTTGCCAGTAGGGCTGGTCTCTTCATGCCAAACTGCTGAGAAGACAGGCTTTTGACCTTGCTCATGTGAGATTTAAGTGACAGGCTGCCATTATTTGTCAGGCCTGGGTTGAGATTCTTCGTTTTCCCCAAGGCTCTAGGACCCTGGTCGGACCCATGCTTGGTTAAAGCATCGCTCCGTCTGCGGATGTTGCCATTGTTCTCCTGTGTGAGGGGCATTCGACTCCTCCTCTTCCTGGACCTTTTAGACATCGGCTTGCTTGGGCAACCGAGGGCAACGTGCTTGGTGAGGCTGGCCCGGTAAGTGAACTCTCTGCCGCAGTGCGGACAGACGTGGACATCTTGATCATCCTCCACAACAGCGGAGCTTCTCTTTATCATGGCCACTTTGCTCCTCTGCGAGACTGCCTTCTGGACCAACTGGGCTTTCCTCTTACTCAGTGCACTGAGCTTTAATTTTGAAGGGGGTTCTGGACCGAAGCCGAGCCTTTTCGCTTGGCACGTCTTTCGGGAGACATTATGTCGGACGTTGACTGCTAAGGTAGGGGACAGCACCCCGTTTTGAGCTTTCGCAAACTGTTTAAGTGGAATGGGGTTCTTCTTAGGCGTGTAGCGTTTTTTGTCGCTGGCGTTTGCGCATGCCAGAATATGCTTGTGAAGTTCTGGCATGTTGTCAAAGCTCTTTCCGCACTTGGTGCAGCGAATGGCTGTGCTGAATGTCTGTGGGATGTTGTGGGTGGTGAAGTTGGTAGCGGAGGCCACTGAGCCGCCTGGACTGCGGTTATGGTACGGAAACGGAGGAGGCTTGAAGCTCGGGTAGTGCTGGTTTTTGCCAAGGCGCACGTCAGGACTTTTTGGTTTACCCACCTCAGAGGCCATGATCTTTATAGTCGTGTAGAGTTCTTCAGTTGAGTGGTCATAGTTGTCGTCATTGTCTTCTTCTTCTTTCTTTGGGGCTTTTTTACGACTGGACCGACCACCTTCCTGTGGAGTGCTAACTGCCAAGGCAACGTTGTTGTCTTTAACAAATGGACTGTTGTAGTTCTGGGGCCTCAGCTTTCCATCCTCAACCTCTGTGTAAGAACAGGTCTGACCAGGATGCAAGTCCTTCTGATGTTGCTGTAGGTTGCACAGGAAGGCAAACTCTTTTGAGCACAACGAGCAGACGTAAATGTTACCAATACCATGGTAACTGGACCGATGCTCCAGGAATAGCTTGGCACTCTCAAACAGCTGAACACAGAACTCACACTTGAATGGCCAGTCTTCTGAATGCTCACTTATGTGGTGGGTCAGCTGTTTTATCGACTGAAAAGGCTTCTCACAGACATTGCATACAAAACTATTACAGAGCGGATACACTTGAGATGTCTCATCTTTGACAACTTTGTCTTCTGATGTGCTAACCAAATTTTCACAGTGATTCGTAGAGGATGCCACAGAGAAGCCAAGTGGCTCTTCGAGGTTTCTAGATTCTTCCTTGATTGGGGCAGAATCATGGGAGGGTGCTGACATCTCAGTCACAGAGACCTCTTCTGTGGGAGATAAAGTGAGGGCAGTTGATTTTACGGGCTGCTCAGCTGTAATGACAGGTTCCAGTGTTTGAAAAAGGGGCATGGATTGCCCTTGCTCCAAGCCATCAAGGACCATTTTTCCATATGGGGATTCAACAGGGTTACTGGTGAACACAGGGACAAACGTCTCTGAGGACTCTAAAGAGACTGTACATTCTATTACAACCGCATTTGGAATAATGCTATAAGAATGAATGCTAGATTCATTAACAGACACCGTAGGAGTGAATGTCTGAACTTGGGCAATTGGAATGACCGAATTTGCACAAGGGACTGTCTGTGTTATTTCAGCAACAGATTGCCCTTCGATTAATGGCTGACTTCTTGACTCCAGAACTGTCTCAGATGTTATGCCAGGGATTCCCAAACAAGTGGAGGCGGCGTTTGCCCAGTCAGTCAGCAACGGAATAGCCCCGTTCTCCCCCAGTAGCGCCTGGTCTATACCAACACCTGCCGTACTGATGGACATTTCTGGCGAGAGCAAGGAGAACGATGGCTGGATGCTAGAAGAGGTGGGAATAGGGTTTGCAGATGTTACTGTGATCAGCGGTGAAGAAATGAATGGCAGTATTGGAGGAGGTGGCGTTGGGGAACAGAGGATTGGCGAGTAGGGAGAAAGAGGGTGAATAGTAACCGGGGTGAGAGAAGGGGGCGAGGAATGAAATGTGGTTGTGGGGAGAGGAAGTTCAACTACAAGTGGTTCTGGGGTACTGGGAACTGTGCTGGTGGTTGTAACTATAGCTACGTCTGTTACTATAGATGGTATATTTGCAATCTCATCCCCTGCTGCACTGACCCCCACATATTCATTCCTTAATACTTTCTGTAGTATGCTGGAGTTTGGCTTGGACTTCTTTAACTGGCCCGGACTGACTGTGCTTCCTGCGGTTTCCATATCGGTTTCTGTATATTTGCGGTGCATACTCAAATCCAGGACAGCTTCTTCTAGATCTTCGCTGTTCTCTTTCTTGCTCACAGCACTGGAAAGGTCTAATGGCTGCTGGTTACAGGAGTCACCGCCAGTTCTTGTTTCAAGCCATTCTAAAGGCGTAAAATGTACGGGCTCCAACGCTTTTGTGTGCAGACATCCTCGGTCACCTTTAGTGGTTAAGCCTAGAGGAGGAGAGCTGCAGTGTCTTTCTAACTGTGGAGAAACGTCTGTTGATACAGAAGAGTTTTGCTGAGGGGAGTTCGGAGGTGGTCCTGTCCTCCTCTTGAACCGGTTCGATCCAATGGGCAAAACTGTAAGGGACAATGGGGATCCGAGTTTGTGGCTGTCTGAGATCAGGGTAAATGTGGGTTTACTTCCATCATGAGACTGCAGAAGCTGTTTCAATTTTGGGGACAAATAAACAGTCTTGTCCTTTCGGAAGGCAAGAGAGTCCAAGGGCTGTGGAAGAATGGTCCCCACAAGGGTAGACGATGATGAGAACGACGTTGAAAAAGAGTCAGGTAACGAAGCTGCAGTCAGAATAGGCTCAGACTCCAGCTCTGTTTTAATTTGAGGCAGAAGCGGTGGTGTGGCGGTCCTGCGCTTCACCTCAGGTTGACCTGTTGCGGCGCCTGGGGTTGTCTGTAATTTAAGAGCTTGTGATATCTGGGCTGGGCTGATGACCAGAGAGTCGAGGCCTATGATGGTGGCCGACCCAGAGTTCACCTCAACAACCTCACAGTTGCTGACGGCGCTTGTTGACACAATCTTCCCATCTATGTAGAAACTGAGGTTCTCCGAGATGTTGCTAGAGATGTCAACCATATACTCCTCTTCACGCTCAGTCTCTTCATTGGCAAAGCAAGGTGGTGGGCTTGTGGCTGGAGAAGCCTGTGCTGAGTCTGCAGGTGGAAGTTTTTCTGCTTGTGACTGCTGTTGGATCAACCCCTTCTTGCAGATGCCTTTGGGCAGGAGATGGCGCTCATGAACCCTGCGCTGGTGACGCCGCAGGTTGGTGTGCGTCCCAAAGGCCTTCTTGCAGAACTTGCAAATATGAGAACCCTTCCGCTCTTCGCTGTCTCCCAAACCCCTCCTTTGGTCCGCCTCAGTCAAACCAAGCTTCCCAGACGCGACTGAAAGAGAGCATAGCCTTTTCTTCTCACCGTTATGCCTCCTCTCATGCCTTCGACGACTAAACTGCGAACCGAACACCTTGGAGCCGTACCTGCACTTAAACACGTGGCTGTGACAAGGTGTGGCGGTGTGGATGTGCAAGTGACGCTCTAGACCCTGCCTAGTCATAAAGCATCTTTGGCAATGATGGCAAGGAAAGGCGTGCACCCCCTCTGGGTCCACGTCTGGGTCATAGTCAGGGTCAAGTTCGTCCTCTGCCGCCGGTAAATCACGCGCAGTGTTTTCGGCGACTTGCACGCTTGTAGGTGACGGTGTTTCACCCTGAATGCTGGCTTCCACGGCGACCGTGTCAGGTGCAGCGAGACAGCTTTCTGACGGTGGCTGGTTTGGTTCTTCCCCACAGGTTTCAGCTACTGTTTTCCCCTCTGCTTCGTCCCCCTCTTCTTTGTCAATTCCTTCCTTATCCATCACAGAGACACAGAAAAACGCCGGCTCCTTGGTCTGTCCAGTTGGGCTGGGCTGCAGCACTACACCCTGCTGCAGATCTTGTGTTGAGAGGGGGGTAAGTGTTTCTGCCTTTACAGCGACAACTGGACAGAAGAAAATCACATATTACACATACAGCACGTATGCTTCCTTTGTGAAATAGTAGCTTGAAATAAAGGATGATAAAAAATATCACAAACATATTTTCCTGAAAACAGATTGAGGTTAAACTAAAACAATGGTGCTCAGGCATCTGCAGAATAATCCATTAAAATAATCCATTCTTACCATTCTCAAAGTCGCACATCTCTGGTGTAACAGTCTGTTCAAGCCGGTTTTTGTACACCTTACACCTGCAAGAGGACATATTTACATTTTTTCACATGCAATTATTTGGACTAGACTATATAAAAATGCTCCGACATGAATACATTCTTAAGCGTTGCAACGACCGTCACCAGAGGCATGGTCCACGTGTTTGGGTGTAGCTCTGTGAATTTAGGTGACAGGTGACAAACCACTATAACAAAAGCCGCTCTCCATAAACCAGGGCATCGTCCTCACCTGCTTCTATGACATTTCATAATCGAGACAAAAGTTGTAAACAAAGTCCTCATGCTTCGTGACCCTGAGCCTGGGGAAAACGCAGCCATCTGCATTTAAGGTATTTATCAGGCGCCCTTATCCAGAGGGCAGTGGCGGGGCAGTGGTGGCCTAGCGGTTAAGGAAGCGGCCCCGTAATCAGCAGGTTGCCGGTTCGAATCCCGGTCCGCCAAGGTGCCACTGAGGTGCCACTGAGCAAAGCACCGTCCCCACACACTGCTCCCCGGGCGCCTGTCATGGCTGCCCACTGCTCACTCAGGGTGATGGGATAAATGCAGAGGACAAATTTCACTGTGTGCACCGTGTGCTGTGCTGCTGTATATCACATGTGACAATCACATCACTTATTATTATTAGAGCAACTTACGGTCGGTAGTGACAGGGGCAACTCAGGGTTAAGTGTCTTGCTCAGGGACACACAGTGCTACCCACTAGGCTACTATCACCCTACCTGACCTCAGCAAGCAAGAGGCCTTTTGTTTACATCGGGAAGGCATGTGTGCAAAGAAGAAGAAAAAAAAACACCTACTTTGCGCATGCGTCTGAAATATGTATTCGTATTCATGCAAGATTAACATTAGATGTTGGCCTATTATTAGACACTGTCTGCTAAAATGAGTGGTGCCAGGACGCTCTGCTAAAAAAATATATATATAAAAATTCAACCCAGGCTGTCGTCTTATGGCCGCATCCAACAGCTCCCTGTCGGCGCGATAATCGCAGAGGAGAAGGAGCTGCGACAAGATCCGCGTCGCTGCGCGCATTGCGTTTCCAGCCCGTGCGCCGACGTGGGGCGAGGAAACGGAACGCGTGTTGCGTTGCACCAGCCATGCAACGACTGCATCGCCACATGTTGCGGCCGCAGCTCTTTAAACGCAGCCCCCGTCGTCGCGGCGTGGAAGGTCACTCGCGACGGGAGGCGCTGCAGCCTCCTCATCACCGGGCCATATACGTCCTCCGTGCCAATATTAAACACTATAAAACTGCTGTCGTTAAGAAAAGACGAGAAAAAAAAAAAGAGAACGCGTTGCATTCCCGCGCCTGGCTGTCGCGCTGTCAATCCGCTGGCGGCTAGGCTAACTGGCAGGCTAAAGCTGCGCCAGCTTTACTCGGGCTTTACTCCACGGCGACGGATCCGCGTCGAGAGTTCGGCCGCGGGCGGCTCACCCCGGAGTGCGGGCCCTTCGTCGCGGTCTGTCAGCCCGGGGACCGCCCGTCGTCGCAGCGGCGGCCGCTAGCAGGGAGCTGTCACCGTCAGCCCCATTGTACCAGACGCTGCGGACCACACGTCCCCTCCAGCGCGCATGCGCGGGTCCCCAAGAGACCCCCCCGTCCAGAGGGGAGAGGGGGGGCAGCTGCTTAATGAGCGATCACGTTATTCTGAGATTTCATTGGAAAGACCTGGTACGGTGGTCTGGTCATCGGGGTCGTGAACGTCACTCTACGGCACACAAATAAATTCAAAAATTCTCATTTTATTTGTCGCGTACACGGTCATACACGGTATGATATGCAGTGAAATGCTTTTGCGACTGCTACAGACCTCAGTATTGCAAGAATTGCAAGTATTCGAGTCGAACCAATATGCAAATATTGCAAACATAACCAAATATTACAATTTAAAACATAAAATATGTGTAACAGGTAGGGTGGAGGTGTGCAAATGTGTGCAAAATTCTGGGGGACTGAGTCCAGAAGTGATTGACAGTGCTGGAGTGAATTAGAGTTCTGCCCTATGTAGTGTAAAGTAGTTTGCAGTTATTTGGGGCTTCAACATATACAAAGATCTAAATAATAATGGAGCACTTTCAGAATTAGTTTATTGTCTGAATTTATTTGTTTGTTTGTTTATTGTCTGAATTTGTTCATGTCTCAGGCCAGACAAATAGGTTTTAACTTTTTTTGTTTGTTTGTTTGTTTATCCAAAAGTAACTGTAGTTATTAAACTCATTAACGCCAGTCCCATGAGGTGATGGAAACCATTGCGCACCGTAATGTTGCATAATGATCTCCCCCAAACGGCTAACGCAGAGCAAGCAATCACCTGGAACATGTTTTTTTTTTTCAAGATTTCTGAAAGCTAATGCAGTAATATTTGTGAATACAATCTCCATAACTTTTTTTATATGGCATGAACTCGATGTATGCCGTGTTCATATGACCTTAACTGAGCTCATTCAGTTTACTAGTTTGTTACATGACGCATTTATGTGGTCAGAGCTCTGGCTGTGCTGGCACGTCGCCTTTGCAAAGTCTGGCTGTATTTCATCAAGTGACAGGTGACGTCAGCACATCTCCCCAGTTAGCAGCCACACCCTGAAGAAAAGTCATAAAGCTCTCACTGCGTCTTTCTCAAACGCCTAACTTCATCCTTCGCAAAACGTTTTCAATTCATCGTTCTCATCTTCTACACCCCACCTTAATAATTTTAGTCTTTATTAAGTGCTGTTTAATTTGATTTATTACATTCTACCTCATTATGGGGGGAAAAAAGATGTGTTGATTGACGGTTCAACGTTATAATGCTGCGGATTCATATTACCACTAGAGGGCGGCGCAGTTAAATTCATCTCATTTAATGAATCTGCTGGTGTTGAAAATCGAACTCGGGGACATTTGTTTTAAAACGAAAAGTATATTAATTTACGGAGACTTTGAAGGAAGAAATAATAAAGGTTGTTTTCTTGGTTTCCATTCAGTATTTTCAGTATGAGTATGTCTCTCTAATCTACATGTGATGTGAATGGATGTAAGTGTCACTTTGTCTGAGAATAATCTGTAAAAAAAAAATTCAGTGTGTTGCACAGGGGCGCAATATTAGTTACTGTGATGTTTAGGCATTATGGCATCGTGGGCGATTTAATATCACCAGCAGCACAACATGGCTGGCTGGCCATGTGAGCCAAATACAGGTCTTCTGAATATGAATGCAAAACTTGTTTTATTGAGCCACTCGTGTGACTCTATCCTTTGCTGTGCTGTGCACAAAATGACAAATTTAACTCAAAGGGAACTCTTTACCGAATGCCTGTGCTAGATTTACAGCCATCAATCTTCAGTGCTGCACAATTGTCTATAGTCACAACTAGACATTTTGCATTAATGTTGCACCTACACCCATGGACCCGTATCCACCCTCACACATAGTGAACATACAGAACATTCCTTCACAAAGAGAGAAAAACACGTCTTCTTCTTCCCCTCTTGACTGCTCCCGTTAGGGGTCTCCACAACGTCGACCATTCAATTGACTTGGCAAAATTTTTACGCCGGATGCCCTTCCTGACGCAACCCTCCAAATCCTCCCGGGGTTGGGACCGGCACCGGACCGGAAATACACTCTCACATGTGTCCGCAGAGGCTGGGTTAAGGGAGACACATGTCCACAGTATGTTTCTCAGTGTGTGTATGTGTGGTGTAGTTGTGCACGTGTCCACGTTCTTATGTCCGTTGTTCTGTTCTGGTGACAGGCCTTTGACGGGGCTCCGTTACGGTTCGCTCGTGCTGTTCAGTGTTTATGTGACATTATTGAAGATTTAGGTATAATATGAAGCATTATATCAAATAATGAGTGATGAACATAGCAAAACTGTATAACTAATATAGTAATATTGCTATTGTGCGATCACCTTTCTCAGTGAAATTGAGATTTACATATCAACTCAAAGCTATTGAGCAGATCTTCCTACTGGCAAAAAAGATTAGAGATAAATGAGCTTTAAATAATTTGAAACAAAAAATGAACACTGAACACAAACCCCCAGTGTTTCAAAGGAGATGTGACTGGTGTCAGCCCTGTAAACCCATCGGCAGGTTTTTTTAAGCACCGATTCCACGTATGTTTGCCTGGTTGAGATTTCCATCATCCGTGCTCATTTTGTTGCTCATGAGGGTGTCGTTTCCCTGGACTAGGGGTGTAAATGTTTGAGGGGTGATGGGGATGCAGGCTGGTGCCAGCTCCATGTGGCGCGGAAGTGCCATGTTCATGCGACACACAATGGCACACAATGTTTAAGGCTGAACAAAGGCGACTTCTGAGGGGGCACATGTGTCATAGGACATAGATGAATGTTCCCAGCCGATGTGACACAAAGCGAGTTCTCTCACCCTCATTCGTTGCACACATAAACTCTTTAACATCCCAGGACACCAGATGTGCCTCCAGTGGTCCTTCTCTGGTGTCCATTGTCACTCGCTCTCCGGGCCCGTGGTGGCTACACAGCACGTACGGAACAGTCCGTCTCCTACACACACAGCTGTCTCTCAGGCTCAAGCATCTGGTCCTACATTCCCTCCGTGACAAAAGGATCTCACATGTTCACCCACACACACACATACATACATACAGAGGGTATAAACACCACCCACCCGTCTCAGCGCAAGGTGCTGAACTTGCACAAATTCAAGGGCGAGCGCACAAACTGCACGACGCGCAGACAGGCTTCAGATGCGTTGGGCTGCAGTCGTTTGGAAGGAGCCAATCATCTAAACACATTCAAAATGCCACCAAATCACAATAATTTAGTAATATGTAATAGACAGTATAGTGTAATGTATATGTATATGTAAAGCCCTATTTAATAACAAGTCTGACTCACCTCATACACTTGTCTTTGTCAAATTGCATGTTTACATTATACCAGGTGAAGATTTTTTTCATGACTTGCAATTCATTTGTAGCAAATCAGGTCAAATCAGATCCCTGGAATCATTAAAGAGAAATAAGACAAAAGCTAAACACAACATTCATTTCTTATATAGCCCATAGGCCAGGGGTTAAGGAAGCGGGCCTTGAAATTAGAAAGTTGCCGGTTCAAATCCCGATCCGCCAAGATGCCACAGAGGTGCAACTGAGCAAAGCACCGTCACCACACACTTCTCGCCGGGCGCCTGTCATGGCTGCCCACTGCTCACTAAGGGTGATAAAATAAAGTGATTGTCACTTGTGATACCCAGCAGCACATTGCACACAGTGACATTTGTCCTCTGCATTTAACCCATCACCCTGGCACCTTGGCGGATCAGGATTCGAACCGGCAACCTTCTGATTACAGGGCCGCTTAAGTGCTAGGTTACCACTGACCCACCACTGGTTAAAAGCAGAGGACACATTTCACTGTGTGCCCCATGTGCTGTGCTGCTATGTAGTAGAATGCCAATCACTTCACTTTCAAATAATCACATACACAATGCCTCAAAGGGCTCAATGATGAAAAGGACTTTGCAGCACCATGCAAAAAATGACACTGCTTGTACAACACTGCCTTGCAGAAACGTGCTATACTTCTATGACTTTTTATAGTAGAAAGTGAAGTGATTCATTGTGAAACGCTGCATCACAGCACACGCTGACACAATGAAATGTGTCCTCTGCTTTTAACCCATCGCCTTAATGGGTTAAACAGGGTTAAAAGTGAAGAGTGGGCACCGGCACCCATGGGGGAGCAGTGTGTGGGGAGAAGTGATGCTAGCATCAAGTGATTTACTTGATGCTACTTTGGCAGTTAGGAATTTGAACCGGCAACCTTCCGAACCGTCTGTTTCCGTACCCGCTAGACCAACCAACCTACCATATTAAGGGTTGGGGGACTCATTAAATGACAAGAAAGTTCATTTAGCAGCCACTGTTCAAGTTTGTGTGAGTAAAATTGACATTTAGAATGTATACCAGGAGAATGCATCAGATTGCTTAGAAGCAGGAAGTGCCGATGACGGCTGGTGACGTATGTATAATGCATCTGATATAATGCTGTTGACAGCGGTTTCCTTTAGCTGTATTAATGACTAATTATAGAATGAAAGTCTATTTTACTTAATTGGCCAATACCACTGAGGTTGTTGTTCTGTGTGAATTAAATTCTTTAATGCATTTGATTTAAAAATAATTGACGAAAACACTAGTTCAGGTCGGTGGAGTGAGATCATAAAATTCTATGTTTAATTTGCTTTATTTGGGGGGGGGGCAATCGTATACTTTGGTTACTTTTTAATGAGATTAAAAGAAAAATGCACTAACATTGAAGGTCACATTCAGCAAGAACATGGACTTTTCCTCTGACACTGAGCCTAAATAACAGAAAGAAAATTCTAGCTGAATAAAGCACTCTGTAACGTCACGTTTGTCACCCCAGATTGGTTTGGGACCGCCGGCTCCTAGCCCTCTCCTCAAAAGCTCCCATTGTTCTCTAGCAGGGGGAGAGTGGAAACATAGAGAGGGAGAGAAGGGGCTCATGTAGCCGAGCCGGGCCGGAGGGCGTTGGGTCGCTGCCTAAAACCAAACAGAGGCCGGCAGTGTGCTCCCGGGTGCCCACCGCCGCTGCCCCGCTGCAGGCCGGCAGCTCCGCTCGGCGATGAAGAGTCCGGCTTCGCTCTGTACTCTGTAACGTGAGCGGGTCCGGATCACCGCTGGTCACGTGACCCTCGTTGTCAAGGCCTGCGGATGGGGGGGGCGTTCGGTGTGCTGGGTGAGAGTGCGGGTTTTACAACTGAAAGCCCAACGGGACAGGGAGGCCCATGCAGCAGACGGCTGGGGGTGGTAGTGTCGGTTGGGCCACGTGTGTAGTGCTGCAATTTAATATCCAGAGCTCAACTTCTCATTTGTGCGTGTCTATTTACCAAAATATGCAGAACAAGACCCGCTTCCTTTGATATTTACTTTGCACTTGTAAGTACTTGATTTATGCCATTCTGTAAAAAATCACATATAGGTGAATAAACAGATGGATACACTATTGGGTGGTAGTAGCCTAGTGGATAACACACTCGCCTATGAACCAGAAGACCCAGGTTCAAATCCTGCTTACTACCATTGTGTCCCTGAGCAAGACACTTAACCCGAAATTGCTCCGGGGGGGACTCAAGAACAGACACGCAGAAGATGTATCAGAACAAATCATTTAGTATGTCCACTTTATTATAATCAACAACAACAAGAAATGAAAACGAGAAGACAAAATTAAATAAAATTACATTGACAATCAGACTGCTAAAATACAGAAAGTGAAATAAAAGGACCAAGAGTGTCGATATATGAGCTGAGAAAAGCATTTGGCAAAAGCATGGCGCGCATTTCGTCGCAAAAACCGTTGCAGTGTCTTAACCTGTCACACATTCAGTGCTCATAGTACAACTCAAGCAAGCACAGCAAAGCTGGGACGGCATCGTTTTTCATGCCCGTTTACAGACCGCTTGGGCTTTGGAAAACACAGGGGGCTTTTTTCCCCCCATCCCAGGGGACGGTTGTTAAAATCCAGTGCAACCGTCAAAATATCCTGGCAAGAACCGTGTCAAAGCGCTGGCACGTCGTCAAAATCAAAAAAAATAAAAAGAAAAGACCACGTCCATTTCTCTAAACTCGTTTATGGCAGTACTAATAATAACAAATTAACACGACCGTCCCGGAGAAATAAGATTTCCCTTAAGAATAAAAAAAAATATGTTTTCTTCGTTACTGTTCACATTAATTTCACATTAATTAATGCAGTTCTTTTAAAACGTCAGATCTTAAAAAAGTGTATCCAGGGAGGGACCAGGGAAAGTGGCAAGCCCCCTTGTGCTGAATTTCACAGACTGGTATTAGGTTTTTATATGTCAGTGTCAAAGCGTTCAAATGAGGCACATGTCATTAACGTGCAGCTAACCCTTGGGAAAGGAGTGTGTGTGTGTGGTGTGTGTGTGCGTGTGTGTGTGTGTGTGTGTGTGTGTGTGTGTGTGAGACGGAGAGAGAGAGCGAGGCGGCTCAAGTTCTGCACTAAAATGGCTTCATATAGTCGCCCAACGCTTGTGGAAGGGGCTGAAGGGAGCATCTGAGAAAAAAAGAGGGATGATGGGGCTCTGCGACTGCTAAATGAAGCTAATGTAATGCTATTGGTTCAGTTTTAGACAAGCAACTGCGGCAGAAAATGTAGTTTCCTGTTGAATGGTATATACACCCTACATAAAAAAGACATAATATATGTATATATATATGCATATATATATTTGGTATTTGTTCTAGGTTCTCCATTCTTAACTCAAAACGAATGTAAACACAGGTCTGAGTTAATAAGGTCGCTGCATTGCTGCCCTTTGTTCTCCCGGCCCAATCCCGATGTTTCCCTTTGTGTCCTCGTTTCCTTCGCAATGCATTTGAAAAAAAAAAAAAAAACGCCCTGAAATTCAGTGTTTCTTCCTGCAGACCACCTTTAGCAGCAGGAGAGGGGAGAACTGGAGAGGTTAGGGGGTGGGGGCGGGTCAGTTTGAGGGTGGGGGCTGGGTAGAGCTGCCCATATCAATGGCTTGGGGGAGGGGGAGGGGTTTCTCTACCCCCTTCTTTTTGTCAACGGTCCGGAGTCCTGGAGAGGTTAGAGTGCTGGTAGCGTATGCTTTATTTAAAAAAAAAAAAAAAAGAAGAAGAAGAAGACAGGAAATGATGTCACTCTGTGCTTCAAAACTTCCAGAACTTCTTTGGTTGTGGCTCCTGTCGCGCTGCTTTCCTCTTCAGGGGCTGTGGAACAGAAGATGGAGGGGTGGAGGATTAATGCTGATTTCCTTCACACACAATCTTACATGCATAGACACACACACATCCTCATAACCTCAGCATTTATTCCTACAGACCACACAACACATACACACATTATTAACATACATTATCTACACATTTATTAACCCACAATCAAGCTCAACAGGACTTCTCATGTACAGAAATCTTCTACTTACATGACTGACACACTACCTGCTGCTTACAGTTGTACAACAAGATTACATTTGAACCAAAGTTACAAAGTGTTACAGCACCTCTAAAGAACACTGATTAGGGGGAAAAGGTCAAGTTATATTTGAGGTAGACAAACAGAAGGAAGATGCTGGACTGAAATGCAGAGTTATGATTGGTTAGGTAGAATCTGAATATAATCACACACAAAAAAAAATATATATATTAACAAGTTCAGAGTCATTATTTCGCCTCGTCTGTCACTTTTTTTCTGTTAGTTACCCAGGATAACTCATCCAACAAGACAGGGTGAGGTTGCCACTCCATTCCAACAGAGAAGTTGGTCTCTAAGTGAGAGATGACCCAATCTGCACTGAAGAGTCCACCACAAATACACAGTTCTCACGTCAATCGGTAGGAGTAGCAACCCTATTGCCTGTCAAGTTGCTGGATGCTGTAACACCATGGCGTTAAATTGACCAAAAAAAAAAAAAAAAAGGGGGGGGGGGGGGGGGGGGGGGGACGACAAAATCAAGGAATGAATTACGCTCTCTGGTTTTTGAGGTTTTCTTTTCTTAGCATTCCTGTGACACAAGAAAGAGATTCCATTAGCCATGCATTTGATCCAGAACATGCTTGGAACCTCAGCAGTGAAAACAATAAAATGTTCTGAAGAGGATATTCTTCCAGCCATGTTAGTCATCTGAATTTAATTGTTCACTTTTGATAATGCTCCATGGATTAAATTCGTTTTTGGCACTTTGTTTTGATGGCAGGGCCAACCACTTCATTACCCTTTTTTTTTATATATGATCACTATTTTCAAACTGGTGCTAGGCACAGCATAATGCAGCAAGCATTGGGCTTTTTAGCTAGCATAAAGTCAAAGGCGACCTTAGGATTTGACATCAAAAGATAAAACGAGAAAAAACTGGTAAGTAGTTATCTGTATCTTGAAGAATGAAAACAACCTGGGTTCAATACCCAGTCAGGGAAGGCTTGTAAAGCTTTTTAGGGTGGTAGTAGCCTAGTAAACCAGAAGACCACAAACGTACAGGTTCAAACCCCATTTACCACCATTTAGCCCCTTTCCGCTGATCTGGGTCCCGTGCCAGTTCCCAATTTTGTAACCAGGGCCGCGCAGAAAAAAAACTATCACCAAACCGGCCCCTAAACTTTGCTGGTCTCATTGTGACATTGTGAGCGGTTGGCAGAGTTATGTGTAGCTTTAGAAGAGAAAGTTCAATAACGTGGAGCGCTCAAGAAATTAAAGCTCCTCTAAATTCAACAAAAATGTAAAAAGTGAACTTAAAGTTTTGATGTAATGGATCCGGATGTCAAATCCTGAGGACGCCTGTGACGTATTATTATGCGGCTCCCGCTGAGCTCCTGTCTAGTGGAAATGCACACCGGAAATGAGGTAATTGCGGCACTGAGCAGGCCCTGTGTGACTGTCCCTGTAACTGCTGATTGTACGTCGCTCTGGACAAGGGCATCTGTTAAATGCCGTAAATGTGAACCACCCCTCCTGTCGCCCAGAACACGATCTTGAACGATGTTCTGAACGCAGTTTCAAATGAGAAGAGCCTGAAGGTTGACACAATACTCCCTCAGTCTTGCTGTTTTAAACCAGCCCACATCAATTTTTTAATGTGCAATCCGCGTTTCTTTGTTCGTCTTGGATCCTACAATAGGGAGCAAGCCCCACGTTCTGCGCATACCGCTGCGCTTAGGGCCAGGCTGTAAACAGAGCCCTATACCTTCAAAAGGCACTCGGGTGTTTGTCGGGTTTTTTTTTCGTCCCAGCGAGGTGCCCAACGACGGTCGAAGCAATACTTACGAGTACTGGCCCATTCTCCGGACCACCACCACCACTACAGCGATGACCACAGCCACGGCGATCAGTGCCCCAATCACAATGCCCACCAGCATGCCTGAAGAGTAGCCATCTGCGGAGGAAAAGAGAGAGATAGAGAGAGAGAGGCAAAAAGACCCTTTTAACGCGTGTCCATCAGAAACGTGCGCAAGTGTCTAATGTGCGTGTGCATTTGCGGGCGTCGCCACACCTTCCACCACAATTCCTTCCTCCTCCGGCGGAGCCGACTCGACCTCGTGCCCTACCACTGACTTGATAATGTCTGTTTCTTCAGGCTGCGATTCGTTCGTGGCCTCTGATGGTGTCTGATCTCCAGGAGTTGGGGTCTCCTCATTTACTCGGGCAGGGGCTTCCGTCTCAGCAGCAGGAGCCTCTGGTTCAGCCGTCGGAGCTTCTGGTGCACCCACTGGAACCTCTGGAGTAGTAGCGGGAGCTTCGTCTGCGATGCCGGGTGCATCTGTAATGGCGTCCGAGTCTCCCGGCATAATTGTGGCGACTTCCGTTTCTGTTTCTGCATCAGCATCAGGCGCAACGGTGGCCTCAGGCGCCGCGGCCTCGGTCACGGCCGGGTTCTCCTCAGCCGCCGCCTCGGCAGCGTCGGTAACTGAACTTACATCAGCCGCTGTGGGCACCACTAACGTACCTGAGGAGAAAAGCAGAAAACAGAAGGGTTGAGGACAGATGGAAAAGAGACATGGGCCAAGAGATAGTTTGAAGCTAAAATCCACACAAAGAGGCGAGGAGAAGGGGGTGAGAGAGGCAGTCAGGAGGTTTCAATCACACAGAAGAAAAAAACGGGGAGGAAACGGTGATAAAATCACATCTGTTAACTTGGTGGAAAGGGAAAAGCTACACATTTCATGACATTATCAGTAACAACTTAGAGACCAAAAATATGAAACATCGCCTCTCGTGTGCAAAAGGCCAATATCTTGGTTCTAATGTGTGACAATCAGCTTGGTCAACTTTCTATCAACTGGCTGAACAGTTTTGGAGGCCATCAATGTTTTTTTATAAATTTCATATATTGTGCACATTTTTTTTTTTTTACTTCCCACTTCGACAAGTGACACGTCGGAATTACAGTTTTCAAAGATCTTCGTTAGTAGCAGCACTATTTAACACCGTGGTGACAAGAAATGGAGAAACAGTCAGTACTGTAGTGGTGGACCATTTATAGATTTAAGATGTACCAAATTTGAGAATTAACACCGCCTTTTGGCTATTTATTTGTTTGTATTCATGTGTCGTATGGACGCCTCCGCGCCACCGAAACTGGAGCGGAATCGTGAGGAGCACTGGCTCAAGACATACTCCCCTTTTCTCAGGCTGAACAGCTAGCTGGTATTTCAGCCTTGGCTCAAGCCTTGGCCTCTTGAGTCAACATTGGCTCACGTTGGTGTATGTGTGTGTGTGTGTGTGTGTGTGTGTGTTTGTATGGGCAACTCAGTGTCTCACAGTCTTCGCTCTCTCAGTCCTTCCCAGCATTTCCACTCCATCCTTCCTTTCTGTCTGATTTCAACATGCCATGGGCAACACATCACTTCCTGTTCCTTTTACCGCTGTCATTACACCACCATTACCTCCACAGCACAATGGGAGGGGCCATGGGCGAGGCAACCATCTGCTTGCTCTCGCTCTCTGTTTTATTAATTTACTGGTCCGTGAAGACGTGTGCACATGTAAACCATATGAGGAACGTCTCCTCCGGCTCCAGCGGCATGGAGGCCTACAGGCCAGAGCGCAGATGGAGAAAGAGCCGGAGACGCCCAGTAAAATAACAGCGGCCTGAGGTCAGGGACGCGCAAGATGACGCGCCGCAAAAGGCGCCCCGAAAGATCTACCGTGGCCATCTGCATCCACCTTCACTCCCTCTTTCTCTGCAGCTTTCTCTCCGGGTTTCTTCCCGTGAGGACGCTCCAGCGGGATGTTCTACCAGGACCTCTTCAAGGACCTAGTGGTGTATTTATCTGGGCGATGCAGCCTTGAAAATTGCCTGTAATTACAGTCCGAGCGGCACTTTTTAGAAACCATTCAACTGCCCCCCTCCACCAAAAATAACCGTAGAGAGCGTGATATCAGGCGTGCGTCTCTACGTTTATAGAATCTGACATCACCCCTTCATAACATTCCTCAATTGTTCTACATCGGCACGGAGCGTAGAACACACACCACCACCACGCCCAATATAACTCCGCAGAAAGCCCCCCGCCCCGAACCAGCAAACAGAGGCTAATTATTCGAAGCGGCTCGGCGTTTGCCCAAACAGTCATTAGCCACGACTGCCACGAACGTCAACAGCAGCCACGCTGGCCGTCCACCGGCATGGGACCTCTTGGCCTGTGGGGGGCAGAGGTGAAAAAAAAAAAAAAAAAGGAGAAGCGCGGCTTTGTTTGTCGGGAATGCTTGTGATGATGATGATGATGATGAAGCGT